>NC_090271.1:193579208-194201120 GCF_040414725.1 Anabrus simplex | reverse complement strand
TCATATTGTGATCTTTCCTACTTTTAAAGACACCATCCAAACTTATTCGTCTACTGATGTCCTCCCACGCCATCTCTCCACTGACAGCTCGGAACATACCACTTATGATATAGATGTTGATTCCCATAGGGAATCTGAAATATTTGTCCTGAATGAGCAAATTTATAATACCAATATAAATGGTCCGTTATTGGACATTATAAATTTTCCAGCTAGCTCATTCTTGGTTGCCAGCGTTTCGCCCTCGTGTGCTAGGGTGGGCTCATCAGTTGGTACCTAGCACACCTACCAATACGCTGGCTAGTGCATACCGTGGAGGCCACTGCGTAGGCTAACTGGAGCCACCGGCAGTGCCAATGCACTAAGAGACTTTGTCTCATCATTAAAAATTGATGCCTGCTTGGCCATCAGATGATATAGATGTTGATTCCCATAGGGAATCTGAAATATTTGTCCTGAATGAGCAAATTTATAATACCAATATAAATGGTCCGTTATTGGACATTATAAATTTTCCAGCTAGCTCATTCTTGGTTGCCAGCGTTTCGCCCTCGTGTGCTAGGGTGGGCTCATCAGTTGGTACCTAGCACACCTACCAATACGCTGGCTAGTGCATACCGTGGAGGCCACTGCGTAGGCTAACTGGAGCCACCGGCAGTGCCAATGCACTAAGAGACTTTGTCTCATCATTAAAAATTGATGCCTGCTTGGCCATCAGATGATATAGATGTTGATTCCCATAGGGAATCTGAAATATTTGTCCTGAATGAGCAAATTTATAATACCAATATAAATGGTCCGTTATTGGACATTATAAATTTTCCAGCTAGCTCATTCTTGGTTGCCAGCGTTTCGCCCTCGTGTGCTAGGGTGGGCTCATCAGTTGGTACCTAGCACACCTACCAATACGCTGGCTAGTGCATACCGTGGAGGCCACTGCGTAGGCTAACTGGAGCCACCGGCAGTGCCAATGCACTAAGAGACTTTGTCTCATCATTAAAAATTGATGCCTGCTTGGCCATCAGATGATATAGATGTTGATTCCCATAGGGAATCTGAAATATTTGTCCTGAATGAGCAAATTTATAATACCAATATAAATGGTCCGTTATTGGACATTATAAATTTTCCAGCTAGCTCATTCTTGGTTGCCAGCGTTTCGCCCTCGTGTGCTAGGGTGGGCTCATCAGTTGGTACCTAGCACACCTACCAATACGCTGGCTAGTGCATACCGTGGAGGCCACTGCGTAGGCTAACTGGAGCCACCGGCAGTGCCAATGCACTAAGAGACTTTGTCTCATCATTAAAAATTGATGCCTGCTTGGCCATCAGATGATATAGATGTTGATTCCCATAGGGAATCTGAAATATTTGTCCTGAATGAGCAAATTTATAATACCAATATAAATGGTCCGTTATTGGACATTATAAATTTTCCAGCTAGCTCATTCTTGGTTGCCAGCGTTTCGCCCTCGTGTGCTAGGGTGGGCTCATCAGTTGGTACCTAGCACACCTACCAATACGCTGGCTAGTGCATACCGTGGAGGCCACTGCGTAGGCTAACTGGAGCCACCGGCAGTGCCAATGCACTAAGAGACTTTGTCTCATCATTAAAAATTGATGCCTGCTTGGCCATCAGATGATATAGATGTTGATTCCCATAGGGAATCTGAAATATTTGTCCTGAATGAGCAAATTTATAATACCAATATAAATGGTCCGTTATTGGACATTATAAATTTTCCAGCTAGCTCATTCTTGGTTGCCAGCGTTTCGCCCTCGTGTGCTAGGGTGGGCTCATCAGTTGGTACCTAGCACACCTACCAATACGCTGGCTAGTGCATACCGTGGAGGCCACTGCGTAGGCTAACTGGAGCCACCGGCAGTGCCAATGCACTAAGAGACTTTGTCTCATCATTAAAAATTGATGCCTGCTTGGCCATCAGATGATATAGATGTTGATTCCCATAGGGAATCTGAAATATTTGTCCTGAATGAGCAAATTTATAATACCAATATAAATGGTCCGTTATTGGACATTATAAATTTTCCAGCTAGCTCATTCTTGGTTGCCAGCGTTTCGCCCTCGTGTGCTAGGGTGGGCTCATCAGTTGGTACCTAGCACACCTACCAATACGCTGGCTAGTGCATACCGTGGAGGCCACTGCGTAGGCTAACTGGAGCCACCGGCAGTGCCAATGCACTAAGAGACTTTGTCTCATCATTAAAAATTGATGCCTGCTTGGCCATCAGATGATATAGATGTTGATTCCCATAGGGAATCTGAAATATTTGTCCTGAATGAGCAAATTGATGAGACAAAGTCTCTTAGTGCATTGGCACTGCCGGTGGCTCCAGTTAGCCTACGCAGTGGCCTCCACGGTATGCACTAGCCAGCGTATTGGTAGGTGTGCTAGGTACCAACTGATGAGCCCACCCTAGCACACGAGGGCGAAACGCTGGCAACCAAGAATGAGCTAGCTGGAAAATTTATAATGTCCAATAACGGACCATTTATATTGGTATTATAAATTTGCTCATTCAGGACAAATATTTCAGATTCCCTATGGGAATCAACATCTATATCATCTGATGGCCAAGCAGGCACCAATTTTTAATGATGAGACAAAGTCTCTTAGTGCATTGGCACTGCCGGTGGCTCCAGTTAGCCTACGCAGTGGCCTCCACGGTATGCACTAGCCAGCGTATTGGTAGGTGTGCTAGGTACCAACTGATGAGCCCACCCTAGCACACGAGGGCGAAACGCTGGCAACCAAGAATGAGCTAGCTGGAAAATTTATAATGTCCAATAACGGACCATTTATATTGGTATTATAAATTTGCTCATTCAGGACAAATATTTCAGATTCCCTATGGGAATCAACATCTATATCATCTGATGGCCAAGCAGGCATCAATTTTTAATGATGAGACAAAGTCTCTTAGTGCATTGGCACTGCCGGTGGCTCCAGTTAGCCTACGCAGTGGCCTCCACGGTATGCACTAGCCAGCGTATTGGTAGGTGTGCTAGGTACCAACTGATGAGCCCACCCTAGCACACGAGGGCGAAACGCTGGCAACCAAGAATGAGCTAGCTGGAAAATTTATAATGTCCAATAACGGACCATTTATATTGGTATTATAAATTTGCTCATTCAGGACAAATATTTCAGATTCCCTATGGGAATCAACATCTATATCATCTGATGGCCAAGCAGGCATCAATTTTTAATGATGAGACAAAGTCTCTTAGTGCATTGGCACTGCCGGTGGCTCCAGTTAGCCTACGCAGTGGCCTCCACGGTATGCACTAGCCAGCGTATTGGTAGGTGTGCTAGGTACCAACTGATGAGCCCACCCTAGCACACGAGGGCGAAACGCTGGCAACCAAGAATGAGCTAGCTGGAAAATTTATAATGTCCAATAACGGACCATTTATATTGGTATTATAAATTTGCTCATTCAGGACAAATATTTCAGATTCCCTATGGGAATCAACATCTATATCATCTGATGGCCAAGCAGGCATCAATTTTTAATGATGAGACAAAGTCTCTTAGTGCATTGGCACTGCCGGTGGCTCCAGTTAGCCTACGCAGTGGCCTCCACGGTATGCACTAGCCAGCGTATTGGTAGGTGTGCTAGGTACCAACTGATGAGCCCACCCTAGCACACGAGGGCGAAACGCTGGCAACCAAGAATGAGCTAGCTGGAAAATTTATAATGTCCAATAACGGACCATTTATATTGGTATTATAAATTTGCTCATTCAGGACAAATATTTCAGATTCCCTATGGGAATCAACATCTATATCATCTGATGGCCAAGCAGGCATCAATTTTTAATGATGAGACAAAGTCTCTTAGTGCATTGGCACTGCCGGTGGCTCCAGTTAGCCTACGCAGTGGCCTCCACGGTATGCACTAGCCAGCGTATTGGTAGGTGTGCTAGGTACCAACTGATGAGCCCACCCTAGCACACGAGGGCGAAACGCTGGCAACCAAGAATGAGCTAGCTGGAAAATTTATAATGTCCAATAACGGACCATTTATATTGGTATTATAAATTTGCTCATTCAGGACAAATATTTCAGATTCCCTATGGGAATCAACATCTATATCATCTGATGGCCAAGCAGGCATCAATTTTTAATGATGAGACAAAGTCTCTTAGTGCATTGGCACTGCCGGTGGCTCCAGTTAGCCTACGCAGTGGCCTCCACGGTATGCACTAGCCAGCGTATTGGTAGGTGTGCTAGGTACCAACTGATGAGCCCACCCTAGCACACGAGGGCGAAACGCTGGCAACCAAGAATGAGCTAGCTGGAAAATTTATAATGTCCAATAACGGACCATTTATATTGGTATTACATACCACTTAGTCGAGCAGCTCGTCTCCTTTCTCCCAAGTCTTCCCAACCCAAACTTTGCAACATTTTTGTAACGCTATTCTTTTGTTAAAAATCGCCCAGAACAAATTGAGCTGCTTTTCTTTGGATTTTTTCCAGTTCCTGAATCAAGTAATCCTGGTAAGGGTCCCACACACTGGAACCATACTCAAGTTGAGGTCTCACCAGAGACAAATATGCTCTCTCCTTTACATCCTTACCACAACCCCTAAATACTCTCATAACCATGTGCAGAGATCTGTACCCTTTATTTACAATCATATTTATGTGATTACCCCAATGAAGATCTTTCCTTATATTTATACCTAGGTATTTACAATGATCCCCAAAGGGAACTTTCACCCCATCAACACAGTAATTAAAACTGAGAGGACTTTTCCTATTTGTGAAACTCAGCAACCTGACTTTTATCCCCGTTTATCATCATACCATTGCCTACTGTCCATCTTGCAACATTATCAAGGTCATTTTGCAGTTGCTCACAATCTTGTAACTTATTTATTACTCTGTACAGAATAACATCATCTGCGAAAAGCCTTATCTCTGATTCCACTTCTTTATACATATCATTGATATATATATAAGAAAACATAAAAAAACTGCCTTGAGGAATTCACCTCTTAATTTTTACAGGGACAGATAAAGCTTCACCTACTCTAATTCTCTGAGTTCTATTTTCTAGAAACAGAGCCACCCATTCAGTCACTCTTTTGTCAAGTCCATTTGCACTCATTTTTGCGAGTAGTCTCCCATGATCTACCCTATCAAATGCCTTAGATAAGTTAATCGCAATACAGTCCAATTGACCTCCTGAATCCAGGATATCTGCTATATGTTGCTGGAATCCTACAAGTTGGGCTTCAGTGGAATAACCTTTCCTAAACCCAAACTGCCTTCTGTCAAACCATTTATTGATTTTGCAAACATGTCTTGTATAATCAGAAATAATTTCCCAAAGCTTACATACAATGCATGTCAAACTGACTGGCCTGTAATTTTCAGCTTTATGCCGATCACCCTTTCCTTTATATACAGCGGCTACTATAGCAACTCTCCATTCATTTGGTAAAGTTCCTTCATGCAAACAAAAATCAAACAAGTACTTCAGATATGGTACTATATCCCAACCCATTGTCTTTAGTATATCCCCTGAAACCTTATCAATTCCAGCTGCTTTTCTAGTTTTAAACTTTTGTATCTTACTGTAAATGTCATTGCTGTCATAGGTAAAATTTAATACTTATTTAGTATTAGTCACCTCCTCTATCTGGACATTATCATATAACCAACAATCTTTACATACTGCTGACTGAATACTTCTGCCTTTTGAAGATCCTCGCATACACGCTCCCCTTGTTCATTAATTATTCCCAGAATGTCCTTCTTGGAACCTGTTTCTGCCTTAAAGTACCTATACATACTCTTCCATTTTTCACTAAAATTAGTGTGGCCACCAATTATGCTTGCCATCATGTTATCCTTAGCTGACTTCTTTGCTAGATTCAATTTCCTAGTAATTTCCTTCAATTTCTCCTTACTTCCACAGTCATTTCTAACTCTTATGTTGTTCCAACCTGCACCTCCTTCTTAGTCTCTTTACTTCCCTGTTATAATATAGTGGATCTTTACCATTCCTTACCACCTTTAAAGGTACAAATCTATTTTCACATTCCTCAACAATTGCTTTAAACCCATCCCAGAGTCTGTTTACTCCCTCAGGCACCCTACCCTTTAAGCGATGGTGTGACGTTGCTTCACAGAAATGATCCAACATTCAGAAACAGTAGTTAGTTAAGGACTTTTTCAAACAATAAGCCTAATTGATGCCATAGCACTGTAAGAAATGACAATTCAGTACCTTAGCTTCAATCGTTGCCGATTTTTTCATGTTTCACGATTTTTCCTCTATTGCTTTGTGTACTCTCAGTTATTCCAAATCCAAGGTATCTTCCCCTCCGCCCCCAATTACCTCAGATTGTCGAGACTTGGGGAGGTGGTGTCTGTATGTCGGCAGAAACCGTACCCAGATAGGATGAATAGTAGAGGCGATAGTGCTGGAACTATCATTTCAGCAATTTTTTTCTTCTTCTTTGTTTTTTTTTCTGTGGAATATTGTGCTTTAGTACAATAACTAAGAATAATATGCAAACTATTTATGTGCACAAAAACATTTGATCATTGTGTGTTGCTTATTGAATACATGATTGTAGTACTTTTTAGATTCATTAAATTATATTGTCGCGAGTTGCTGTTCATTTTCACCAATCACTTCAGTGTTCTCCCCCACCGTATGCATTGTATGTTTCAAAATCACCATTATTGTATGTAATTTCTAATATAAATATTGTAATGAAAACATTTTAAGGAAGTACTACACTTATTCACATTAATTCAGCTTAAAGTCTGGCATCAATATAAGCATAATTGAGAAACTGAGAAACAGTGCAGTGTTTATCATAAGGACAGGATAAGAACTGTTGGAGGGGGAGTATTCATCGTCGTCATCATCATCATCATCATCATCATCATCATCATCAAGTTTCCACTCCAGTTTCCCGGGTGTGGTTTGCAAGCGCTCTCTATTTTAGTCTATTCATGTACCACTACTCCTTCAAGACTTCATCCCAGTTGATTCCTTTCGATGTGATATCTTTCACTTGGTCCAGCCATCTCCTGTTAGGTCTTCCAACAGGTCTCTTTCCAGTAATCTCAGTATGCAACCATTGTTTTGCAATTCTTCTTTCTGTTGTACGTTTGACGTGACCAAACCATCGCAAACGTTCCCTAGTTTTGGTCTCAATCAATTAATCAATACTGATCTGCATTTAGGGCAGTCGCCCATGTGGCAGATTCCCTGTCTGATGTTTTCCTAGCCTTTTCTTAAATGATTTCAATGACATTGGAAATTTATTGAACATCTCCCTTGGTAAGTTATTCCAATCCGTAATTCCCCTTCCTATAAATGAATATTTGCCCCAATTTCTCCTCTTGTATTTCAACTTTATCTTCATATTGTGACCTTTTCTACTTTTAAAGACGCCACTTAAACTAATTCGTCTACTAATGTCATTCCACGCCATTTCTCCGCTCACAGCTCGGAACATACCAGTCATTTTACATGTTATAAATCTGATAGTCTGTTTATGTAACCACTATAAGTGAAAATAAAAGTATTGAATAGGTGGATTAAATTAAAACACCTTTATTGTTGTTGAATTGTTGTTGAACGTACCACTCAGTCGAGCAGCTCGTCTCCTTTTTCCCAGTTCTTCCCAGCCCAAACTTTGCAACATATTTGTAACGCTACTCTTTTGTTGGAAATCACCCAGAACCAGTCGAGCTGCTTTTCTTTGGATTTTTTCCAGTTCTTGAATCAAGTAATCCTGGTGAGGGTCCCATACACTGGAACCATACTCTAGTTGGGATCTTGCCAGAGACTTATAAGCCCTCTCCTTTACATCCTTACTACAAATAATATACAAAGTTTATTCCACCTACTCAATATTGTACAGTAATTGCAATGTTTATAAACACATTACAATATATTATCAAGGTACTAGTTTCGACCTTATATGGGTCATCATCAGCCTAACTAAGATACACTTATGGATATGCCGAAGTCCTAAGACAGAATTACTTTGTGGAAATAAGATTTAAAAGAATGAACTGTGTATGTGAAGTGATAATGTAGATATAAAATGGTGGAAAGATGAGCTGTTATAGATAAAATGATGTACTTATCAGTGACAAATAAAATTTTTTGGATTTACGTCAATTACAATTAGACTGTGAGAATAGTTATCATACAATTATTACAATAATGATTAAAATATGCCCTTGTTAGTGAATACTCTAAAATTGCACTTTAAAAACTAAATATGCCTGTTGAATGCAAAGTCCAGGTGCTTCTATTGAGTTCTAGAATTCCGACTGCATCTTCAGGTGGAGAATTGAAAGTTGAACATTGGCGCAAAGGGTATCAGTCTTGCTTGAGGTCCAATATTTCTGATACAGAAATTAAATGTAGATAAAACCATGCAATATTCTTATAGTATATAATGAATTCTCGCTGCAGTGTGAGGAATATTCCCAGTCAAAGTTAGAACCAACAGAACCTGATGATGAAAAAGTTAGAATTAACACCATTTAGTGAAAAATGGAAGGGTGTGTATATGTAGTTTAAGGCAGAATGGGTTCCAAGAAGGTTCCAGGAATCATCCATGAACAAGGGGTTCGTATATGCGAGGGTTTACAAAAGGCAGAAATATTCAGTCAGCATTATGTAAAGGTTGTTGGTTACAAGGATAATGTCCACGTAGAAGTGACTAATTCTAACGTTGAAATCTACCTACAGTATGAAAACAAAGACAACAAAAATATTACAGAAGTTGCCAACTGGAAAAGCTGCTGGAATTGATAAGATTTCTGGAGAAACCCTAAAGGCAATGTATTGGGATATATGGTAGTACCATATCTAAAGTACATATTTGATTACTGTTTGCATGCAGGAGCAATACCAAATGGGTGGGGAGTTGGTATAGTAGCCTCAGTATAAAAAGGAAAGGGTGATAAACTTAAAGCAGGGGCCGATGACCTAAGATGTTAGGCCCCTTTAAACAACAAACATCGACAACAACAAAACTTAAAGCGGATAATTACAGGCCAGTCAGCTGGACATGTGTTGCATATTAGCTTTGTGAAGGCATCCTTTTTGATTGTATTGGACATGTTTGCAAAATTACTAACTGGTTTGATAGAAGCCATTTTGGGTTAAGGAAATGTTATTCCACTGAAGCTCAACTTGTAGGATTCCAGCAAGATATAGCAGATATTTTAGATTCAAGAGATCAAATGGACTGTATCGCTATTAACCTGTCCAAGGCTTTTTGTAGGGTAGATAATGAGATACTACTGACAAAAGAAGGCAATTAAACTAGACAAAAGAGTGACTGAATCAGCGGCTACATTTATAGAAAGTAGAACCCAGAGAATTTGAATAGTTGAAGTGTTATCTGATCCTGTAATCATTAAAGAGGGGAGTTCCTCAAGGCAGTATTATTGGACTTTTATGTTTTCTTATCTATATATATAAAATAAGAGTTTTGTCTGTACATTGCTCAGAATTTGAAAATAATGGTATTTCTGTATCGGTCATGTCCATAGTAACAAGAAAATGCACTTTTTACTTTTCCGTAATTTCTGTCTGTCTGTCTGTCTGTCTGTCTGTCTGTCTGTCTGTCTGTCTGTCTGTCTGTCTGTATGTATGTATGTACACGCATCACGAGAAAACGGTTGAAGAGAATTTAATGAAAATCGGTATGTGAAGTCGGGGGATGAGCCTCTACCATCTAGGCTATAAATCATTTTGCTCACGCTGAGTGAAATGGTAGTTTAGGGGAAGGCCTAAAATTGAATTCTCAACTATTTATGTTATTAGTGGTCTGATGAAAATCGGTATGTGAAGTCGGGGGATGAGCCTCTACAATCTAGGCTATAAATCATTTTACTCACGCTGAGTGAATAGTAGTTTAGGGGAAGGCCTAAAATTGAATTCTCAACTATTTATGTTATTAGTGGTCGTATTTTAAAGAAAATGGGTATGCAAAGTTGGGGAATAAGTTGCTACAATCTAGGATATCAATAATTGTATTCACGCTGAGAAAAATGGTAGTTTAGGGGAAGGCCTAAAATTTAATTCTCAAATATTGTTGTTATTAGTAGTCCTATCTTGATGAAAATCGGTATGCAAAGTCAGGAAATAAGTCGCTATAGTCAAGGCTGTAAATTATTTTATTCACGCTGAGTGAAATGGTAGTTTAGGGGAAGGCCTAAAATGTAATTCTGAAATATTTCTTATTAGAGGTGTAATCGATGAATACTACATAACTAAGGTTATAGAGTATCAAATTTCCTATTATTCATGTCTTATACATTGTTACCGTACTGGCTATAATCACAAAGATATTCATGAATTTGGATTTTTGTTACTAAGTCCATATCAGCGCCGAGTAACGAGAAAATGGGTAAACAATATTTGATGAAAATCGGTATGTAAAGTCGGAGAATAAGAAACTAGAATTTATGGTTTACAAATCACAGAGTCGAAAAAGAACTTAATGTGAAGGCCTACAATATAGAAAGCTCATAACATTGATCAACAATAACATTACATTGACCATTGTTTGTCGTGATGTGCTTTGTGTCTTCTGTTGCCCCTCATCTCCGGTAGATAGGATTACTGCTGCGTACAGAGTATTTTTATTTGATTTGCGTTACACCGACATAGATAGGTTTTATGGCGACAATGGGATAGGAAAGGGCTAGGAGTGTCTTAGGCCTTAATTAAGGTACAGGCCCAGCATTTGACTGGTGTGAAAGTGGGAAACTACGGAATACCATCTTCAGCGCTGCCGACAATGGGGTTTGAATCCACTATCTCTCGGATGCAAGCTCACAGCTGCGCACCGCTAACCACACGGTCAACTCGCCCAGTCGTACAGAGTGTAACAGCCTGCCTGAATATTGATGGGAAGTAGCTGGGGAGTTAGATAACTTTCTTTTTTAGTATGCCATTCCCCTGGTTTATAAATTTTCTGATACAACTGGTACGTAACACACTGGATCATCATAGCATTCGGGCTATTCAATTCCTACTCTGAGGCACTGATTGGAATGAACAGTGTGCATATTTAGCGGAATAATGGCAATCTGCGGCCTGGTCATCCCAACTCTAGAAGTTTGGACTACTAGATTGGCACCGCAATCTAACCGCAGCTCTGTTCGTTAAAAGTGATAAAACGTGCGGCTTTCCATTTGATCGAGTATTTTATATGATAGCATTCATACTACATTCATACTTACGTTTTTGTAATGACCTATGTTGATTTCAGGTTAGGAAAACCACAAAGTCAGTCTTTCTGAGAATCCCGTAGCGAAGCACGGGTACATCAGCTAGTATATATATATATATATATATATATATATATATTAAAATTATCTGGGTAAAGAACTGCAATGAGAGATAAGGCTTTTTTCAGATGATGTTATACTATGTAGAGTAATAAATAATTGTTACAAGATTGTGTGCTACTGCAAAAAAATCTCGACAATATTGTGAGATGGACAGCAGGTAAATGATATGATGGTAAATTGGGTGAAAAATTGGGTTGTGAGTTTCACCAAGAGGAAAAGTCCCCGTATTGAAAGTACCTCATAGGGATCACTGCATGTATGTAGGTGCTAATATAAGGAAAGATGTTCATTGGTGTAATTGCATAAACATGATTTTAAATAATGGTTACAGATCTCTCCATATCAATTGCTAAGAAGTGTTACCTCGTACATCAAACAATGACTATTTTAGGAGAGCCTAAAAACATTCTTGAGTGATGAATTTTAGCCCAACAAGGCAAATTTGATATTGCTACTGAAACTTTTTATGGACTTTAATTATATCATAATATATTTTATTTAGAAATAAATATTTCAATTAACTTGATGTTCTGACGAGTCTTTCTCCAGTTTAATGTGATAAATTGTCACAGCCGGGCTGAGTGGCTCAGACGGTTAAGGCGCTGGCCTTCTAACCCCAACTTGGCAGGTTCGATCCTGGTTCAGTCCGGTGGTATTTGAAGGTGCTCAAATACGACAGCCCAGTGTCGGTAGATTTACTGGCACGTAAAAGAACTCCTGCGGGACTAAATTCCGGCACCTCGGCGTCTCCGAAGACCTTAAAAAGTAGTTAGTGGGACGTAAAGCAAATAACATTATTATTATTAAATTGTCACAGAAGGAATGTTCATCTTTTGACAAAACTTCCTTAAGTTTTTGAAGAGAGTGATATTATGAAGTCTGAAATTTCAATCTGCTTTCGTACGTTTGTTTGTAATATACCCTAATTCATGGGTGATTTTCTTTGGCTGTCATGGCGGATTCCAGAGTTGATCAGAAAAATTAAGTTTTTAGCATATGATTCCTGAAGGACTGAAATTTCGAACCTTCAGGTCTTTAACACTGAGATCTGATACACAAAGTCCAGGTTGAACAGAAGACTATCTGTGAAGTTTTGGATCTGTGTAGTTCAAAAATAAATCATACGAAAGAAATTTGATGATGATGAGGTTTGTTGTTTAAATGGGCCTAACATCTAAGGTCATCAGCCCCAAAATAAATTTTTTTGACTGTATTGTCTCTATTTCTGAGATTGAGTTGAATCATAGCATAGACAGTCTGCTTCCATTTGAGTGTGTCCTTTCATTAATACTTGTGCTCAATCGCATTATGTTTCACTGCAAACTCGAGTAAGACTTTTGCAACCACTGTGTTCTTATTTTGATGTCCACAGCTGTTGCTCCAAATTATTACCTTCTTTTTTTGGCATTCATAAAATTTGTATTCAAATATTCAATCAAGCAAGAAGCAAAATTTCAACGCCAGCAGTTCGCCTTCACATTTGGTCCATTAGTAACAAGCACAGTGAGTGGAGGATAAATAATAAATTGTGTAATTGTGCACACACAACTTTATCTTACAATACAATTGCATTAGCCTTTAAATTAGGATATAATTTGACTGACTGTAGGTCCACTGTAAGCACTTCCACATTTCTGTCTTCATTTTGACTGTTCCTCATCTCTTCCCTTCTTTTGCCTCTTCCTTTTCGAAAATGTGCTTTTTCCATTCTTCTTCCCCTAAATAGCCTGCTTGGTAAGAACAGCATATGTCACACTGATCCTTTTTCAGTTGGTGGAGAGTAATGTTCTCTTGGTCTGCTAAGATGTAAAAAGTGTGAAGGCTTAATGGTTTTCCCCCATGGGATACACATTTGTCTTTGTAAATATCAAATAGTTGTTGCTTGCTATTAATAACATGCTGCCCATGTGGCCTTTGGCCGACTATCACACAGAATCTTCAGGAATAAAAACCTTACAATTCGCATAAAACTAATGGTGTACCAGGCTGTAGTCATCTGTACACTTCTCTATGGCTGTGAAACATGGACCTTATACCGCTGTGACATCAAAGAGCTGGAGCGCTTTCACCAGCAAAACTACGCTCCATCATGAACATCAAGTGGGAAAACTACATCGCTAATGTTGAAGTTCTTGAGAAAGCGTGTGCTAAGAGTGTAGAAGCATTGGTCGTTGGCCATCGCCTCAGATGGGCAGGACATGTGCACCATGTGAATGACACCAGACTACCGCGCCAGATCCTCTATGGTGAACTTGGCTCTGGTTCAAGATCATGGGGTGCCCCCTTAGACGTTTCAAAGACCAACTGAAACAAACCTTAAAGATGGCAGAAATAAACCCACAAACCTGGGAAACACTTGCCAAGGACCGTTTACTTTGGCGGCAAAGTGTCTGTGCCTCATTTCAACACTTCGAACAAGAATGCTGCAGACATGAAGATATTAAGCGACAGGAACACAAACTTCGCCAAAATCCAGCCAAGATCTCGCCCGTCTCTCAGCTGCGCAATGTGTGGACATATGTTCTACGCAAGAATTGGCCTGTACAGTCGCCAGAAATTTAAACACAAACTGCTGTGAATTGAAGTGAGCTATTAGCCAAGAAATCTGGGTAACTGCCGACGGCTATTAATAACCATCTCAAGAAACAACTTCATGGTGTTCTTCCTGCAATATTGAGCTGGAAGTTTTGGGAGATCCTTCAGGAAACTAACTGCATGCATCTTATCAGATTTCTTCCTGGTATACTTGATTGTGTGTGTGTCTTAACGTGAATTCCATACTTAGAAGTCATTGACGAATTATGAACACACCATTCCTTCAGAGAGTGTATTTGTAGAAACATTTCCTTACACACACAGTGTCGTTTTTCCTCATTTTTAATGAAGTATTTTAAAGTATCTTATCTTCTATCACTAGCATCATCTCTTTTATTTTGTTGGCACATACTCCACTAACGACTTGATGTATAGTTTCTTTTCAGTGAGGCTCTGTTCATTCCATAAATTGGAATGCATCTCTCTCCTGGCATCCTCAGGAATTATAGCCTACTATAGTATCTCCATTTTGACTTTTCACAGGATAACTTGGTGCATCTTACAGCAGTTCTGGCAGGTCTTGGCACGTCTTTAATTGATTTATAGTTCATACTATAGTTTCGTTAGTAGCCAACGTACAGTATTGTTCTCCTGTTATACAAAGCCTCTTAATCATTTCTGTCTTATTACTTGCAATATCAGATTTCATCCTTTGTTGGGGCCGATGACCTAGCTGTTAGGCCCCTTTAAACAACAATCATCGTCATCATCATCATCAGCAGCATCCTTTGTTTCCTTACTTCCCTGGCCGATTCATTCAAGACATTGTTGGCTTTCCTTATATCACTCACGATAGGTGACCCCAACTAGAGTATGGTTCCAGTGTATGGGACCCTCACCAGGATTACCTGATTCAAGAACTGGAAAAAAATCCAAAGAAAAGCGGCTCGATTTGTTCTGGGTGATTTCCGACAAAAGAGTAGCGTTACAAAAATGTTGCAAAGTTTGGGCTGGGAAGAATTGGGAGAAAGAAGATGAGCTGCTCGACTAAGTGGTATATTACAAGTAACTATTCTCATTTTGGTTCCGTATTGAAGATGACGTATATCACAAATATTATTATAATATTTATAGATCCACCTGTTCAATACAATTGTCAATGACTTCTAAGGATGTATTGTACTGAACAGGTGGAGCTATAAATATTATAATAATATTTGTGATATAAGTGGTATATTCCGAGCTGTCAGCGGAGAGATGGCGTGGTATGACATTAGTAGATGAATAAGTTTGAGTGGCATTTATAAAAGTAGGAAAGATCACAATATGAAGATAAAGTTGGAATTCAAGAGGACAAACTTGGGCAAATATTCATTTATAGGAAGGGTGGTTAGGGATTGTAAAACTTGTCAAGGGAGATGTTCAATAAATTTCCAATTTCTTTGAAATCATTTAAGAAAAGGCTAGGAAAACAACAGATAGGAAATCTGCCACCTGGGTGACTGCCCTAAATGCAGATCAGGATGGATTGATTGATTGATTGATTGATTGATTGATTGATTGATTGATTGATTGATTGATTGATTGATTGATTGAAGAGGTAATATTTGGTCACTCTGAATGTCATTGTTGATAGGAGAATAATTGTATTATCTCCTTTGGTAGCAATAAGGGTATTTTCAATATCTGAATGAGTATTGGCATTTGAATCAACTTGCTCGGTAGTATTACTGTCCTGATGGATGTTGACAGTTCCAATGTCACAATCATCGTAGCATTCTTGATTAATAATAAATTCTGCCAAGTTGAAATTGTTTCAGTTCAACCTCTCTTCTGCGGACACCATCAGTTCCATCGAAAAATGTCCGTTATGAGAGGTGTCTGTTAAGGCTAGGTTGTAAAAATAAAAATAATAAATAAAAAAATGAAAATAAAAATAAAAAAGTCATCAAACATTTTAATGGCAAAGAACATCCACCGTAAATATAAGCATACATATTTATTTTTATTATTCTAAATAATTTCTAACCAAATATTTGTCTGGGAGATATTACAAGTGATTTTACAGCCTTTACTTTCATTTCAGCTGCGGGAAGTAATTATTCATCAGGGTGTACAAATTTAGCACATTTTTCTTTACTGCATTATTCTCGAAAAGGGAACAACAACCCAGCGTGACACTCAAATTCTTTATTCAATTAACCTCAACTTTCAGGTTATTTGCGATTTCTCATGGGTTTCTTGTAACATGATGTAGATGTTGATTCCCATAGGGAATCAGAAATAATTGTTATTTATATTGGTATTTCTTGTAACATTCGCTCACTCACAGTTTCTTTGTTCGAACACATTTTGAAGCACTTGTATACCTCAATGTTCACTTTTGCAAAAACTGACTTCCACTTACTTTTCATTCCTCGATTCCTATTTTTCCTCCCACTCACTTAGAATGTAATTTTTGTACTTCACAATTGTGTTTACTGCAGTTTAATTTTTCAGGGAGCTTTTCTCAATGAAAGTCCTTTTGCAATATATTTTTTATTGTCTCAACATCTAAACACGCTCGTCCCTCGTACTCATGTTTACTGAGCGATTGAAATGCTATGGTATTTCTGCCTCCACAATCAGCACGTGTAAGTCTCTTCCTTATAAAGTTAAACTGAACTATCTGACCTTGACCTTTTCAGCAACAATCTGAGTTATGAATAGAATGATGCAAGATATGCTGGAAAATTCTGTGTAACTTGTGAGTAAGCAGTCACTGGTAGCATTCCCGGGCAGCTAGAATTCTCAGAATGTACACTACTTAGAACACAAGACCTTTACGAACAGTTTAGAAGGACCCCTGTATAGAACAGTTAACTTCATGGTTACTTCAGCATCCCTATGTACATTTCATCTCTCTTTCCCTTGGACTCAAAATAGTACAGACATTCAAAAGGAATTTCCGTATGTCTGCGGAATGATATTAAGAGAAAGAATGACATAGCTTTGTGTACAGTAAATACCGAGCTTGATAGTTGCAGTCGTGTAAGTACGGCCAGTATCCAGTATTTGGGAGATAGTAGGTTCGAACCCCACTGTTGGCAGCCCTGAAGATGGTTTTCCGTGGTTTCCCATTTTCACACCAGGCAAATGCCGGGGCTGTGCCTTAATTAAGTCCACGGCCGCTTCCTTCCAATTCCTAGGCCTTTCCTACCCCATCGTCACCACAAGACATATCTGTCTTTCTCTTTCACTTGCGAGTATGTCCAGCTTAGAAACGACACGTCCCAATCTCTAGTCTTCTTTAATATTGAGGCCACTTGCTTGAAGAGAATTTAGAAGTTGGTTAATTTCCTCATCATTTGACAGGTCTGATGAAGATGAATCTCACTCCATTGTAAAAGCAAACTTCCCAGATATTAGGCACGTTAAAGAATAACATGACAAGATACCAGTACCGTATCTACCTAAACTATAAATAATAATATTTGATGTGCAACTAATTCTTACAGATCATGTTTCAGGTATAGTACACTAAACACCATTACATGCATTCACAAGCAAAGATATATTTATAAACTTACCTGGAAGAACATTTCAAAACAGTGCAACATCTTCAGTGAAACAACAATATATTAATAAGAGTTCAACAACAATTCTTGAATATAATCCCACAGAGCGCACCTTGAAAAGTGACTTTTGAGGTTTTTTAATGTGTCCATCGACACGTCACGAGTTATTGCAGTTGTTGATTTCTGAGGTATTTCTGCTCCTTAATACATATGAGGTATCACTTACTACACTATTTTCAAACTATACCATTTTTTCCGAGTTAAGAAGTGTTCACCATTTCAAAAAACACTTGTGTTTACATAAGAAAACTCTAAAAAGTGACAATTATAAAAAAATGACTAAGTATAAGCAGCTGGTGTGATTATGAGGTTGTTTTAGGGGTTGTAGTAAGGATAGTGTCCGGTAACAGCAAGAGTATGGTTCCAATGTATGGAACTCTCACCAGGGTTGCTTGATTCAAGAACTAGAAAGAATCCAAAGAAAAGCAGCGATTATGTTCTGGATGTTTTCCGACAAAAGAATAATACCTATTTAAAAAATGTTGCAACTTGGGCTGGAAAGACTTGGGAGAAAGAAGATGAGTTGCTTGACTTGGCAGTGTGTTCCGAGCTGTCAGTGGAGAGATGGTGTGGAATGACAATAGTAGATGAATAAGTTTCAGTGGTGGTTTTAAAAGTAGGAAAGATCACTATATGAAGATAAAGCTGGAATTTAAGGGGATGAATTGGGGTAAATATTCGTTTATAGGAAGAGGAGTTAGGGATTGGAATAATTTACAAAGGGAGATGGTCAATAAATTTCCAACTACTTTGAAATTATGTAAGAAAAGGCTGGTAAACAAATGATAGGAAATCAGTCACTTGGGTGACTGCCCTAAATGCAGATCAATGGTGATTGATTGCAAGAGGCTTGAAAGAGTACCTGCTAGTTTACAGTGCAATGGGATCAGTAATTTTTCTCCCTTCCTAAATACAGTACAGAAGTGGAGTTCTTTATACAGTTAATTGATGGTTAGGGTTAATGGCTTGTACTGTATAAATTTTCCATCTGTGCAGGTATTTCACCAAAAATAATGCCTCTTTTGCTGTCAGGATACATCAGTTGAACTGAAAATTAATCCCTAAATTAAACGGTAGTCACGTTCATATACTCATTGTTTTGATTCTAATATTAATTTCATTATAAATAATATTATTTTTGCAAATAATTGCTGTTTCCTCACTAGGTATTGTTCCATTAAAATGGAGGGAATAGTTCTAATTATTACTGTTAGCAAAAACGAATGAACTTTATCAAGCAGACCCCTCCATTCTTGTGTCTTATTTTCAAACCTTTCTGCCACCTTACTGTAAAAACTAACTACTTTCTTCAGATCATCAGCAAATAAATTTGACATGTTCCTCCTTTTGAGTGTTCATTGTCTAGATCATTACTGTTTTCAGTGTAGAGGAAAAGATCGCTTTACAGAAGCACTAGATGCTGGACAACTGAGTTTGTACAATTGAACAAAATCACCTTTGTCAAGGCCTGTTTCAGAAGAGTTTCCAAAACACTTTTCTCATCAGTGTTTTAAAATGCTATTTGTTCATTTCTCAATCTGGGAAAATTAAATGGCTGGCCATATCCCTGTTTTAAAAACCGGAATGTGCTCTCAGGGAAATGGTTCTTATACTCATTCTGCTTTTTATGGGGTTAAGGAGCTCAAGTAGAGAAATCTTTATGCAAGTTGGTCTTCAACGCTGTCTGTTATTTCATTGTATAAGCACTGATAGCTTGCCTTTGCGTCCAGATTATTCTTTTTTCTATTGATGAACATTATCATCCTATAGCTGTTCCCAAAAGTTACAAAAAATTTCTGTCTTATTGTTAATCAGTTTGAATTAATTTACTTTGTCCAAACAGTGCTTAATATCCATTGACTACCGAGTGAGTTGGCCATGTGGTTAGGGTCTCATAGCTGTGAACTTGCATTTAGAAGATAGTGGGTTCAAACCCCATTGTCAGCAGCCCTGAAGATGGTTTTCTGTGGTTTCCAATTTTCACACCTGGCAAATGCTGGGACTGTACCATAATTAAGACCATGATTGCTATCATCCCAATCCTATCAGTTTCCCATCCTTGTGTTGCCAAAAACCTTTGATGTGTTAGTGCAATGTTAAACCACTAGCAAAAAAGAAGTCTTTGTTCCATGCTCTTTTTATCTTGGTGGAATCGCTCACCCTGCTCCTCACTTACAGCATCAAGAGTTGAGGAAAAGACATGTATGTGGATACGTAGGAAAAGCACCTTGGCACTTGTGTTTATTTCTGTCCTCTGATATGCTATCAACTGAGGCTTTTCTCTGTCCATTAGTCCACCGTCTGACATTTTCAACACATTTCTTAAATACTTCGTATGGTGCCCAGGAATTGCCCTGGTCACTAAATATAAATAATAAGCATTAGATTCAAAGTCTGATATGTTTCCCCTTTGTGTTGGTGTTGTAAAACAGTCATAAATGAAGCAAAATGTATCTGGGTTATTTTTTTTAAAACTTCTGTCGTAAGGCAGCCATATCTCACAGCAATCTACAGTGGAGAAAAATACATCTATATATATAAAATAAGGGTTTTGTCTGTACATTGCTCAGAATTTGAAAAGAATGGTATTTCTGTATCAGTCATATCCACTGTAACAAGAAAATGCAGTTTTTTCTTTTCCGTAATTTCTGTCTGTCTGTATGTCTGTTCACGCATCACTAGAAGACGGCTAAAGAGAATTTAACAAAAATCGGTATGCAAAGTCGGGGAATAAGTCGCTACAATCTAAGCTACAAATAATTTTATTCATGCTGATAGAAATGGTAGTTTAGAGTAAGGCCTAAAATTTAATTTTCGAATATTTATGTTATTAGTGGTCCTATCTTAATAAAAATTGGTATGCAAAGTCAGTGAGTAAGTCGCTACAATCTAGACTATAAATAATTTTATTCCGCCCTGAGTGAAATGATAGTTTAGGGGAAGGCCTAAAACCTAATCTGTATATATAAAATAAGAGTTTTGTCTGTACATTGCTCAGAATTTGAAAATAATGCTATTTCTGTATCAGTCATGTCGTGACCTACCTGTCCAGTGAGACGATCTTGTAGGTTGGTCACCAGGCCGTTGGATGTTGAAGTATTACCTGACCTGCCGAGCGGAATGTAGGGAGGTAATTTGTAGGTATGACTCGTCCTGCAACTCCCGAAATAAAAGATGAAGTTATTTCTCTGTCCTTTATTACTGAGGACACTAAAACTACTATGTACAGTATATTTACAAGTCTGAATGTAATGATCTAAAGAGAGAGAGAGCTTGTTCCACGCGCCTACTTTTCTACTATGCGTCTATCTGAATCTTGCCCTGCGGCACTTGGGCTATGCTCGAAAAGAATCTCGTTCTGACAAGTACGAACTACTGGCTGGAAGAAGGCCCCGCGCCATTTTGGCCAGGGATTATATCTCCGCTCCTGAACTCAAAGTTCTATCCCTACCTCCTACCAAGGGGTTGGGTCTTACGGGCATTGCCAAACTGATCATCTTGTCAGTGGCTCCCTCAAGTGGCTATTCTCAATAATTGTTACAGTAAGTGCTGCTACCTAGGCACTACTGTCTTCTGTCTTGCTTTGTCCTCATCTATCCTTGTTTTTCTGAAGTGCATCTGTACTGGCCTTGACTGGCCGTGTACTCGGCTTTGTTCCTTTGTCGGGCACTAGGCGGTCCGCCTGGTCCGCATACCAGCTTTGTTTGTTGACACACAGTAAATATCTTATTGTAGTCAACAGCTTTCGTAAGCTAGCGCGTTTCACAAACTGCTCTCCAATACTTAACTGAAAGCTTCCTTCTGCTTTCCAATTATTAAATCTAACTATAATTATTATACTTATTATACAATTACTCAAGTACTACAAGGTGTCTCCTGTCGTTGATCATTATTCTAACACTAATTAATCTCGTCTGACACCTTGAGTTCAAGACTCGGCAGCGAACCCGGCTGCCTTCCACCTGGCAGTCCGCCGGTTCGAGACCGTGGGGAGGTCGGTACACGACAGTCATGTCCACAGTAACCAGGAAATGCACTTTTTATTTTTCCGTAATTTCTGTATGTATGTACACGCATCACTAGAAAATGGCCCGCCGGGCTGAGTGGCTCAGACGGTTAAGGCGCTGGCCTTCTAACCCCAACTTGGCAGGTTCGATCCTGGCTCAGTCCGGTGGTATTTGAAGGTGCTCAAATACGACAGCCCCGTGTCGGTAGATTTACTGGCACGTAAAAGAACTCCCGCGGGACTAAATTCCGGCACCTCGGCGTCTCCGAAGACCGTAAAAGTAGTTAGTGGGACGTAAAACAAATAGCATTATTATTATTAGAAAATGGCCAAAGAGAATTTAATGAAAATCGGTATACAAAGTCGGTTGATATAGATGTTGATTCCCATAGGGAAATGATAGTTTAGGGGAAGGCCTAAAATTTCATTTTCAAATATTTATGTTTTTAGTAGTCCAATCTTCATAAAAAATTAGTATGCAAAGTCGAGGAATACATCGCTACAATCTAGCCTATGAATAATTTTATTCACGCAGAGTGAAATGGTAGTTTAGGGGAAGGCCTAAATGTAATTCTCAAATATTTATATTATTAGTTGTATCGATAAATACTACATAACCAAAGTTATAGAGAATTAAATTTCC
The DNA here is from genome assembly GCF_040414725.1 of Anabrus simplex. NCBI lineage: Eukaryota > Metazoa > Arthropoda > Insecta > Orthoptera > Tettigoniidae > Anabrus > Anabrus simplex. The sequence continues at coordinate 194,178,938 of NC_090271.1, read as the reverse complement.
GACCATTTATGTCTTATACATTTTTACTGTACCAGCTAGGATAACACAGATATTCATGAATTTGTATTTTTGTTGGTAAGTCCATATCAACACCGAGCCACAAGAAAATGGGTTAACAGAATTTAATGAAAATCGGTATATAGAGTCGGGGAAAAAGAAGCTACAGTCTAAGCTATAAACAACTTTATTCATCCTGGATGAAATTGTAGTTTAGGGGAAGGTGCCTAAAGTGTAATTTTTAAATACCAATGTTATTGGTCCTATCGAAAAGTACTATATACAATTTCCGATCATTTATCTCTTATTTAGTTTTACCGTACCGACTATGATAAGAGTGGTATTTCAGAGTTGGGAGAAAACCAAATGGGAAGGCCTATAATATCGAACAATGACATTACATTGACCATTGTTTATTGTGATGTTCTTTGTCTCTTATGCTGCCTCTCAACTCTGATAGATGGGATTACTGCTGCGTACCGAGTATAACAGCCTGACTGAATATTGGCGGGAAATAGCCGGGGAGTTAGAAAACTTTTTTCTTTAGCATGCCATTCCTCTGGTTCATACATTTTCTTATACAGTTGGTACATAACAAGCTGGTTCATCATAGTATTTCAGCTATTCGATCCCTACTCTGATGCGCTGTTTTGAATAAGCAGTGTGCATACTTAAGGCAGAGCCTCACTTTATAGTAGTAGTAGTAGTATGGGCTGGTTTAGAAGAACAATTTAGGCATTTTCCAAATCATAGCACCACAATATTCACTAAATAACTAAAAATTCAACTCTGAAAAGAGCCGTTTCTTAAGAAAAGCTTCTTTCTCTTCACTTTTTAATAGGGGGTTTCTCTTCTGGCTTGGGGAAAAAATTTGCCTTCAAGTCAGATAGATTTTTCCGCCGCCAGTGTAGTGAATTGATATTTTCCGACTCATTGGGTACTCCTAGGAAACAGAATAGTAATTGGGCATAGTTTTTGCCCTCGGAGCCTCCACTATTCGACCCTCTCCCCGCCGAAGAGTGTTCATGGATCACGGCTGTCTGCGGTTTGGTCATTCCAGGTCTGGAACTTTGGACTGTTAGATAGGCAGTGTAGTCCTGTTCGTTAAAAGTGAGAAAATGTGTGGTGTTTCATTTTAACGAGTATTTCGTAATATGAAAGCATTGCTTTTAATCGCGCCATTCCTATTGACATCATTGTATGTTCATTTCAGTTGGGAAAACCACTAAGACAGTCTTTCTGAGGACGTAAAAAGGCATTATAATGAAAACATCCCAACCTGATTGTGACTGATGGTATGAAATTGGGTCTACCATTACAGTGAAAATTCCGTCAGTCTTCATACTGTATGAGAAAAGATGTTTGGTGACCTCCCGTTGCATTTCTAGAGTAACGTTAAGAGCTACACAATTTAAGACAATCTTGCTCACAACGTGTACACTACCTAACCTAGAATTCTGTATAGAGTGTAGAATTCCATAGCGAAGCACGGGTACATCAGCTAGTAATATATATATTTTGAAACAATGCACTCAAATTTCCATTTTATGAAACAAAGTGGAATAAAATGGTGTTGATTTATGGGTTCAACACACTGGAAGTAATATAGAAATCTGAAACACAGGAAAATTCATCGTACTGAGCGAGTTGGCCATGTGGTTAGGGGCGTGCAGCTGTGAGCTTACATTCGGGAAATAATGGGTTTGAACCCAACTGTCGGCAGACTTGAAGATGGTTTTCCATGGTCTCCCATTTTCACACCATGCAAATGCTGGGGCTGTACCTTAAGGCCACTTCTTTCCTACTAGCGCTTTCCTATACCATTGTCGCCATAAGACCTATCTTGTGTCGTTGCGGCATAAAGCAACTCGTAAAAAAAATAGTCACCATTTGTGAAAAAATCTGTGATGGTGCAAAATGAATATGATTTATGGGTTCGGCAGTTTTGATTTAATAAATATTGGCTACTGTATTACAATCAGCAAAACTGTTGTAGACCAGTGTAATAATTTGAACGTCAGTTAGGCTACTGGCTAACATAACCCTATCATCAGCAAAGAGGATGTTATTAATGATATTGCCATTGATCTTGATACCTATGTTAACATCCTCGACAGTTTCTCTGAGCATAGCCTCACAGTAGATATGAAGAAGTATAGGGGACAGGACACAGCTGTATCGCACTTCTCTCCACATAGCTATGTCCTCACGTATCTCCCTTTATTTTGATCTTTGCCGTTAAGTTCCCGTAGAGCCAAATGATGATACGTACATCACTGACATCAACACCAGTGGTTTTTAAAATCTCAGCAAGTTTTGCGAACGATACGCATGTGTACATGTAGACATTCCTATCCAGGCATCTCTGAGTCAAAACATTCAAAAAGGAAAGAGCGCTGCAAGTTCCCAGTCGGTTTATAAAACCAAACTGAGTATGACCAATTTGGGGTTTGAATTTTACATAAATACGAGTGTGGATGATACGAAGGAATACCCTTAAGATGTGGAATATTAGGCAAATTATGCGATAATCATCACAGTGTGAAACACTAGCCTTTTTTAGGTATGGTAACAAAAGTTGATCTTAACCAATCAGATGATTGAGCTTGATAGCTGCAGTAACTAAAGGGCGGCCAGTATCCAGTATTTGGGAGATAATGGGTTTGAACCCCACTGTCAACAGCCCTGAAGATGGTTTTCAGTTGTTTCCCATTTTCGCACCAGGCAAATGCTGGCTGTACCTTAAGGCCACGGCCGCTTCTTTTTCCATCGTTGCCATAAGACCTATCTGTGTTGGTGCGACATAAAGGAACTTCACAATCGAAACAAAAATCTTGTAGGTTCCACCTTGTTCAATATAAATACACTGTTGTTAGATGGTTTTTACAATATATATGTTTTTACAATATATATTTTATTGCAGAACTAGTTACGGTGTTCATTTAGGCACCATCATCAGCTGCATGATAAGTAAAGAAAAACTTGGAGATATAACAGTATAAAACAACATATTGATATAATTAACTCCTTAATATCTATTTAATGTTAAGTTTAAAAACTCTAATTTACAGCAAGATAACCTTTGTGAGTCAAAAATGGAAAATCTCATCTCTGAGTGATGAGTTGTCTTTGGTATTCAGTGATGGCTATTATTCTATACACTTGTGAAAATTAAGTTCAAATACAATCTTAAAATTGAAAAATTGGAGCTGAATCAAGTCCTATAATGTTAAAATGTTCATTTCACTGATGCGTTGCTAGCCATTTATTAGATAAAAAACTTGTGTTCATTAAATTGCTAAACTGCGCCATCTTCTGAAGTTTATTGATATGTGGAAACGTAGTTCTTATGTTATATATCTAATGGTTGGAACTGTGATTATTTGCCCTGATGTTGTTAAGCGGGCATATCCTCTCGGTTCAGTACAACCCTGTAATGCTGAAAGAAAGCAAGTAACCGGGCGAGTTGGCCGTGCGCATAGAGGCGCGCGGCTGTGAGCTTGCATCCGGGAGATAGTAGGTTCGAATCCCACTATCGGCAGCCCTGAAAATGGTTTTCCGTGGTTTCCCATTTTCACACCAGGCAAATGCTGGGGCTGTACCTTAACTAAGGCCACGGCCGCTTCCTTCCAACTCCTAGGCCTTTCCTATCCCATCGTCGCCATAAGACCTATCTGTGTCGGTGCGACGTAAAGCCCCTAGCAAAAAAAAAAAAAAAAAGAAAGCAAGTAAAAAAATGTTAAAAACATGATTGAATCAAACTATTCATGAAGCCGACTCACCTCAACGGCTATATACTTGGCACGGAGACTACAGCACGACGAGTGTGTCTGCTCATGTTGTGTGCTGTGTGATGAAACGCTAAAGAAGGGGAAGTAGGGGGCGTTGTGGACGAAGCCGAAGACCCTCTCCTATATTGTCATTGTTCTAGAAACATTCTCCTTTCCGCCCCTAGTCGGTGTCATGGTATGTCTGCTTTTCTCCATTCTCTGACAGTTAAACAATAAGGCCGCGTGCACACTCAGCGTGCTTCGCATAGTGTGTTGTGTGTAGCGTGAAATGCTATGCATAGCGCAAGGCGTACTTGCTGTTCACACCGAAAACTCTACGCTGTGCTCTCAGCTTAGTTTGGCGTGAGGCATTTTAGGGTGGTTACAAACTAATGCCGTACACTAGAAAGAGTTTACTGATGGATAACAGTTACCTAAAATTGAAAATTAGAAAGAAGGTGGGTTCATGAATTTAATGAAGAATTAATTACTTTTGGAGAATTCCATTGTTAGTACAGAGATGCAAGATTTTATTGTGATAAATTTTATGATTACTTAAGAATGACAAAAAATATCTTTGACCTTCCATACCCTGCAACTAAAATGTGGCGACAAGTAGCAGTGAAGTATTGGGAGAAATTCAATTCTCCCAATTGTCTAGGAGTACCGGGCAGCAAACACGTGGAATAAATTTCCGGCTATATCACGCTCTTTATATAATAATTATAAATAGTATTTTGCAATATTGTTACAATTAGCATACACAATTTATCATCATAACAAAAGTGGAGAAAATGTGTGACAAATGTAATTCATAAACAGAAATATTTACTTCCAAGCTCACTACTAGTCTGCAGAGTGATATTCTTCATGTTACCACCCTCCATTGGCAAAATTATAAACCTATATGACAGAGTCTGGGAGATTCTATGCACTTTGTCACAAAGTGTCTGGCTACATGGTTAAATGGTTACCGTACTGGCCTTTGGTCACAGGAGTCCCGGGTTCCATTCCCGGCAGAGTCGGGAATTGTAATTATAATTAGTAAATTCTACTGGCATGGGGGCTGGGTGTATGTGTGTATTCATAATCCTTTTGTCCTCATCATGATGCAGGTCACCTACGGGAGTCACTTCAAAAGACCTGCACCCTGGCAAGCCAAACTTCTCCTCGGACACTTCCGACACTAAAATCCATACGGAGTTTCATCCTGCCACAATGTTAAGCCCAGTAAAGTGTGACAGTAGAAGTAATATTACTGTATATGTTTACTGTAGGAATGTGATAAAACTGTTGTAGATACTTAAATCCACTTATTTTGCAAAACAGTTACATTCTTATAGTTTTTGTCTTGGGTTCCATATTTCTTCTCTTTGAAACACTGCACGAATAATTCCTTCTTCCATAGCTTCAGAACCAGCTAGGTAACGCTAAGCAATTAACCAGCACTGCGCGTTGTCTGTCAGAAGAAAATTTCGACTGTCCACGAGAAAGGCTTCTTAAAGAACGACTTTTTGAAATTCTCGTGGACAGTCAAGATTTTCTTCTGATGACGCAGAGCACAGTTCTCTGCAAAACGTAAAGCATTTCACCTTATTTTCTTGACACGGCATAAGCCCAAAAGCCTATACAGTATCATGACATAATTTTTGTTAGATGTGTTTCGAAAATATGCTACACTATGTGATCAAAAGTATCCGGACACCTGGCTGAACATGACATACAAGTTCGTGGCGGCCGGTAATGCTGGAATTCAATATGGTGTTGGCCCACTCTTAGCCTTGATGACAGCTTCTACTCTCGCAGGCCGGTGCTGGAAGGTTGCTTGGGGAATGGCAGTCCATTCTTCATGGAGCGCTGCACTGAGGAGAGGTAGCGATGCCAGTCGGTGAGGCCTGGCACGAAGTCGGCGTTCCAGAACATCCCAAAGGTGTTCTATAGGATTCAGGTCGGGACTCGGTGCAGGCCAGTCCACGACAGGGATGTTATTGTCGTGTAACCACTCCGCCACAGGCCGTGCGTTATGAACAGGTGCTTGATCGTGTTGAAAGATACAATCGCCATTCCCGAAGTGCTCTTTAACAGTGGGAAGCAAGAAGGTGCTTAAAACATCAATGTAGGCCTGTACTGTGATAGTGCCATGCAAAACAACAAGGGGTGCTAGCCCCCTCCATGAAAAGCTCGACCACACCATAACACCACCGCCTCCGAATTTTACTGTTGGCACTACACACGTTGGCAGATGATGTTCACCGGGCATTTGCCATATCCACACCCTGCCATCGGATCACCACATTGTGTACCGTGATTCATCACTCCACACAACGTTTTTCCAGTATTCAGTCATCCAATGTTTATGCTCCTTATACCAAGCGAGATGTCGTTTGGCATTGATCTGCGTGATGTGTGGCTTATGGGCAGCCGCTTGACCATGAAGTACAAGTTTTCTCACCTCCTGTCGAACTGTCATTGTACTTGGAGTGGATCCTGCTGCAGTTTGGAATTCCTGTGCGATGGTCCGGATAGATGCCTGCCTATTACACTTTACGACCCTCTTCAACTGTCGGCGGACTCTGTTAGTCAACAGACAAGGTCGGCTTGCATATAATTGACAAAGTTTATTCCACCTAGTCAATACTGTACAGCATTGTCTATAAATACATTATATGCTTGTACGCTTTCGTGCTGTACATGTCTCTTCACGTTTCCATTTCACTATCACATCAGAAACAGTGGACCTAGGGATGTTTAGGAGTGTGGAAATATCATGTACAGACTTCTGACACAAGTGACATCCAATCACCTGACCATGTTCGAAGTCCGTGAGTTCCACGGAGTGCCCCATTCTGCTCTCTGACGATGTCTAATGACTACTGAGGTCGCTGCTGTGGAGTACCTGGCAGTAGGTGGCAGCACAATGCACCTAAGATGAAAAACGTATGTTTTTGGGGTGTCCGGATACTTTTGATCACATAGTGTATATTTTTTTTGGAGTCAAAATTAGCTCTGTACATGACCTCCCCTTTCTGATTCCACCTTGATATTCACCGATTTGGTGGTCCACTGCACTGCACTGTTCAGTAGAATTTTGGAGAGAATTTTATATGTGATCTGTTTCTCTAAATTCTTGGGCAGTTGGTGGGATTGAATCTTGATTATTTTGAAACTTTTCCAGAGGAATTTCACTGTTAAGTAATTTGGAAAAGTATACTATGAAGATTTTACAGTTATCATCAACGGTATAAGCCGTTTCTCCATTTTCCTTGACAAAATGGAGTGATGGAGGGGAATATTTGATTAACTTTTGTTTGAAAGTTCTATAATAATTCCTGGGCTTATGTTGTTTAAAGTCATCTTCTATAGATTGCAATTTTATATCCTCACTTTGTTTACAAATTTCCCGCATTGATTTTGTTACTACCTTTCTAATATTTTGTAGTTCTTGAAAGGTGGCTGGAGTTTTATTGCATGACCGATTATGCCATGTTTGTTGCCTAAGTTGAATTAACTTGTCACATTCATCTGTCCACCATGGGCGTTTTCTTGTTCTTATGAATGTTGCTATGTCCTCAGCTGTTTTTAAGAGTCTTGCTGGAAGGTGTGTCAAATTTTGTGGATCTAATTGTTCTGTTTCTCTCTTAAAGTTTTCATTGTTTTTAATAATCTCTACGTCATACTTTCATTGTGGTGCTTACTTTGTAAAGTTTCCTTTTTCAGTGATTACATCCAGGGAAATTTTGTTGGATAATCAGTCAATACTAATCTGCATTTAGGGCAGTCGCCCAGCTGTCAGATTCCCTATCTGTTATTTTCCCAGCCTTTTCTTAAATTATTTCAAAGAAATTGGAAATTTCTCCCTTGGTAAGTTATTCCAATCCCTAACTCCCTTTCCTATAAATGAATATTTGCCACAATTTGTCCTCTTGAATTCCAACTTTATGTTCATATCGTGATCTTTCCTATTTTTAAAGACACCACTCAAACTTATTCGTCTACTAATGTCATTCCACGCCATCTCTCCGCTGACAGCTCGGAAAGTTTACTCATTCGGAACAAATATTTCACGTTCCCAATGAATGGGGATCAGCATCTTTAACATACCTCTTAATCGAGCAGCTCGTCTTCTTTCTCCCAAATCTTCCCAGCCCAAACTTTATAACATTTTTGTAACACTACTCTTTTGTCGGAAATCACCCAGAACAAATCGAGCTGCTTTTCTTTGGATTTTCTCGAGTTCTTGAATCAAGTAATCCTGGTAAGGGTCTCATACACTGGAACCATACTCTAGTTGGGGTCTTTCCAGAGACTTATATACCCTCTCCTTTACATCCTTACTACAACCCCTAAACACCCTTATAACCATGTGCAGAGATATGTACCCTGTATTTACAGTCCCATTTATGTGATTACTTCAATGAAAATCTTTTCTTATATTAACACCTAGGTACTCTCAGTGATCCCCATAAGGAACTTTCACCCCATCAGTGCAGTAATTAAAACTGAGAGGACTTTTCCTATTTGTGAAACACCGTTTATCATCATACCATTGCCCACCGTCCATCTCACAACATTATCAAGGTCATTTTGCAGTTGCTCACAATCTTGTAACTTATTTATTACTCTATACAGAATAACATCATCTGCAAAAAGCCTTATCTCTGATTCCACTTCTGTACCCATATCATTTATAGTATATAAGAAAACAAAAAGGTCCAGTCATACTGCCTTGAGGAGTTCCCCTCTTAATTATTACAGGGTCAGATAAAGCTTCGCCTGCTGTAATTCTCGGCGATTTATTTTCTAGAAATATAGCAGCCCATTCAGTCACTCTTTTGTCTAGTCCAATTACACTCATTTTTGCCTGTAGTCTCCCATGATCCACCCATAAAATGCTTCAGACAGGTCAATTGCAATACAGTCCATTTGACCTGCTGAATCCAAGATATCTGGCTATATCTTGCTGGAATCCTACATGTTGAGCTTCAGTGGAATAACCTTTCCTAAATCCGAACTGTCTCCTATTGAACCAGTTATTAATTTTGCAAACATGTATAATATAATAATTAGATGAATGCCTTCCCAAAGCTTACATGTAACGCATATAAAACTTACTGGCCTGTAATTTTCAGCTTTATGTCGTATCACCATTCCTTTATACACAGGGGCTACTGTAGCAACTCTCCATTCATTTGGTATAATGATCAGAGTCTAAATCTAGTCCTTTCAAGTCTTTGAGTTTCATGATTTCTGACTTATGGAAGGGGGAAATCAGCAAGGTGCTGCCTAAAGTCTTAGTTTTAGAAGGATGTTTCTTAAAAAAGGTCGATTTGAAAAATAAACCATGGCTTTTGGACAGACAACTCAATGAGTTGCATTCCATTCTTATTAGTTTGCGTATGGCCAGACCATATCCCAGCCCAATATTGATATTTCTTATCTTTTCCAATTTGTGCATTGAAGTCGGCCACGAGGAATTTAAAATGATGTTAAATTCTTTGCAAAACGTTGTCAAGAGATTCCAAGACTGTTCCACTTTGTTGGGTGCTTCCGTGTTAGTAATGTTAGTTTGGTGCATGACGATTTATTAGGGAATAGATTTAATTTCCAGATTTTATCATTAAGTTTGAAGGACGTCCTGAGTAAGGCTGGAATTTCACAACTGATCCAAGTATTGACTGATCCACTATAAAGCCTGTCCCAAAATGTGGGCAACACACCATGACTCGTTCACCAGGTTTTCCTTTGAATATCCTGTAATTTTCAGAATCAAAAGGGTATCGTGATTTTTGATATGCAATTATTTTTATGTCACGTTCTTTAGATTTATTTAGGATATTTTTAAATTTCCCAACTTTCAAAAGAGAATTGATATTAAATATCATTAGCCAAATCTGAGATCTTGCTTTAATCTTGTTGTTATTGAGATTTACCTCCATACACTCATCTGTGGTCTCCCCAGAATTCGAATAGCATACATGTAGTAGGTATTAGAAATTTTATTTTTATCACAGAATGATACTTCTAAAATATTTTTCTGCTTATACTTCTCAAGTTTCTACATATTCTGCATTATTTTGTGGGTAACTAGAAAAATATTGTTCTGCATGTGCTATAAACGTGGTTTGAATCAAATGCTTTTTGCAAATTTTTATAATTCTCACAGCTTTTTAATGCTTGATTTGCAACATAATTACTAATCAGAATAGCTGCTTCTCTTTATTTTATTGATTAACATTTAATTTATATAATGCAGGTATGGGGATAAAAAATACCATTGTCCAACACAACCCTTAAATTATGGTCTTGTCAAATGCTAGTTTGCTTTCTCTGAAGTCTGCCCTCCCGTGATGAACAAGTTGAATGTAGCATTGAATACTACAGATGTTTTTAGGTAGGATTTTTTAGGATCAACTGATAAACCTATTAACACAGTATCAAACGCTTATCCTATTTTTATTTTTAAATGTTTGATTTTATGGATTGAAATTTGTGACCTTATACTTACTCTAAAGGGCTTGCTTAATTTACTGAAAAATACAATACAATAGTACCTTTGAAATCCCACTTTAAAACTGGAACAAACAAACTTTCTTCGCAGCTCAACTTGATATGCTACCCCTCATTCTCCACCTTTTCTATGCAGGCAAGTCAGGTGGAAGTTGACAATCTCGTACTCATGCACCTCACTTTGAAAGTATGTACAGAATGAAAACTATGAAACAGTTCAGTACAGAAAAATATAGGTAGTTATATCAATCTTGTGCAAGAAGAGAAAAGAAAAAAGTAAAAATGAAAGTAATTGGAGGAAGATACAAACTTCTGTAATTTCATATGCTTACTCTTACTGCAGGCTCTTGCTCTGGTGTTTTAGTGCCATCTTCATACCTTTCTAGTCCCCATTATCTATCCATTGCCCACCCTAGTGCCTGTCACTTTCAAAATTCATCAAATTTTGCTACACATTTTTAAATCAAATTTTTGTTTTGATTTTCTGTAAAGATTATATCTTTATTTGTAAATCATTGCTGTATATCAGTATTAATATTGATTATTTATACTTACAGAAATTTGAACGAGTTTACAATGAACAGCTGCATAAGGGGGAAGTGACTCAGAAGGCACAATTTGAGTATGCCTGGTGTTTGGTCCGGAGTAGATATTCAGCAGATATTAGGAAGGGAATAATTCTTTTAGAAGAACTATTTCAGACTGATAGTGCAGAAGGCAAAAGAGATTATCTCTATTATTTGGCCATTGGGAATGCCCGAATAAAAGTAAGTTAACCTTTATAAAGGTATACATAGAATATATTAGACTGAAACGCTTCTTTAAACACAGGTATGTATCTCTCAGGTTGTTAGTTAAGTACTAAAATTATAAAAGTTTGGATTAGTACATTATTACCATATAACATGTTAAATTTAAGACTGACATTTCAGTTTTTGAAACTTTAAATCAATATATACAGATGAATAATAAAAGAAAGTTGTATGTGGTAACAGAGAGATGAGCTTAATTGGTGTTCTGAGTAGAGAAAGACTGCAAAATGCATCCTAAAATCTGTCAAGCTTGTAGTAGGATTTGAACCAGCTGCTTGCATAAGAACCTTGATATGTTGCTGAGTTTTCCTGCCTATGTTGTTGTCAGTATTAAACTCTAAAGCTATTAGTGTGCAGTTACAGGTATGTTTGTAAAAACAAGAATTTTGTAAGTCTCCAGTATGAGGAATGTTCAAGAAATTTTTATAACACAGAGATAATAACCTTGTATTCATTTACCCATTTCCTTCCAAATAGTTCCCTTAAACGATGATGATTGCCTGCATTTCCAAAGTGATTGAAAGGATTGTTGGAAATAATATTTTAATACTTCTTTCCATACTCTTATCTTATTTGCAAACACTTCATTAGCATTTGGGAACTGTATCACTTTCAGAACAATTTTTTAAACTGCAGAAACAAGAAAATGTTTAGAGATAATATAGTGGATGCTCCAAAGCTGTCATATTGCATTTGGCGAAGGACTTTTTAATTGCAAGTGACTTTTACATATATGTACTTTATGTGGAAGAAATAGATTGTTTTGGGTCCATTTTTCCAGAAATTTCCTTGGTTTCCCTATACATTAAAACTTCTCTATAAAGGACACCTGCGGGACTGAAAATATGTCCGTTGTACAGGGTGTCCGCTTTAGACGGGGTATGAAACGGTACCATTAAACATAAGTAAGAACCTCTCCCTTCTCTCTCCTTCTTGTGACATGCACTTGCATGCAGCACAATGAAATTATAAGCACATGGCATGCTCCCACATAGCGCAGTGGGTCAGCTGTAGGCTACAAAATTTGTGCCTGCCGTAACAACTAAGTTTCGAATCCCAGCGTCCAGTGTAAACAATTTCTTTTGTTCCCAAATGAATACACCGCGATGATGTCAGGCAACAAACATACCAAGTTTGGCCCCAGGGTCTCGTAACCACCGAGCTCGATAGCTGCAGTTGCTTAAGTGCGGACAGTATCCAGTATTCGGGAGATAGTAGGTTCGAATCCCACTGTCTGCAGCCCTGAAAATGGTTTTCCGTGTTTTCCCATTTTCACACCAGGCAAATGCTGGGGCTGTACCTTAATTAAGGCCACTGCCGCTTCCTTCCCACTCCTAGCCCTTTCCTGTCCCATCGTCGCCATAAGACCTATCTGTGTCGGTGCGACGTAAAACAACTAGCAAAAAAAAAGGTCTCGTAACTTGGGAGCGTGGGTTGGCGACCACGGGGCCCTTAGCTGAGTCTGGGTATTGCTTCTACTCACTTGTACCAGGCTCCTCAATTTCATCTATCCTATCCAATCTTCCTTGGTCAATTCTTCTTCATTTCTGGCGCCGACGGTATTAGGTTCACGAGGCGTAGGGAGTCTTCATTTTCACGCCCTCCATGGCCCTCGTCAGATCCCTTCAATTATTTCCCTCTCATTAGTGTTAATAAAGGATGGTTGCCTAATTGTACTTAAAACAATAATCACCCCCCCAAGGACTGAGGGTCCAGCCTTCAAAACCATCCAGAAGGGCAGGGAAAACAGCATTGCAATTTCTGAACCCGGAGCTGAAGGGGTTGAGATCTCTACTGTTGAACAGATTTTTGGCTTGCCTGATCCTGGATAAGATTTCATACTTGGGTCAAAAGTTGATCTTAACTAGTTAGATGGAATAGTTTAAGCCTCTGCTATCACCTTGAGCAATAATTGTGAGAGTTTCTGCATACATCTTGCCCAGCCCCACAGCTTTACCTTTCTTCTGGAGCTTGATTGCATAAAATACTTCCTCTTTTGTTACGTCTGTACATTGTAAAATAGATTCTCAATATACTCCTTCCTGCACTTCAGTTTTTCTTCAGCTCTCTCCAAGATAATGCTATTGGGATCCCTCAGTATAGCTTTATATGGCTTGCGATATTTCCTTGTAAGTTCCTTGGTACTTTTATGGAGGTTGAAGTCACGTTTGTCTGTATCTTTCTACCAAAGTTATTTTGCCGCCCCCCCTCCTTGCATTTTCTCTGCACTGGCCTTTTTAACTATTCATACTGATCTGTATCCCTGTACTTAGGTTTGTCTTTCTTCCCTAAGTTGTAATATTCCATCCATCATCTATGGCTGCTTCTTTGGGCTGCTTGAATATCCAATATGTGATCAATGAGTACTTTCTATAGGACACTCCATTGTGATTCAGTACTGACTGTTCCCAAGGTGTTTACTGTACTCATCCGTTTTTCAAGCTTCAAGGTTGTTTTGAGCCTGTGACTTGAGGTTGTCAAGTTCCTTTATATCAATGCGCCTATGTTTTTCAGAGCATCTGATCATGATAAAATTATGGCGCTCCTTGACGACAGGATTGTGATGACTATTAATATCCGCACCAGGGTAGCTTTTAGCTGCTTTCACGAACCTGTTCAGGAGACTTAATGAGGATGAAATCTCTCTGGTTTGCAATATTACTACCTTCGTAGTCCACTGGGGACGTGCATGCATACAAGCACCAGGGATGTAGCTTGAACGTATTGATGACAGAGCTGCTATTCTGAACAAAACTGTACCAGACGATCTTTGGTATTTCTCTTACCGTGATTGTATTGTCTAAGAATGTCATCCTCCATGTCACCGAGGACCACTGCTATTTCCCCTTTCTTTGTAAGGGACATTGCCTTCTTCAGCGTGGAATAAAAGTCCTGAATTAACGCATCCTCTTTATTTCCTGTTGAAGCATAATCCTGGACAATGGTCATGGCATGATGTGAAGTTGGCAGTTTACGAAGCATGGCTCTATCTCCAGGAGGAATGAAATCGATTTATAACTTCACCAGATTGGAAGAGAGGATCATCACCACCAGAGTAATATAGGACCCCATGTTCAGTCTTTTGTATTGCTGATTCTGGCCATCTAACTTCACTGAGGCCCATAATCTAGATCTCCAGATGCTGGATTTCTGCTTCAACATTTGCAAGCTTTCCAACCATATACAAACTTTGTATATTCCAAGAGGCAATTGTTATTCTTTTGTTGTAAATTTGAAACTTGTCACTAATTGTTTTCAGGGGGATTCCTAGCACCTTCTCCCCACTTAAGGGGTGCCCTGGACTGAGGGCTATTGCTGTAGTAACTCTAACGATAATCATATTTGAGTGTATTGGAAAGCACAGTAGGACTGCCATTTCCTTTCTGCGCTGCAGTGTAGGAACCATACAGGCTGCTACATCTGCGCTTCCCATATCCGCTAGTAAAGTCCAACTTCATGCGCCACTACATGATATGGATGGATTGCTGCCCTTTGGCGGGAAATGTCCACTCAGCCATGGACAGTGGGCTGTCTCTTCCATCAGCCCTGCCTTACTTTAAGTCCATCTTCTCCACCTTCATTGATGACAAGGAAACTTTTACTCATGTTGAACCCTTGTAGAGACCTTGTCCGTCATTTATTATTATTATTATTATTATTATTATTATTATTATTATTAAAGCGTCTTTATTGTGGCGAAGTTAGGGCTCCCGGCCCTTTCTTACACTTAACCACTTCATGTATATACAATGTATATTTTACATAAAATTTAAACATATGAAATCTTTACAACCTAAAGTATAACTAAAGCAACTAAAGTATCACTAACTAAACTAAGGTGAGTAAAGTATAACTAAATTATATACAGGAACACATTGCAATAAACAACCATATTCACTCTCATTCATGCATCCCATTCACACTCAAGAAAGACTGGAAGTGCTTAAAAGATGACGCTGGCAAAGGATTTTAAATTTTGTCTTAGATTTAGCTTCCCTGATGTCATTGGGGAGTTCATTCCACCAGCTCGTGGCGGTGATAGTGAACGATCTGTTGTAGGTTGCGGTTCGATGCACAGGAATTTCTAGCGTACAGCCTGACCGGGTATTGAACAGGTGCAGGGAACTGTATGTATGTATGTTTAGTCCTCAGCCCGAAGGCTGGTTGGATCCTCAACAGTTCCGCCATCAGCTGTCATAGATGGCCTAGGCATCACTGAAGAGGCGTACTAGGGAAATGAGGAGTGAGGTAGTTTCCCGTTGCTTTCCTCACCGAGCCACAAGTTGCTATTACACATCAGTCTGCCAAGCCCACTGAAATGCATGCACCAACTGACCCTATGAGCAATATTTTCACACCATTCATAGCAGGGACTGGCTGCAGAAGGAATGGCATTACTAGCATTACTCATACCTCAGTCACTTTCATTTTGTCAAAGCTAAGGATAAAGCTGAGACAGGTCAATGAAAGTAACAAAATTGCTCTAGCCCATACCAGAAGACATAGTGCACTGTAAACACTAGGTCCTGCCAGCAAAGGCAGGGAACTAAGGTAGTGAAATCTGGTGGATAGGTAAGGAGGAGTGTTTTCAGAAAGCACTTGATACACCAAAGTAGTTGCGTGGAGTCTACGTCTGTCATTCAGTCGTAACCAAGATAATTGTGTATAGAATGGGGATACCTGGGCGTATGGTTGTATGTCGAATGCATACCTGATGCATGCATTTTGGGCACGTTGCAGTCTCATGCTTTGCTCGTTATTGATATCAATAAAAACTGTATCACAGTATTCGAGAATTGGAAACAAGAGTGATTGAATGAGCTTTATTTTCAAGGACCGAGGAAATATATTTTTAAACCGCTTCAGAGGATGCAGGCTTTGATATATCTTTTGGCACACTTTCATCACATGTTGCGACCAGTTCAATGTTTCGCTTATAGCCACACCAAGATTCATAACTGTTTCACAAAATGGAATAATGGTATTGTTTAGTGCTACAGGAGGAATTTCATATTGTTTTAAGACGTGTAAGTTTTTTGAAGTACCAATGATTATTGCTTGCGTTTTAAGAGGATTAATTTTGAGATTGTTACTCAATGCAAAATTACTTATGAGACTTAAATCAGCATTAACTTTTTCTACAGCACTCTGAATTTTATCAGTTCTTGAGTGGTAGTAGATCTGCAGATCATCAGCATAAAGATGATACTTGCAATGTGTAATCGATTTGGCAACATCGTGTAAGTAAATTGCAAACAGCAATGGTCCAAGTACAGCCCTTGGGGGACACCGAGGGGTTTGTTAAGCCACTCAGATCTGCTATTATTTACTTTGACACACTGACAGTGATTTTTGAGGTACGAACTGAAAAAGTTTATTGCCGTCTTGCTGAAATTTAATGAATCCAATTTTGAAAGTAGCAGTTGAGGAACAACAGTATCAAAAGCACTAGAAAAATCAAGTAGAACCAGTACAGTCACTTGTCGAGTGTCCATTGCCTGTCGGATATCATCAGTTACTTTCAGTAGGGCAGTCGTTGTGCTGTGTCCTTTCTTGAAACCAGATTGGTAAGGGTCAAGCAGTGAGAAGTTAGTCAAGTAAGTGAGGACTTGTTCGTGTACCAAGCGTTCTAGTACTTTGGAAAGGGGTGGGAGAATGGATATAGGGTGATAATCTGATGGTAAACTAGGAGAATTCTTCTTAGGAATAGGAATGACGATACCGTGCTTCCACACAGTTGGGAATACTCCCTGTACAAGGCAATGATTAAATATATGCGTCAGAATAGGTAATATGGCAGCAATAATATTTTTTATGAAAGATAATGGTATGTCGTCATTACCCGGAGCATCAGACTTGAGGGAGTAAATTACACGATTCACATCGTTCGCCCCAACTTTTTTGAAAGTGAATTTTACTTGATACACTCGGGAATGAGCATTTATGGCGTTAATATCATCATCAGTTAGGTCATCAACTGGTTGATGATGATGATTATTATTATTATTATTATTATCATTATTAGGATAGTTAGCATCATAGTCATTATTGTCAGTAATATCATTATTAGTGTATGCTGCTTTCGTAAAATGAGAATTTAGATCATCAAGTGGTATACTGGGTGTCTGCATGGTCAGGCTGCGACCTATACCCATCTGATGCAAATGTTTCCATATTAGTGCTGAATTTCGTCTGTTTGTTATCTCTTGAATATATTTATACTTGCTGTTACGAATTAATTTCTTAACTTGATTTCGGAGAATACGGTAATTTTCGAAATCACTAGTGCTTTCAGTTCGCCTAAATCGCCTATACCAAGCATCACGATTTGCCATGACCGACTTAATTTCATTTGTTAGCCAAGGAGACGAAGGGTGAGAAACTCGAATTTGCTTCTTCGGAGCGTGTTTGTCATACAGTCCTAATATTAAAGAGTTCAGTCTGTCAACCTTATCATCAATGTCATTAGTCAGTAGAATGTCATTCCACGGTAATTGATATGCTTCATTTCGTATTATCTCAGTATTAAAATGCTTGAAGTCTCTTCGCATTAGGCCCTATGTACCTGGTTTTGTACTTTGGTGCCTTGAGAGAGTAACATAAGTATATGAGATCGTGGGTCGAAATACCTGGTACAGCAAGCTGTCCATGTTTTACCACTTTCTGCGGATTGTTTGTTATAATAAGGTCAATCAGTGTGTGAGACGTGTGGTTTATTCTGTGAACATGGTTAGTCGCGTCTAGTGTCAGTATATTGTAATCCATGCCATGGAATAAGTTTTGTAAGTATGTTGATTCGTTATTTGTAACTAGGAGATTAGTATTGAAGTCACCAAGAATGATTATGTTTTCGTACAGCGGAGTTAACTTCGATAATGCCACTTCTAGGTCAGATATATGTTGTATGTCCGGCGCCTTGTATACCACTCCGATCAGTAGTTTTTGATTATTAACCAAGAGTTCAACAAACATGAATTCAGGTCGAAATGGAGTCTTAGGATCTGAGGTCATAATTATTTTACTTTTTAAGTCGCTACGGCAATATATAGCGCAACCGCCCCCTACACGATTTAAACGATCTAGGCGATGTAACGTCATGTTATTCAGCTTTACGAGATCAGATTTGAGTGACTGCTGTAACCATGTCTCTGTTACACAAATACAATGCAAGTTACTGTTACTAAATAGAGCCTGTATTTCGTCAAAGTGACAAAGAAGCGATTGTGCATGATATGACAACACTGAAAATATTGTTGGTGGGGAGCTAACATTTCTTTAAGAATGTCTCCTTCCACAGCTGGTGAAGGGGAAGGTAAGGGTGAAGGCGGACGACAATGAAGAGGGATAGGGTCAATGACATCACGGACATGCTGTTCGGTATAAATAATTGACTCATTTACGTTAGCCATTGTCAACAGAAAAATTCAAACTACTCACCCTAGTTGTTTCATAAGCACCTCCAGAAATATTTACACAATCACTCTCACACACACTATCACATTCACATACACAAACATTATACGCTATTATATCACTCATTGTTTTTCCTAGTCAATCTCGTCGCTCACATAAGGCTTATTAATTGTGCCATGCTGCTAACAAACATTTTCTGTCCATTGTCTTTCAAAACAACAATGCGGCCATCCTGTGTCCACACCCGTCGGAGTCCGAAGTGATCACGTGCCCTGTTTAGAATAGTTTTTCTGATACCTGTCAGGGATTCAGTCAGTAGAAGGCCAGTTCCTTTTAACAGCCGCTTGGCCCTCCAAACTCTGTCCCGGTCATGGTAACGCACGAACTTTATAATTATAGGGCGCTTACCTGTAGCAACAACCTGAGCTGTGGTTCGCTTTAGCACTCCTAAACGATGGCAACGATCTATATCAGACATAGTTATATCTACATTTAACTTGCCCTTCATCGTGTTGATAACTTTATCGTAAACGTTCTCTGCCAGCTCCTCTGGAATACCATGCAGCACTAAGCAGTTCCGCAGGCTGTACTGTTCATTGTACCGAAAGACTATCTTCTCCACCGCAGGTGCTGTTGAGGTCTTCACTCATAACCTTGAGCTCTGGGTTAGGGCCCTCCATATTTATGACCCCCGGAGAGAGGGTGTCCCAGTATTATTAAACCTCCAGGAATTGGGATGCCTGTTGGTCCGTGGGTCCGTTATTGGGGACCTGAACCAGTCCACATGTCTGTGGGCCTCCTATCCTCCACCTGGGATGCCCTCTAGGGGCAGTGGAGCAATGTAAGAATGCTAAGTTCTGTTACAAAATGGGAAAACAGTGAAGGAGATGCACGCAGTGTTGGTGGAAGAGGGGGAACAGGAACTGTAAGCAGAAAATTTGTTTACGACTTATTCAAACGTTTTTCGGGATAGACAGGAAACTTTTGATGATGTGCCACATCTTGGACTTCCTCTGTACTTCCGGATCTGGTGTCTGCAGACTTCTTTTGTTTCCCTGAAATAACTAGACCTGATATGTAATAAATAATAATAATAATAATAATAATAATAATAATAATAATGATGTTGAATAGGTGAACCTTCCCATCCTTGTTGATAGTTACTGTGTAAGCACACGTGGATAGAGAACGCAGAAAAAAGAAACACATATGTCTTATTTTATCCTCCACTGATGAAGGCTGCAGCTGAAAATTTTGGACCCGTATGTTTGTTTCCTTTTTGTGTGTTCTCTACCTGCACATGCTTACACAGTGAGTCACTGCTCTCCTTCTGTTCCATATACATGTATATGGTATTAGTGGAGTGTTTTTAAAATGGAAAGAGTTCCATTCTGATTTTATACAATTTTAGAAAGTAGTGTTTTATAATATGTCAGGTCTTTTTAAATATGTACAATATGAAGATATTATATTTTCAAGGCTCTGCATGTAATTATTCCTTAATCTTATATAGGAGTACAACAGAGCTTTGCAGTATGTACGAGCTTTTCTCCAGATTGAACCAAGCAATCAGCAAGTCCAGAATCTTGAAACACTTATAAAGAAGAAGATGGAAAAAGGTATTGTATGAAAATAGCACACAAATGTTTACAAAAATGTCCTCCCATTTCATAAAACTTATTTTGATTACCTCAGTTTAAGATTATCTAATTAACTTGGTTACTAGTAATTGCAATTGACAAACAAACCGTGGGATTGTTTCATAATTTCATCTTTTATGAAACTCGAACTGGGAACATAGACGTAGCAATTTTCCCCATGGCCGAGGACATAGAATACATCCATGGTATCCTGTACCTATCATAAAAGGTGAATAAACAAGTGACACCCAGGTACTCTCAACAATGGAGTGCAGTTTGGTGACCACAGAAACCCCTAGCTGAATATGTGATTACTTCTATTTTTCCCATAATCCACATTTTCATCTTTCTTCTCCACCCTCCCTTTGTCAACTCGTTGTCTTCCAGCCTTGACTGTTCTATGTTTACGAGGCTTAGATAGTCATTATCACACTGTTTGTGGTCGTTCCTTTCTTTCGACAATACCTTTGTTCTTTGTTCTTCAGAGGGGTGAAACTTTGCACTTCTTTGATTAGATTTAAGATGGGATGATTACATACTTCTTAAACCCACCACTATGCTAAATAGCCCAAACATAAACTGACAATAGGTACCATAATACTATTATTGTACCACATAAAGTCTCAATGACTTGAAATAAATTTTTTCACCCACTATAACCATACAGGAACTGAGCCCCTTGTTTAAAAAATAATAAAGCAATCTAATAGTCACGATATAGTTTTGTATTGTGTGTGTGTGTGTGTATATATATTTTATTGGTTTGGAATTTTGTGTGCTTGTGTTCTATTGTAATGTAGTTGTGGGGTAGAGGTTTGGTCATGGATGTCTTCTGTATGTGGCTTTGTTTAGTATCCTTCATTTTCTATGGAGAAAGAAGAAAGAATGTGTGTTGCCATAGTGTCATTGTAAGAAGATCTGAAGTACGATCTATTGGTTGTATGAGGTTAAAGATATTAAATATATATTTTCAATAGTATCAGTAACTGAATTATAATTTCAATGAAAATATTTGAATTTGTAAGGTTTCATAACTGTGTAAAGGACTAGTAAAATAAAAAAAATAGACTTTACGCTGAAAGAAGCCAACAAGAAAGGATATAAAGCTTAATGAGGAGATTGAGAAATTAGTGGTGCAGGAGAGGAGTTAAATAGTGAAGCTGAGAAGAGAAACCTAGAAGTATTCAATAAGGGAGTCTGGAGCTTTAGAGTTTACTCAGCAACACAGCATTAAGTAGTAGTAGTGTCGCGCCCATCATAGACAAAGTGAGGGAAGCCCGTCTCCGCTGGTACGGCCACGTCATGAGAAAACAGGACGACTCAGTTGCTAAAACAGTGCTCCACATCAACCCAGAGGGAACAAGACCACGAGGAAGACCGGCAAAGAGATGGACTGACAACATCAGGGCAGACATGCACAGTGTTGGCTTAACACCAGAAGATGTCAACGACAGACAGAAATGGAGGAGATGTAGCAAAGCAGCAGACCCTGCAAGTCGGGATTAATGCTAAGAAAGAGAGAGAGTAGTAGTAGTATGGTAACTGATATCTGCAACAGTAGTTGTAACATCTGGATTTCTTCTAATTTCAGTTCATTTGAAAACTTTATTACTTGGATATTGCCTTTGGTAGATGTATACAGGTAATACATCTAATCTTATATTAGCCAAGAAGATCCACTGTAACGATTGGGACAGTTAGTCCATTTGGCATTAAAATATGTTTAAAAGGTAATAGAAATGTCTGCCAAAACTCCAGTGAAAAATCTTAGAAAGCTATTGAAATATGTATGTCCAAGCCTTGTCTCGTTTCTCTGCAGGGTTGGGTATGAAGCGAGATGAATCTTGGTTGCGATTTTTTAGTTTCAACTGCAGGGTCGGGTATGAAGTGAGATGAATCTTGGTAGCTATTTTTTACGACCAGATGAGAAAGCTTATGACGTATGGAAAACAAAAATTAACCAAGTAATTGGTATTCTAGTTCTTTAGGTTTTTGCAATCGTGAAATTACCAGTGTTTTTCCGCACTGTGACAGTGGGCTCATCAGTTGGATTGCTGCAACTCACCAAGATGCTGGTGACTAGTGTGCCATTGAGACACCACTGCAAGCCTCCTTTGTACGATAATACAGTGACAGTGCACTAGGGGATATATGTATCTCCACTTGTATAAATGCCTGCCTTTTCTCTGTCAAAGTAATTCCTTGCTGCTCTCATTCTGTTCATCCTCATAACATGTCCAAACCATTGTTATTAACCTGCATTTTCCTAAAAGTTTGGTAACAGGTATTTTGATGCCAGCCTCCTTCCTGTTTGCTTCGCTTAATCCTCCTAACCTTCTATATTTCTAACAAATATTTTATAAGCTTGTCAATTTATGCGTCACTGGCGTGAGGAATAATTTCCCTTATGCTCTCTGTTGAGTCAAAATAGAAACTACTGAGCTCGATAGCTGCAGTCGCTTAAGTGCGGCCAGTATCCGGTATTCGGGAGATAGTAGGTTCGAACCCCACTATCGGCAGCCCTGAAAATGGTTTTCCGTGGTTTCCCATTTTCACACCAGGCAAATGCTGGGGCTGTGCCTTAATTAAGGCCACGGCTGCTTCCTTCCCACTCCTAGCCCTTCCTTGTCCCATCGTCGCCATAAGACCTATCTGTGTCGGTGCGACGTAAATAAGTAGCAAAAAAAAATAGAAACTATCAGCTCCTAAGCAGTTTGATCTTTACTGCCATCTACGTTAATCCCTCAAGCCAGCAATTTAATCCAGAGTTGCTCACTTCTCAGGCGATATTTAAACTGAAGCTCAGCAGAGTTTTAGACACCCCACCTTAAGCCCTCTTCCCCTCCTAAACCACCTCCACTCTTCCTAAGCCATATATAATTTTATATGTGTCATTTCACATTGCATTCTTCATTATAAGGACTTAGTGTTTTCCATGATTATATAATTTTTACAACACTAAGCCCCCTTTTATACTTTGTTCGAAACCTCTTATGTATATTCCTTGTATATTTATTAGCTATTACTCACCTGTCCCATACTAACATCTCTTTCCATTTACCACATTCACTTGTTATTCCATAATAATCTTACTGTTAAAATTAACATGTTCTTAGGATTTCGTCAAGAGTGATCTTTGCTTTGATGTGGCTGATGATGACCCCTAGATGGGTTGAAACTAGTTCCATGTAATTTTAAAATATTGTGAATATATTTTGTATTGAATAGGTGGAAACCTTTACTGTGTTGTTACTCATATGTTATTCTCAGTTCAATACGGACCAACAACATGAAATTTATAACTCTTAATGAATATTAAAAGTAATTGCGAGTTGGTTAGCATATTTGACATACTCTATATTGTTGCATTAAAAAGTTTGGGAGATATGGTTCTTCAGGATTTGGATGGAATATTTCAAGGCAATCACTGCAATTTCTTTTATTAATGCCTGATTGAGGTTAAATGATTTGCAGAACTAGACGAAAAAGAGAGGAATGGTTCCTCTAGCGCCAATTTATACCTATGACTTCAATATCATCCAGCTGGTATTCTTGTTAATAGAATGGGATGGTTGGTTCATATGTTTGTTTTCTTTTCCTCATATATCTCATTGGGTTGGGTTTCAGAGGTTTCGAATCTGATCGTCGGATCTATTATAAAGCCCTTTCGGTGGTCTTTGAAGGCTATCATGTCAATTTATCGGGTGCCGCCTGTAATAGAAAAACCATGAATCTCTTCAGACTGTAAAGTATTTATCCATCTTCTGTCAAAGTGTGCTTTGAAAACGTTTAAGAAGTGGGGGGAAACTCTGGAAAATCACTGTTTCATTCTGTACATTTTAAAATTTTGAATTTTTTGTTTTACAGCGGCAATCCGTTCATCAGGTAAAAAAGAGATACTGTGTTATAATTTCCATTTTTTAAAATATTGATAATCAAAATCAACTTTCAACCTATCAGGTTGTGTTACATACATTTAGTACGTGTTAAGGAGAATGTTAAGTACAGAACTAAAATGGCCACCCGGACACCAGTGGGATCCGAACCCACAACCTCCCGATTTCGTGTCTGTTGCTCTACCAATTGAGCTATGGTGGCCTAAGTCATCTTTGTTCTGTTGGAAAGGTTCTAAGCTACAGGTCTGCCACTACTGCCATCACACTGCAGAGTGCATTTAAGTCGCCCGTTGAAGGCTAAGTCAATGGATGTTGAATTTTCACGACCGCATTGTAATTGAAATCAATTTTCAACCTATCAGGTCGTGTTACATACATTTAGTACGTGTTAAGGAGAATGTTAAGTACAGAACAAAAATGGCCAACTGGACACCAGTGGGGTCTGAACCCATAACCTTCTTGTTCAGTTAGTCCAAAATTGCTGTCAGTGTATGACCCGACAGTAAAAACTTGTGTTCCACACTATCGAACCGGGCAAGTTGGCCATGCGGTTAGGGGCGTGTAGCTGTAAGCTTGTCTCGGGAGATTGTGGGTTTGAACCCTACTGTCGGCAGCTGTGAATATGGGTTTCCGTGATTTCCCATTTTCACATCAGGTCTTAATTAAGGCCACGGCTGCTTCCTTCCCACTCCTAGCCCTATCAGATTGTCGTCATAAGACCTATCTATGCCAGTGCGACGTAAAGCAAATTGAGTCTTCCTTTTCTCTCTTTCTCTCTTCTTGGACTCGTATATGTAATGGATGTAATGGCTAAGGAATGGAGGTGCACGGAGTGTGGGTGTGAGCAAGCATTAAAGTGTATGAGGGAAGAGTTAGAGATTAGGTGATTAATTTCTGCTAGTCCCCATAGAGTGCAGCACTTGCCTACAAGTAAACCACCATTGCACAAGAGATGAGAATTCGTATTGGTGTTTTGTACAGAATTTCAAGTTCTTGTAATATCTTCAATGAAAACAACCATTAGCACATGAAAGAAATGGACCCTTTGGCATTTAAAACCTATAAAAATCCCAATCATGATAAGGTTGGTTAGATCACTATTGCACTCAGGTCCACATTTATTGCTCGAATAAAATTGTCAGCCCTTGTCTGTTCATTTCTATACACAGAATGTCCACATATGTAATGGAAAGGAGCAAACAAACCATTAATAGAAAGATAGAAATATGAATAGGAACATATAGGTCTGTCCACAGTATTGCTAAAGTTGTTTGAAATTTACAGTTATCTGGTACTTGTGTATGGCCCTTCCTAAATCATTTATAATACTAATTGACAGCATATTGTCAGCACCCACTCTTGAGAAAAATACCAAATGTTGATTTATTGTCATGGCTACACTAACTAAAAAGCTACTTCTTCAATAGAGTAAACCTAAAATGGATTATGAAATAATCCTCTGTTCACACCATCTCACCTTTTCATTTCCTGGGGAAAAAAAGGGTAGTTTTCTCAACATTTTTAAAGAAAATCATATCAATATATGGGTTACAAACTGTTACGGATTGAAGAAAGGAGATAAAAAATTGCCTTGGTCTTTTTCAGCACACCATGCGGTACACTATTATTTTAGGTGCACTTCACTTAAAAATATGCCCTGTTCTTGGCGAGAGCCGCAAGTGGCCGAGGAGGTTGGCGAGCAAGTCCGCCTGAGGGAGGCGGCGTAGCAGGGGGAGAGGTCATACTCCCACGTGGCGTGTCCCAGGTGGCGGATGGGCGGGTCCTAACCGGCTTGCTGGTGGACTTGAGGGAAATAAAATACCTCTCGCGGACCAAACACACACCCCCTGTGGGTGGGGAGGCAAACAAAGAATTCACCCACGGTATCCAATGCCTGTTGTAAGAGGCGACTAAAAGGGGCGACCAAGGGATGATCCAATTAGAACCATGAGACTACTTCAACTTGTGAAAGTTTAGATTTTATAATTCCACCTTTACAATACTGTAATTGTCTTTATTACAAAGACTACATTAAATTACACTCGTGAAACATGTTTCGTCCTCTTATAGGACATCTTCAGTCACAAATACAAATACATAACATTAAAAATAAGGCAAGGACACATTAAAATAAGTAAATGCAAAGTCTTTGAATACTGTGACGCGGCGTGATAGCGTCTTGTCAATCTTCAATGTTAAAATGGTGCGGTGTGAACATGATATGAAGCATGAAGTCCAATTAAAATCATATGTAAAAACTGTTGTTCAAAACAACGAATTGTCAATTATAAAACTCCGTAAGTGGCTATGCAAATAAAATTATGTGCATATTGTACATAAAACAGTGTTCTGGTGATGCCACATTGTAATAGATTTCTTGATTAGGATGTGGAGTTATACTGATGCAAGTTGAACCTGATTGTGTGTTGACAATAGGGGCCTAAAAAGAAAAAGAAAATATGAATGAACTGAAGAATAAAATGCCGTTAAAATTTTAAAATAAAATAAAATAATATAAATTGATCCACGTGGATGAAACAATTATCAAAGGTCCAAAACAGAATTGGCCTAAACCTAACATAATTGACAACGTAATAACCACTACAGTAGAACCTGACTTAGCCATCAATAAACTATCACTCGGTATCCAAGACAAAGTTGGATATGAAGCGAAAAAGAAATTAGAAAACTTCCTTAAACTATTACATAATGATATTCCCACTAATCATAATTACAACCACATTAATAAAGATAATATTTTCACACATAAACAAATTCACAATCTCAGAAAGAAAATTACTGATCATAACCTTATTATAACTAAGGCAGATAAAGGTAATTCTTCTGTCATTATCAACAAAGATGAATATATAAGTCAAACAGAACAATTCCTTTCTAATAGTTCATTTACTCCAATTAAGAAAGATCTATCAAACTCCGTCAACTTAAACAAATACTAAAAATTCATCTTGCATATTAACAGAACATTTATGTAATTCTCTCATCAACATGAATCCTGGCCTACCCACGGCCAGAGTACTTCCAAAAATCCATAAAACCGGCATCCCCATTAGACCGATAGTTAATTGCAGACCCAGTCCTTTATATATATCATCACAGTTCATTCAGAGATTCTTAACCCTTTTGGGTCCAATGTCAGACTCAGTCCAACATCGTTAATTTTCAGTTCCAGTCTTATGTCGGACCTAGTCCGACACAACTTTAAGGTTATATATTTCATATGCTGGAGCAGAAATGGTGCCAAGCTTTACGCAGTATACAGTCTTGGCATTTTGCTATTACCTATTGCCATTAGCTGTTCATTTCTTTAAGCTTAATTGTGTTTTCTTTGGAGATAGTTCTTCGCTGTCACTGCTGTGTTCACTTTCGTTATCAACATGGCGTCCACCAGCCACGGCATGGAGCCTGACGATATTTACGAACAGTTATGTGACAGTGGCAATATTGACGATGACTTGTTGATGGATTTTGATAGCGACATTAGTATTCCCGAATCTGAGAATGATATTTCGAGTGAGGAGGAGGAGGAGGAGGAAATTGAGGTGGAATATAGTGGTGAAAGCGGTAATGTAGGGGGTGGGAGGGGTCGATCGTGCTAATCACTACTGGTCATTGTACGGTTTTATAGTGAAAAGCCTGAAGTGGTGGAGGAAATTGTACTTCTGGGTGCTGGAGGTAGCATTGGTGAATAGTTTTCACCTATATAATTTGCAACAAAATTCAGAATATAAGCCCGAGGTGAATCACAAGACTTTTAGGGACCAAGTTATCATGGGGCTTGTTGAGGACATTACAAACAAAAATGCCCATAAACGCGGCCGACGGAGCAGCTGTGATAAGGATTTTGATTGAACGGAAAGCTACACATCATAGATGCTCGAGAGGAGAAGACTCTACTGTGTGTTCTGACAGGAAAGCGAAAGGAGGCAGAAATAAAACATCTTTTATTTTGTGAGACCTGTCCAGTGAACCCAGGACTACACCTGAACAAATGCTACCAGAAGTACCATACTTTGAAACAATGTAGCTGATAATGTGGTTAACTTGCCTGATGTTAAATTGGACCTGTGTAGGATGCAGGTGGGAAATCAATTGTACCTCAAAGGGTTAAAAAGAAACTACCATTTTATAGCCAACAAATCTATTAAGAAATACTAAAGAACTAGTTGACAAAATCAACCTTTTTGAAATCAAACCTAAATGCTCCATCCATTCATTCAATATCATTAACATGTATCCCAGCATCTCCATATCTGAAATTCGCTCCATTATACAACAGAATTTGACAAAATACAGTAAATTAAGTAAACTTGAAATTCTTGAATTTACGTCTATTTTAAACTTTGTTTTAAATAACAGTTATTTTAGTTTTAACAACTCTATATACCAAGAAAATGATCTAGCGATAGGATCACCAGCCTTGGGAATCTTGGCTGAAATCTACCTTAATTATTTGGAACATACCTGAAATTTTAACAATAATATTTTTGACAACATTTTTGGGCCAGATACGTAGATGATACTATAGTTATAATGGATGAGAACTTAATCAACGCTACCACCACCCTTTCAAATATAAACACACTTGATCCATATATCAAATTCACTCTAGAATCAGAAACTGAGCATAAAATCAATTTTTTTAGACTTAACTATCTCAAGACACCACAATTCCCTGAGCTACAAATGTATAGAAAACTTCTACAAACCATAAACACCATACATCAAGACTCTTTACATCCACAAGTCCATAAACGTGCTGTATACTAAGCATGGTTCATCGTGCATTTAATATCCCAATGTCAAAAAAAAAGAAGATCTTATACATGAATTAAACACCATCAGAAACATAGCCAAGGCCAACGGATATAATAAACATTTCATTGAAGGAATAATAAATAAAGCCAAACATCGACTTTCTTCTACTCTCACTAAAGAAAAGAAACTAACAAAACCTTATTTTCCACTTTCACTTTTAATAATCCACAGGCACACCAGATTTCCAACATTTTCAAAAAACATGATATAAAAATATCTTTTAAAACAGACAATAATAATGCATCAATTTCGCACAGCACAAACTCAATTAGTAATAATAATAAAAAATTCTATAAATCAGGTTTTTTTATATGCTTAAAAGTAGTAGCTGTCTGTCTGCCTATATCAGCCAAACAGGTAGAAACTTTGACATGAGGTACTTTGAACATGAAAATTCATGTATATATAATGGATTTTCAGCTATAGGATAACATATGATGGACTCAAAACATAAATTCACAAATATTGATCAGGATCTAAAAATCACAAATGGTTAATAAAGGCTCTCTGCTCAATATCTTGGAGAATTGTTTCATTCACCTGGATCAGTTCTTTAATCCCAATTTCAACCTTAATGAAATATCTGAAAAAACAAACCCTTTATTTGATCTGTTACTTCTTATTTTCAATAAAAAGAAATTAAGTGCTCTAAACCCCCTTATTTCCCTCCAGCAGTCACCTACCAATCACATCCCTCAGCCCCACCTTAGGCATTTTTTATTTTTTATATTTTTATATAGCTTTGATTTCCAATCGTTTGTCAAGATTGACTTGTAGGTTCCATATAGCTTTTGTGATTGTCCATTCTACATTTTTTATTTTAAAATTTACATTTTCAGAAAATATTTAGATTTTTGTTTGAACTTGAGACATTGAAGAGATTCCAGAAATGTTTTAAATGTATATGTATTCATACTTTCTGTAGAATCTGTGGCCAGTTGTTTCAAAGGAATACAGGCTTCTTTTTATTTTATTTTAAATTCTTCCTGCAGCATTTTACAGGCTGCCACAAAGACAAGAGTAGCATACAAATTTTGGTTAGGCACGAACCTATGCATTTTAGAAATTGAATAGTAGAAAAAAAGAAATTTTTGTCAATTTCAACCTTAATGAAATATCTGAAAAAACAAACCCTTTATTTGATCTGTTACTTCTTATTTTCAATAAAAAGAAATTAAGTGCTCTAAACCCCCTTATTTCCCTCCAGCAGTCACCTACCAATCACATATGGCTGGCGGTCCATATGTGTTGTTCCTAAAAAATGTAGATTGAGCCTTTTAGTGCACTAATTGCAGTGGTAGTGATGAAGGTTTTTGGAAGTCCAAACTGCTTACAGATGTCTGCAGAAAGTTAGGATAGTACCTCTCGCTCCAGTCATCAAACTAGTGACTGATATATACTATTCAATAGTAGGTTCATAGATTTTGTTCTCTGCATTAAGTTCTTCCGATTGATTGACGTGAGTCTCAAACCTTATGATACCGGTAGGGTCTGTGATGTATCCTTGCGAAGAATTTTGTTTGTATGTAGACATCAGTCTATTCAGTACTTAGGAATGTCTATTCTGTAACTGCTCTACTCCTGAGTTCTTTTTGAATTAGAGATGACATGGAGTTGTCTCATTTTTCTATTATGTTGTAACTTAAACACCCTAATACTGTATGCCTCTTAAATTAGTTTTCTCTTCTTTCAAATACTGTAACATCTGCACTTATTTTTCCAGAGGGATTACTCGGCATGGCTTTGGCTGGCGGAGCTGTCCTGGCAATTGGTGGACTGGTGGGCTTAGGTTTAGCCCTTAGTAAAGGCAGAGGGAAATAATGCACTTAACCAGTCATCATTAATGCTAGTGTGGGAATTCCTAGCGGCTATTGGCGTTCTTGTAACTGATTGCCATTGAATTCTTAAAAAAAAAGAAAAAAAGAAAATTGCCTAGCAAAGTGAATTTCATAGTTGTTTTGAAGCATGGATCCAGTATGTTACAGTGAACTATTGTGTATTTAAATGCTTCTGGATAGTAGATTTAGTTCGTTTTCTATACCTAATAAATAATTTCTGAAATCACAGTTCTTTAAATGCTGTAGTCTTTACGGATGTTTTGTTTTGTGTTAATCTCTGTGATATTGTTATTTTGTTTTAAAAGCGAGTAGTTAGTTCAGGGCAGAACAAAGCATCATAGTTCCAGGTTACTTTGAACCAAACTTGGTAACAGGAAATACTTATTGCTCATTTTCCTTTCTTTGTATATTCTATTGAAAATATTTGCTTATGATTGATGTATAACTCTTTGTGTACCTGTACATATTGGGACTACATATAATTTGTAAACAGAACGATATATCTACTAGTATGTTACATTGGCATTTTTATTGAAATTTGCATTTTCAGGAGATTTTTCTTTAAAGGTAGCGTATTTATTCCTCAGAATCATTATTTTCCCTTTTCCAGCTGTATTTATCATATAAAAATAAATATCAAGTTATTCTCATTATGACTGTATCGTTAAGACTGTTCAGCATTGTGATAGTATCTAAGCATTTGTAAGCGAGCACTGTTTCATTCCTGAGAGTTATAAATTTTGTTTACTCAAATCCAGAAAACAATTTACATACAGTACAGTACTGATCAAATGATGACCCAGCATATATACTATTAGCATCTTTGATATAAAGACTGATTCTAAGATAGCATCAAGAAACCAGCATTGTGTTGGAATTTCAGATTACTTCAAAAGCTCTCTTATAATTTGTAATGTATTTTACCAGTTACTTATAATCTAACATGAAATATTCATTTTAAAATGGTATAAATAATTTTCTTAAATGCCATCTGAACTCTAATGCAATATTCAACTTGTTGGCAAGTCTTAAGATGACCATCATTTTGAATTGATGTTATTTGCTTAGTCCCAATAAGCATTATTTCAAAGATGGTCGAAGTTGCAAGTAACTGTTTAGTAAACTGTAATTGTCAAACCAGCTGGCTTTTACTTGGTTTTGTGTTTTGATTCCTTATCAGTAGGAATTGATTTTGATATTTTGGAATCTAGATGATTTCAGTGTTGAGGTTAATATTGTTTTGTTTGCAATCTTGTAAGATAAAGTTAAAATTTTTTAAATCATGTCATTTTTCTACATGTGAGTAACTTGAATAGAGCATGGGATGGATTCCGAAGATGAGGGTTAGGTTCATTTTGTCTGTATTTAGAGGGGTGGAAAGTGTACTAATAATAATTGGGGATATATTACTTGATCTGAATAGAGTGGTTTTTATTTGAGATAGGTAAGGGTTGTTCTGCCTGAAGACAGGTCCGAACCTCCACAGAGGTGTTCCTGAGCCGGAGTTTACGTGCGGTAGGGTGGCCAGTTTCTTTCCGCTCCTCCATTCCCTTACCCCCCACCAACAGCGCGTGGCGACCCATCCAACTCCTGACCACGCCCAATGTTGCTTAACTTTGGAGATCTCGCGGGATCCGGTGTTTCAACACGGCTACGGCCGTTGGCTTTTATTTGAGAAGCGATACTTTGACTCAGTCATCATTGATCTGCATTTTTGGCTGTCACCCAGGTGGCAGATTTTCTATCAGCTGTTTACCTAGTCTTTTCTTAAAAGATTTCAAAGAACTAGGGAAATTTATTGAACATTTCCCTTGATAAATTATTACATCCCTAATTCCTCTTCCTGTAAATGATTTTTTCCCCCTCTCTGTCTTCTTGAACTCTGAGCTTTATCTACATATTATGATCTTTCATTCCTTTAAAAGCTCCACTCATGCTTATTAATTTGCTAATGTCATTCCGTGCCATCTGTCTACTGGCAGTTGAGCAGTTTGTCTCCTTACTCCTTAGGTTTGTGTAAATTTTGATGTACCTTAATCATACTGTTGGCAGCCCTGAAGATGGTTTTTAGTGATTTCCCATTTTCACACCAGGCAAATGCTGGGGCTGTACTTTAATTAAGACCATGGCTGCTTCCTTCTCACCCCTAGCCCTTTCCTATACCATTGTCACCATAAGACCTGTGTGTGTCAGTGCAACATAAAGCAACTCGTCAAAAAAACAAAACAAAAAAAAAACCCTTAATATTACTATGTTCCAGTGAAACATACTTTTACAATAGATATTGTATTCAGTAGTGATTAAAGATCGTAACAATCTTGAGTGTTACATCTGCTCATAAAACTGAAGAACTGTTATATTATATGCATGTTATTCAATAAGTCTAGTCATTCTGAAGTCCTTTTAAGTGGTAAATCCTTGAATTGAAAGATCAATTTAAATCCATGTTCTTGCTTATTGCTTATGGAAATAAAATAAGATATGATGATGAATGCAAATAAAATGTGAAGAACACACAAGTGCAGTAGTTTCTATTTCTCATTGTGTCAAGTACAGTAGTTCTGAGCTGTCCCTGGACCTGCTGAAGTTGTTCTGCCCTGGACTGTCTCATTGGCCACAGGTTATGAGTGAATACTATTTCAATTTTTTAGACTGTTAATCACCAAGAGCAGTATTTGCTTCAATTAATACTAAATGCCTTCATTTCATAAGAATGCTTCCAACAGTACAGGTAATGTTTGTCTCAAAAATACTGTTTACCCCTTTTGTGTAGCACATTCCAAGCATTGTTGCTTGCAAATTTAGACTGCAGATATTTTGTTATATTATGTTGTGTTTGTACATCTTATTTCATTATGATGATTATATTGTATCAAAGGAATGGAAAAAATTGAGAGGAGAAAGATAACTACTACTTTGAAGGAAAAATGAAAGGGAAACAAATACTGTATATCCAAAAGGGGAAGTTGATGATTGGGAAATTTTGTGAAATGTATTTTTAATTTTTATAATATGTCGAGAGGCAGTGTGATAGGAGTTATATCCTGTGCTGGAGGTTCGAGAACTGAAATGATGATAAACTGTAATAAATGGTTTAACAAATTTATTTGGTGGAAAAAAGATTTTGCTATAAAATGTCCCAACTTTAGATTGCAGAAAGAATGTACACAAGAATGATTAAGAAATTCAAATCTCTTCCACTTCAAATTCTCCGGCATTCTATTGATTTTTTTATGCGTTGTGTTGGAATTTCTGATTACATCAAAAGCTCTCATGGAGGTTATAATATATTTAGATGAATTGAATAGATAATTTAGGATATCATCTTGTATTTTTGTCAACAGAGGTGGAGTTGCCCTTTTTTTTTTTAAAATCTTTGAGTGTCCTTTTCTAGAGATATGGATAGTGTCTGGGTATATCCTGTGATGGTTTCTTGTATATAGTGCATGTTTTAGTTCCTAGGCACTTGTGTGCCCACCAGTGTTTATTAGTAGAAAATATTGCTTACGAAAGCAGTTGACTGTTTCACAGTAAACCCCAAAAAATGAATATGTTTTAGTTAATCATGCCATCATATAGGAAAGCAAGAATTTTTGGTATGCATTATCAACAATAAAATGATAATTCAAAATATGCTAACATTGGTTAATTTGGCCCTCTTGTAAAGCCATTGCAGCTGACATGTGCAATAACTTGAGAATTTGTTCGCATAACCTGCTCTTAAATTTTCCTGTAATTTTATTTTGGTATAGATTTGCTCTGGAATGATAATGTTGTGAAATCTCAGTTCTTTCAAAAAGAAAATGGATGATAAAGTGATGACCTCTCTACCAAAATTGTTTAATAATCTTTAACAGAATAAAACTTTGGAGCTCCTGGTGTATTTGCAAATGGTAAGGGTGAAATATATTGTTATGTGATGCGTATTCAGGATAGCGTATAGAACAACCTCTTCATTGGGGGATCTCTTAACAGGGGGTGTCCTTTCAAATGATGTACTTGGATGTAAGTATTGTTCAAGATTCCAAAATGTATTGGCCTTTTGTTATCTACGGAGGAAGTTATCTTAGATACAGGGAGTACTACTGTTATAAGTTCTGTCTTGTTTCTCCATACCATGTTAAGGGAATACTTCATGAATGAATGAATGAATAAAAGCTTAGTATTGTGACCTTCATTCATAGGAGTTGAGGTCAGTCAGCATAGCCATCTAAAATAACCTCTTGTTACTGTTTCGATGGGGAATGCTCTGCCCTACATTTATTTCCCAGTCATACCGACACAGTTCGGAGAAAACTCCATTTACTCTTACCGCCACCTTGATATTTAGCATCTGTTTCGTATCTTCAGTTCATAGGTTGAAGTGTTCGTTGAACCTTTTACCATAGTGGATCGCTTGACACAACTTACTGAAGCCATTGTTTTACTGCGAGATGCATTATACTATAATGATATAATTTGCAGAATATTTTTGTGACTCTCTCTGTTGTTGTTACAGCTTCGTGTGTTACATATTGTTCAGAAATATCTATCCATATTATGGCTAATCACATTCAAATAAAAGCAGAGCTTATCAAGATGCTGGGCCCAAAGCAGAAATGTGGATTAGTATATGAATAAATGTTAAATTGGTAATAAGTAGTCAAAGAATACAAGTCCAGAACTTGTGCAATTCATCAAGGTCAACATTATATGTGCAAAGGGGAGCAGGTTGGCATAGGTAACAAAGGGGTAGGGTTGAGAAAGAGAGGCTAAACTGAATGAGACATTACTTAGAAATAGATACATAGTCTAGCCATAAATACTGTTACAAACTATTTTGTGAATAAGTGAAAAATGGTTTGAGATTTTTCAATTTCCTTTTAATATATTAGCATATCCATTACTGATAGTTTGCACCAATCAGTTTTCAAAATGTCCACTGTTAGCTTGCACACAGGCTTGGGGTTTCTTTGTCTCATCTATCGCAGACCTATCAGTCGGGAAGTCCGCTACTACCGCCACCAAGGAACACTTCAAAACAATCTTTCAAGCGAAGGGTGTCTTTTCTTGCAGACCATTCCCTCTAGCATTGACTACAGTTTTGAAGTCCATGGGGTTACGATCAAGGCTGGCAGATGGCCACCCAGAAGTGGAGATGAAGTCTGGTACATTGGCCTGCAATCACTGCCTAGTCATCCTTGCCTTATGAGTTGGTGCAGGCTCATTGTTAAATATACTGTTACATCTTTCATGAGAGGGTTCTAAACAGTTTCCATTACGTCCTGGCACTTGTTTTTACAGTTTTTTCTTCTTCACAGAAATGAAACATGGAGGGATGGTGACTTCTCGGGACCTCAGAAACTCTCTCACAAGCTTCCTGAGAACTTGCCACATATACTCTATCATTCTCAGTGGTGAAGACTTTCTAGTCTGTAAAGAGAATTTTCCGATACCCATTGTTGGCATACCACTGCAGGAGCTGCGTTTATTTCAGTTTCCTCTGCTTCTTCAGCTGCTGTGTCAGGAAATGTCCAGTGGTCCAGCGATATGCTCTAACCCCAAGATCTTCTGAAAATACCCAGGATATTGATTGTGGTGTAATGTTGAGCTCTTGCGCGGGATTTTGGCAGGTACGGGCTGCCACTTTTCTCACATGGCGAGGACGACCAACCCTCCAATCGATCTGTTACACTACCTGCCTTAGTAAATCGCTGTACTGTCCAGTAGATGAATCTCTTGTTGATTTTTTAGCTGTTTCAGGATTTGGAAAATCTCATTTGGTGACTTTTCAACCTTGAGCAAGGCAGTTACAACTACTCTGTAGCCATAATCACCCCACTCCAAGCTAAAGTGGAGAAGGTCCGCTCTCTCACCACTGAACACACACTGGTCAGGACAAACCTTCAGTGTAAGGTTTGCTTTTTCCCTGGAAAGATGGTTCTGCAGTCTATGCCAAATGCTTGTGACTATATTTACGGCTAGACTATATTTTTAACAAACTATCAATTAATGACAACTGTGTGAAACCAATTAACAATCTGAACATTATAACTGGAAAGGAAGATGCATACTATCTGAGCATATAGAAATAGTAAGTACATAATAGAATAAAATAATGGCAAGTTAAGACAGCAAAGGCAGAATTTTTACGAAGCGAGGGCTTCGTAAGAGAAAGAATAAAGCAGCCAGTGCAAACACAAGAATAAGAGAAAGCTTTTACAATGACATAATTTTGATTGCCACCACAAATTCCAGGAATAGAACAGTTTCTTTTTAAGGAGAAAAATGACACACCAATAAATACGAAAAAGAAGGTAGAAACAAGAAACTGACTAGGGGATTTGGATTCAACTCGCAGGTAAAAATATGTATTAAGCAAATCAAATTACTGCATGGACTGAGAATAACTAAGCTTACAGCTTAAAGATGATGATAATCCCAGTAAAGCAAGATAGTACTAAAGTTTCAAGATGCCCAAAGAGACTTAAAGGAATTTTAAACCATGAATCATGAACATGGCTGAATACATAACCTAAAAATGGCAATAAATCATCTGGAGGAAAGATTAAATTCAACACATTCGGGACTTTTAACTCGTACAACATTGCAACTCTTGAAAATATGCCGCATATTGCAAGTAGTCCAAAAGTGAATTGTTTGCTATGTTGCACCAAAGCTGAGTGGGGAGTACATTGCACCAAAGCTGAGTGGGGAGTAAAATATTAAATGTCTGTTAGGTGAAATAAATTTAAAGTTGTTCGAAGCACTCGCCATCGGTTAACACCAACTCTCACAGATCTGATTATTACACTAGCTCATAGTATAAAACATTTACAATTGATGACTCAACTTGACTGTGCAAAAGCTGAAGTTCCTATTCACACATTTCCAAAGGATTTGTGAGATTCTCAATCAGTTGATTATAGTATCAACAATATGGGCTTTAAGATGAAATTTATTTCATGCAATTTCCAAAGGATGATTCACATGTGAAACCCCTTCTGCCCAAGTAAAAGACGGTAATTAAAATTCCCTGTGCAGGGAAAGATCTCTCCAACCTTAGCCTCTCTGCTGCTTTCTCAGTCTGGAAGCACTATGCACAATGGGATGCAAAGCAGTGAGGCGTAAGGTCTTGAAATACATGGTAGATGATGTAACTAGTACTTGGGCAGGCATGCGCAATGGAGAAGAAAAGTTCTGCCACAAGAAGGATCGAGAAGCTGTTACACTGATTGTGAAAGACAGCAGAGGTTGCTGGTTACAACATGAATCGGAGAGTAGTAGTTCGCGACGAGAAAGATCTAAAAGCTATTGAGAAGATGTGAAGGACAGCAGAGGCTTGCTGTTACATTTTATGTAAAGCAACATATTAACTGAGTGATTATCATCTTTGGTTCCTCACAAAAGCTGGTGTGGTGGTGATCACGGTATCAAGTCATGTCTGTCTGTTAGGTCATCAGCCCAGAGGCTGGTTGGATCCACAAATAGCACCACCAAAGGCTATGTAGTTATAGGGAAACAGCAAAAACCAATGGCAGAGTCCAAATGAGGCATGCTAGGCAAGATGAGGAGTGAGGTAGTTTGCCATTGCTTTCTTCACTGGGACGGAATGTGCCACTGCATACAACTGACCCTATGAGCAACACCTTTCATAACACTCAGACACTATTTATGCTCTGAATATCGTTATTCAGCACCACCCATACCCCAGCAACTTCCATATTGTCACAGCCATGGATGAGACTGGGACTTCAGTGGAAGCTACACTTTGCTCTGGCCTGTGCCAAGAGACTGATACAAAAGTACTGCATCCATCAAGAAATGGGAACAGGCCATATGAAACTGTAAGCTTCCTAGCTTCTTCTGTTATGTTAATGCTGCCTTTCACCATTAGTTGAAACTGTTTGGCTGGTTAATCATTGTATGCATGTGTTCTTTTTATCTTAAAAATATTTGCATGTTGTTGTTGTTTGAGATATCAGTCCGTAGACTGGTTTGATGCAGCGCTCCATGCCACCCAATCCTGTGCTAACCTTTTTGTTTCTACGTTACCATTACATCCTACATCTCTTCTAATCTGCCTGTCATATTCATACTTTGGTCTACCCCTACCATTCTTATCGCCTACACTTCCCTCAAAAAGCAACTGCACAAGTCCTGGGTGTTCTTTTAAGATGTGTCCTATCAGTCTATCTTTTCTTCTGGTCAAATTTAGCCAAATCAATCTCCTCTCACCAATTCGATTCAGTATCTCCTCATTCCTAATTCGATCTATCCATCTTGCCTTCAGCATTCTTCTGCAACACCACATTTCAAAAGTTTCTAACCTCTTTCTTTCTGAACTAGTTATCGTCCATATTTCACTTCCATACAATGCCACACTCCAGACGAAAGTCTTCAAAAACATCTTTCTAATTCCTATATCAATGTTCGAAGTGAGCAAATTTCTTCTCCTAAGGTAGACCTTCCTTGCATGTGCTAGTCTGCATTTTATGTCCGTACTTCTGCCATCACTAGTTATTTTACTACCCAAGTAGCAATACTCACCTACTTCCTTTAAGACTTCATTTCTTAATCTAATGTTTCCTGCACCACCTGACTTTGTTCGACTGCACTCCATTACTTTCATTTTGGACTTATTTATTTTCATCTTGTTCTCCTTACCCAAGATTCTGTCCATAGTATTCAGCAATTTCTCCAGATCTTCTGCAGTCTCAGATAAAATAACAATATCATCAGCAAATCTCAGGGTTTTGATTTCCTCTCCTCGGAGATCGTGATACCCTTCCCACATTCGTCTTTGATTTCCTTTACTGCCTGTTCTATATAAACATTGAAAAGGAGGGGAGACAAGTTCCAGCCTTGCCTCACTCCTTTCTGGATTGCTGCTTTTTTTATCAAAGCTCTCAATGGGATAAAATATTCACAGTTGCTTAAAGGAATCTGCATAATTCTGATTTCCAAAGCAGTCAATTCTATTAGTGAATGGAGATATCATTTTTTTACTTCCAGAAATGTACTCTTAACTGCTTTCTTTCCTTTCCTCCTGACAAAGCTGTTTGTTTAACCTTAATAGCATAGAGAAGTAAATGAGAAATGAGAAACAGTTCAGGAGACATACGTCAGTTCTAGAAATACAGTATGTGTAATTTTTGGAGTTCAGAATAAAGTTAGTAAAGCTTTTGACAAAATAAAATGTAGATGCTGTAGGTTTTCAGTTTCCATATAAATATATTGCACTGAAGACAACGGGAAAATAGGCAATCAACTAAACCTGACAACTGAAGGATTATGTATTGGACAGTGGCATATACTGAGGGATACCAAGGCTATCCGTGAAACCCAAACCTCAAATAAGAACGATGGAAATCTAAAGCACATTATGATGTAAGTACGTGACACATTGTTCAGTTAACAAAACTTCAAAGCAATGTGAAAAAACGTTGCACGTATTTCTGAGAGAAAGGCATCGGAGAAAGATATTGCAGCTCAGACTCTGCGTCCCTCTCCCCTCGACCCACCTCTCGCGGCTTGCTTGATGTATGCTTGTTTAGTGCGGGGACCGGGGGTATTAGGTATGCTAGACTTCAGTGTATCAGATCACCACTGCTAACTAAGAGCCATGCGTTCTTCATCATATATACTTCCTCACCTTATAGATAACAGAGTGCTGATATTTCACTTCCGTTACTTCTACATCCTTGTAGGAAGACACTACAGGGCTGCTGTTATACGAGTAATATAGTTTTATTTTTATACGTAGATCTGATAAAATGAAACGCAATCTTTCAGGTGCAGTGTTCTCTTTTGTTGGTTGAAATCGAACCCGTCATCATGGGTCAGACACCACCACTGATCTGAGGAAGCTAATAAACCAGTGAACAATACATATGGCCTATGCTAATGCTGTTATTTGTATTTAATAATAATAATAATAATAATAATAATAATAATAACAGTGCACGGAATCTGTACAGGTTTGGTGGTGACCTAATGAGGATGAAATGAACGGCAAAGACGTCGTAAACACCCAGACCCCAAGCCAGGGGAATTAACAGTATGAGGGGGTTAATTCTGAGAATTGAACCTAGGCCATCGAACCAAAGGCAAGCATTCTATCCATTTAGCCACAAAGCCTGATTTTAATTTGCTAAACCATAGGCTACTATCTCCACTGATCAGCTGTTGAGTATTGACAGTAGCAGAGGCCAGGACAGTAGCTTCTGAAACAGCCTTGACAACGCAGCAGGCTACTCCGTTGGCTATTGGCTGCAGCTGAAAACTCTTAAAGGCTTGACATTTACTAAACCAACCATCGAAAAAGGGTAACCTAAGTCTAGTGGTAGCCCACGTCTTGGAGTCAGTATATGCCACTGGTATTCGAGCATTATTAAAATATGACTAAATCCCAGAGAAGAAACTTTCAAGGAAGCCTAAAGCTTTGTTTTGTACATACTGTATTTCAGAAGTTTTCTACTGTAAGCATACCTGGGTTATTTTTCTCTATCAACAAACTTGTGTTTGGAGTTTCAGCACTTTGCCAACTTCTGAGGTTGAAGCTCTTTTAATGATAAACTGTATTTGATAGAATTTGATGGTCAGTGAATTAATGAGATTATCCATGACTGGTAAAGGAATAATTCTGATGTTCCTGAACTTACGTTATCTGTGTGCAAGTCTGATCTTTTCCTAGGATATTCTCAAACCTATTTCCAAAACAGTTACAGCTTCACACTCTATCCTCAACAAAACATTTACCAAGAAAGGAACTTGCTCAACAGGATGTCTCTTCTTCATCTCGACTTTTTCCAATTTTTTGGGGTCGGCACTTGATAGGGAATTGATCCATTTCTACAGCCCGATATCCTTCCACATGCCGACCTATTATGTGTTTCTGTGGTGATTTATAGTGTGGTGTGTTATGTGTAGGTGAAAAGAGGTATATTAAAACAAACACAAACACCCAGTCACCAATGCAAAAGAGTTAACCATACACAGTTAAAATCCTTGGCCCTGCTGGGAACAGAGCCTGGAGCCGTCTGAACCAAAGCCCAGTACTTTGACCATTCAGTCAAGGAGCAGCATGCTCAACAGCCCTTAAAATACGGCAGTAGCTGTGTAGTCAGCTTACTTGACTTGATGGATCACAAGTATCTTACATGTAGTACATACTGGATCTAGTGGTTTTTTATCATTTGCATTTGCTTTTTGTAAGGAACTAGTACATAAACCTGTCTTCGACAGTCGAAATTACTGTCTATAAAGTAATTCTAAATTAATGTATCTAAGTTACATTTTCCAAGTTTTATATGGCTTTCGAATGGAATCAAAGAGGTATTGTAATATTTCCTTACAAACCATATTGAGTGCAGTTGTAGTTTGGAGTTGTACTTCAACATCTACGGATTTGCGTACTCTGCAACTGTCCAAAACATTGGAATGAGGAGACTTATTCCTACTTGAAAATTTATCCTGGTGACATCCATTGTGACAGAGATGGCTAGCTAGATTTAGAGGAAATTGCCTCCATTTAAGAATGAGGGGTATGCCCAGAATCACTGCTTCTAAATCTGTTCTTGGTATAAAAAACTTTCTTCCTGAAGCTGAGAGTCCGTCTGAATTTCCGTAGATTCATTCTCGATCCATTGCACAGAACTGCTTTAATAACATTATCACACATGGAAGCAATGCTAATGTACGTTATTTGGTCATCTATAAACTATTCAGTACCTATTGGTTGATGATGTTGACTTGTTTGTTTCTTGAGAGAAAAAATTGCTACCTTGGTAAACATTGTACTCTGACTTGGATGAAAAGAAGAACCAATTGAATAATGTAAAATATTTTTTTGAAATACTGTTTTGTTGAATCTCACTAGTGCCATTTGGCATAGTTCACAGTTATTGAGGTTTAGAAGCCGTTCAGTGAAAAATCTTAATTTAGGGCCATGAAGTAGAATATTTAAAACTTGACTGGACTAACACCTCTTCTGTAACAGTGAGGAATTACTGTCAGGCACTTTCTGGAAGTCTGCACTAAGCAAGATCACTTTTTTAGTCTGAAAGGTGATTTATTCATTATAAGTAGCTGTCCTGCTGGAAGATCTGAAGTGAAGCCATGGTTGCCTCATCCCATATGATTAACTTAACCTGTCTCTTTTACTCTGGGTCTTCTGACGTTCTTATGTTAGATGTAGGGGCCTGCAAATTACTCTCTCTTTCCTGTGACATAACTTTCTCAATTCATCTTTCTCGAAACTTATCATTTTAGCTTCAGTTGTTTGTAACTGGATATTTTATATTTGCCACTTCTGCCTTTGTTTATTCTTTTAGTATGTTTTAGTATGTTCGATGGTCGGCTCATTTAAACATTTGTTGATTTAACACATGAAATTCATGCAGCCTTTAACGATCAAAAACTTCTTTCAAGTGAGACTTCATACCTTCATGTTCTTCCGAAGGATTTCTGATGATGTGGTGGATGCAGCAAAAGTGATGGTGTAAACTCCATGATCGAATTATGTTTGGCAAATGATCTACTCAGTGATAAACACTGGGGCAGGAGTCGGGAACAGCCTAAATATAAAATCCTTCTGTCGTGACAACAAAGTATTAGTGTTTAAACTATTGTTAATATTAAGGTTGAAGCCATCATTAGAAATATGTATATATCATGCTTGACATAATCAATGTTATGACATTTCCTTTAATTATTATCTGTATGTGTGGATGTATAGCCAGTTGAACCAAGTGCAAAGCTCCCCGCTCCAATGAAAAATTTAAAAAATTTAAAAAATATTCTGGCCCAAACTCTCTGGAGACAGTATCATGAAAAAGTTAACATAATCTCCCAATAAATAAATAACCACTAGATTATAATTCTCATTAAATCTGTAATTAGGCTGTAGTGCAAGCATATGGAGACAGTGTCTACTACCCAAACACTTAATGCACAGAATGCATACTTATTGAATTAATTTTATTTGCTAATGTGTCTATCTGTAATGCAAAGACATCAAGGAGGGCAGCAGGACTTGGTTCAGTCTAATGCCTTTACATTGTCTTAAAATGACAACCTCACTGCTCTGAATGAGAAGCGATGATGATGATGATGATGATGATGATGATGATGCTTGTTGTTTAAAGGGGCCTAACATCTTGGTCATCGGCCCCAGAAGCATCAACGATTGTTGTGTTATCACATTCAATACGCAGAAACTTCAAAGTAGAGTAAAACTTGTTTCAGTCTTATGCCAATAAATGACAATGTTATTACGTGCAACAAAATGACAATCTTGGCTCGTTGAATGATAGGCATTTTGTTGAGAAAGAACAAAGCATACTAAATTACATCTCAACTGAATCATATCTCTACCATAAAAACGCCTACAATGTGGCATCCAAGATTATTTGTGAAGATTTTATTCCTCATAGTCAGCGGAAGGCTTTCTATCTCATGTTTGTATGTCCAACACTTGTCTCATTTCTCTACGGGTCGGGTATGAAGTGAGATGAATCTTGAATTTTTATGACCAGATATTCTTCCTGACGTCAAGCTCGTCAGAGGTGTTAGAGGTGAAATGAATGACTTGATATA
The DNA here is from genome assembly GCF_040414725.1 of Anabrus simplex. Lineage (NCBI taxonomy): Eukaryota > Metazoa > Arthropoda > Insecta > Orthoptera > Tettigoniidae > Anabrus > Anabrus simplex. The sequence continues at coordinate 194,134,648 of NC_090271.1, read as the reverse complement.
AGATAATAGGAAGGGAGAGGGTGAATCCCGGTGCCAGGCACACCCTACTCCTGTAGAATAGTGTCAAAAGGTCTGTTCAAGGCTTTGTGTCTCTAACCAATGGGTGAATCAACAGCGTCATATGCCCTCATTCCATATGAGCACTGCGGAGATGTTTGGAATCTAAACCAGGCTCTTGGGACGCATTCTAGTGTTTATATATATTACACCACCTCCCCTATCCTGCCGGTCAACATTCAGAAGGTTAAAATATTTTCAACGAATGGGACTCAAATAGTCTAGCCACAATGTCCTACCATATAGATTTGACACATTAACGACCACGGCCACCAGGTGCACTGGTCTACTGGGTGCTTATTGATAAACATCAGAATGGGAAAAAAAGAAGTAATTATTTTTCTTGCAACTCATATCTGGTACCATTGAATATATCTGTGGAAGGTAACAGAAGCCAGGATGTACGCAGTTTGACATCATGCCGATGGATATAGCTGTGTACCTACGCCATTATGGCAAATTTTCGGCGATTTAGCTGATAGAAATGTATTTTTCTTCAAAAAAGTACAGAAGTCATGGTAGTGTTGTACTTTTCTTTTAAGGAAGCTCAGAAATCTATAACTGATACCAATTTCAGCTGTTGAAACCTTTTCGTTTTCTCAGTACCACTGTGAATGAGAGACAGAATGAAGGATTTTATATATATATATATATATATATATATATGTATGAAATGAAGTGGGACCCCTGGTACGTCTGACACATTTAAGACAGATGTGTAACATGAGGTTTGTTGCTGAACTTTTCATTAAACAGTTGTAAAATTTATTTGTATACTCTCCTGGAGCTGAATTTTCTCCAGGCTCCTTTCCTCTAGGGATTCTTTACATGTTTAATGCTGATGATGGTGATGATGATATGGTTAAATTTCTATTTTGTTTTCTTACTTCGTTTTCACTTTCTTCAAATTTATTTCTTCAAGAAAGGTCAAGGAAGCCAATCTCCCCAGTTAGACTAGGCTAATACAGTGATGGTGCCCTATACAGTATACTCATGAGTGGGAAAATGGCACTGTGCTTGGCCTGGTAAATGTAATAGAAGGCCATGACATGTAACAAAGAAGACGTCAGACTTTGTATGGGCTGTATGACTAACAGTCGACTACAGGATGGATAAGACACAAGACCTCAGCACATTTGATCGCGGCCAGATTGTCAGTGCCGGACATACTAGCCACTCCATCTCTGAAGTCACGCAGGTACTGGACTTGCCAAGAGCCACTGTATCAAGAGTGTGTGGATTTGGGCAAAATCATTACCGCCAGGATCAACTGTCATGACAGGAGTAGCGATTGGCTAGCTCATATCATGAGCGGCTAGATGAGCCTCAGTGCAGCAGATCACTCGTCAGTTTGGTGTTGGACAACAAATGATGTGCAAGCGGCCATACCATACATAACCATCTCCTTGATATGCGGTGCAGAAGCAAGTGTCCCATGAAGGTGCCTCTGCTCAACACCTGTCACAAGGCACGACAACTGACATGGGAAAATGGACACTTGAATCATGGAAAAAGGTTGTCTGAACAGAGAGTTGAGGTACTAGTTCGTGAACAATGATAGCCAGGTACGAGTATGTTATCATCCACATGAGGCAATGGATCCCTCTTGCCAGCAGGATGGTGGTGGTATCCTTGTGTGGGGACTGTTTACATGAGATGAAATGGGATCCCTGGTACGTCTGACAATGTACCTCACTGGTGAATGTTACAGGAACCTGCTGGCAGATCATGTTCACCTCTTTGTTCGACTCCAGCTCCCTGCAAGTGACCTGTAGGCCTACCTACAGGAAGACTATGCTTCTATTTTATTTTTTTGCTATTTATTTTACGTCGCACCGACACATAGGTCTTATGGTGACGATGGGACAGGAAAGGGCTAGGACTGGGAAGGAAGCAGCCGTGGCCTTAATTAAGGTACAGACCCAGCATTTGCCTGGTGTGGGAAACCCTGGAAAACCATCTTCAGGGCTGCCAACAGTGGGGTTCGAACCCACTATCTCCCGAATACTGGATACTGGCCGCACTTAAGCGACTGCAGGTATCGAGCTCGGTAGACAATGCTTCAGCTCCGAGTTATGGCTGACTGGTTTGATGAGCACTCGACGGATGTAAGGATGCTTGCCTGACCTCCAAAGAGTCCTGATCTCAATCCTGTTGAGCACTTCTGGGATGCTGTCGAGAGGGATGTATGTGCCTGGACCCTGCTCTGACCAATGCAGCGATCCGGGATCAGTATGGCACTCCAGTGCTTGCAGTGTTTTGTGGAATCCATGCCACACTGCATCATCGCAGTCTTCTAGGCAAAAGAGGGTGCTACACGCTACTAGCCAGGTATCTCTTAATTCAGTTACTCATGAGTGTTCTGAACCGTGGTGTACCTTACTCAATCCAAGTCCTATTCATGCTTAAACACACTCCAGGACAGGCAAGACTATGTCTCAGTTTATCATTTCTCATTTACATTAAAATAAGGGGATTAATTACTTCAGTATTTATAATAATAATAATAATAATAATAATAATAATAATAATAATAATAGGAAGCCTAGGAAGCTACAAATTTACATGCTGATATCTCCTAACTCAGAATGACACACAGATACTTGGTGACAGAAAATTCTCAATGAGGTTAAAAAAAAAAAAGGTGGAATTTCTGTAAATATGAAGTTAGAGAAGGAGTCTTTTCCATTGATGTAAAGATTTCATACATGTTCAGATTAATTAAGAATTACAAATTCACCTGGGGACAGATGAGAGTGGGGTGTTCTAGAAAAAAAAATTAACAAGAAAGTCTTCAAGAGCACAAGGCGTAGGAAATTGCAAGTTTAGATGGAGGTTGCCCCTAACTTGTACAAAACTTAGTGACCAAAAATTTTCTTGGGGATCCCAAGAAAGGTATTTTTGAAAAAGGTCCCTTCCATTGTCACTATGTCGCATTTAAGACTGTAGCTCCCTGTAATCCTTGCTTTTGTTATTACTGTCAGTCAAGTGCAAGGGCAGTCCAATGCTATGGTTCCATTTTTCCTATGTAACTTGTATTTTACCATAAGAATTGAAGAAAATTAATTGAAGACATTGAGAAACAAGGTCATATACTAGAAAATTAAAAAGGTACTGTATGTACAAAAAATATTGTTCAGGTGGAAAATGTCTAGGAAGTGCAGTTTCCTCACGGTTGAATTTGAGATTGTTGAAATGACAATACACTTTTTCTGCCATCGTCCAACAAATACCAATGGAACACATTAAATGACCATAAATAAAGTCACTGATTTTGCAACTGATTCTCGTTCTCATAGTTACATTAACAATTGCAGGAGATTTTGGAAATCTTGTTCTATTCTATCCACACATTTCTAGATTTTTTTCAGGTGTTCATTCCATTGCACGAGTTTATCTTCTGAAATTGAGTAGATTTCTCGCCTGATGTATTTTTTAAATTTCTTCAAGTGTATGGGGATTTGTTGCATACTCTTTATTTCTCAAGTTCCACCATGGATAAAAGTGATAATTTTGCAGACACCCGTAACTCTGTAATTACAGATAACACTTGTAATTTTATAAGGACTGATAAAACTCGTAACTTCATAAGCACAGAGAATGAACGGAACAAACTGGACTGTAGTTTCTGTGAGACTGCTGTCTGCCAAGGTCCTTTCAATTGTGTGTCTGTCACATTTAAGAGTGTCCCTGTAATTCTCACTTCAGTTATAAGTATCAATAAAGTGCAAGGGCAGTTCAACAACATAATTCTTTTTTTTCCTCTGTGAGCTGGTATTTTTCCGTAACAATGAAAGAAAATTTATTTAAGACAGTGAGGAACAAGGTCATGTACTAGAAAATTCAATACACACTAAATGTTTTTGATATATGGACTTTCCTCATAGCAGAGCTATGATTCAGTGTGACTGACTTTGTGTGCCTACTGGAGGGATTACCCAACTTGACTGGTCAGACTGTGTGCCGTTTTGTGATGGACACCATATGAAGAAAAGGCACTGTGTAATAATTTTCCTCGTTTGTGATGAAACAGTTCAAGGTTTCATTCAGATATCTCCATCAGAGTTAAATATTTGTGTATTTGTTATTTACTGGAATCCTGCCGTAATCGTAGCCTATTGGAATAAAAGGAATCGTAGATTTTGTAATAATGTTGTAGTTTTCTGGCCTGCTTTATCAAGTGCTTGTACATTTTAAAAGTATTTTCTTAACTGTGCAGTGTGTATTGTGTACATTTTTGTAAAGTTCAGCATTTCAGTGTGTTCCACTTTGTATGATAATGGTAAAAGTGTTTAGATGTCATAGTGTGAGTAGTTACTGTTTGTTGAAAGAGAGTCTGGTGTTCATATTGGTTTCAGTCAACTGTATGCTCTGTGGTTGCTATCTTCAGCAGTACCTACTTCATAAATTGGAATGAGATAACATCTGCAGTCTGTTTATAAGTTCTAAAACTCTGATAATAAGAGGAGAAAATCTATGTACAGTGCCATTTTATAATAATATTTCCTCTTTCCTTCTGTAGGATATTGTGATTTTTACTTCTGCAGCAGTTTTGAGAACATATTTGTAACTATTTCTGCTTGCAAATTTAGAAACTACTTCTTTCACTTTTTTTTTTTTTTTCAGCTGAAGTTACTTTGTTCTCTATTTAAAAATGTTTTCTTATTTGACATGTAGTATTGTGAAGTGTTACTATTATTCAGTGTACCATTTGAACAGTATTAATCATACTACATTTAACTGACACCAAAGATTTAAGAACTGCTTATCACATGGCTCTTTGTAAAGCAAATCTAAAATAAAACTTATTTTTCTATGCAGAAATTTATTTGAGCTATCATTCAGCTCCTCAGTGAACTAATATTTCTTATGTTCATTATAAAAGAAAATCAGTCGATTGCTGTGGCATGACAATGTGAGAAAAGATGCTTCCTTATGAAGATAACTTCATATCAGAATGCAATATCAGACCAACATAAAATTTTGATTTGATCTGGAGGAAGGCAGTGGAAATTCTCATAAAAAGAAAATTGCAACATATCATGTTGCCATCTTCTTTAAAGCTTTAAATTCATTACACACTAATTTTTTTTTGATATATGGACTTTCCTCATAGTAGGGCTAAAATTCAGTCACCCTAAATAACTACTAGTTGTGTTGTATCTGCTTAGCTGGCTGGGAAAATGTGTCTGGTGTTGATAACAGCAGTTTCAGTGCTTGAATTGTGGACTCAAATGAAATTATATGGCATGTTTTTATGACTGGATGCCCTTCCTGATGTCAACCTCAGTTGAGGAGCTAATGAAGATGAAAAATGATGGTGAATGAAATTGGTTAAGGAGGTGGAAGGAATTGGCAGTGGCCTATGAATAGGAACTGTCCCAGCATTTGCCTGGATGAGAAAATGGAAAACCACAGGACAGCTGCTGGTGGGTTTCAATTCAGGGAGCTGAGAATAATAATGGAGTAGCCTCTCACCACTGCTAGCCTGTGGAGAAAGTGGGCCCACTTTGCAGAGTGGGGAAGCCCTTGAGGCCACGGCCTTTTAGCTCCACCGTGCACTAATGAATGAGCAAGGCTGTGGTCAAAACTATTTTTTTCTTCATATTGCAAGCACAAGGCACCGGTAAAACTATACATTTTATCTGACTAAAGCCTCACATAGACCATAAATGGTCCTTCTTTATTGTGAATGTCAAACTGGGGACGTCATCTAGGGGTAGGCAGCTCGATCCTCTCGGTGCATGGAGTTGTTTGTGAATCAGTATTTTCTCAAAAGCTGAAATTAACTATTTAGCTGTAGGATTGTTGTTGGATCCAAATCGAGAACGTGAGCTGCCCACAGTTTGTTAGCTAAATGCAGTCCTTCGTTCTCTTGTAGCTTCTGCAGAAGTATGATATGGTTCCAAGATATAATTTGTCTGTCCTTGTCATACAAAATTTTCTTGTCGCCCAGGGTATTTCGGATAAGCAAGTGACATGGATCCAGAAAAAACTAATTGGAAATTTTTGTCACAGGATGAGGTAGAATAACAATAAGCCATCATGCTTGATATTGCAGCCGAACTTATTAGCCATAGTTATATTACTCACTTTATCACTGACCCATCACATGCCAGCAACAATATAATAACCTTATAGAGAACACTGTTGTTTCCCACTAATCCCATATGCAAGGAAGTAACCAACAGGCACACGCCAGATCATATTTATGGCAACAACCATAAAAATGTAAGCCTCTCCTGCCATCTGTACATCACAATCTGCTACAGACCCAAAATCGACGAGCCCTGTGGTTTTTCATCCGTCCCACTCAGCACACGTTTTAATTGCTCAAGGCTTAATGTCTCCATCCAATGGATGAATCGCCATTAGCAATGTCAGATTCACAATTAAGTATTTATTTTCCACCTAGTCGATACAATGATTGCTTAAGGCAATGTAATGGTTTTAATGTTGTCAATCTTATGTTAATTTTAAGGACATTTCCTCTAAAGCATTACTTTGTCAATTTGTATATTTTTCATCTAAACAGTGTTATGTGGCTGAAGATGTTGATAATATACGAAACATGTACCATTTTTAACCATTAAATTGCCTTAAGCAATCATTGTATCGACTAGGTGGAAAATAAATACTTAATTGTGAATCTATTGAAGTGCGATACGGACCATGAAGCTGATTTTATGTAATTAGCAATGTCATACGAACTCTGCAGAGAGGTTTGGAATTGAACCCAGGCTTTTGGCACGCAATCTAGTGATTAGAAATTGTACATCACCCACCCTGGTGGCCAACATTGTGATGGTGAAATTTTTTTTCCGTCAGTGGGATTTGAACCAGATAACCAATGTCGGACAATAAAGACTTGACGCTTAACAATCGTGGCCACCAAGGAGGGATTGTTGAAGCTTAAACGAGAGGGATCAGGAATGTATACTAGACGAGGGACAGCACTGCCAGTGTCTTCTGTAAGTACAGTACACTTAATAGTGTACTGTACTTACTTTCTTTCTTTCTTTCTTTCTTTCCCATTAGTGTACTTGGAGACAGCAAGATGTGAGAAGTATCTGGGCTACAATTTTTTTAATGGGCAGTTAGCAGGGCCTGTAAAGCTCAGACATCATAATAATATTTATCCGGTAGTAAGCGATGGGAGTTTCTCTTGCTCGAGAATCTCGAGACAAATAGCCAAAATCTTGAGAATCTCATAAAGCATTTCAAGAGAAAGTGAATAGTACTGCACTCTTTTGAGGGTGTTTGTGAATTATAACGAAATGTTAGTGTTAGAACTTCTTACTCAAAATTAGTGTTATTTTAAACAACTGCTTTTTTGGTTGATCTGCCATGAAACATGAGGAATATTTGTTTTGACCTTATATTTAAGTTTACATGAACACCACTGCATATTTCCAGAAAGAAATGACATAGAGCAAAACTTAGTTTCGCTGGTCTTTAAAAAAAAACCACAATAAAAATCATATCAAACAGTTATTTTATTCCTAAGCCTCATAGAGGATTAGGTGGGCCATCAGGTAAACAGTCCGACTTGTTGGCTGAACGGTCAGCATACTGGCCTTCGGTTTAGAGGGTCCCGGGTTCGATTCCCGGCCGGGTCGGGGATTTTAACCTTAATTGGTTAATTCCAATGGCACGGGGGCTGGGTGTATGTGTTGTCTTCATCATCATTTCATCCTCATCACGACGCGCAGGTCGCCTACGGGCGTCGAATAGAAAGACCTGCACCTGGCGAGCCGAACCCTTCCTGGGATATCCCGGCACTAAAAGCCATACGACATTTCATTTCATCAGGTAAACAAAGAAGTTCTTTGTCCGTGGAATATAGACACATTATTTTTAAGGACTTGATATTATGAAGTATGCCTAGTACGTACATAATGGGAATTGCTTAGTATGTGTTTCTGGTGCAGAAGTCGTCGAATCAAGTGTCTACTCCACACTCGCACAAATAGACTCCCACTTTCCTCCATTTATTGCAGATAACATTTTACAGATTTATACACATACCTATACAGTGGGTAACATTAACATTGAATTGTACAATTATGTTAGCTTGAAGAATCAGGCAACTTGATCGTGCTATCATTGAACTCGGGTATTATGTAAGTGACTACTGGAGTCAAACTTGTTTGATTGTTAATAATGTAATTCTAAAAACATGATGTAATAGAAGTAACATAAATTTACTTTTTAAACACTTTGTCTTGAAAGTATGAAAAAAAATTGCTTGATTTAAATAAAAAATTAAACACTTCCAGTGTTGGAAATTCTTTGAAGTAGCATGGCACACTGGGCATTAACACGATACTAGATCATTCTGTGCCGGAGGGTTTATTGGTCTTATAATTATAGGCACAACAACAAGCAACAAATGTATTGTTTTCCATTGAATACGGTAGTCGTCTGTTGCTCCAGTGGTAGTCGCCTACCCCCCACTTCGTGAATAAAAAATTAAATTTTAATTTCATTTTAGCCACCTAAAACAAAATTATTAAAAAAATCAATTTATACAATATTGTTGTCTTAATTATTCCCTTTAAATATTAAAAAATGACTTACCTGAAATACACACGAAGTGTCATTTAACACAGTTAACAGATTCGTACAGTGCCACAGCAAGTAGTGGAGACTGGCACAGCAGCGTGTAGAAGCGTGATTAGTATCTGATGGCACGAAAGCTTAGTTGCTCATAAATGAGTTTTGGATGTGGACAAGTCCATGTGCTGTAGAGTGCCTGAGAGGGGTGGAAAGTTCACTTTGCTAGTTGCTACTGAAGTGCTCACATTCAGCTCCTGGGGACTATGTTAATGTGACAAGGCTTCGTTTCCCTCCCAATAGCTCAGCAGTAGTTGACCCATCCACTACCTTACTTCACCTACTACTTCTCCTCTGAGCTCGAGGCTTTGCGCAGGCTTTTACCATCGGATAGGTTATTATTATTATTTTTTTGTATTTCCTTTACGTCGGACCGACACACACAGGTCTTATGGCGATGATGGTATAGGAAAAGGTTAGGAGTGGAAAGGAAGCGGCCGTGCCCTTAAAGGTACAGCCCCAGGATTTGCCTGGTGTGAAAAAGGGAAACCATGGAAAACTATACTATCGGATAGTATGACCACTTCTACCATGTGCCGTGAGGAAATGAAGCAGGGGTATTTTTTTGCTAAGGTCATGAACAATGAGGTATGATTCTCCTGCTTGCCATGTACATTCGTCAGTCTGGTGGCCTCACACAGTCAATATGTCTGTGTGGTTCTATCTAGTGTCGGCTACTTAGTGCATGATCAAATACTAAATGGCTTTTTTATTGTATAATCACGCCTCACACCTTTAATTATAATATACAGTCAACGCCCGATAATTTGATGCTCAATTTTAATCTCTAGTTTTTTCCTGTCCCTTGAAAAATACTTGATAAAATAAAATAAAAAAAAGTGATTTGGTTCCCTCAGTAATTTGAAGTTGTAGGAATGGCATCTTGCTCCCTGACATTCTGTAATTTGAAGTTGGTGATTACAGTATTGTTACCATGCACAGACCTGTCGTTTGTTTACATCATTAATGAGATATATGAGTGAGTTTGCAGTCTTGAGTCTTTTTTTAAACATTAGTGTGTTACAGTACAGTTAATGTTTGATTTGTGTTACTTTCAAGTACCGTATCAAAATGATTTCAAGAAACAAGTGTCTTTCCATAAGTGAAAAAACAAAAGCATGTGACTCAAGCTGTGTATGATGGACAATTAAAAAAAGATGTCACCAAACGGTTCAGCATTTTACTATCAATATTGTCAACGAGTTTGGAAAACAAAGGTCACATCACCGGAAGTGCCTTAAGTGCGAGTAGGAGAAGGTCACGTATGGGTGAATTTCCCCGTCTTGAGGAGTGCTTGCTTAAGTGGATTCATCATTGTACAGGACAAAACGTTCCCATGAGCGGTTTCATCTTGAAGGAAAAAGTCAAGTCTTTTGCGCAGTCTCTCGGAATTAAAGGATTTGCAGCAAGTGAGGGGTGGCTTTCAAATTTCAGGAACCGATACGCCATCACATTTGAAAAGATCTAGGGAGAGAGCTCCAGCGTGGATAATTCCATTTGTTCCGAATGGATTGATGAACTAAATCAACTTTTGAATGGCTATGACATGACCCAAGGAACATATTCAAAACAGACAAAACCAGGCTTTTTTGAAAATGTCTTCCTGATCGCACCCTGAGTTCAAAGATGAGAAGTGTCATGGAGGGAAATTGAGCAAGGATAGAATACTGTCCTTCTAGAACATGGATGGATCTCAAAAGTTGAAACCACTCATTATAGGAAAATCTGTGAAACCACGCTGTTTCAAAGGAATAAAATCGCTGCCCACAGTTTATCGGTCAAACAAAAATGCATGGATCACGACAGAGTTGTTTAATGAATGGCTGACCTTGGTTAACAGTGACATGAAAAAGGAAAAACGCAAAATGTTACTGTTTTTGGGCAACTGCACTGTGCATAATAACCCACCACTATTAGACCATGCCATATTGATTTTTTTCTTCCACCCTTTGTTTTTAATAATTGGTTACTGAATATTTACATAATTATGTACAGCAGGTACTGAAACCTTTAAAACATTGCATAATGGCTCATTCATTGCCGAGAGAGGTGTCCTTGTCATCATTTCAAAATATGGGTGTGTTTTATTTCAAAAATGCACTGAATCTCCAACTTACTCATGCTGAAAATGTTATAAATAAATTGTGACCCATAGGAAGCCACGTATTTTCTGATTTAGTAACACATATTTATTTTATTGAATCACATATAGAGATATCTTTTCATCGCCTTTCTTCCTCGCACCAAACTCTTTCAACTACGTAGCTAGAGACCTGTGAATCTGTGAAAGTGCTTTTTTTAATAGTAAAATGTGTTTTAAAAAATGTGATTTTGATGTTATAGGGAAACGTGGCGGTGTTATTATAATGTTAACCAATCACATGCCTATTGCAGATGAAAATAATGAACAGTCACTTATTAACCTTTTTTATGCTTTATTTACACACATTTACATGAATACAATTCTTATTTGCTAATAATCATTGTGTTATACAGTATATTTGTACATCCCAAGCTGGTCAGAAAAACTGTAAAGAGAAATATCCAGGATTAGGTTCTTTTAATTGAAAATGCACTCAACAAATCAAATAGATATGAAGAAGAGATTAATTATCTGTTAGGAAAATGCAGCCATCATGATATTTCTGCATTCTCTGGTTCCAGCCATCTCCTATGGTTGCTCAGCGCCACACCATAATGTGATATAGAGCGCTCAGCATCCACATTTGAAGTAGGGTACCACACAGCTTGTAGATCAGTTGTAAATTTGCGGTAGTCCTCTTTCTGAGAACACAAAAGACTGCAAATGTTCAGTGGAAAGGTATCCGACCAGGAAATTTCTTCTTTTACCCTTTTTGGGAAGACTGTGTAGCCCTCAAAGAATACTTGCGGACTGAGTGAATCTGCATATGACAATTTTCTCAGTTCTTTCTGTACATCATCTAGAGTTAGGTTCTTGTTGCATAAAGAGGAAGAATGTTTTGTATGTAGTGCTGGTAAAACTAGATGAGCTCTATAGAGAAACTGAAGTGATAGATGGTATAAAAGATCATGAAGCTGTTTTTGTTGTAATTAAAAATTTAGCGATAGAAAGGAAAGTTGTAAATGTAGAATTATTAGGCATTACCATATGTTTGATAAGATAGGCAAGAGGGAGTTTAAAAAATTAAGGAATGGTAAAGACCTGTTATATTTTAAGTAGAAATAGTTAGAAATGATTGTGGAAGTAATGAGAAATAGAAAATGAATCTAGTCAAAAAGTCAGCTGAGTATAACATGATGGCAAACATAATTGGCAGTCACACAAATTTTAGTGAAAAAAAGGAAGTAAATGCATAGGTTTTCTAAGGCAGAAACCACTGGCGAAATACTTGGAGGCCCTACCAGTAGCTAAGCTACTGCCTGCATAGTGCTCAGGATCTTTTGACCACACAAGCCCCACCACCACAACAAGGTAAAGATACCATCGATGGGGACAGCTAGCTCACTGCTACTCACATTATTAATAAATGGAACACCATTGTTCTCTTCACTCATTTTATCCATGAAGTCGTCAGTGTCATTCAGATGTTTGTGGATGTAAAGCACAGATTGAAACCAAGTACTCCACCTCGTCTGCACAAGCATTGATCTTCCCCGCCGTTGTCATATCTCTCGCAAAGAAATTCAAGATACATGCATTTCTTTCGTCTGGTATTTAGGAAAGCTGCCTTGGTTTTCCAGCTGCCTAGATTTCATTGAAGTTTCACTGCCAGATTTGGCTTACAAGATCAGTTTTGTGAGTCCAGCATTGCACATGAGCGAGGTTATCACCAACAAGCCCCGCTTAAGGGACACACACATGCACCCATATAATGAGCCAAATTAGTAGCTATGCCTAAATCATTGTCAGCACCAGTACACTGGTAGCTAAATACACATCCTGGCTTTTCATCGCTTACAAAACGTGAAACAACACATTAAAAACACAGTACCCCGACTTGTCCATAGTTTCATTGCAAAGAACAAAATGCTTGTTATGAATGCTCGTCTTAAGCTCTTGTTGCATTTTTTATCCCCTAGCAGGATTAATGCTCCTGATTGGGATTGGCAGATAGCAAATCACCACTACCTTTTATGTACAGTACTTGGACAACCACTCCCACATCTTGGGGTTGTCTAACTTTTCAGCACTAATCCCAGCACTTACGAACTCCTCATTTGTGTTGGTAATAAATTAAATGTTATCTTCCTGTACCTTCTTCGCCTGTGTGAGCAGTTCTCCCTTCAATTATCCCTTCTGTTTGCTGCACGTGTGGTTATCACTAGAGATGTGTTTCCTTACTGTGTCCCATCTTTCAAACTCCAGCTTTTTGTCACAAAATTTACTCACCAGTAATTTTTTTATCGTTTACGTAAAGCCCCTCTGAGCTGAATTGCCTATGAACATACTGTAATAACAGGGTTAGGCATTAATCTTAATCAGACATTGTTTACAGAGAATTGTTATGTTAAAATTATTTAAATGTAAGTAGTAGTTATGCAAATTATGTATGATACAGGCAGGAAAAATATAAAAACAGTATTATGTGATACTTGCACTGTTCACTCTGATTCTGGTTGTCTTTCATACTTCAAACAGTGCACAGAAATAATATAGTACCATTGATTCTAATAGTTTCAAGTAATATTGGGAAATATTATTGTAACATTATTTCACTCTGGCGGTTGTGCAAATCATGTATTATATTGACAGAAAGGGTAAGGGGATGAGGTGTGCTGCATTATAAAAAGAACAGTGTTCTGTGGTTAATTGCATTAGGTCAGAGTCTTATTGTGTTATGTCTTTCAAGCAGTTCCATGTTCATATCAATTGTTGCCTTCAGTGGCAAGCTGAAGGGTATTTTGTTCCATAATTTCTTCTAGTTAATTTATTAAAAGTTTTAAACAGTTATCCAATAAGCAAGTGGCTATTGCTGCTTCAGACCACTGATCAGGTTCCATTTCCCTTGAAAGGAATTATTTTTCTGTTGTATTTCAGTGTTATGTTGGCCCATTCTGTAACAAATATATGAATTAGCACTTCTGAAGTAGATAAGTTGGGAATGTTAATTTGTTTCCCGTTTTATTTTTCCAGAGGGGATGCTTGGCCTAGCTGTGGCTGGTGGGACAGTCATCATTGCCGCCGCATTATTACGTTTGGGATTATCTTTACTTAGAATTAGGTAGTTGACTGCACTGGTTACCTTTTACTCTCTGCAGTGGCAAGCTATCACTTTTGTTATGAATACTAGGACAACCGTTCTGTTATTTTCACATTTTTAGTTGTTGGCACACCTGGTTGAATTGAAGATGATAAGCTCTATACTGATTTGACAACTCTGCTTTTTAGTTATTCTAAAGCAACAATCCTTTGTCATTTGTCAGATGTTTCACCTCACATTGGAGCACTGATGTAAATACCATTTTCCTAGTTGTCAACTGGAGTATTTCCTAAGTCAAAAAGTTACCCCAATTTACCACACAATCTGTATATATACTCTTGCATTATTTTTATAAGTTTCATTACATCATTTGATATAGATTCTGCAAGCTTTAAGTACATATTTTCAAGTTCATCACAATGATACCTCATTCCAATTGAACTTGAACTTTTTTGTTGTTTATATGCTGAATTTATATTGGTAAGGGATACTATTTTAGGGGTAATTACTGTACTGAATTCAAATTAAATCCAAAGATAAATGTTTATTATGTTGGTTTGAAGACTGTAATTATTTAAAAAGTACTAAAATTTGTAATTGAGTATTTAATTTGTTAGCATTGGAGAACTGTGTGCCACTTTTTGTTCATGTGAGGTTTTCTGTTCACTGATACAGTTCCACGTGAATTAATCTGAGTACAACATTAACACACTCATGTTTTTTGCATTTATTTATTACATATTGTGCTTGTCCTTCTTGTTTTACAAGTTGCATGACATGATTTGATATAGATTCCACAAGCTTTGATCCCATATTTCTAAATTCTTAATCATGATATTGGACTCAAAGTAGAGACTCTTTTTATCATGCTTATTATCAAGGAACAGTCAAGGTTTGTGACTCTGCTTTTGCAAATAGCCCACACGTTTTCTATGGGATTGATATCAGGGGCATTCCCTGAAAGAAATTTCATTCTCTTTGAAGTATTGCAAGAAGCCAAGTCTTGCTGAAAAATTCTGTCACCATCTGGAAACATTTTCTGCAGTTAATGAAGAACTCTCCTTTCCAGTATTTGAATGCATAGTAGAAACTCCTAATTTGGCCATTCGGTAGCACACTGTATCCAGGAATCTGGCCTTTTTCCCCACCTGGCATACCTCCAGGATGAATAAACTCTAAATATGAAGTTGTCAAGATCTATCTAGGCCTTTCTCCATGGAATAAATGGACAGACATGAAAGATAAAGAACACTGATATGGTCTTGAGTTGACCTAAAATGGATAAAAAACAAAACAAAGTAAACAAAATTACAGGTATTGCACCAATGAGCTGGAATATAATATATAGAATGGCTATGATGCTGCCATCTTTGAGGAAAGTTGAACTGGTGACTGCCATGTCTGAAACGTTTCTCAGTAGGTGGAGCACTGTGTAAGTGAGTGTGGAACGAAGCGGGAAAATGATACGTCACACAAGTCTTATTCATTAGGTATAACAGTTAAGGATTATTTGAGTTGTTGATGAAAATATCAGATGGAAAGCGTAACTATTTGATGCGTACAAGTTTTCCTTGAGCTGAGGTTCCTTACAGAATCGCAATGTACTGTAACTTAACATAAAAGAAACAAAATATGTAACAGTTTGATTTTTTGAAGCGATATATTGTTGAAAATCATTAAATCAATAATTATTTTATCACAGAGATGTGGTGATATCCACACATCTCCAATTTATCAACAAGCAGAGGAGTGTAGGCCTACGGTACAATATTAAGGATTAGGATGCGTATCTTAACAGCCAAGAAAATTAAACACACTTGAATGAATTATCATACATTTCAAAGGCAACCTTTCTACGTAACATTATTATAACATAGACTGAAAATAAAATTTACAATAAAAAATTGGATTTTCTATTGATCTATTAATAGTCACATTTCTCGATTCGAAACAGCACTCTGTCACATGAACCATACATATTTTCTAGCTCTGATTCATTGCCCCATGAAAAGTATTAACTTTATGTATATCTGCCATAAGGTAACTCCTTTCAGTTCTTGCTTAATAACTCTGTATCTATAGTGCAGTCTAATTTAAATTACTGCTTTAAGAGAATTTTTGTCATGCCGGTGTAATAGGTTTCCTCATTGAACTCGGTGGCAGTAAATAAATTATCGTTATTGTAAAACAACATCCCTTGCAACTGATGAGAGAATTTCAGCCTGCAACTTTAACATAAGATTTATGTTATATCTTCGCAACAGAGACTTGTTTCTGAACACTTTTTCAGCCACGTGACAATTTCACATCATCATGAGCTGGATAATGAGATTGTATTTTATATCTTTCTAGGCAATAAGTACTTTCTTCTTTTTGGAATGCTGAACAAACATAACCTTTAGACAGTCTTGGCCTTTAATTTTCTTTCCCACCTCACGGATGACATGTCCTGCTTTGTACTCAACAACATTTTCAGAGTACTTGGTGAATGATTCATAATTTGTACCTCAGTAATCATGATCAGTAAAGGTGCTGTCATCAGAAGGAACCGTAGTACATAGATAAGAGAAACATCACTTCTTGTTGATGGGTCAATCCGTCCCAGTAAACACTTTCTGTATGCTAACTGAATTGCTCTGTATTGGGATTATTTCTGTTTCCTTTCATATTACGTATGGATGAGAAGAGCAATTCTATATTGTCAGTAATGCCTTGGGCAGCTAATGTCTCATGCCATTAATTAAACACCTGACCCCGTAGAGAAACGGGACAAGGATTGGACGCACACATATAGTGCCTTCTTATAATATAAAAGAAACATTTGTAGATTTGTAGATTTCAAGAAAGCTTATGATTGCATCCATAGAGAATCTCTGTTTAAAATTTTAAGGCACCTTGGACTACACCCCAAATTAATAAACATGATAAAATTGACTCTCACCAATACCAAGTCAAAAGTGAAGTTTAGGGGGGAAACATCAGAGACATTTGAAATTAAAACTGGACTACGGCAGGGAGATGGGCTCTCACCACTATTATTTAACTGTGCTCTAGAAATGGTAATGAGGGAATGGTTTAGAAAATGTCCCCCCAAAATAAAGATTGGCCGAAAAATCAAAACAAATTGCCTGGGTTTTGCTGATGATTTAACATTACTAGCAGTGGACATAAAAGAAGCAAAAACCCAGATATCAGAACTTCAAAACATTGCAAATAAAATTGGCCTCAAAATATCATTTGAAAAAACAGAAATTATGCCCCAAAAACCAACACAGCTAAAAGAAGTCACCATAAATGGTAATAAAATCAAAATAGTAACTCAGTTTAAATATCTTGGAGAAGTAATAACACATAACTTAAATGAAAAAATCTCAATCCAAGTAAGAACAAATAGATTAGCTAAAGCACAAAAATTAACATGGGATATCTACAAAAAGAAATGTCTATCAATAAATACAAAAATAAAACACTACAACACAGTTATAAAACCGGAAGCTACATATGCAGCAGAAACACTCTTTTACCTGAATAAACAATCAAAGACTGACAGACTTCAGAAAATTGAAAGGAGGATTGGAAGAACCTGTATCAACAAAAAATATCAGAAAGATGGACAGTGGCGGTTAATACCTAACAAAGTCGTGTACAAAGAGCTAGAACCCATTACAGATACTATGCGTAAGAGGAGACTGGGATTCTTTGGACATATCATGAGGATGCAGGACTCGAGACTTCTGAAACAACTAGTACAACACAATCTCGTCTCAAAAAATACCACAACAGGATGTAAATGGATCAGAGAAGTAAGAGAGGATCTGAAGGAAATAGGCCTTACAACAGAAGACACCAAAAATAAGATAAAATTGAATACAAAACTCAAGAATACAAACCTCCGCTTTACCCTTACACAAAACAAACCAACAACACGCACATTTTCAACTGAGGAAAGGGCACGAAGATCGGAGCGTCTGAAGAAGTACTGGGAGGACCGCAAAGCCCGAACAATCCCTTCAAAGAGACCTGAACGACGGACTGACTAAAGTGATCCTATGTGGTCATAAAAGAGAAGAAGAAGAAGAAGAAGAAGAAAAGAAACAAACTTACCTGGAATAAGATACACTGTGTTGCTCGAGCAAAAGCATGTAAAACAGAATGTAGGCATCTTCATGCTACAACAAATAAAGCCAAAACTATAAAATAATTTCTATCAGCGTTGAACTTGACACACGTGCGAGATTACTCAGCTATTGTCGTTACGTGGTACATTCATATCATGGCGGCCGTAGTGTAGCTTGCCTGCGCCTGGAGTACTAATCGAGCTGTTATAGCCACTCTATGTATTATATTCTAGCTCATTGCATCAGACCCCGTGCAACTTAAGTGGCATTGTGCTGTAAAAAAAGTATCGACCAAAACAAACCAAAGCAAAGCTATGGCTCCATGCTAGCCATCAAGGCCCTTGATAGAGCGGAAGGTAAAGGCTCCCTCTACCCATAACCTCGGCACTAAATGGAATAGTGTCATTAGCCCTTTGCCCAGCTGGATTTTCCCCCAGAAATGAACATGGTACTCATTTTGGGTATAGGCTGAATAGGCTGAATGAACCTCAAGGCCTCTCAGAAGTGGAGCCTCGTTTCTAAATTTTTTGACTTTCTAATGGAAATCATGAACCGAGCATGCCTTTACTGCCTTGACAGTCTCTAGAAAGCTATCAAGTTGTTGTTCTTCTTTTGTCACTTTTCAGACACCATGGTAGGGTCACTGGTGTGATCTGAGTTGAACATTTGGACCTGACCCGGTTTACGGCTGGATGTCCTTTCTGACGCCACCTCTGTGTGGAGAGATGTACACTCAACTATCGATTAACCGGGTTAATGTAGGGGTAAGGCTTCCTGGATAAGTAAAATCGCGGTTAACCTGCAAAAAGTTGAAAATAGAACAGGTGTACTGAAAGTACAGTTCACGCAGGTCATAATCATCATCCTTTCTTTAGATGCTTTATAGCCTGGTGCACAATGCTCCTGTTTGAAAGCAAGAGTACGGGTTGGCAGGCATTTCCAATACAGGCCAGACTCATCCACCTTGTAAATTTGTTCTGGGACCAAACCCTCATCCAGAACAAATTTTTCAAAATCCGAATTGAACTGTTGAGCAGCTTCTGTATTTTCACTTAACAACTTGCCCTTTACACTGACATCACGGATGCCATGTCTCTGTTTAAAGCATGTAAACCATCCGGATGATGCATCAAAATCACCCTCCATTCCAAGAGCTTCGAAGAAAGACTTTGCTTCGTCATACAGATCGGTGCCGATACTGGAGTCCCTTGAGCTCGCTGCTGTGAAAACAACTCCAACATTCATTGGTCAAGCTCCTCAAACGTAGATTTTTTCATAGTTTTTCGGTTTGCCATACGACTGTTTGCATCGGACGAACAAGCAAATGATAGAAGTTTCTCTTTGTTGTGTAAAATATCCTGCATGGTAGAATCACCAATGTTATATTGGACATGTACCGGTTTAATGGTAGAACCTCGTTCTGTATTTTGTATAATATCCAACTTCTGTTGAATCGTCAAAGCGACACGTTTCTGTTCGGTTGCCATTGTTTGCAAACTGAACTGCACTGAACAAAAACAAGACAATGACT
This sequence comes from Anabrus simplex, assembly GCF_040414725.1. Lineage (NCBI taxonomy): Eukaryota > Metazoa > Arthropoda > Insecta > Orthoptera > Tettigoniidae > Anabrus > Anabrus simplex. The sequence continues at coordinate 194,115,143 of NC_090271.1, read as the reverse complement.
GAGAGTGGGGCGGTGTGGAGTAGAACAGGTGCTTGCGGCCGGTGACACACCAGCTACAAATAACTTCAAGGTCGCGCCACCCCTGGTACTATTACGACTCGGCAATATTATTCCAACCCTTTGTAATTCTGTATTGCTGTAATTCCTAACACTTGTTCAGTTTAGTGTTTTTGATATTGTGGTTAAGCTGCAGCACGGTTGATCCGATTACAGTAAATCGAGAGTTGAGTGTATGCACTATTGAGTGTTTCTGTGAAGGTTATTAGTGTGGTTTGGTGTGTTGTGTTATGTGTGAATGAAGAGGTGTCTATTAAACCGAACACAAACACTCAGTCCCTGACCCAGAAGAATTAACTAGATGCGGCTAAAATCCCCGAGCTAGCTGGGAATCAAACCTTGCGACCCTCTAAACCTAAGATTTCAGTGTTGATCATTCAGCCAAGGAACTAGACCAAACTATCAAGCTTTTAATGTATGTCTTCCCCTTACAGAGATATGGGGTCAGGGATGGGGTGGGATGAAATAATTATAATATGACATTTTTTATGACTGGATGCCTTCTGTATCATCAACCTTAGTTGAGGAGCTGATGAAGTGAATGATGATGAATACAATTGGGTATGGAGGTGGAAGGAATCGGCAATGGCCTGTGGATAGGAATAGGAACTGTCCCGTCATTTGCCTGGAAGTGAAAATGGGAAACCACAGAAAATCATTCTCCTGACTGCCGATGGTGCTGTTTGAACCCACTCATCTCCCGAATGCACGGCTGTAGCATGTTAACATGCATGAAGGTCAATAAATCCATCCATTAACATGACCTGTTATTGCATTTACTCCATAATGATGACATCTTTGAATTCTGTGATATACTTGAACAACTGCAGAAGTTATAAGCTGCTCCAAAAATATGTGGAGATTGTTTTTGTCCTTTTTTTAAAAAATGTTTGTCCTATTCTCCTTTCTTACTGCTCCTTCTTCTAATGCTGACCTGCCATTATGTTCATCCCATTTTATGTTCCTATCTTTCTATATATGACTCGATAAGTTTATGAGATTGTTAACCAAGGTGTCCCTAGTCCCTACATTTGGAGCAACAACAATGAGCTGATGGAACTTGTTCACTATGAGGATATAGACGAAACGTTCTTAAGACAGTCACAGTTCAAATCCCAACCACTGTTTTTGGGATTTTTGAAATTCAAAGTCATATTCTTGTGATTTGGGTTGTATGCAAAACTGTAGATTCTATGACTAACTATTACAAGATGTAATTTTGAGTCGATCACAAGTTTAATAGCTAAGCTGTATTTTGTTGATGCACATTCTTTGTCATGCTCGATGTTGCAAACTATCCACTTCATATCGTATCGATAAGTCATACTGGTAATCACAATAATGTTTTTTCACCTACCGTACCCAGGGGTAACTCCCTCTAGGATGATGCCTCCATTTCCTGATTAAACATCCGACTAACTCAGGGTTGGGCAGAGAAGTGGGTTGGTTGTCGAGGGTAAGTCTAAATGTCGAAGTTTATCACTTAACTATATGACAGGAATAATGGAGGTTTATCTCGAATGAGAAGCAACAGAATGGGGTAGGATGAGTTTATTCCATAAAATAACCCCGAATCATACTATAACAAGTAAAAATTCATATAATAAAATGAGTATGAAGTTATCAAAGAGATAACATTTGAAAAGAATATGGACAACAAAACGTTAATTATGCAAACAATTAAATGCAAAAATGAAAGTTCAAACACAACATTAAAATATTTGTGATCTTCAGATTACTGTCCAATGTTCATGTTCATATTCGTATGGAGTAGCAGGATTTTACGTATCACCATAATATGGATTGAAATTCAGGGAAGTTGCCCTTAAACGAAAATTAAGGCGCAATGGGACATGATATGAACTACGAAAAATACTAGTGGCATTTCCCTTCGCTATATTTAGAAAAAATCACAACATCATTAAAATATCTCAACTATTTACATTGGATTAGGTAGGGAAAAACTTATATCCTACTCTGACTTGACGTAAAACGCGGTTCACCAAAGGATCTAGTAAGAACTAGATTGACCACAAACATTCACTCAGCTCTCGGGCTGCTCCCCATTAATCAACAAGACAACATATTAAAACACCATGAAATCACAAAACACCATCCTGTAAGAGAAAAATAATGTTCTTTAATAAACACGTGGAAAGCATTGGGCAACATTGCGTTCCTATGCTGCATTTGCGCACCGGAAAGTGCCTTCATCTGTCACATATTTCCTGCTTTGCAGTGGGCTGAAAAGAAATGTTAAACTCAATACTGCACTGAGGACTTGGTCACTGTTCCGACAAGATTGTGTTACGGAAACGACATCTCATTTCGCACTGTCTATATAAACACGGCTGATAAGTTAATTTGTAAGGCGAGCTCGTACATCCACAACAGCTCGGAGATTCATATACACAATCGTACTTCTTGCCAGCATGCTACTGAATTCAACGCACATGTCATATTCACTGGCCTGACATTAATTTGCCGTCAATTCTGATTCTCAACAATATCTCAGAATACAATCGCAGGCATATTCTCGCTGCACACAATTCTTATAATATCATCAGACATGCAATCGTCCTGCATAATCAACTTCATATTTCAGCATGCATTAAATCCTCTTGTATATCTCATAATCTCATCAGCCTTTCTCCTTATAAAGCGGGGTTCGATTTCCTCTCAAATCGTACGAAACACTTTCCAGCCCACATTAGAAGAATCTTTCTTCTTCAACGTTGCGTATACAGCTCCACACATGTCACAGCTCCTGAAATAACATGCGTCATGCATCCTATCTGTTACTAATCTTTCTAAGTGGAAAAATCGAATTTACTCTCAACGCCGCAAGTGTTTAACTCGGAAAGTGGATGATCTTGGCAATCTAATCCTTCTATCTCTATAATACAAAAAATATAGGAATAACCCTAAGCTAAGTAATATGCATAATGACATAATAAAAGCAAAATAAATCCTAACATCAGTATCCCATCGAACTAATCGTAAAGTACGTAAAAGAAAAATAGAGAAATCATGCGATCCCCTCCTATCCATATTTACAGCATCACAAATGTAAAATGAACACCTGCCGTCAGGCAAAAATCACATTAAAGAAAAATCCCTACACTAAACCTCGCGAGTATTAATCATAATTCATATAATATGCCATTTAATCTAAAAACATGCGTCTTATCTTTGGCAACTCCCTGGACATCGGTAGCGGTTCACATCCCCGCTCCGGTAGTGCTTTACTCCATCTTTAACACGTTTTCAACACATGGAAACAATCTTCCTTCTTCTAAGGGCGGTGCCATCTTCTTGATGTAAGTTCCTGTGCACTGCAACACAGAAGACTTCTAGTAAATATCTCTTCACCCCTAAGTGCACGTGCCGAATAAACCCTTGTCAGCTGTGAATTAAACCAACATTAACATAACAGCACAAACACACGTCAGATTCACTATACAAATGTTAGGGTTTAGATACAGTCACTTAGCGGCTCGCGGTTCGATACGAAAGTCCTTCGCGATACACGACCGACTCGTAAGTACAATGCGGCTGACCGTCTCTCCTTCAATCACCAGTCTGCGGCTGACATTACCGTCTATTACTTTAGAATAAAAACTCGCGACATCGCGCAGTTGGCAATTTATCAATGTACCACTTTACTTAGCACTCTTCACAAATAAATGCAATGTTTTTGGTCGAAAAGACCTTACACTGTTAGATGTCCACCCACGTGGCAACATTCGCGCACAGATAAAAGAGCAGTATGGAGCGATGCTCACTTCACGGCGACTCACACAATAAGAAGGACGCTCCCGATGAATGGGACGCTTAAGTAACTTAGCCAACGCTGTTGTAGCTAGGGGATTCCCGTATGTTCCAATATTCAACCAATCAGCGTGCTTGATACCCACAATGACTTTGATATTGATTAAAATTATCAAACACGCTCCTGATGACTTAATAACGACTCAGATAATTGCTATAACGTATTCCATATTATTTCTCACACTCAGACCTGTGGAAAACCATCAACTAACAGAACTGACTCCTATGTATCGATGTATTCTTCACACAGATATCCATGTTGGTCAACCTGGGATTGTAATTCTGCGCGGTCCAGAATTCATATTAGTCACACCCTCGCTTCCTAATTGGCTGAACGCTCCTCACGGCCGACGAATTCTACACGTGCCGAGATGTGCTAACTTCTGGTAACGCTGAACATTTCCCACGGTCGCAAGCCAGCTTCGCGCAAGATACAGTGACTTTATGTCTCCATGGACTTCCGGTCTCAACTGTTCTGCAGTCTGCTACTTTTCCAATGCCTGACTGAAATCCATCTCGATATAATTATTTAATATGGCAAATATATATCTGATTGTCTCTTATGGGCCGTCAGGATACGGCTCACACTCGTCTTCCGAATGCTGGGCTGTGGCATGTTAACAGGCATGAAGGTCAATAAATCCATCCATTAACACGACCTGTTATTGCTTTTACTCCATCGATAATGATGACATCTTTGAATTCTCTGGTATACTTGAACAACTCCAGAAGTTATAAGCTGCTCCAAAAATATGTGGAGATTGTTCTTGTCCTTTTTTTAAAATGTTTGCCCTTTTCTCCTTTCCTATTGCTCCTTCTGACCTGCCATTATGTTCATCACATTTTATGTATATATGACTCGATAAGTTGATGAGATTGTTAACCAAGGTGTCCCTAGTCCCTACATTTGGAGCGACAACAGTGAGCTGATGGAAATTGTTCACTATGAGGATATAGACGAAACATTCTTAAGACAGTCACAGTTCAAATCCCAATCACTGTTTTTGGGATTTTTGAAATTCAAAGTCATATTCTTGTGATTTGGGTTGTATGCAAAACTGTAGATTCTATGACTAACTATTACAAGATGTAATTTTGAGTCGATCACAAGTTTAATAGTCAAGCTATATTTTGTTGATGCACATTCTTTGACATGCTCGATGTTGCAAACTATCCACTTATCTGTATCGATACGTCAATCTGATAATCACAATAATGTTTTTCCACCTAATCGATACTTTTTATTCTTTGCCCTTGGCAAATCTATAAGAAAATTAATAAATACAGTACATATTTCAACTGCTTTGCAGTCATAATCAGCTGTACGAACAGAAGCTTAGGTGATAATACATTAAAAGTATGCACACGTGTCTTAAGAGATATATATGGGAAACTAAAAACTTACTAATTAAGACCGAGCTCGATAGCTGCAGTCGCTTAAGTACCGCCAGTATTCAGTATTCGGAAGATAGTGGGTTCGAGCCGCACTGTCGACAGCCCTGAAGATGTTTCTCCATGTTTTCCCATGTTTTCCCATCTTCACACCAGGCAAATGCTGGGGCTGTACTTTAAATAAGGCCATGGTTGCTTCCTTCCCACTTCTAGCCCTCCCACCGTCGCCATAAGACCTATATGTGTCGGTGCGACATAAAGCAACTTGCAAAAAAACTATAAAAAAACTAACAACTGAGGGAGGAAGGTATTATTGGGGGGAGGGGAGGTGGTTATATGGTGTGGATTGTGCCGAGGTCAAGGTGGTTTGATAAAATAGCTTAAAATGTCTTATAAAGTATGTGAATATGCTTAAAAATACTGGTCCACTTTTCACTGAGTATAGTTGGAGTGTGTTTGGACGTTATTTTCCTTTGAGTGTCCAGCTTCTTATCACCAGGTATAAAAACTTCTTTTGAAGCTCCTTTAGTACTTGTTCTAGAGGCTGGTAAACTAGGCTGTTTATCTAGCTTTAACTTATTTGCCTTCGGAGGATACACTGTCGTGTTGGGAGCTTCAATGTGTTCAAACTCGTCTAAATGGGTAGCTTGCACACAATTATTCTTCACTTACCAATACTTGGTCTACGTCCTTACTGCTCTCACTGTCCTGGGTGTTGGTCTGTGTCTACCGTCCTCGACCCGGTGGAGTGGTGTGCCAACACCTGCTTGCTAGCTTGACCCGGTGGGAGAAGGGGAGAAAAGGACGTGTCGTCATCAGCCGTTTCTCGGCGGGAGGGGGGAGGGGGGAGGAGGGAGGGTTTTTTTAATTGTGACATCATGTCTTACTTGTTGGTTTTGTTTGCTGAACACGTTTGATTTCTATTTAATAGTTCCTTGTATCTAAATATGTGTTCTTAAAGGGGGTTTCCTTGCTCATTCATGTCGTTTAAATTCAGGTCCTTATTCTCTGATTTATCGAGAAGGATATGGATATTTTCCAGATTGTTCATGAGTTTTCCTTTTTTAGCCTTCTGATGATTTCGAGGTCTTGTATAATTCAGTGAATTTACGTCCCGTTTCTTTCACGTGAGCCCCCATTGCAGAGAATCTCCTGTGTTTCTCAGTATTAACGTGTTCATGATATCTTATTAAAATGTTTCTCCCTGACTTTCTCACGTACGAGCTCCTGCATTGGTTTCATGTTAACTTATATATACCTGACTCCTGATATTCTTCCTCTTTGTGTTGGTTAACTGTGTTATGGTTGGAAAATCTATATTTATTATTGTTGTTCGTTGAAAAGGCTATTTTGATATTGTGTTTCTTGAATAGGCTTGTGAGTGCGTAAATTTTAGTATTATTGTACGTGAACTTTACGTACTTCTTTGTCAGAAGGGGTGAAGTCGATCAAAAAATGTAGTTTTTATTTTATTTTAGGGGGAATATATTGAAGAATTCGTTTTAAAAAATACACGTAATCCTTAGCATTTCGACATTATATCTAATGTTGAATATAGACATAGCCTATTGTACTTTTGGAGTTATTTTAATCTATCAGCTTCACCCCACTGCTTTTCTAAAGGCATATATCGGCTTCACCCAGGTACTGGAGAGAAACCGATCAATTTTTAAGTTAAAATAGCTCCAAAGGTATGGTAGGCTATGTTTTCATTCATTTTTAAAATACTAGAGGGTGTTCCTCAGGGACCTAACATATATGTACATTAACAAATAGAATATTTTATGGTTAGAACATTGTATTTTCATTTAAAAAATAGCCACTATACATAAATTTATCTTACACCATGAAGAATTTTCACTCAATTTTTGAAATGTCAATATCTGGGAAAATGTAGCGTCCACGACCGATGCTCTTAGGCTTCACTTTTGTTACAATTTGCGTGAGGGGAGTCTTGTCTACATCAGGAACATCTGGAAATACAAAATGAACCTGCTTGGATCCTCTTTTCCTTAAATAGCTGACTTCAGCGTCACTCTCACTGAATTATTTGACCTATAAAATGTCTGTTCCTGATACCAGTCGGAAATGATACCAATAGAAATTCACCACTCTTGTAAGAACTACAGTTTTCACCTTCTTCAGTAGTTCTACTATAATCTATGACACTAGACCTACCGGTATCATCCTCAACAAATAGCTCTGAATCAGAATGCATTTGGTTGTCGTTTGATGATCCTGATTGCATATCATCACCCGACTCTACGAGATCACAAACTACTATTCCCTTACCAGCTGCAACATTGAGACGTTTTTGCTTTGGGCGTTTCTCGGTACTTCCAGTGGTTTCCTTCCTTAATTCCTTTAGGTGGTCCACCAATGTGTCACTCCACCGTCTTTCCAATCCTTCATTTTCCCTTGGAGATTTTGGAAGTTTCTTAAGGACAGCTTCTCGATTTAGAGGAACAATGCCACATGCCGCGAATCCTGCCACAACGTTGGATGTTAGGTGAACACCCACTTCCTCGAAGGTCTTCTTCAGCATCTTAGGAAACTCACACTTAGGCAAGATTCCTCTGTTTTTCATTTTCCATTCTTCTAAGCACTTTCTCCAAGCTCCTTTTAGTGGATGGAAGAAGTGTACATCAAGTGGTTGGCAAATGTGGGTGGAATTTGGTGGAAGTAAAATGAAGTCAATTTCGTTCTCTTCACACAACTGAATAACATGGAGGGAAAGATGACTTGAGAGGTTGTCTCCAATCAGTACTTTTCTACCGTTCAGCTTACGAGCAAACGGGAGCAGAATTTTCTCAAACCAATCTTCAAATATCTCAAGGTCAAACCAACCGCTTGTGTTCCTGTTATACCCACTGCCAGGAATGCCATTTACAATCGATGTTGGGTAGAGTGGCAAAACAACACCTTCAGCTGTAGCTGCAATCATGACACTAACACTTGTCTTGGACGAATCCATGATTGGCCTGAGTCTCGTGTAAAGTTGGTCTCATCAAAGTTTATTATGTTACTAGGAGGCATATCTGCAACGTATACCTCCAGATTATCAAAATAATCATGAATAACTTCCTCACTAATTCCAGCACAACTCCTCTTGATATTTTGCACTAATCTTTCAGTAAGCTCCTTGTTTCTTTTTATAAAGCCTAAGAACCAGTCTCTTCCTGGTTTATTGTTCTTAAAACGTCTCTCAACTCGCCCAGAACGATTCAAATACCCCTGTACAACATTTCTCACATCATGTCGTTTCAAAGGAAAACCCCACTATCCACACTTGATCAATCCATGTGCCAAACCTTCTTCGTCTTTTGAATTTAGAACAGGCTGCCCACCATAACTGTTTTTACGTTTGCCTTTCACCCACTCATTTAGCGTTGTAGAAGGCACACCGTAACACTCGGATGCTTTACGAATGCTCAACTTTGCTTTCTTCACTTCCCGAACGGCATTTTCCAGATATACTGCACTGTAGTTCCTTTTTCCCTCCCTGCCCATCTTCTTTACGTATGTTCGCGGCATGATCGACTTCACCCTGCAAAATACAATAATTCAATTAATAGATCAGTACTCGTCCTTACGACAAACTTCAGCCTTTGCAAATACATGAATCGGATGACAATGCATTCACTTACCAACTAACAGTCCGAAAACGGCTGAATTATATGCCTATAATGTGGTATTGTGACACTTTTTGTCTGACTTCATTCACAGGTCGCCAAAATGCATGTGTTTATTTCCCCACAGTGCCACTGAACGGTTATCCACAGAGAACATGCCACAGATAGAAAATACTCTGCAACTCATAGGCTTTCAAGAGAATATATATCATAAAGTTTCCAGATTTGCCACCAGGCAGCAGTAGCAAAAATCAACGATATATTGGCGATCGACTTCACCCCACCTGATCGACGTCACCCGATCTGACGGTACCAATAAGTATTTTTAATATGTTAGACGTTAAGTATCATTTGCAAACCACCTTAACCTCCGCACAATCCACACATAACCCCCACATAATACCTTCCTCCCTTAATTAGTTTATAAGTGTTTAGTTTCCATGAGATATTTTCTAAAGAACACACATGTGCTTACTTTTAATGTATTATCACTTAAGTTTTTGTTCGTACAGCTGATGATGACTGCAAAGCAGTTGAAACATGTACTGTATTTGTTAATTTCCTTACAGATTTGCCAAGGGCAAAGAATAAAAAGTATCGATTAGGTGGAAAAGCATTATTGTGATTATCAGATGCTCAATGTTATCGTAGTGAGGTTTGAGATATAATTGTGCAACTTCCCAGCTTCTTCACAGATCCAGCCCTCAGTCCAGAATTAAAATAAACTAACTTATTACAAGGAGAGAATAGTTTACACAAAGTACAACAGACATATCCAACAACCACCATGAGGTGTTTATTAAATGGAGATATTATAACAAATAATTAACCATTATTTGCTCCTTCATCAAATTGGAAATATAGAAAGGCTTCATCAGTCTGCTTACATTATTCTGCATCAATTAACTTCAATCATTTTCATCATCAGAGTGGCAAAATGTTGTACCTTTCCTTCTTATTCTACATAAGACTGCCTACATCTTCAATCATTAGATAGTTACAAGATTTTACATTAAATTAAAATTTTAAAAATGTACAAAATTTTGAGTTTGTTTCCTCTAGTCCAGTATTTTTCCTTTTTATGAGGTTGTAAGATTTAAGGCTGACGGGAGATAGTTTCAGTATTCCTTAGTCATATTGTTTATGGGTGTATGTTGTATTATGGAGAATAGAAAATTGTATGAGGATTAAAGAAGTGACGTAGTTTACTCCTATTTTTTGAACTTTGAAAAGTATGATCTCTTGAGTCTGAATATATTGCTCATGGGCTACAGTAGGGGCACAATTTAAAAAGAGTTATGAGATAAATGCGTTTAAACTTTCTGATGGACCGCAGACAATAATTAAGTTCATCTGCAAGACTGGCACAACTTACAGTGGGTCACTATTGATGAACAGAATGCGCTACGTGGCTACCGAACTCCAGATGCATCAATAATGCAGTCAATATAAACAACAATGCAGAGAGTGGAACAGTGGCATTTCTGCCATTTGTTAGTGGAATATTGTACTACAAGATATGCTGCTGCTGTTGCTGCTGGAAGGAAGACTAATCTGCAGTGCTGTAGAGTGGATCAACTCCCAAATACGTATATTTTGAGTTGTGCCACTATTGCAGCCCATGAGTGATATGTTCATTAATGCAGTGTTGTTAGTACATGTTCCTACTTTATTGCACTGATTTTCATAATGCTTCTTTGCATTTTGTTGCTGTGTTCTTTAAATGCCCAGTGCACAATAATAAAGAAAAGCTTAATCAATAAATTGCTCATAACAGGATATACAATTTGATTTAGAATCCGCAAATTTCTCTCAAAATACCAGGTGGAGAGGGGATTATTTGGACAAGAAGAATTAGCAGTACAACCACTTATAGCATTCCTGTATTTTTAATTGAATAGCAGAACGTACCTGCCACGTTTTAACTGTCATTGTAAAGTACAAGTATATTCACAAAATTTCTCTTGTAGTGCAGTAAAATATAGTGATAGGCCAGTAGTGGATTCAAATACAGGTGTTTGCCCTAATACGTCTTAGCTGCACAGAGCTCGTGAGGGGAGTGCCCTGGAATGGGGCCTTAATACATAAAACAGTATTATCCGCACACTTTATTTTGGTGCATTTGTGTACGGGGGTGAGGAGTAAGGAGGGAGCTGTCCCGGTATCGATAGTGTTGCCTGGTGCTACCAAATGAATGAAAATGAAATCTGAATTGAATCGAGAATATGATCGATCGATATGAAATTTCTAAACCGTTATCATCTTAAGCCAACAACTATGTCACATACACATTATATAACATTATAAAACATTTCTCGATGCGAATCTTGTTCCTAGCATGAATTCTATACTTTGGCTTTGTTGTGTGAACAACAACAGTACTAGTACGTAAAGTGTACGCCAGATGTCGCACAACGATGTTTAAGCGATTCATAGTTTGTGTTTCAAAGGTTGCCAGTACGAATCTCGAAGATCGCCGAGGTCGACCGATTCAGCACTAGGGTGTAAATGCACCAAGATAAAGTGTGCGGATAATAATTTCTTGGAGCATCATTGGATTACATGTAACTAATCTCATGATTAGACCCTATTGAAATTTGCTGTAATATGCTTACAGTATTGTGATTTGTTATTCCACCTTTTCAATACAATTTTTGTTGTTGTTAAATCATAATGCTACAACACTATTTTATAGGGACACGTTTCGCTTGAATTTCAAGCATCCTCAGCCTATATAATCATCTCAAGGTTAAGACCTGTCATAATTGATTTGCTTTGACAAATTTGCGCTTAATTATAATTCTAAAATTAAGTAATAAAATATATAAACATAGGAATTTATGAACACATTAATAGTTTAACAATATGAATGGCTATAATGAAATTGGAATTACCGCCAATTCTAAAGACATTGACGTCCAAAACACAGTATCTTTAAATGTTGAAAATTTGGCTAAAAATGTTTTCTCAAAGTTCTAGTTTATTAAGAACAATTGTAATTTGACTTCTATGTTAAAATTTGAGTCGTAAATATTGTTAAAACTTATTGGTGTCTGAAGATTAAAATCTTGGAATACGTTGGAATTCAGCTTCAGGTTTTAATTTTGAGGCTTGCTACTGTAATTTATTAGTTTTGAACAGTAAAATGTTGAATTAGGTAGTTCGATGAAACCAATTGTATTGAAAGGTCGAATAAAAAATCACAATATTGTAAGCATATTATAGCATCATTAGAGTCATGAAAAAATTTGTATGACCTTTTGTTGTTGTGAGAAATCGAATTCATTGTACAAATGGCAAACTTCATTTTGTGTTAGGAGTAACCATTTGATCCCAACATATCTTTTTTTCAGCAGATAAATCTTGCACCAATTTAGTATATACATACTGTACATTCATACATTCACCAAGGGTATCCGATTATGCCTACCAAATGTGAGACGATTGGTAAAGTACTGTAGTTTTTACGTTCAAGGGCGCCAAACAGACAAATGTTCAGATTTAGATATTGGTAATGATATATCCTGTCTGTTAAAACAGAAAGTTTTTTGCTATATTGGAAGAAAATCGGTGAGAATAAGGTGAATTATTTTTATCTGAATTTCTCTGAGTGTGTGTGTGTGCCGTCACTTTCCCGTTGCTCCCAAAATCCTTGCACGGTATAGTCGGAATGGCCCAAATGGTGGTCAATCACCAAGATGACTGTGAAAAGATATGGTAGCTTAAGAAAACAGAGACGAGAGTAGAGAGACATAGGGGAGTGAGAAGAACCTCTACGGACAAATTTGTCGAGGTCGTATTATTTACCATTAGCATAGGCGAGAATGTAGAGCCTCTAGCCCAGGTGTCAGATAAGAACACTTACAGAGGTGATGAAGGTACATCTATAAATTCATTCAAAGGAGAGCGGTACGCTTAAATACGATATACGATCCAAATAGCAAGTGTGCAGGAAGAGTCACTGAGCTACCTTAAGCCTTTACACTGTCCCAATCTGCTGCGGCCGATCTGCAGTAGGCTGGCTCGCTCTGCTCTGTAAACATGCGTGATCATGGCTTCTTTATTTTCCAAGTTTCAGAAAATAGGAATTACACTTTGTTGTCACTGAAGTCGATACAAAAGAGAAAATATTGGGGTATAAAGTGGTTATTAAGCCGGCCCCGTGGTGTAGGGGTAGCGTGCCTGCCTCTTACCCGGAGGCCCCGGGTTCGATTCCCGGCCAGGGCAGGGATTTTTACCTAGACCTGAGGGCTGGTTCGAGGTCCACTCAGCCTACGTGATTAGAATTGAGGAGCTATCTGACGGTGAGATGGCGGCCCCGGTCTAGAAAGCCAAGAATAACGGCCGAGAGGATTCGTCGTGCTGACCACACGACACCTCGTAATCTGCAGGCCTTCGGACTGAGCAGCGGTCGCTTGGTAGGCTAAGGCCCTTCAAGGGCTGTAGTGCGATGGGGGTTTGGTTTGGTTTGGTTTATAAAGTGGTTATTACAGAGAGAAGAATTTAGTCATACAAATATTATTCAAGAAGTAGAACCATCGACTTTGAAGACTTTCTACGCATGGAGATTGGTCATCGCGCAGTTCCTTGAAAGTATTTATCAGCCCGAGCTGTGCAACCGTGCTACACACGACTCAACTTGCAATGTGTCGCAGCTTGCAGTGTTGAGAGATTTGTGTGGTCGTCCCGACCAACCACCCGACATGAGTTGTGACGCCCCGACCGGTCCCGACAAGCCTGTACACTAGCGATGGGCAGTCTGAGACGAGGTCTCAAGATTTCTCGAGACTAGCGCAGGCACTATTTCTCGCGAGAAATTTCGAGAGATCTCCAGGGCGGTGTCCCCGCATTGTGTGGCGAGCAACGTGACGTAGGCCTACAGGTAGAGGAAGCTGAATGTTGTTTATGCCGAGTATGCGAATAGCCAATCACGGGCCTTCTCTATTTCGTAAATACTTGTCAACAAGCGGCTAGGGTGTTCATTTCTTTCATTTCTACCGAGATCTATTTTGACGCGGTACAAGATGACTGTGAAAAGATATGGTAACTTAAAAAAAACAGAGACGAGAGTAGAAAGACATAGGAGAGTGAGAAGAACCTCTACGGACAAATTTGTTCTGGCAGTGTATGGAGTGTTAAGTACACGAATGAGTAGGCTAAGTACAGAAACTGACGGTTATGCGTCGGTACACCTACCTGGATGCTAGAGGCATGCATTATTCGAACTCGAGACGGGACATGATGCACCTTGTTGCACATGCAACCACCATTACGAATGAGTGGAACATGTAATCTAAAATGCCCGAGTTTGCACAAAATATTTGACTGGTAGATGTACATCGTTATCAGAACCCACATTCAATATCATATGACCACTGTTATATTTACTGATATTTTTGTGATAAAGGAAATAATTCCTTACAATATTATAGAGTATTCGCTTCATAATTAGGTACTTCGATGTATGACGGTGCAGTGTGTAATTGTGTCTAACTGTACGCAACTATATCCGAAACGCAACGTCACTCATGGATGTAGGTTGTTTTGAAGAGATGCAACATAGCGCAGCCCGCTGTGTTGTTTATTCAAAAGAAATAAAATACATCAGTAAAAATACTTCAGTGATGATCCAGCATTTAAAAGCATAATATCGCTGAAGGTAGTGATCGGCAGTCTGAGACGGGGTCTCGTGATTTCTCGAGACCAGCGCAGGCTCTGTTTCTCGCGAGAAAGGTCGAGAGATCTCGAGACCGTTGTCCCCGCATTGTACAGCGAGCAGCGTGTCCAGGAATAATTAATGAGCAAGGGGAGTGTGTATGTGAGGATCTTCAAAAGGCAGAAGTATCCAGTCAGCAGTATGTAAAGATTTTTGGTTACAAGGATAATGTCCAGATAGAGGAGGAGACTAATGCTAAAGAAGTATTAAAATTTACATATGATAACAATGACATTTACAATAAGATACAAAAGTTGAAAACTAGAAAAGCGGCTTGAATTGATAAGATTTCTGGGGATATACTAAAGACAATGAGTTGGGATATAGTACCATATCTGAAGTACTTATTTGATTGTTGTTTGCTTGAACGAGCTATACCAAATGAATGGCGAGTTGCTATAGTAGCCCCTGTGTATAAAGGAAAGGGTGATAGACATCAAGTTGAAAATTACAGGCCAGTAAGTTTGACATGCGTTGCATGTAAGCTTTGCGAAGGCATTCTTTCTGATTATATTAGACAAGTTTGCGAAATTAATAACAGGTTCGATAGAAGCCAGTTCGGTTTTAGGAAAGGTTATTCCACTGAAGCTCAACTTGTAGGATTCCAGCAAGATATAGCAGATATCTTGGATTCAGGAGGTCAAATGGACTGTATTGTGATTGACCTGTATAAAGCATTTGATACGGTGGATCATGGGAGACTACAGGCAAAAATGAGTACAATTGGACTAAATAAAAGAGTGATTGAATGGGTTGCTATATTTCTAGAAAATCGATCTCAGAGAATTAGAGTAGGCAAAGCTTTATCTGATCCTGTAATAATTAAGAGCGGGAATTCCTCAGGGCAATATTATTGAACCTTTTTTTCGTATATGTATATGATGTGAGTAGAGAAGTGGAATCAGAGGTAAGGCTTTTTGCAGATGATGTTATTCTGTATAGAGTAATAAATAAGTTACAAGGTTGTGAGCAACTGCAACGTGACCTCGGTAATGTTGTGAGATGGACAGCAGGCAATGGTATGTTGATAAACGGGGTTAAAAGTCAGGTTGTGAGTTTCACAAATAGGAACAGTCCTCTCAGTTTTAATTACTGCATTAATGGCGTGAACGTGAAGACCACGAGCGTTCTCCATTTCATAAATGCGTGTCAGCAAGCAACTAGGCCGTTCATTTCTACCGAAGTCTATTATAAAGGATACCCATACCGGCATTTTATGCAGTGGTAAGTACACAAGGAGTAGGCTAAGTACAGAAACTGACGGCTCCTATACGTCATACATCCTTATCACTAAATTTATCAGACCCCACATTCAGCATCCATTTGACCAGTGCCTTTATTTACCAACATAACGGTGACGAAGGAAAGAATTGCAGTATTATGCAGTGTTCGTGTCATAATCAGATACTTCGGCACACGACCGTGCAATGTGTAACTTGGTCTGATTGTACGCGACAGCTTTCAGACGATGTCCGAAACGCAACGTAAGTCGTGGAATTGGGATTATTTTGAAGAGACGCCACATGGTACAGTCCGCTGTGTTGTTTGTTCCAAAGAACTGAAATACTGTACGTCAGCAGAAATACTTCTGGCATGAACCGGCACTTAAAAACACATAGGGGCCTAACGTGTCAGCAGGGGAATCGTCACAGAGAACACCTCCGGCTCGGCCTGCGTCACAACAAGCTACCCTGTCGACAACTGCGAAGTATCTTGGTATGTGTACATCCTATCTACAGTTATTAATACATTTACGGGGCTATTCAGCTAAGAAATCCACCTCAAATAACCCTTGAACCGTTTCTATTTTCACTTTCGTTGAACATGCAGTACTTTTGTTGGCTTTTGACAAAATTTATCGCCATAGACTAGTGATGGGTTGCGACTGAAATCGCGAAGAGTCGATTCCATATGCGTGGGGAATCGTTTCCAAGAAACTAGTAGCACAATCTATGAAGCAGATAAGTAAACACGTGCAGCACGAATGTGTTCTGTAATGTGAGTTCGTTTTGTTTCATAACCAGGTAACTCTGTAAGCTATGCCTGCTCTCGTCGTAATGTCCTGGAGTTATATACTTTAATGCGACTGTAATTTGATCAGAATATGTTATTCTCTGTTTGAAACTAATCAAACTAATCAAATTGTATGGATTGTCAATAAATCAAAACTTGTACGGGGATTGATTTCATGTAATACTATAATACTATTTCAACAAAATACAATGGCGCAACAGATCCGAAGGGCCGTAGCCTACCAAGCAACCGCTGCACTGCACGAAGGCCTGCAGATTACGAGGTGTCGTGTGGTCAGCACGACGAATCCTCTCCGCCATTATTCTTGGCTTTCTAGACCGGGGCCATCATGTTAGCGTCAGATAGCTCCTCAATTGCAATCACGTAGGTTGAGTGGACCGCGAACCAGCCTTCAGGTCCAGATCTGGTCAAGAATCGAACCTAGGGCCGCCATGTAAGAGGCAGGCACGCTACCCCTACACCGCGGACCCGGCAGTAATTCTAACAGTTTATCATTATCATATTTAGTATTAGTATAAAATGTTCATTGCAAATTAAATGTATCGGAAGACAGGTACGCTACAAAACAAGTTGCGTACTTATTGCAAATGTGACTTAATTCTACAGACTTTATACGTTTATAGTAGTGATATTTGACAACCACATTAGACACAGAATGCCGTATAAGCATACATAACAGCGTCGATTGATGCACCCAGTGTCGAAATGTGTAATACTATTTCCAGACTACCAGGTTAAATTGTTATTTCATTATTATGTTTTATAATTCATTCATAACCACTAATAAGACATTTCATTGAAATACAAAAGAAACAGTAAATATTGCACGATTGAATTTGCTGCAGATATACACGGTCGACTCACTCTAGTGTGCCCAGCACACACTGGTGACATCGCGGAACCGATTCCTCGCATGCGACATTGAATGTGGCCTCGGAGATGTAGAAACCGATTCTCGCGATTTCAGACGTCATTCGCGCACATTACTAGCATACACGTTTCCACACGAGAATGTTATTTCACGCATTTACTGCTTATGGTGTGCTATCAAGCTTACACTTGTACTTACTGGGGCGACGCACAGATCATGGCACACATGAATCGGTCTCGAGATCTGCGACGTCAGTCTTGAGAGTCTCGAGCAAGAACATGGCCCATCACTACTACACACCACCCAATCTGCAGGGTCCCCGCAGATCTGGCCCAGCAGAATGGGTCGTGTGTAGAGGCGTTTTTTTAGAGTTATCGTGGATTTTCTAAGGAAATGACAAGGTCAAGTTACACATAGGAACATACCTATAAGGTGAAGAAGAAACAGTAGAAAATAAAGGATACCTACTTAATAGTTTAACACTTCAGATTATAATATCTACAGACGTAATCAATAACAATTAAACGGCATTTTTCTTTGAAAACTTGGTTCTAATACCAGATTAAACCTTCAATATAAGTCATTGCTAACAGAATTGATAACGTTTTTAAAAGATCATTATGTCAAACCTAATTTTGGCAGCAATACAATGAATTCGGATTATTGTCGGTGAAGTGGTCCAATTTATAGTCATTGAGGGGGTAGAACAAGCTAGAACACTGGAAAATGTGTCACAGCAAGCGAAGACCGTAACACAGGCGTTCAGTTGAAGGTTATTCATTGAAGTGAGCGAAGTGAATGTACACAGTGGAGCGGGATGCCGTTTTATTATGTAGCAGTCCAATACAGAGAAGCCGATTGCAGGTGAGTAGTGTCGTCACCTGACTAATATACCTCCCTTTTGCTTCGAATTTGAGACTTGCCTCAAACTGTCCTAGTTGGTCAGTTGGCCGCTGTTAGTGGCGAGAGAATGCTCTGCATTCTCCTGCTAGTCACTCGTGTCACGACAAGTGCACTTGCTAAGAAAACTGCGAGTTTGTTTCGAGTTCTACGTGTG
This sequence comes from Anabrus simplex, assembly GCF_040414725.1. NCBI lineage: Eukaryota > Metazoa > Arthropoda > Insecta > Orthoptera > Tettigoniidae > Anabrus > Anabrus simplex. The sequence continues at coordinate 194,096,553 of NC_090271.1, read as the reverse complement.
TGAATTCGTTTAATTATTTTCAGTGAAACAGTGGGAAGATAAGTAATATCATGGCAACAAAATTTGCAAGGAGGAATACTCTGAAATGCATATTTGAACGTGAGAATAAGCCTTCTGCGTGGGACGTACATAATTGGATTCAGTCACTGCTGAAACTCTCATCAGATCAAATCGACATGATTCATCTGGACAATCTGGAAAGCGCAGCATGTATTAAGGTAATTTCAACAGCGATTTACGAACGTTTGATATGTAACAATTCAGGGATGCATAAAATAATGTTAAGTCGTATAGGAAAAGTTGCTGTGATGCCAGCTGACAGGGTACAAGAGAATGTTCGAATACTGAATGTTCCCCCGGAAGTGCCTATAGAGTCAATTTCATTAGCGTTAAGTAAATACGGGAAAGTGGTAGAACACAGGGAAGAGGAGTGGTCACAATAATACCCCTTCAAAGTATGAAACGGTATACGTGCTATTAGAATGGAGTTAAAAGACCCAATACCTTCCTTCTTATATATTGAAAGCTTTCGTACACAGGTTATTTATGACGGCCAGACTAGGTCATGCCTTGTAATTCGCCCAGTCACTTGAAACCGGACTGTCCGCTACGCCAGAATCGCTTGGCAGAGAAAAGGAATATAAACACACACACACACACACACACACACACACACACACACCTGTTAACTCCGCCGTCAGTGAACACGACCCCGCTAGACCAGTTTCAACCTCCCTAAGGCCCGGTTTCATCAACGCGGGTTAAACCTTAACCCCGAGTTACACTGTTTTAACTCTGAGTTTGACTATTCATTCCACTTCATCAAGGAGGGTTATTTTTAATTCTAGGTTAAGACCGGAGTTAAGTTAACCCCTCCTTTCACCTGGGTTAAACTGTTTATTCGAGGTTAAAAGGAAAATGGCCGCCGTAAATCCAGTGGCGGCTGGTGGTATCTGAAGCTGGGTGTTGCAGCAACATTTTCAGTGTCACATTTTTATAGCTCACAGAAATAACAAGGAACTCTCTTATCGTTAAATAATGAATTACATTCCTACTAAAAATGTAATATACCTGGTAATTACAGCCCAGGAAATAAAAGGCTAATTATACACTGTAACTAAAGTTACTCTTAATAATAATGTTATTGGCTTTACGTCCCACTAACGACTTTTACGGGTTTCGGAGACGCCGAAGTGCCGGAGTTCTTTTACATGCCAGTAAATCTACTGATATGAGGCTGACGTATTTGAGCACCTTCAAATACCACCGGACTGAGCCAGGATCGAACCTGGCACGTTGGGGTCGGAAGGCCAGCGCCTCAACCGTCTAAGCCATTTAGCCTGGCGCAGTTACTTTTGCCTCACTTGAATTCAAAATGTTCCGTCCTGTGTTTCATTGAAGCAAGATGTTGGTAATATTGTGGGTGGTCTGTATGGTGCGGAAAAAAAATTACCCAGCAACTTGACCATGCGGTTACGGTCACGTAGCTGTGAGCTTGCATTTGGGGTATAGTGGGTTCGAACACCACTGTCGGAAGCCCTGAAGGTGGTTTTTCGCGGTTTCCCATTTTCACACCAGGCAAAAACTGTGGCTGTGCCTTAACTAAAGCCACAGGCACTTCCTTCCAACTCCTAGTCCTTTCCTATCGCATCTTCGCCGTAAGACCAATCTGCGTCGGTGCAACGTAAATTAAATTTGTAAATTTAAAAAATGGAAACTAATTACCTTTGCGAGAGGAGAAAAATAGGAATAAAGTAATCTCCGCAGAGTGGCGCAATCTAACGGGGGCATTTGGAACTATTTCTCGATAGGGGACTTGCTAATCTCGTACAACTCCCTGAGACCGATACTGGCGAGCGTGCTACCTGATGCTATGCAGGATCAGGCTCCTCCCTGCTGAGGTACACTGCGCCGCGCTGTCCGCTAGGGAGTTGATGCAGGAAAGCAAACGCCCTGAGTTTGATTCGAAGCCAGCAGCGTTTGTTGGTCCGTTACGAAGCATTAGTATAGCGAACGACCGAAGATGGTTAATTTTAACATGTTTTCGAATACATATTAGGTTTATTAAACTAAAATATTAGAAGATAAGACGACAAATGAAGTGCAAAATTATTGGGAGTTGTGCAACCCTGCAACAATACCACGCACCACCCCTGCGAAAATCATACGTATGAAGCAGAGTTGCTTTATTTAGATTTGTTAAACGGCGTTCCTAACTGAAATAGGCCTATAATAAGAAGGAAGGACTTTCAAAATATACCTGAGTAACACTTTCTGAAGAGATATAAGACTGTCAAAAACCGTCGTCTGTAAAGTCGTCGGTGAAATTCGCGAGAGGTTAGATTACACAGCTGACCGAAACAAACTAGGACTTGCGAACTAAACTAGAAACTACGTTGACCGTAATAGTAGGAACACCGGTATTACACAATATTGCTGTGGAGACCCGAGATGAACTTCCCCCACAAGACTTGACTCTGCATCAGTATCTCACAGGAAGGAGAAGGAACAGGAATGTTGGAACTGAGAATGGCAATATTCTTCACATTGATAACGACAGCACTGCAGTGGCATTTACGAATGTAGATGCACAACAACACTTCAATAGTACAACACTTGTGAACATTATACTGTGTATTACAGGTAGTGGTTATACAGAAATGTACTTTGAAACTAAACTGTGTATTTACTTTCGTCCGTGCGTGTTATCGCTAATGTGAAGGTGTGCCAACTTAAAAAAATACTCTTGGCAGAGAGAAGCTAAAATTCAATATCAGAAAACTAATAGCTATATAAGCAAGTTACAACTCGTCAGAAACAACATTAATAACAATAATAATCTAATTATTAGGTGCGTAAGAAAACCGCAAGTCCATATAACTAACTACATTCTAACTATTGACTATCATTTAGGCGTCTTCTCTTTTCCCTGTAGTACTTAAATTTTTCACTCGCAGCTTCCTGATTAAGCTTTTCTGCTTCAATTTTCTCCCTCGCAGCTTGCTGATATAGCTTTTCCGTTTCTATTTTCATTTTTAGAATTTCTTTTTCATAGGCATATTTACCTTCAGTCATTTTCATTTCTGTTTTGCAGAGAGTTGTTCGTTCCTCACCAAGTGCAGCGATGTTTTCACGGCAAATGTTCGCCTGGAAACAAAAATTTCAATTAGGAATGTTGGTTATCCTGCAGTACTCTATGTTCGACACGCAACATGAATCAGCTGTTAACACTAACCTCGTTGGAACGTGATGCCTTTCTTTTTTCCCTTTTCGTCAGCTCTGTTGAATCTTTAGCCTGGAAGTAATGAAAACAACTCTGTTAAAATACTACTTGAGGCAAAAATACATACAATAATGAAGACTTTCGGATTTTATCTCAAAGACCCGTACTAGTGTGCAGTGAACTAATGTAACATAGTAGTGCTCTTAACAGTAATTAATAAATGACTTCATTGATTTATACTCGTTTATACTAGTACTTACATTACTTTTTAACACACATGTACCGGTATATAAAGAAAAATCGCTGAATATTGAGCAAAGTAGTCAAGAAATAAATGTATGAAAATCAATTAACTTACACGTGGCGTGGATTTCTCGTATGAAGCCGAGGAAACCTGAAGAGACGTATTCAATATTTTACATGGTGTTCCTTGTTTGATCGTGTGCTGACTTGCTGTGATACACTTAAGAAAATGGAAATTGCAACACCATGAAGGCATTGGTCGTTTGTGTTGATTTTCAAGATATGGAACGATGCCATGTTGGTATGTAAACGATCAAAGTTTCAGACCCATTGGAGTTTTGCTACAAGTCTCCCCACGTGATTGGTCGCGGAGGAATCAAGTCCAGTATACGGACTCTGGTGTAGCGTAGTTGACTTGCAGTCTGTGCAGTGAAGTGTTCCCCGTCAAACATACCTCGACGACAGAGAAGAGCACGTTATCAACAACTGTCGCCGTTTCAGAGGGCTCGGATAATTGGGCTGTGTGAGGCTGGACTATCGCTAAGGACTGTCGCTGCACGTGTTGGCCGACAGGCATCTACGGTGCAACGTGTATGGCAACAGTGGTCAAATGAAGGTACCCACACTTGTGGACCTGGTACAGGCCCAGCGCGACAGACAACTGGGAGAGAGTATCGCCGCATCATTCGGATGGCCCGGATGGAACCCCATGCAACAGCAGCGCAAATTCGAGCAGCTGTGGCACCCCATGTTACACAACAAACAGTTGATAATCGCCTGCGTGCAGCTGGCTTACGAGCCCGTGTCCCTGCAGAAGGTGTTCCATTGACCCCACAACAGCGACGTGTAAGGCTGGCCTGGTGTCGAGAAAGATCGACGTGAGTCGACGATTGGCATAGGGTCGTGTTTAGTGATGAATCGCGCTTCTGTCTTGCCCGCAGTGATCGCCGGAATCGTGTGCGCCGACGTACCGGGGAGAGGGACCGCCCAGATCTTATTGTCGAGAGGCAAACAGGGCCAACACCAAGCATTATGGTCTGGGGAGCTATTGGCTTTAATGTGAAATCACAATTGGTGCTTGTTGAGGGCACTATGACTACTCGACAGTACGTTGATAGGGTACTCAATCCAGTGGTTGTCCCTATGATGGCGAACATTGCTAATGGGATGTTTCAGCAGGACAATGCCCAGGTTCACACTGCACGCATCTCCAGAGAAGCTCTCCACGACATCATAACCTTAGAATGGCCCGTCAGATCCCCGGACCTCAGTCCTATTGAGCATGTGTGGGACATGATGGGTCGACAACTGGCCAACCGTCCTCAGCTATCCACAACTTTGGAACAACTGACCCGTGCAGTGCAGCAAGCATGGGCCACAATTCCTCAGGAAGCAATTCAGGGCCTTATTGACTCCATGCCTCGACGAATTCATCAATGTAATGCAGTTCGTGGTGGGCACATCCTGTATTGATTGTTGTCCAAACTTGCGGTCAGAGGGGCCTGAAAGTGTAATCATTGAATCACAACCGAACACTCGTCCTACATGTTCAATTGCAGGAATGTACCACCACTCTTTCTGGGTGTTGCAATTTCCATTTTCTTCAGTGTACTATGTTTTGATTGTCAGGTGTTGCGACTTGCAACGGTGTGCTGGCTTCAGGTTCTACAGAAACGTCGATAGGCCTGTTGACTTCTTGTAACTCAGTCCCTACATTCTCGCCTTTTCCATTTTCCTCAATAATTCTTTCAACGTCTCCTAAAATGAAATATAGATAGCATTATAATTAAAAGTTAATATAACGATGTTAACTGTTGGAAAATTAAATTCCCGTTACCGGTATTTATAATACATTTGAAATGTAATTGAATTAATGCATTGCTAACCATAATACTCTGCATCACAGTCATATGGGTTGACATTAGGCAGAGAACACTGTCATCGACTTTTGTCGTCGAACAAGGACCTCCACCTGTTTTAAATCTTTCCAAACGCTCCTCGCCCTTTGCTTTCTTCGCTGCCTTTTTAATATTTTTATAAAACTGTTTTAGTTGTTTCGTAGATCGTACTGTAACGTGGGCAATGCTATTAAATTCCCCTGTTACTTTTTCCCATGTGTTCTCTATTTCTTTTAATTTTACACCTTCATTCTTCTTGCATTCTATAATCCTTTGGTACTAGGTAGCTAATTCAATAAGCAATGCTTTTTCTAAATCAGAAAAATTCATGCCCCTATTTCTTTTCTGAACTTCTTCCATTTTCGATCACGATCACGAAAGAATAATGTCTACTACCACGGACCTGAGGAAGAAAACGAAATACCGCACAAACAATAAACAAAAGAACGACGCAAGAAGTATGTTCATGATCTGTGATTTTTAGTCACTGCCTCCTTGATTAGTACGGCAGCTGTTTCCAATGAGGAAAACGCGGCGCACAACCCTGCTATTAATAGGAATGAATTTACTTCGGTCATGGAGAGTCAGAATAAACGTATGAAAACTGAGTTGGAACATAGCATTTCCAATTCCCAACCTCATGAAATCTAGGAACAAATTAGTGAATTAAAGACGTGTCTTCTATATCATTGTCCACAGTAAGCCCCACGCCTGCCCAGGAGTCCGTGAATTACCTGCTAAATACACCAAGGACCCCCTTAATCCTGGACCTTAGCAAGACCCCAAACAACACATCCCTCTAGGAAGGAAAACGAATTTATGGAAAGTGCAGATACGCCCGATAGGGACCTAATAGACAATGAAATGGCAGAGGAAGGTGTAGAAAACGAAGAGTTTATTGGAACAGAGAAATAGAGTAAGGTGCCCTCACCTAGAATGCCAAACATAAATAAAACACACAGTGCGTCATACACGGCGGCCAAAAGCTTGAAAGACAGTCGACCATCACACACTTCCTTAAGCCATAGGGATCCACGTATACATACAAGAATGAAGAGTGCCGAGCGGAAAGGGTCTAATTTTAAATCATCTGTACCTAACTGACTCTGCACCAACCACTACCTGTCATATCTACAATTAACCGCCTACGCAAGAATGAATATAGCATCTTGCTTTCCCTTTGTCTTTTCATAGTGAGTTTTCTTACAACTTACGCCACCGTTAATGTTAATATTAATATTAATGGAACAATAAGTGTTACAACTCAAGCTCTGCTTAGTCGGTTCGTGAAGGAATATGATATTGATATATTATTCTTATCTAAATGAGGGTAACAGCCTTTCGGAAGTTGCAAGGGCGGCAGTCTGGATGATTGACTGATAAGACCTTGTAATAATACTCAACATGGCTTAGCTGTGTTGATACTGCTACACGGCTGAAAGCAGCGGGAAACTACAGCCGTAACTAACTCCCGAGAACGTGCAGCTCTCTCTGTATGAATGATGTGCTGATGATGGCTTCCTCGCGGGTAAAATATTCCGGAGGTAAACTAGTCCCCCATTCGGATCTCCGGGTGGGGACTACACGAGAGGGGGCGATCATCAGGAAGATGGATACTGAGCGTGGAATGTTAGAAGTTTGAATCGTTGCGGTAGATCAGAGAATCTGAAAAGGGAGATGGATAGACTAAAGTTAGATGTAGTTGGTATAAGTGAAGTACGTTGGCAGGAAGAACAGGATTTCTAGTCAGGCGACTACCGAATTATCAACACAAAATCAAACAGGGGAAATGCAGGAGTTGGTTTAATAATGAATAAGAAAATAGGGCAGCGGGTAAGCTACTAAGACCAGCATAGTGAAAGAATTATTGTCATCAAGATAGACACCAAACCAATGCCCACCACAATAGTGCAGGTCTATATGCCTACTAGTTCAGCGGATGATGAGGAAATCGAAAGAAGAGATAGAAGATTTAATACAATATGTAAAAGGTGACGAGAATCTAATTGTGATGGGAGACTGGAATGCAGTGGTAGGCCAAGGAAGAGAAGATAATACAGTAGGAGAATTCGGATTGGGACAAAGGAACGAAAGAGGAAGTCGGCTGGTTGAATTCTGCACTGATCATAATTTAGTCCTTGCTAATACTTGGTTCAAACACCACAAACGACGGCGTTATACGTGGACGACACCTGGAGACACTGGAAGGTATCAAATAGACTTCATTATGATTAGGCAGAGATTCAGAAACCAGGTATTGGATTGCAAAATTTTCCCAGGAGCAGACGTGGACTCTGACCACAACTTGTTGGTCATGAAATGCCATCTGAAGCTGAAGAAATTTAAGAAAGGAAATAATGCAAAAAGATGGAATCTAGTCAAGTTGAAAGAAAAGAGTGTGAGGGATTGTTTCAAGGAACATGTTGCAAAAGGACTAAATGAAAAGGCTGAAGGAAACACAATAGAGGAAGAGTGGATAGTCATGAAAAATGAAGTCAGCAGGGCTGCTGAACATATATGAAGAAGGAAGAAAAGACCAACTAAGAATCAGTGGATAACTCAGGAGATACTAGACCTGATTGATGAACGACGAAAATACAAGAATGCTAGACACGAAGAGGACAGAAAATAAAACAGGCTTTAAAGAATTAAGTGGATAGAAAGTGCAAGGTAGCTAAGGAAGACTGGCTGAAGGAGAAGTGCAAGGATGTCGAAGGTTGTATGGTCCATGGAAAGGTATACAGGAAAATACAGGAACATCAAGGAAACCTTTGGAGAAAGGAAATCTAGATGTATGAATATTAAGAGCTTAGATGGAAAGCCACTTCTAGGGAAAGAAGACAAAGCAGAAAGATGGCAGGAACATATCCAACAGTTGTATAAATGTGAAGATGTAGATAATTTGGTTCTGAAACAAGAAGAGGCTGTCGATGCTGATGAAATGGGAGACCCGATTTTGAGGTCAGAGTTTGACAGAGCTGTGAGCGACATAAATAGAAACAAGGCACCTGGAATTGATGACATTCCCTTTGAATTACTGACTACCTTAAGAGAAACCAGCATGGCAAGGTTATTCCATTTAGTGTGTAAGATGTATGAGACAGGATAAGTCCCATCCGATTTTCGGCAGAATGTTATTATACCTATTCCCAAGAAAGCCGGTGCTGACAAGTGTGAAAATTATCGCACCATCAGTTTAGTATCTCATGCCTGCAAAATTTTAATACGTTTGTTCACAGAAGAATGGAAAAACAAGTTGAAGCTGAGTTGGGAGATCAATTTGGCTTCAGAAGAAATGTAGAATACGTGAAGTAATCCTGACTTTACGTCTGATCTTAGAGGATCGAATCAAGAAGTTCAAGTCCACGTACATGGCATTCGTAGATCTAGAAAAGGCATTAGATAATGTTGATTGGACCAAGCTATTTAGGATTCTGAAAGTGATTGGGATCAGATACCAAGAACGAAGAATTATCTACAATCTGTATAAAAATCAGTCTGCAGTGATAAGAATGGAGGGCTTTGAAAAAGAAGCAGCAATCCAGAAAGGAGTGAAGCAAGGCTGCAGTTTGTTCCTCCTCCTTTTCATTGTTTACGTATAACAGGCAGTAAAGGAAATCAAAGAGGAATTTGGAAAGGGAATCAAAATCCAAGGAGAGGAAATCAAAACCTTGAGATTTGCCGATGATGTTATTTTATTTGAGACTGCAGAAGATCTTGAGAAGCTGCTGAATGGTATGGGTGAAGTCTTGGGTAAGGAGTACAAGATGAAAATAAATAAGTCCAAAACAAAAGTAATGCAGTGCAGTCGAACGAAGGCAGGTGATGCTGGAAATATTAAATTAGGAAATGAAGTCTTAAAGGAAATAGATGAATATTGTTACTTGGGTAGTAAAACAACTAACGATGGCAGAAGTAAAGAAGACATAAAATGCAGATTAATACAAGCAAGGAAGAGCTTTCTTAAGAAAATAAATTTGCTCACTTCAAACATTGATATCGTTGTTAGAAAGATGTTTTTGAAGACTTTCGTATGGAGCGTGGCATTGTATGGAAGTGAAACACGGACGATAACTAGCTCAGAAAGGAAGAGAATAGAAGTTTTTGAAATGTGGTGTTACAAAAGAAGGCTGAAAGTGAGATGGATAGATCGAATCACAAATGAAGAGATTCTGAATCGAATTGGCGGAGGAGATCGATTTGCCTAAATTTGACGAGAAGAAGAGATAGAATGATAGGACACATCTTAAGACACCCAGGACTCGTCCAGTTGGTTTTTGTAGGAAGTGTAGGTGGTATGAACGGTAGGGGTAGACCAAGGTATGAATATGACAAGCGGATTAGAGTAGATGTAGGATGCAGTAGTTACGAAGAAATGAAAAGCTTAGCACAGGATAGGGTGGCATGGAGAGCTGCATCAAACCAGTCTATGGACTGACGACACAAGCACAACAACATCTTATTCCTCCAGGAAGTTAATGAGACAAACTTCCACTTATTATGTAACTATGACTATATAACGAACGTTGGTGGTAACTTCCGAGGAACTGCAATAGTATACAGGAAAGGAATTCAGCTCACAGATGTCATCATGGACACTACTGGAAGGTTTCTGTCTGCCACCTATAATAACACTATATTTATAAACGTATATAGCACATCTGGGCCACAACACAAACAAGAACGAAACCTATTATTTATAAATGAAATCGTGCCCCATTTAGTGACACCTGGTCCAATAATTCTAGTGGGCGATTTCAGCTGCACTCTTCCCCCCACGAGACCAAACAGGTACATTCGACTTTTGTCCACGCCTTCAGACACTCATACAGTATGCAGCTCAAGGATATTTGGCAGCAGCTACACGGCTCACATGTCGAATTTACACATTGCCGTGGAAAGTCTAAATCCAGGATAGATAGGATGTACGTATCGATGGCACAAGTTACAGCACCTCGATAACTGTAAGGTGATTTCAGTAGCCTTTAGCGACCACAATAGCGTTCTAGTAATGATGAAGACAACAAGGAGTGGCAGATGCATCATGGGGAAATTAATATGGACGATGAATAGGTCTGTTTTAAATAATACTGAGTATGTCCAACGTTTCACGGAGTGTTATAACCAATTCAAATTAGCGCAAAATCGCTACAGTTGCGTTATGGACTGGTGGACATATAATAAACTTAGACCTGCCATTAGATCGCTCGGAAGAACAATAGTGTATGAGGACAAACAGGATATACGTAGGAAAATTGAAGTTGATATGGCAGAGTTATGTTTGATCTGCATCAGAAGGAACAGCAAGGCCAAATGTCTCTTCTGCATTAAACTCTATTAAGATAGTTATTTTAAGTATTAAGGAAAGCAGCCAAGAATAACTACAGGTAGTTCCTCATAGAAAGAGAGAAAATATCTCTCTACCACATTGCCAAGATCAGACGATTAGCCAATAAGCAATTTATTAATCGATGGGATAATGGAAAAGTGACAATGTTCACTGCAAAGGAACAACTCCTTGCAGAAAGTGAGAGATATTTCCGTGAAATGTTTGCAGAAGAAAGCATCTCAGAGTTCGATATTGACAGGCATCTTCATCATCTCCAGAGTCATCAAGAATGAGATGATATCGCACATCTTAAATATTTCCGAAGAAGAAGTGAAGCAAGCGTTATTAGACATACTGCACCAAATAAGACGCCAAGCTATGATGGGATCTCGTATGAATTGTATAAGACATTCTGGAACATTATCGGTAAAGACCTGACACAAGTTATTAATTATATCTTCAGTCACACGATAAGTGATACATTTCCAGAGGGAATTATCATCCAATATTAAATACGGACTATAAAGTACTGGCCAATGTTTTAGCGAAGCAGAATTAGAACGATCCTCCCTTCATTAATTACTAATTGACAGGTTCGCACTATACCTGGGAAAACATATTGCACAATTTATTGGCAATTTTCCATGAAATCATATATCATTCAGTGTGTGACAATGCTCCAGGAGCAATGGCTAGCATTACCTCAGTAAAGCATTCGATAATATAGCACACTGTTATCTTTAGAAAGTTTTAAAGAAGTTTCGATTTCCGAACAGCGTCATAGAAACAATACAGCGCTTATATCACACGGCATCCTCACGAGTTATGATTAATGGATTTCTCTTAGCAAAATTTTCAATAAACAAATCAGTTAGACAAGGATGTCCATTATCAATGGCACTTTTTGTTTTAGCAATAGAACTCCTGATTCAAAGTTTGAAAAATTATTTAACTGGACTAACTATTAACAACGAATGCTTTACAGTACCTACGCGCATACTCGGATGACATTACTTTACTGTCGACCAGTGACGAAGATGCTAATAATGCGCAAGAGAGTCTCGAGGCCTTCTTTAAGGTATCAGGGGGCACAAGTGAACGATAAAAAATCCTCATTATTGCTATTAGGTTCAAATGAAAATCGACAAATATTTGCCAGCTCCCGGATTCGAATTGTAAAACCACTGCATGATATTGGGCATTACCTTCAGTAAGGATATTTCAGAGACGATAGAGACTAATTGGACATCTGCTCTACACACCCTACTGTTTGAGCTAAAGGAGGACCTGTCAAGACGACTAAACACTCTCCAAAAAGTTTGGCATATAAATATCTTTGCGCTGTCGAAGCTCTTGTATCTTGCTCAAATTCTTCCAGCCTCACATGTCATTTGCCATCGTGTTGAAATGGCAATTGGATTTCATCTATGGAAAGGCTACAGATATAGAATAAGAGAATAAGAAGGGACCATCTCCATCTGACCGAACAGGATGGTGGCTTGTGCGTAAGTGCAGTCGAAAAGAAATGCACAACACTTTTTCTGTCACATATCATTAAAGCATTGCACTCAAGACGAGGTGTATTTGACAGTGCAATGCTAAAATTGTGTGTAACAACAAACCTGAAACAAAAAGATCCATTTTGAAGCTGCTTCCGAAACGCTGTTTCCATTCTAAAACTTCCAGAAACAGAGATTACAGCTGGAAAGTAGGGTAAAGCTAAGAATATATACAATTTCAAGTTGGAGCAATACACATTTATTTCAATAATACAACAGAAATACCCACATCGCGACTGGAAGCAGATCTGGAAAAATATTTGGAACAAATGGATCCAATTGAATGGAGGGTATCGTTCTACATATACACAAATGAAATCATTCCGCCGGGTGAGAAACTGAAAAGGTATGGACAAGTATCTGATGACAAATGCTTGGTAGGTCATCAGACGGACAATCTCGTGCATCGAGTTACGACATGCGGCAATGTGGCACTAGTTTGGAGATGGATACTAAACGCTATCTATAGGGTATCAGGGACAGCAACAACCAGTGACAGAGTGAGGGAGATACTGAATCTTGAACTGAATCACGGACAGAACGAGAGCGGAAACGCTTGCATATGGATAACAGCTGGAGCCATTCACTACAATATCAAGGAGTACACTCAGCATACAAGTGTGACATTAGCTGGATTTCTGGATCATCTCAGGAAAGAACGCTGGAAGATGATCAGACAGAAGTGTCTTCAAGAAGCTTTTGGAACACATCTTTTTAAATTCTGAAGTGCCTTCCTGTTATGTGTTTTGTGTGACATCTGTCAGTTTTATGTAAATGGGAAGAGTGTATTGTGCTAGTATAACTGTGTACTGTTAAATGATTTGGATAACGAAGATGGCATGAATACTTTCGTTGCTCCTAGTGTGCAAAGGAAAAAGTGATATTTTTTTCAGTTCAGCAACTTAGTGTTCTCATGTGTTAAATTTTAATTTGCTTAGATGCAAACTTATAAACGTTATGCTTGCGGAATGATCCTAAACTTGTTTTAATTTGTTTGTTTCTACTCATACATTTGCTTTGTGCAGTTATGATATATGTTTAGAAACCACGAAGTTCCTCTCTCAAACAGTATTACTGTCTTGTTTTCAGTTTGTACTTGTAATGGTTTTTGTATACATTTAATTTTTGTGTATAAAAACCCGTAAATGAACGAATATCTATGAACACAGTGTTCTTTGTTTTGATGAAATGAGTGTATGTATGTGCCTGTATCCAAAGTGCTGTTATTATAAAATACATAATATTATTTCCATCATAAAAGGAAGTTGGTGAAAACGTCGGATGTGTCTTTGCGGCGCGCTTATCTTCAGTCTGTCGGATCAGATTGATAGCGATTTCCTTTTCTGGTATCTTCTTCGACCGTTATTGGACTTGATAAAAAAGCAAAAAGAAAAACAAACCTACCACTCTACGTCCATCACTGGTTTGCGAGTTAGATCAAATATTATGTGACAACTCAATGAGGTATTAAATACATAAAAGGAGAAATGTAGGCTACAGGGAATAATTCATGTTAAGATATACTAGGTTAATTATTTACAGATACTGCTTTTATTTTTGCGAGTTTCCGTTAGTTTTTTACTAGCAAATGTACCCGTGCTACGCTACGGTATTCTACATTGTATTCGAATATCGAAGTAAATACTGTACATGCAGTAAATATGATTGTTTTAAAATTGCATGTCTCTTAGCGTTATTCGAGAAACAGCATGGGGAGGTCCTCATACGTTGTTTCCATTCTACAGTGTTTGTTACGGATTTGTGATGATAACGGCAGGCACACTTGCCTACTGCCATTCATAATCGAGTTGGGACGTTTACATTATAATTGCAGGCCCCATTGTCTACTGCGCGGTTACAGTAGATTTGGGGAGTTTTCGTTAAAATGGCAGGCCCCTGTCCTACTTCCAGACAGATTCCAGTTGAGGAGTTTTTATTATAAAGGCAGGTAACTTCCCAACTACCAGTCGAAACTGAGTTGTGCAGTTATCATTATAATGACAGCCTCTTTTCCTACTGCCAGACAGCTTACTGCCAATCACACCAAGCTGGTGAGTTTCCATCAAAATAGCAGGCCACTATGCCTAATGCCAGTCATATTTTAGATGGTACATTTGTTTATAATGGCGGGCACTCTTGCCTACAGCCAAACACAATCGGGTAGCGGAGTTTTAAACAAAACTACATGCTCCCTTGCCTTCCGCAAGTCAAATCGAGAAGTGAATTATTCATTACAATGGTAGGCCTTCCTTACTAATGCCAGTTACACAGGAGTTGGAGAAGGACCCCATTCCTACCGCCAGTCAAATTCGGTGTGGGGAATACTGATTACAATAGCACACACACCCTTCCTTGATCGCTATAAATCGACATCAGTGAATATATATAAGTCGACATACGAAATTATATGCTTGTTTACAATATTGCAGATCTTCATTTACATATGAACTGCTGCTAAGCGGTACGTCATATCGACAAAGGATTGACCATAAGACGCCAAATTTAGCGGCCTAAATGGCTGGTCCTATGATATCTCATCTATTCATGGGTCAGATTTAGTTAGAAACGTTGAATAGGGTAAAATTTGTCTAAGATTATGTCACATTGCATTAATTTTCGGATAAGATAATTCTGTCTTCCCTATAAGTGATTGAAAGTATTCAAGTCTATTCAAGATGGCGACTACTGTGTGTGAGTCTGTGATATCCGTAGTAGATAATGGTGTAAGATGCAGTGAGAAATGTGGCAAATGCAGAAGAGTAGTTAAAATGGGATTCTGTGTCGTAAGTGTGATGAATGGTACCATTTTCGTTGTGCAAATATTGTAAATAGGACTGATATTGAAGAAAGTGAGTGGCTATGTCCCGAGTGTAAACAAACTGAGAGTGAGGCAGAACAACAAGAAAGAGAGACTTACGAAACTATAATTAAGATTTTAGGAGTGCTACAAGAGGACTTATGCCCTCTGAAACATGAAAATGAAAGCTTAAAGGACAGAATAAAGAAACTGGAAGATAAAGAAGACATTGGAGAAGAAAGATCGCCTTGGACGGAAGTGACGCGTGGCCATTTTAGGCCTAATGTTAAACATATGGGAGAAACTACGTACAACTTAAAACCGGGAAAAAACTCTTTGCAGTGCCAAAATAGAACTCAGTTATTGCAGCAAGTTCCAGAAGAAGACACACCAAGTTTTCCAAATAATTTTAAATCCAGTGGAGGTAAGCTACAGAAGAAAACCAACCGAAAGTCAAGATCGCCAAAGATTCATCTCTACGCAGACAGTCAAGGGCGGGGTATGGCAGAAGGCATCAAGGATGAGCTGCAGAATCCAGAGACTGAGGTTTTAGGACTAATAAAACCAGGTGCCAAAACTGAAGACGTCCTTTCAAGTTGTGATCCTGTGTTAGAGGAGGACAATTATGTGGTGATTGTGAGTGGTACAAATGACATTGCTGCAAATGAAGGTGAGGAATTAATTACGACTCTCAGAGGTAAGATTTCTAAACTACCTGACTCAAAAGTAATTGTAGTAAATGTGCCACCCAGGTTTGACCTTTTAGAGGATTCATGTGTGAACAAAGCTGTACATGATGTAAATATAAAAATCAAGAGATTAAGTAAGAGTTTTAGAAATGTCTATGTAGTAGATACTTTAGGTCATGGCAGGCAAATGTTCACTAGACATGGGTTACATCTAAATGGTAATGGAAAAGCAACTCTCTGTAGACAAATTGCTACAATTATCAACAGAGATTTGCAAACTAATCTGTACTTAAGAAAACCCATACCACTAAACTGGCACATACAGGGAAACTTGCCAGAAAACCCAGACCCTTAAATCAAGATCTATGTACAAGGATCTGGGTTCCAGGGAAGTTCTCAACTCATGAGTCAAACGTTACCCAATTGCAACAGTCAAGTTTTAGGGAGGAAGGAGGTCTGAGATTGCTCTTGGTAAACTGTCAGAGTGTAGTAAATAAACAATTAAAATTCGGTACATTGATGGAATCTTATGAGACGGATGTGGTGATAGGAGTGGAATCGTGGTTGAGAGAAGGGGTGGGTAATACAGAAGTATTTCCAGAAGGGTATACAGTCTATCGTAGAGACCGAGGAGATAAAAAGGGAGGAGGGGTATTTATTCTGGTGAAGGAAACTTATTGTTCGTATGAATGGTTTACTGATTAAAGGGATGAAATATTAGGGATAAAATTAGTTTGTGATAATATGAAGGAGGTGGGAATTATAGGAACATATAGGCCTGGAAGAGAGGAAAGAGACATGGAAATATTTGAGAAAATAATAGATTATACTCATAATAACAATAATGATACGGTAATAATTGGGGGAGATCTAAACTTGCCTGAAGTTGAATGGAATGGAGCTGCAAGTGAAGCCCATGAACAGAAACTGGCAAATAAGTTAATTTGGGAGGGAGGATTTACACAAGTAGTACAAGAACCAACTCGTCTCAATAACTTGCTAGATGTATTCTTGGTTAAACCATGGGAAATTGTTGATAAAACTGAGGTAATTGAAGGAATAGGTGACCATAAGGCTGTAATAATGGATGTAGGACTTGTAGCAAAAAATGCTTAATAAGAGGGTCACAAAAGACAAGAAATTATACAGAAAAACTAAAGTTGATGAATTTGGGACTTACCTTAAATCACAATTCAGTTGTTGGATAAGTGAAGGGAATAATGTGGATACACTTTGGGCTAAATTTAAAGGAATCATTTGGGAAGGAGAGAAGAGATTTGTACCTGTTAAGAAGGGTAAAATGACCTCAGACCCTGTTTATTACACAAGGGAAATAAGAAAATTAAAAAGAAAATGTAGAATAGTAAACAGGAAAATCAAAGAAGGTAGGGAGAGTAGAGAAAGTAGAAAACAGCTAATGAGGGAACTGAATAGAGTGAAAAAGGAAGCAAAAGAGAATTATATGAATGGCATTCTGCAAGAGAGTAATGACCACAAAGGGAAATGGAAAAAGCTGTATTCATATATTAGGAATCAAAAAGGAAAAGGAATCCAAATTCCTACAATGGTGCGAGAAGGGGGAGAACACTATTTAACAGATACTGAGAAAGCAGACCTCTTTAGTAGGGAATTCCGAGATTCAGTAGAAGATTGTCAGGACTTGGAAACCGTAACAGAAGATAGAGAGGGAGAGATACAGTGGGAAACAAGAAGCTTCTCATTCACAAATGAAGATATTTTCAGAGAAATCCAACTGCTTCAGCAAGGAGGAGGGGAGGTATTAAAGACAATGGGGTGGTATATAGTGCCTTATTTAAAATTTCTCTTTGACTATGTCATAAATAATAGGAATGGAAGGAATCTATAATAATACCAATTTATAAAGGAAAGGGTGATAAAAGGAAACCAGAGAACTATAGACCAATCAGCCTGACCAGTATAGTTTGTAAAATACTGGAGAGTTTAATAGCAAAGTACATCAGAGGGATATGTGATGATAAAAATTGGTTCATGAGGAGCCAGTTTGGATTTAGAAAGAAATTTTCTTGTGAGGCACAACTGGTGGAATTTCAGCAGGACATATCAGATCAGTTAGATTCAGGAGGCCAGTTAGATTGCATAGCCATAGATCTTTCCAAAGCCTTTGATAGAGTGGAACATGGAATGTTATTAAAGAAATTGGAGGGAATAGGATTGGATGTAAGGGTTATGAGCCGGCCCCGTGGTGTAGGGGTAGCGTGCCTGCCTCTTACCCGGAGGCCCCGGGTTCGATTCCCGGCCAGGTCAGGGATTTTTACCTGCACCTGCGGGCTGGTTCGAGGTCCACTCAGCCTACGTGATTAGAATTGAGGAGCTATCTGACGGTGAGATAGCGGCCCCGGTCTAGAAAGCCAAGAATAACGCCCGAGAGGATTCGTCGTGCTGACCACACGGCACTTCGTAATCTGCAGGCCTTCGGGCTGAGCAGCGGTCGCTTGGTAGGCCAAGGCCCTTCAAGGGCTGTAGTGCCATGGGGTTTGCTTTGGTTTGGTTTGGTAAGGGTTATACGTTGGATAAGAACATTTCTAAATTCAAGGGTTCAGAAAGTCAAAGTAGGAAATAATATATCACAGGAAGAGAGAGTCTGGAAGGGAATTGCACAGGGTAGTATAATCGGTCCGTTACTTTTCTTAATATACGCAAATGATTTAGGGAACAATATAACATCGAAAATAAGATTGTATGCAGATGACATAATTGTTTATAGGGAAATAAATAACATTGAGGATTGTTCAGAATTACAAAGGGACCTTGACAGTATCCAAGAATGGGTTGAAGAAAATAATATGAAGATTAATGGAGGCAAATCAACTGTTACAACATTTACAAACAGAAGCTTTAAAACTGAATTTGAATATACTTTGGATGAGGTAGTTATCCCAAAAGATGGCAAGTGCAAATACTTAGGTGTGAGATTTGAAAGTAATTTGCACTGGAAGGGTCATGTTGATGACATTGTTGGGAAAGCATACAGATCGTTACATGTCATAATGAGGCTACTTAAAGGATGCAACAAAGAATTAAAAGAAAAAAGTTACTTAAGTATGGTTCGTCCATTATTGGAATATGCAAACAGTGTTTGGGATCCTCACCAAGAATACCTAATAAAAGAACTAGATGGTGTGCAGAGGAAAGCAGCAAGGTTTGTAACAGGGGATTTCAGGAGAAAGAGTAGTGTATCAGAAATGTTAAAGGAACTTGGGTGGGAAACTTTAAGTAAGAGAAGGGAGAAAACTAGACTTATAGGACTATATAGAGCCTATACAGGAGAAGAAGCATGGGGAGATATCCGTGAGAGGCTTCGGTTGGAAAATAATTATATTGGTAGAACTGACCACAAGTACAAAATTAGAAGGAATTTTAGCAGAAGCGATTGGGGTAAATTTTCTTTCATTGGGAAGGGCGTGAAGGAGTGGAACAGTTTACCAGGGGTAGTGTTTGATCCTTTTCCAAAATCTGTACAGATATTCAAGAAGAAAATAAACAACAACAGAGATAATAAATTAAATGTTAGAGGGCATTCGACCAGTGCAGGATATTGTAAATAATAAATGTGTGTGATTAAATTAATTCCATCCCCTGGTCTAAGGAGTTTGGACAGCCCAAGTAGGGGACTGCCTGTAAGGGTGAAGTACAGTGGGGACTTCGAGGGCCCTGGAACCGCTACGGTAGCTGTGAAGGCCCTTCAGGAACTCTGAAAAGTGGTGGCAAAAGGGGCTCTGGTTAAGACGCAGCAGGTCGTTATGCTACTTAGGTTCCAAAATGGGTAAAATATAAATATGTGAATAAATTCAGTGTTAATTTTAATCTTATACCAGTTGTATAGTATTATTAGAAGTAATTTCACATACCGTACAGTATATGAGTTGACTATGTTTGTAAGATATAAGTAGAATTTTGTAAACAATATAAATTTATTAAGGATGATGTGTGTGTTTAATAGAAAAAATTATTAGCGTAAATTGTATAATATTGTATTCTAGGAAAATTTTCTTCGTCTCCTGTTAATTTAAAATTTAGTGCTTGACAATAATGTATTTTAGTGTACCATTTGCCACCGAGGTAGACACCTCATTTGCAAATAAAGAGATTTTGATTTGATTTGAAGTAGGAATTATGCATGTGAAAACCCCAAATTTACTTAACATCGAGAAATAGAGAAAAATCAAACGTAAAAGGGATACAGATACGACAAAATGTCATAAGACCAAGGTTGTATATAACTCCAAATTGAAAGGAGATTTTGCCCTTCGTTATGTGATAAGATTTCCCGAAGGTCTGCACCATCATTAAAATTGCCTCCATATTTCGATATTCATCCGGGATAAAAAGTGAAAAATTAAAAAAATCTTAGAAGTTTTCCGTCCGTTACAGGCTAAAACGTATAATTTTACCAAATTTCTATTTTATTGTTCGTCTGGCAGATTATGTCGTAATCTGGATTTTGGGCAAGGAGAGTAAAAATTAGGACTTGAAGGGAACTAAACCAAAAATATATGCAGATGGACATTATTGTTCCTTAAATGGGTAGCAGTACGAAAATTTCGCCAAAATAGTCAATGTACAGGCACACAGTCGTTACGATTTTATTTATATAGATACATAACACAGGGATACAAAGTTCTAATTCTTCAAGCAAGTGTGATCCATCACGAGTTGTATAATACAGGGATTCGGGCGCCGCCTCCTCCTCCGGGCTCCCAGCGGCCCCTCCGCCTCCCGCGGGAAATTTGAATTTTGGCGGGAAATTTGCATTTTGGCGCGAGATTTGAATTTGTAAACAAAGCCACGTGCTTTTTGACAGCTGTCATCGACAACAACGCATCGCTAACCTCTCTGCTGCCATCTTGACGGGCCTAAGCCTCAGTAGTGCCAACTTAACCTAACTAGCGCGAGATTTGAATAGGTAAACAAATCCACGTGCTTTTTTGACAGCTGTCATCCGCCATCTTTAAACTGCAGAGCACCGTGCTGCCCTCTTTATCGCAGTAGCTACAAATTCGTCACCTGTCATCGGCAGTGCTGCCATCTTGACGGGCCTAAACCTCAGTGCTACCAACTTAACCTCACTAGCGCGAGATAAACAAATCCACGTGCTTTTTTGACAGCTGTCATCCACCATCTTTAATCTATAGAGCACAGTGCTGCCCTCTTTAGCTACTTACCTTTGAAATGTGGTGGCGGATAATTTAAAAAATGCTTTTTTGACAGCAGCCATTTTGCATCCCAAACCTCAGTGCTGCCCTCTTTAGCTAGATACCTTTGAAATGCGGTGGCGGCAAATTCCACGTGCTCTTGTTTGGAAACAAAGCCACGTGCTTTTTTTGACAGCTGTCATCCGCCATCTTTAATCGACAGAGCACCGTGCTGCCCTCATGCGGGCAATTTCGTCAGCTGTCATCCGTCATCTTTAATGAACAGAGCACCGTGCTGCCCTCATGCGGGACAATTTCGCTAGCTGTCATCCGCCATCTTTAATGAACAGAGCACCGTGCTGCCCTCATGCGGGGCAATTTCGTTAGCTGTCATCCGCCATCTTTAATGAACAGAGCATCGTGCTGCCCTCATGCGGGACAATTTCGCTAGCTGTCATCCGCCATCTTTAATGAACAGAGCACCGTGCTGCCCTCATGCGAGGTAATTTCGTTAGCTGTCATCCGCCATCTTTAATGAACAGAGCACCATGCTGCCCTCATGCGGGGCAATTTTGTTAGCTGTCATCCGCCATCTTTTAACGAACAGAGCACCGTGCTGCCATCTTTGTGTTGGCATCTTTATTCTTTGACATGTGGTGGCGGCAAGTTCTACATCCACAATCTGAGAGCACCGTGACGTACTCTTCGTTGTGGCGGACAATTTAAAAAAGAACATGTCAAGGAATACCTTTGTCCTAAAAGAAAACAAGACCACGGTTCTGAACGGCTTGCGTAAGATAGCGATTGTTATAACCTCCTTTTCCCTGCTCTGTTAAGGCATAGCTTTATCGAACATACAACGCGATCTTACACATAAGACAGCATGCATATCACGTACCTGCAAGTTTAGACTTGAACACATAATACTGCTTATAGTTCGACGTTGTTGAACACTGCATTGCATGACTAGAATCGAGCACTGTTTAGAAAGAAAAAAAATATCTTCTCAGCATACTTACTAAGCTGCTCTTTTTCCTCTATCAAGCTACGTCTCTATCGAACATGCATTGCAAAAGCAAGAGTATTGCACGTTTAGACTTGAACATATACTACCGTTTATAGTTCGATGTTGTTGAACACTGCATTGCAATCAAACACTGTTTAGAAAAAGAAAAAAAATTCTCTTCTCAACATGGGCTAGACAATAACATACTTACGAATCTGCTCATCACCTTCTTTCTTGCTTTTCTTCTTTGAGTAATAAACGAAACTCTATCTTGCAAATAAGGACCGGGAGGAAGGTAATGCCTAACCTAAAATAAAAGAATATGCCAATTCTACATTATTTATTTACATCTTGTATGTACAAGTTTTATCTCGAATCATTTTACCCTAGTGATGTTTGCGTACTTCTCGATGCAATTCTTGTATGTACAAGTTTAAACTTGCCGCACTACGCTCTCAGCGTACCTCTCCCTACAATATGTACAGTGAATTGTGATGTAAGACAGCGTGACGTAAGTACACACCTCTAGCATAATGTTTACACACATCTGCTTTATGTAAAGTAGTACCTATCAATACTACTATGCCCCCAGGCTAGAGTGTTGGTAGAATTTGGAATGACAAACCGTTTGCAATCATCACTATTAAGGGCTACCTTACTAATTAAATGAGTGTACAACTGGTGCTTCTTGCTTCTAATGACAGACATTTGCTTATGCAAAACAGGAGGATTACTTTTAATGCAATTGTTATAGTTTTCAAAACTTAGCTGATTATGAACGACATTCTTTTTAACCCCCTTCAATCTCTTTATTTGTAGTTCATTTAAGAGTTTTATGCAATATGACTTGGATTTAGTACCTACAAATGAATCGATAATATTCCCAGCACATTCATGTTTCATTTTACCTAGAACCTTTTTTTTCACTAGCGGTAGATGATATTGATTATTTGCAGGATAGTTACTTGTATCAAACCTACCCAAGTCTGGCTTTATATCATTGTAATAGTCATCAGTTTTGATTTGATAAATAAACGAATCGGTATCTGTGTTGAGGAAATGCGCATTACGCGCGTACTTCCTCATCATATAATCGTAATGGAATTCATACATGAGTGTTTTAGCTAATTCAAGTACTGCAAAGCCGACGGAGGTAGGTTTGTCGTACTTAACCTTAACACGATTCATCTGTATAATAACTAAATTCTCATGTATGATGGTGCAGCTGTGGAAATTTGGTTTACTTATTAAATAGTTAGCACCATACCTTTTCTTAATATTTTCCCAGTTTGTAATCAATTTTACATCAACGCGTTTGTCAACATTTTCCATAGTCTTACCAAACACACTGTTATTCATGAGCTTGTAGAAATCTTTTTCAAACTCGTTAACCGCATTCGTTCTTAAATTATTGTTCAGATCGACATATGGCTTTAGCCACGGTGACTGATTAAATTCTAGTACGCGATGAATTTTGGATAACTTCAAACCATGCTGCAAACACTGTTTTAAATTTCGGTAATGAATGATATACTTAGATTTATCACACAAATTAGCAATTAGCATTTTCGTCGTTGATGCGATGTACGGGGACTTCACATTTTCAGGGCAGAAAGGTAAGTTATTATGAGAAGTGTGTAACTCTTTAGGATACTATAAGTCAACTTCGAGGAAATAGCCTTTATCAGCTTCATCGCCTAGGGCGTGCAGCTGTAAAGCATCAATTTCGCACTACGTTAGCCAGCGGAAACCACTCACCGGTAGATGCTGACTCATCGCCCACCCATACTGATTATTAGCATCGAGATAAACGATATACTGAGATTCCTGACTAGAATCGAAACTCGGCATGTACTTATTATTTGCTTTAGAATACCGCCCGCTGCACTGACTTAGACCACCTTGAATAGATGATTATATAAAGTGCACCATATCAATATCGGTTAGCAGTTCCAAATTCACCTGCGTGTATTTTAACATCGCATCCCAACTTAACCCAGGCGCAGTAAAATACTGACATGGGTCAAGGCTGTAGGTTTTCTTGCAAACACAGCGAAAATTTTCAAAAACATCAGCTAACAAAAGTACATCCGTCTTTAAATGTAAATCGGAGTATTCACCCAGCGTTTGAATGTGGAACTGCTCCCAGATATGTTGTGCATGTAAATAGTCATCATCACTAATATCTGCTGAATTCAGCGAGTTCTAAAGGGATTGTTTCGATGGTAAGGCATGTTCTTCGAGGCGTTCTAAGCAGTCAAGATATTCATAACAAAAACACCCTTACGCCGAAGTAAATTAAACTGCGCTTCTTCAGGAAAAACGCGTCGAATTTCCATAAATTGTTCTGGCTGTAAATGACTAGAAAGTTTATCGAGGCTACTCGCCATAAAGCGAAACGAGTCAAGGAATCTCAGTTTTATAGAATGTTCCGCATCTACTTTTACAGACTTTGCAAACGCAATGTACCGCTCTTCTGAGGGATTATATCTACTTTTTCATCTGAAGCTCCAAATTGTGAAATGATGAAATGTGAGTCGTAACCAGATAAGTTATGAAAAATTACAGGGATAAATTTAGGAACTCTGTACTTAAGATTACAGCTATAATGAGCGGCACATCTGTAGAAACCAGTTAAATGATCATGATCAAAAACTTTAGGGTCATTTTCGGAAAATTCCCCATCACAAATGCTGCACTTTGTAGGACGTTCATGATCATTTAACTGAATTTCGGTGAGTGGCTTCATAGGAATATTACTATTTAGAATACGACCAAGACGAACTGCATCACTTTCAAGTCTTTCTAAAAATACTTTAGCAGCATCAGGTCCTCGATACAGCTTTAACTTGTTAAGAGTACTATCATAACTACACTTGATGTAATACGCGAAGCTATACGGGACATGCATGTGCGTAGTATTAGTGAAAGAGTTGTCAGGATTAGGTAAGCATGTGTTGCATGGCGCGAGGATGGCTTCAAAGTCTGCATAAATCACGAAAGGTACCCACATCTGCTTGTGAAAATTTGTAAATTTTAAAACATTATTGTCTGTAGTAGGTATCTTTGTACGTACATGATTGCAGTCATTCTTGGAATGCTTCGTTAACTGATCTTCAGTTCTAAAATACTGCAAGCATCCATCACATAGCCACTTTTTACCATCATGTTTTGACAACTGACTACCAACAAGTCTACTCAGATTTTTAATCCAGCAAAAGTGGCTATTTTCACTGTTTTCAATATAGAGTAAGTTAACATGAGTACTCTTCTTATGACATGTATAATACAGAGGACCTACTACAGACTTTTTTTCTACACCATACACATTAATGCTAATGTTATTTAGTTCCTCAAAGCGCTTAATATCCTTTATCTGCACAGGAAATTCTATACTATCGAAATTTAGCTGCGTTGAATAGTGTGGATACGATGATGTTCTATTCGCTACATTCCGTTTCACAGGATTTAAAGCCGACATCACCGCCCATGCAAAACATGCCTCGTCATTGTTTTGGATGTTTACAACAGCTTCTTTTCGCTGAATCCATGTCGGCAGCTCGATGTACGTCGAACCTCGCATGGGATTGTACTTATTGATGTTAACTTCTAGATACATTATTTCAACTAAAGCCCACCCTGATTCCTTTTCCTGAAATTCCTCGCTCTTAGTTGAAATAATGTTAGAGACATCCCTAAGTACATCACCAAAATTAGTCGACTCACTTATGACAAAATTCTTCGTATTAAATGATTTAATGTCCGTTATTTCGGATTCATCCGTGCTTTTAATGTACAAGGCGAAAAGTTCAAAATTAACTTTAAATAAATTATGATTGGACAAAGATTTAGCAAGAAGCTGTTGTACATCCGGTTGAACACAATTTAAAAAGTTTGAAGTGCTCTGAAACTTTTGACTGGGGCGAATTCTGTAACTAGAAATCCTACTTTTAAATGCTGTATTAATTTCCTCGATGTTTGCGTTACTACCACTTCTACACGCATTATTTTTATGTGCATTACTCCGTAAGTGCCTCTGAAAATGTGAAGATGGTACATCAGTGTTACAGTGCTCGCAGTGAATAGTTTGAAGTTCATGATTTTTTCTAGGTTTTTTACTACTAGTACTTTCTACAACTACATCCGTTTTTTTACGCTTTTCTCCTATTACCTGAGGGCAAGTAGATACCTGATGCGCTTTTACTAAGTGAGCCTCTTATCGCTCTACGTTAGCGAAATACACACTACAAACTTTACATAAAGCAGATGTTATGCTAGGGTGTTTTGATTTCATATGGCGCATGAAGTTATCTCGCCTTGTAAACGTTACATTGCATTCCTCACAGCAGGGAAACATCTGAAAAGAGAACGACCAATAGAGATTAGGCGAAAGTTGCTATGTTCGAAAGAAACCAAGTTTCAACCTATAGAAGTCAGACATCGCTGAAAGTTTGAAATTATATGTTTAACCTCTTCTACAGCATGCTGACTGAAGAGAACAGCTATTTATCGTCAGAATAAAGTTGCTATGTTCGGAAGAAACCAAGTTTGAACCTGTACAGGTCAGACATGGCTGTGAGTTTGAAATTATAAGATTAACCTCTTCTACAGCATAAAACATTGAAGAGAACAACTATTTATCAATAGACTAAAGTTACGATGTTCGGAAGAAACCACGTTTCAACGTATAGAGGTCAGACATGGCTGTGAGTTTGAAATTATAAGATTATCCTCGTCTACAGCATGAGGATTGAAGAGAACAACTATTTATCAATAGACTAAAGTTACGATGTTCGGAAGAAACCAAGTTTCAACGTATGGAGTTCAGACATAGCTGTGAGTTTGAAATTATAAGATTAACCTCGTCTATAGCATGAGGATTGAAGAGAACAACTATTTATCAATGGACTAAAGTTATGATGTTCGGAAGAAACCAAGTTTCAACGTATAGAGGTCAGACATAGCTGTGAGTTTGAAATTATAAGATTAACCTCGTCTATAGCATGAGGATTGAAGAGAACAACTATTTATCAATAGTCTAAAGTTGCTATGTTCGGAAGAAACCAAGTTTGAACCTGTACAGGTCAGACATGGCTGTGAGTTTGAAATTATAAGATTAACCTCGTCTATAGCATGAGGATTGAAGAGAACAACTATTTGTCAATAGTCTAAAGTTACGATGCTCGGAAGAAACCAAGTTTGAACCTGTACAGGTCGGACATGGCTGTGAGTTTGAAATTATAAGATTAACCTCTTCTATGACATGAAGATTAAAGGAAATAACTATTTATCAATAGACTAAAGTTATGATGTTTTAGAAGAAAGCAAGTTTCAGCCTGTTGAGGTCAGACATAGCTATGTGTGTTCGAAATTATAAAATTAACCTCGTCTATAGCATGAGGATTGAAGAGAACAACTATTTATCAATAGACTAAAGTTACGATGTTCGGAAGAAACCAAGCTTCAACGTATTGAGGTCGGACATTGCTGTGAGTTTGAAATTATAAGATTAACCTCGTCTATAGCATAAAACATTGAAGAGGACAAGTATTTATCAATAGACTAAAGTTGCTATGTTCGGAAGAAACCAAGTTTCAACGTATAGAGGTCGGACATTGCTGTGAGTTTGAAATTATAAGATTAACCTCTTCTATGACATGCAGATTAAATAAAATAACTATTTATCAATAGACTAAGGTTACGATGTTTTAGAAGAAACCAAGTTTCAGCCTGTTGAGGTCAGACATAGCTATGTGTGTTTGAAATTATAAAATTAACCTCGTCTATAGCATGAGGATTGAAGAGAACAACTATTTATGATTAGCTTAAAGTTACGATGTTCGGAAGAAACCAAGTTTCAACGTATAGAGGTCAGACATACCTTAAAATCTTCGCGCTGCAAACTGTTACTCGGATGAATAAAATGCGTGCGTTCAAGCCTGAAACTCGAATGATAATATTCTGGTCGTACCTAAAAAGAAGAAACATATATGAATGTAGTGTAGGATACATCAGCTAGCCTAGCTATCTTTACAACTCAAAGTTCGAAAACATACCTTAAAAATGCACGTGCTGCAGACTGTTACTCGGTTGAATAAAATGCCTACTTTCAAGCCTGTAACTCGAATGATAATATTCTAGTTGTACCTAAAAAGAAAAGAACAAATATTAATATAGATGTCCATTACCTAGCGTAGAAGTTGCTTTGCAAACAGTAACTAACAGTTCAGGCTTACCTTAAGCTAAAGGCTGAAGAATAATATTCACAGCGGACAGTACTTAGACGGGAGATGTGCACGTAATAAACACATACAAAGAACTGTGAGCGCTTCACGCAGACTGCAGCGAGTAAATATGCTCCTTGTTACCAAGCGGATATCAAGAATTGCAGACGTTTGCAGTACAGTCGGAACGAAATGTTTATGCAACAAGAGCTCTCCTGAGGGTCTTACGCTGAGTTCTGCAGGCTGATCTATTTAAGCCGGGATCGAACCTGCTGTTGATGCCGAGGTGTCAGAATTTAAGAGTTCTGCAGCGGATCGAGCCTTGGAAAGTTAGCGCGTGATCCTCGACCTCTGGACTTAAACGGGAGGGTACTAAGCTACATCCGCGGTATTCCTTACCTGTAGGCACTTCAAGGTATTGAGCTAAAACCACATTGAGCTAGATCATGTAATTACACGTTATGACGATCGCGCAGGCCCCTCGCCTAGCATTTGCTATTTTTTACGGCTTCCGACAGTAGGAGTTTTAACTCGCTATCTCCCGAAGTAGCGAGAATGATTGCGGGTACAAGAGTGTTGAGGGTGATTCATTTGTCGGATGGAGGTGATAAGCCTTGTGCAGGCTTCTTCGGTAGGAGTAGGCTATGTGCCGGTACCGGGATATCTAGTTATAAAACCCGCTACAACAAATTTATCGCGTATACTGCGATTTAAAATCCTAGTCGTTTAACGTTAGGAAGGGTAACCGGTCGTAAAACTATGGTGTATGATCTAAGAGGCGGGGTGTGCAAAAAGCCAGCATTAAGTAAGGGCTGTGATGGGGACGTAAAACCTTGTGCAGACTCCTTCGAAAATGATTGTGAGTACAAGACGTTGATGGTGATTCATCTGTCGGATGGAGGCAATAAGCCTTGTGCAGGCTTCTTCGGTAGTAGTAGGCTATGTGCTGGTACCGGGATATCTAGTTATAAAACCCGCTACAACAAATTTATCGCGTATACTGTGATTTAAAATCCTAGTCCTTTAACGTCAGGAAGGGTAACCGGTCGTAAAACTATGGTGTATGATCTAAGAGGCGGGGTGTGCAAAAAGCCAGCATTAAGTAAGGGCTGTTGATGGGGACGTTAAACCTTGTGCAGACTCCTTCGAAAATGATTGTGAGTACAAGACGTTGATGGTGATTCATCTATCGGATGGAGGCGTTAAGCTGTGTGCAGGCTTCGTCGGTAGGAGTAGGCTATGTGCCGGCACTGGGTTTTACCCTATCCCTACTGTAGTATATTACATTCTTAGGTAGTTTCGAGGGCATGCAAAAAGCCAGCATTAAGTAAGGGCTGTTGATGGGGCCGTTAAACCTTGTGCAGACTCCTTCGAAAATGATTATGCGTATAAGATGTTGAGCGTGATTCATCTGTCGGATGGAGGCGTTAAGCCTTGTGCAGGCTTCTTCGGTAGGAGTAGGCTATGTGCTGGCACTGGGTTTTACCCTCTCCCTACGGTAGTATATCACTTTCTTAGGCAGTTTCGAGGGTGTGCAAAAAGCCAGCATTAAGTAAGGGCTGTTGATGGGGGGGGGGGGTGTGTTAAACCTTGTACAGGCTCCTTCAACAGGAGTAGCCTATATGCCGGCGCCGTGCAGGCTCTTTTGATAGGGGTAGGCTATGTTCTGGCGCTGTGTTTTAACCTCTCCGTACAATCATAATATTTTATGTTAGGAACTTACACGAGCTAAATGCTACACGGCTAAGAAAACGTTCCGCGAGTTACAAGTGGCTTATCAGCACGCAGTGTCCTCGTTCAAGGTTAGTACAGCCGGAAGCTGAGTGTACAATTTCAGCCAACGCATGCATTCCGCACTTCGCTCTAACTGACTGCGCCGATACAACTTCAAAGATAGTGTTCTATGCGGTAGAACGAAAAATGTAACCCATAACCCGTTCCTAAAGCTTAACACGGTAAATGTTTGGAGCTCCTGTTTTTACAGCTAGATGTGGTTCCTAACGTAGCAGGGCCGGGATTAAAAATATGTTTTACAGCCGAGTGCCTCCTCCTGACGCAAGAGTTTAAATCGCAAGAATCTGTTTTACGACCGGTTGCCCTTCCTGACGCGAGATTTTAAATCACAAGGATCTGTTTTACAACTGGATGCCCCTCCTAGGATTTTAAATAGCAGTATCTAGCCTCTTACATCATACACTATTGTTTTCGACCGGTTGCCCTTCCTGACACAAAACTAGCAGTATCTAGCCTCTTACATCATACACTATTGTTTTACAGTCGGTCGCCCGTCCTAACGTCAAAGAACTGGGATTAAGAATTTTTTTACAACTAGATGCTCTTTTTAACACGAGAATCGGGGTTTTACAGCTAGATGCTCTTCTTAGAATTTTAAAAAGCAGTATCTAGCCTCTTACATCATACACTATTGTTTTACGGTACGGCCGGTTGCCCTTCCTGACGCTGAAAGAGCTGGATTTAGCCAGTTACCCTTCCTGATGTAACAAGACTAGGATTTATTTTTAGACTGCACTTGGCTAGAAATAGCCACACGAATATATTGTATAGAAAGAGAATTACCGGCTCCTACGGTTTGGTTTAGTGTGCTTGCCTCTCACCCGGCAGTCTCGGGTTCGATTCTCTTGGGATTAAAAAATGTTTGACAGCAATGCGTGTTCGATATAGATGTAGCTTGATAGAGGAAAAAGAGCAGCTTAGTAAGTATGCTGAGAAGATAATTTTTTTCTTTCTAAACAGTGCTCGATTCTAGTCATGCAATGCAGTGTTCAACAACGTCGAACTATAAGCAGTATTATGTGTTCAAGTCTAAACTTGCAGGTACGTGATATGCATGCTGTCTTATGTGTAAGATCGCGTTGTGTATTCGATAAAGCTATGCCTTAACAGAGCAGGGAAAAGGAGGTTATAACAATCGCTATCTTACGCAAGCCGTTCAGAACCGTAGTCTTGTTTTCTTTTAGGAGAAAGGTATTCCTTGACATGTTCTTTTTTAAATTGTCCGCCACAACGAAGAGTACGTCACGGTGCTCTCAGATTGTGGATGTAGAACTTGCCGCCACCACATGTCAAAGAATAAAGATGCCAACGCAAAGATGGCAGCACGGTGCTATGTTCATTAAAAGATGGCGGATGACAGCTAACGAAATTGCCCCCGCATGTGGGCAGCATGGTGCTCTGTTCATTAAAGATGGCGGATGACAGCTAACGAAATTACCTCGCATGAGGGCAGCACGGTGCTCTGTTCATTAAAGATGGCGGATGACAGCTAGCGAAATTGTCCCGCATGAGGGCAGCACGATGCTCTGTTCATTAAAGATGGCGGATGACAGCTAACGAAATTGCCCCGCATGAGGGCAGCACGGTGCTCTGTTCATTAAAGATGGCGGATGACAGCTAGCGAAATTGTCCCGCATGAGGGCAGCACGGTGCTCTGTTCATTAAAGATGGCGGATGACAGCTGACGAAATTGCCCGCATGAGGGCAGCACGGTGCTCTGTCGATTAAAGATGGCGGATGACAGCTGTCGAAAAAAGCACGTGGCTTTGTTTCCAAACAAGAGCACGTGGAATTTGCCGCCACCGCATTTCAAAGGTATCTAGCTAAAGAGGGCAGCACTGAGGTTTGCGATGCAAAATGGCTGCTGTCAAAAAAGCATTTTTCAAATTATCCGCCACCACATTTCAAAGGTAAGTAGCTAAAGAGGGAAGCACTGTGCTCTATAGATTAAAGATGGTGGATCACAGCTGTCAAAAAAGCACGTGGATTTGTTTATCTCGCGCTAGTGAGGTTAAGTTGGTAGCACTGAGGTTTAGGCCCGTCAAAATGGCAGCACTGCCGATGACAGGTGACGAATTTGTAGCTACTGCGATAAAGAGGACAGCACGGTGCTCTGTAGTTTAAAGATGGCGGATGACAGCTGTCAAAAAAGCACGTGAATTTGTTTACCTATTCAAATCTCGCGCTAGTTAGGTTAAGTTGGTACTACTGAGGTTTAGGCCCGTCAAGATGGCAGTACTGAGGTTAGCGATGCGTTGTTGTCTGTCAAAAAGCACGTGGCTGTCAAAAAACACGTGGCTTTGTTTACCTCGCGCTAGTTAGGTTAAGTTGGCACTACTGAGGTTTAGGCCCGTCAAGATGGCAGCAGTGAGGTTAGCGATGTGTTGTTGTCCGTCAAAAAGCACGTGGCTGTCAAAAACGACGTGGCTTTGTTTACCTCGCGCTAGTTAGGTTAAGTTGGCACTACTGAGGTTTAGGCCCGTCAAGATGGCAGCAGTGAGGTTAGCGATGCGTTGTTGTCGATGACAGCTGTCAAAAAGCACGTGGCTTTGTTTACAAATTCAAATCTCGCGCCAAAATGCAAATTTCCCGCCAAAATTCAAATTTCCCGCCAAAATTCAAATTTCCCGCGGGAGGCGGAGGGGCCCCTGGGAGCCCGGAGGAGGAGGCGGCGCCCGAATCCCTGTATTATACTACTATCACGGCGACTTACTACTAACGAATTAATATCACAAATTAAAGGGAAAAGGGTTTTAACTAAACCATTTTTTAAGCTAGAAATGTTTATATTACATTCGCTGAAGAAATTTGTTAATGATTCTGAAATATGAAATGTCGGGTGGTACACTAAATAGGAAACATTTAGCGGAAATTGATAGCCGGAGTCTAGTAATTTGTTATTTAATTTACGACTTTATTGGTATTTCGTATATTGGAAGATTATGTGATTCAGAGCACCAATTTCATTACCACAAGCAAATACGTTGCAAACTATGGTACTATATTAAGACGAAAAGGATGTTCTGGCGTGGATGCATGGTTTAAACAAAGCCGTATAATTGTAGTGGTATGACGCCGTGTGTACTGTCTTAATGAAAACCACGGTTTATTAGGTATTTTGTTTAGAATCTGTATAAGTAAAATTGTAGGGGTTCGCTGTCTGTAATTTCATTTGTATTGCCAATTTTCCAGATAGTTATCCGTTTTAGGACAACTCAAGACCGTATCAGTGGTTTTTAACTTTCGTGTCTGTCCGTGTGTTATTCTGTTCGTCTGCCCGGTTGTTCCCCCATTACGGCGAAACGGCTAGATAGATCTCGACCAAACTTCATATTTAGAGTATACTCATCCAGGAGGAGGTTCAGAAATGCACACAATTTAAAATCATTGATTAGACTGAGGGTTTAGACGAATACCAGATTTTTTTCAATTTTCTCTTTTACTATTCATTTTCAGTAAAATCCGAAGACCGTAAGTGAAACGTGTCTTCATTTTAAACAACTTTTGTTATGTACTGTACATAATTGTGACCTATCATAGTTGATCCTATGACATTAAAGTACATGTTGGATTGCTATTTCCAAATAACAGGCACGGTCATGAACCTTCTAGTAAGGTACTTTATAAAAAATGGCGGCGTGTTCCCACCCTCCTATATACAGCAGTTTTACCGGACTATCATGATAATGTGAATATACATTCGTATGTCTGGCAGAAGGCAAGGCCGTGTGCAGTTTTGGTCAAAACTTCCCCACCCTATTGTCAACACATAATCAAGTTCAACTTGCATCATGCGTATAACTCCACCTCTGAATCAAGAAAGCTATTTTAATGTGGCATTACCACCACACTGTTTTATGTACAATATGCATATAATTTTATTCGCACAGCCAGTCACGTTGTTTTATAATTGAAAATTCGTTGTTTTGAATAACAGTTTAATCTGTGATTTTAATTGGACTTCATGCTTCATATGATGTTCACGCCGCATCATTTTAACATTGAAGATTGACAAGACGCCATCACGCCGCGTCACAGGATACAAAGACCTTTTATTCACTCATTTCAACGTGTCCTCGCCTTATTTTTAATGTTTTGTATTTGTGACTGAAGATATTCCATAAGAGGAACGAAACATGTTTCACGAGATAATTTAAGGTAGTCTTTTTAATAAAGACAATTACAGTATTGTAAAGGTGGAATTATAAATTCAAATTTTCACAAGTTGATACTTTGAAAATACGGGCTCTAATATGAAGTTTATAACGTTCAATTAGGTCTACGTCACATCAACACAGATAAGTCTTCTGACGACGATGGGATAGGAAAGGGCTAGGAATGTGAAGGAAGCGGCCGTGGCCTTAATTAAGGTACAGTCCCAGTATTTGCCTGGTGTGAAAATGGGAAACGACTGAAAACCATCTTCAGGGCTCGAAACCACTGTCTCCCGTATAAGTGTTGAAGTA
Source organism: Anabrus simplex (assembly GCF_040414725.1). Lineage (NCBI taxonomy): Eukaryota > Metazoa > Arthropoda > Insecta > Orthoptera > Tettigoniidae > Anabrus > Anabrus simplex. The sequence continues at coordinate 194,062,151 of NC_090271.1, read as the reverse complement.
TAAGATCATACGGGCCGATTCGTTTTCTTGAATGCCTCTTGGTCGATGACGATAGGTTCCTGAAGATTAGTGGAACGAACACGGCGAGGGAGATGAATGAGCTTTCGTCCAGTATAAATTTGATATGATTTGAAATTTGAACCTGGGTTGCATTAGTGACCTACTAGCACCTACATTTTAAGCCATGATCCTTTTTATTTGCTGTTATATTTTACATAGGCTTTAAACCTTGTGACTTTCTCATATCTGCAGACCGTCCGGCAGGGGAGAAGTCGTCTTGGCAAGCCAACGCCCTTAATGGGCCTGCTTTTTATATAATTATGTGAGGGGGATACAATCCTTAACACCTCTACCTTGGCATAGCTACTGTATGTAAATGGCTGAAGGAAGTAGGCTACGTTATTTGCCTTACTAATTGTTTCTCTTCTACCTGAATATTCATGACGGACGCACGGAGGCAGCTACTAAGTTAAACCTTAATTTTATGATTCTGGAGAAACCAACAATTTGGAGAACTCGTCGCATGTTCAGTATAATTGAATCAATGTGGTGAGATAGCATTCGGAGAACGTAGAGCGTGGCCCACTTTGAGAACGTAGATTCAACACTGAGGTTTATTTCATCGAAGTACTGAAAGACATAGACTGTTGTATTACTTCGACTATCAGTTGATCACCTGGACTATCAATTGGTTAGTTCTTCATTCCATATTCACCATTAGTTTCTACCACCTTAGCTACCACAATGGTGTACTCTACTGATAGCGAACAGCTGTTGTTGTTTCATTAATTGCAGATATTATGATCATATTTGGTACTCAGTTTTTTAAGTCTTGTCTGATAACATGTGTCAATTTGAGAAGTGAAGAGTTGTAAGGAAACTGATAAGGGCAGTTAGAAGTACTGCCTGCTCGTTTCGGTTGGTGGACTCCACAGTACTTTCAGTCCTGATTTATGATACGATAAGTTACCTTATCTTTCTTTCTTAATCAGTTTACCCTCCAGGGTTGGCTTTTCCCTCGGACTCAGTGAGGGATCCCATCTCTACCGCCTCAAGGGTGGTGTACTGGAGCTTGAGAATTTGGGTCGGGGGATACAACTGGGGAGGAGGACCAGTACTTCACCCAGTCACCCAGATGGCCTCACCTGCTATGCCGAACAGGGGGGTGGGAAGATCGGAAGGGATAGACAAGGAAGAGGGAAGGAAGTGGCCGTGGCCTTAAGTTAGGTACCATCCCGGCATTTGCTTGGAGAAGTGGAAAACCACGGAAAACCACTTCGAAGATGGCTAAGGTGGGAATTGAACCCCACTCTACTCAGTTGACCTCCCGAGGCTGAGTGGACCCTGTTACAGCCTTCGTACCACTTTTCAAATTTCGTGGCAGAGCCGGGAATCGAATCCGGGCCTCCGGGGGTTACACCTAATCACACTAACCACGGATGGAGTTATCTTCCGACTTCAAACATTGCAGCCCGCACATGATCGAACATAAGATATTGGGTACCAGAAGGTAGCTAATTAATTATTCCATCAACAATTCAGAATTTGTTTATTTACTCATAGAAACTATCTCCTGCTTTCTCTCACTGTTGATCTAGTAATATTGCATCACTCCCATAATAATGAAGGCGTATGGTCATGCATGTCAGTATACAGGTGTTTATAGTACTGCAGCCACCTCTCAAAACTGGCTTCTTTCTCATCAATAAGAGTGTTACCTTCTCGTAGTATTGCCCATAAACTAGGTTTGAAGTCAAGTGTTATGGTCTTCAACTTCTTAAATAGATCCCGAGTCTGGTTCTTTTGGCTGTGGTTCTCAATGCCATCACATGCTTCATGTATCTGTTTATGTTTCTGTTTATCGTGTCGGCAACTATTCTATGTCACGGCTCAGAGAAACTAATCTCTCTCGTAGGTGTGGCATTTCTATTATATTCCCTTTTCAGTTGTTTCCTCGGAGGTACGGCCCAAATGATGATCACATAACATCTGACTTCAGAGAACATGAACCATCAATACTGCGAAGTGAGGTAGAGAATGCCATCCGACATCTTACAAGATCACAAAGCCACTGGATATGATGACATAGCAGGTGAGGCCGCCTGGGCGAGATACTGGTCATTCTCCCCAGTTGTATCCCCCGACCCATTCTCTCACACTCCAGGACACTGCTCTTGAGGCAGTAGAAGTGGGATCCCTCGCTGAGACCGAGGGAGAAACCAACTATGGAGGGTAAACAGATCAAGAAGGAGAAGATAAATATCATAATTACTTACAATGTTTTTCTGTTTCTTCTCCATTTTGATGAATGAAAACCTACAACCTGTTATCCAGTCATTGACCGGGTCAGGGATGGAATGAATGAAATATATATAGGCTGTTTTTACAATGGGGTCGCCACTCCCAAGGTGATTTATTAATGTGTGATAAATGCTATGAGATGATAATGGAGAGTGTTGCTGGAATGAAAGATGACAGGGAAAACCGGAGTACCCGGAGAAAAACCTGTCCCGCCTCCGCTTAGTCCAGCACAAATCTCACATGGAGTCACCGGGATTTGAACCACGGTATCCAGCGGTGAGAGGCCGACGCGCTGCCGTCTGAGCCACGGAGGCTCGCTCCATTTTGATCCCTTTCGTTATTTTCAAACCTACACTTCATGATCATTGCAGATTAAAGGTTTTCAATTAACACCTTCCTCTTAATTAATGAGAAATACTGATCGGCATTGCTGGGATGGGATAAACTGGAAGTGTCAGTGCACATTAAACTGCTAGCAAAATGAAGTTCCTTACTCGTACCAGTTAGACTCGTGCTCATATCAGAGCACTGTTAACCGAACAGCGTGCCTATTTTGGTTTCGGGATGAAATAGGAACTCATTTGTCATGGCGTATTATTTAACTGCTGGAGAATTTCAGGCACGTTGCCACTGTACTTGAGATCCTCAACTTATGAATCTGTGGAATGGTATGTGGCAATGAGCGCGCCGGTTACTAATGCCCCGTCATATAACTCTGATACACTACATGAGAGGCTACGCCAATTCATTTGGGAGGGAGAAAGTAGAATATAGGATTCTTAACCGAAAATAAATTTGTGGTGCCCTGGACACAAAGCACCAAGGCGTATTTCTACTTGTGCATGGGAGAAAAAAAAAAGTTATCTCCGTGCAGGCCATGAAGGCCTTTGGAGGGGTGGAAGGTAAAGGTTTCCACTATCCATAACCTCGGCATTTGATAGGGTAAAGTGGTTAGCTCTACGCCCGACCAGCTTTGCCCCCAGGAATTGACCTGGTGCTCATATTTGATGTAGGCTGAGTGAACCTCAGGGTCATGTACACATCATTTCTTAAATTTCACGATTTCCTGACGTGGATTCGGACCTACGTCCTTCCGGTTGAATCGAGCACGCCTTTACCGCCTCGGCCAGGCAGCCCGTGCATGGGAGAGCAGTACTGAATAATTGAGGACCTCCCGGAATAAGGATGTAACCAACAAATCAGTAAATTTACAGGAGAAAGAACATTATTTTTTGGGTTTATTTCATGGTATACACTACTTGAATCAATTGCATATGCACGTGTACAAATGAGTTCATCTGTTAACAATATTATTTTATTGTAATAACTTCTTCCTCTTTATCAGTTTACCCTCCAGGTTCGGTTTTTCCCTCAGACTCAGCGAGGGATCCCACCTCTACCGCCTCGAGGGCAGTGTCCTGGAGCTTCAGGCTCTCGGTGGGGGGGGATACAACTGGGGAGGGTGACCAGTACCTCGCCCAGGCGGCCTCACCTGCTATGTTGAACAGGGGCCTTGCCGGGAGATGGGAAGATTGCAAGGGGTAGACAAGGAAGAGTGAAGGATGCGGCCGTGGCCTTAGGTAAGGTACCATCCCGGCATTTGCCTGGAGGCGAAATGGGAAACCACTGAAAACAACTTGCAGGATGGCTGAGGTGGTAATCGGAGCCCCCTCTATTCAGATGAGCTCCCGAGGCTGGGTGGACTCTTTTCCAGCCCTCGTACCACATTCCAAATTTTGTGGCAGAGCCGAGAACCGAACCCGGGCCTCCGGGGGTGGCAGCTAATCACACTAAGCACTACAGCACAGAGATGGACTTGTTATAACTTAAGGTTTTAAAAATAGATTTGTGAGTAATGAAACGTCGTATGGCTTTTAGTGCCGGGATATCCCAGGACGGGTTCGGCTCGCCAGGTGCAAGTCTTTCTATTTGACCCCCGTAGGCGACCTGATGATGATGAAGACAACACATACACCCAGCCCCCGTGCCAGTGGAATTAACCAATTAAGGTTAAAATCCCCGACCCGGCCAGGAATCGAACCCGGGACCCTCTGAACCGAAGACCAGTACGCTGACCGTTCAGCCAACGAGTCGGACAATTTGGGAGTGATACAATGAACATAATCTGCAAGTATGTCTTACATTTGTGTATGACAGAAGAGAAATTCTAGACATGCACTTGGAACACAAATGATAGCAAATAACATTAGTGTAATAATAAAAATAACAATAATAATAAAATGTCAAGAATATATTTTAAAATATAGATGTGATTTCTTCTATGACAGTGGTATTCAAACATTTTGGTTGGCGTACACCCAAAATCCAATTGTTTTACCTTCATACTCCCGAAGTACGAGTATATTGTGATTATACCAGAAACAACGTCCACCTCTGTGGCGTAGTGGTTAGCGTGATTAGCTGCCACCCCCAGAGGCTCGGGTTTGATTCCCGGCTCTGGCAAAAAATTTGAGAAGTCGTATGAGGACTGGAACAGGGTCCACTCAGTCTCGGAGGTCAACTGAGTGGAGGTGGGTTCGATTCCCACCTCAGCCATCGTGGAAGTGGTTTTCCGTAGTTTCCCATTTCTCCTCCAGGCAAATGCCGGGATGGTACCTAACTTAAGGCCACGGCCGATTCCTTCCCTCTTCCTTGTCTATCCCGTCCAATCTTCCCACCCCCATACAAGGCCACTGTTCGGCATAGCAGGTGAGGCCGCCTGGGCGAGGTACTGGTCATTCTTTCCAGGAGTATCCCCGATCCAAAATCCCACGCTTCATGACACTGCCCTTGAGGCGGTAGGGGTGGGATCCCTCGCTGAGACCGAGGGAAAAACCAACCCTAGAGGGTAAATGAATTAAGAAGAGGAAGAAGACCAGAAATAACAAATATGCCAAATAATATTAATTATAATCTCCATCATCATCACCCGCAGCTTATTCCGCTTGCTCAGGGTCCATGCACGAGTAATTGTGGTCAGGAATTTAAAGCCGCATGCCCGTTCTGACATCACGCGATTTTCAACTGAACACCAGGAATCAAACCACCGTCGCCGGGATGAAAGACAAGCAGCTAAGCCGCTACACCACCCTGTTCCCCAATAACGGTATTGTATGTAACCGTCGCTGGGCGAAGGAAACCTCGCAACTCCTTCGGAGTAAAGTTTACGGAAGAAGTCCAAACTGAGCGGTCAGCAACGGCTGGAGAACTGTTCCTGGCATTTTAACTGCTTAAGGATAGCCTTAACAACCGGAGTCTTCTGTTCCCCTCTGAGGCAACGCGGCAAGACTTCACAAGACAGATGTAGAAACGTGGTTTTCTTGTGAGTGGAATTACGTGGTTTTCATTATCTAGGAACGATGTATATTTATTTTTTAATTTCTTTTAAAGGCTCGCCTCTATGGTGTTGTGGTTAGTGTGATTAGCTGCCACCGCCCGGGCTCGATTCCCGACTCTGCCACGAAATTTGAAAAGTGATACGAGGGCTGGAATGGGGTCCACTCAGTCTCGGGAGGTCAACTGAGTAGAGATAGGTTCGATTCCCACCTCAGCCATACCGGAAGTGGTTGCCGGTGGTTTCCCACTTCTCCTCCAGGCAAATGTCGGGATGGTACCTAACTTAAGGTCACGATCGCTTCCTTCCCTCTCCCTTGCCTATCCCTTCCAATCTTCCCATCCCTCACCAAGGTCCCTGTTCAGCATAGCAGGTGAGTTGTATGCCCCTGAAGCTCGAGGACACTGCCCTTGAGACGGTCGAGGTGGGATCCTTCGCTGAGTCCGAGGGAAAAACCGACCCTGGAGGGTAAACAGATAAAGAAAAATAAGAATTTATTTTAAAATTGGCTTTGCGTCGCACCGACACAGATAGGAATTATAGCGACGGTGGGATAGGAAAAGCTACGAGTGGGAAGGAACAGCCGTGGCCTAAATAAGGTGCAGCCCCAACATTTGCCTGGTGTGAAAATGGGAAACCACGGAAAACCATCTTGAGGACTGCCGACAGTGGGGCTCGAACCAACTATCTCCCATATGCAAGCTAGCCCACAGCTGCGTGCCCCTAACCACACGGCCACCTCGCCCGGTGATATATATTACTATATACCCTACTACTGAATAAATGAAGTGAATGGGTGGATTTCGAAATAAAAATTCAAACAAGAGCACTGCAGCATTAGCAAGCATTTTTGTATATACCAAGTCAATGGGAGGTACAAACTGATACATATTTTAGGATGAATAGTTCAGAAAGGGGACTCTGTGTATTGGTAGACAGAAACACAATCAAAGCATGATTTTACTGAAATTGAGCGGGCTGTACTCTTTTCTGAACTGCTAACTGAAATCAGTTAGAAGCTACGATAAATTTGCGTGGCCCTTAAGACGACCCCACGTACCCCTAGTGGTATGCGTACCACACTTTGAAGACCACTCATTTATTTAAATTCCTGGTGATGAACCAACACAAGCACTGTCCACCACCTTGACTGAGGTTCCATCCTTATACCTGGAAAGACAAAGTTCTTCTGGCTGTAAACCTGCTTGAAGTTCAAATGTAAGACATAAGATGACATCACAAGATAGGTGCGTGATGATGCACTCTATTTCCATTGAAATCCCACTTTTCAAAAATTTGTTGGTCACATCCTTATTCCGGGGACGTCTTAAGTTCGTGTTTGGTCAACACTTAACTTGACCTGGCATTTTATTAGGTGAGCTAGTCTTCTTCTTATTCTTCTCTATCTGTTTAACGTCCAGGGTCAGTTTTTCCCCTCGGACTCAGCGAGGGATCCCACCTCTACCACCTCAAGTGCAGTGTCCTGGATCTTCAGACTCTGGGTTGGGGATACAACTGGGGAGGATGACCAGTATCTCGCCCAGGCGGCCTCACCTGCTATGCTGAACAGGGCCCTTGCGGGGGGATGGGAAAATTGGAAGGGATAGACAAGGGGGAGGGAAGGAAGCGGTCGTGGCCTTAAGTTAGGTACCATCCCGGCATTTGCCTGGAGAAGCGGGAAACCACGGAAAACCACTCCCAGTATGGCTGAGGTGGGAATCGAACCCATCTCTGCTCAGTTAATCTTCCAGCCCTCATACCACTTTTCAAATTTCGTGGCAGAGCCGGAAATCGAACCCGGGCCTCCGAGGGTGGCAGCTAATCACACTAACCACTACACCACAGAGGCGGACTAGGTGAGCTAGTCAGTACTGTTATTTCATTAGCTTTCTAGGATTCATAGTCCCCCAGCTATTGATCTTTTCATGGTACGTAGATTAAAGTTTATTGCTGTTGTATGCCTTTGTTACATCTCGAATTTTCAACCTGTCTCCTTATTTTTCATGAGAGCTTCAAATGAACTGTTGACGTTATGTCTATCAGGACGAAAAGATTGAAAGGATGTTCTAGATAACTTTTAAAGTAACACCATCTCCTCAGGGGATTTGACGGCCCTTGTTCCGTATCCTCGGCATTAATTGGGATAGAGTGGTTAGTTCTGTGCCCGGCTGCCCTTGCCTCGTGGAATTAACCTGGTAGGCCAACACATTTTGTCGTAGAACCGGTGAGCGTTACAAAAACTTGAAGCATTTCAAATCAAAATAATTTCTAGACATCGCTTGTGACGACAGTATTTAATACCTCATTTTAAAGAGGAGGGTCCGTTGTATCTAGGAAAAGGAATCTCTGACCGTGGTCTGATCTCAGTATGACGTCATCGAGTGATGCAATAGTGCTTCCATCGTGAGGTAATAAAATCGCCATGCCGCACAGCTAACAATTGGTGTAGCTCTGAACTCCAGTGTGATAGCACCTCGTGTGAGGTGTCATTTGAGTCTTCCCGGTGAAAAAAGAAAACCAAACAGAGGGCATTTCAGAAAATCATTGTGAGAAGAAGTGCGAACAATTTATTCTTTTGGTAAAATGTCGTGACATATGGACAATAAATGGTTTCAGAATGATCGAAAACGTATTCGAGAGAATAGATCGGCTTGTCAGAATTCCAAAAGTCCTCAATCACCGATGTAGAGCGTCAAAAGGCTTATATTATTATTATTATTATTATTATTATTATTATTATTATTATTATTATTATTATTATTAATGGTTTTACGTCCCGCTAACTATTTTTGACGGTTTTCAGAGACGCCTAGTAGCCGAAAGTTTTTCCTGCAGGAGTTGTTTTACATGACAGTAACTCTGCCGACACGAGGCTAACGGCATTTGGTTATCCTCAAATACTACCGGACTGAGCCAGGATCGAACTTGCCAAGTCTCAAAGTTCAAGTGGACGAGCGTCAAGAGACGAGTTTCGCACTATTGGAGCCTCTATACAATACAACTAATGTCCCAGTGATGGAAAATTATTTTGAAGAATTGTACATTTGTTTAGAATTAAAAGAAATAAAATGTCAACTATCTATCTCTCCTTCTTAATCAGTGTTTACCCTCTAGGGTTGGTTTTTCCCTCGGATTCAGCGAAGGATCACCATATACCACCACAAGGGCAGTGTCCTGGAGCGTGAGACTTTGGGTTGGATGATACAAATGGGAAGGAGGACCAATACCTCGCCCAGGTTGCCTTACCTGCTATACTGAACAGGGGCCTTGCGGGGGGATGGGAAGATTGGAAGGGATAGACAAGGAAGCAGCCGTGGCCTTAAGTAGATACCATGCCGGCATTTGTCCAGAGGAGGAGTGGGAAACCACGAAAAACCACTTTGAGGATGACTGAGGTGGGAATCGAAGCCCCCGCTACTCAGTTGAAGTCCCGAGGCTGAGTGGGCCCAATTCCAGCCCTCGTACCACTATTCAAATGTCGTGGCAGAGCCGGGAATCGAACCCGGGACTCCGGGGGTGGCAACTAATCACACTAACCATTGCACCACAAAGGCGGACTCGATAGTATTTCGTCCATTAATAGTTTAGGTGCCCATAGTCAATGATCACGTGGCGATATTCATTAAGTCTACTAGCTGTTATCCACTGCTTCGCTCGCGAGGATTTCGTAATTTAATAAAAATTAATTGTTCCTCTGTACTGCACTAAGACATCTGAAAATCCCTCAAGTATAAAAACTCACCGAAAAATTGTATTTCATTTACCCCAGACCGAGCTCGATAGCTGCAGTCGCTTAAGTGCGGCCAGTATCCAGTAATCGGGAGATAGTGGGTTCGAGCCCCACTGTCGGCAGCCCTGAAGATGGTTTATCGTGGTTTCCCATTTTCACACCAGAAAAATACCGGGGCTGTACCTTAATTAAGGCCACGGCCGCTTCCTTCCACTTCCTAGGCCTTTCCTATCCCATCATCGCCATAAGACCTATCCGTGTTGGTGCGACGTCAAGCAAATAGCATTTACCCCAGAACCTATTTGTAAACCACGTTTGTGTCATTGCCTTTTGCGTCTAAGATGACCAGGCTACTGGCAGAGCTAAATCTGGAACATGCGACATGGAACTCTACATGTGAGAAACAGTCCTCTTTTAAGTCGAAAGAAAAAAGGAAGGGTTTCTTTATTTCTAAAGGAGATTCTAAATAACAATTTTCATGTCTGTACCATCTTATCTTTTGAGATTAACTATCCTCATAAAGAGAATTCAACTCCTTGTTCACTTATTTTCGATCTCCAGCTTAAGTTGATTTTCCGAAAACAAAAAGTACGTGTTTCTTTATTTTTAAAGGAGATTACAAATACCAATTTTCACGCCTATAACATATTTAGTGTATGAGAACTGTAGGTATACTCATTTTAAAAACTGCCCCACTCCTTGGCTGAGTGTTCAGCGTTGAGGCCTCCGGTTTACAGTGTTCCGGTTTTGATTCCAGGCTAGGTCGGGGATTTTAATCGCGTGTGATTAATTCTTTTGGCTCGAGGACAGGTTGTTTGTGTTTGTCCCAACACTCTCCTCTTCATAGTCACTCAACACACCACATTACCAATCACAACAGGAATACGCAATAGTAATTACATTCCTACACATTAGGGTTGGCGTCAGGAAGGGCATCAAGCCGTAAAACAGCGTCAAATCCACATGTGGCATACAGTTCGCACCCCCGAACCCACAGGTATGGGAAAACCGGTAGAAGAAGAAGATACTCATTTTAAAAATTCACCCTCTTTTTATTATTTTCACCCCTTTAAGTGGATTTTCCAAAAAGGTGTGTTCATTTATTTTTAAAAGAGATTCCAAGTAGGGCCTATCAATTTTAACGTCTGTAACATCTTCAATTTCTGAGATATATGTATCCTTATATAAAGAATTCAGCTCCTTCCTCACTTCTTTTCACCCCCCTCGCCCCTAAAGTGGATTTTCTGAAGAAAAAAAAATTGTGTTCTTTTATTTTAAAGGAGATTCCAAATACCAAATTTCATGTCTGTAACATGTTAGGTTTTTGTGATATATTGTAGATAATCTCACTGCTGTAGAATCCTGGAGCTGACGTTGCCATGGTTACGGCAGTTCATTTCTTTATCCGATTCCTAGAGCAGGGGTAGTGTGGTGCCAGTATCTCAATAATGGTTGGTTTTGCGGCCCGCAGGGCTTACCGAGCTTTATTCTTTGCGTCAAGGGGCTTAAAGTGAGCTTTGTCTCGTCCTTATACGACTAATTCGATATTTCGCCTATATTAGCCTATTATTTTTATATCTTCCCTCGTGTTCCCCTCCCACTCGAGTTGTTTTGAAAATAAAATACAGATCACGTCCCTTAGGGATAAGGTATATTCTTCTTCTTAATCTGTTTACCCTCCAGGGTTGGTTTTTTCCCTCGGACTCAGCGAGGGATCCCACCTCTACCATCTCAAGGGCAGTGTCCTGAAGCGTGAGACTTTCGGTCGGGGGATTCAACTGGGTAGAATGACTAATACCTCGCCCAGGCGGCCTCACCGGCTATGCTGAAAAAGGGCCTTGTCGGGGATGGGAAGATTGGGAGGGATAGACAAGGAAGAGGGAAGGAAGTGGCCGTGGCCTTAAGTTAGGTACCATCCCGACATTTGCCTGGAAGAGAAGTGGGAAACCACGGAAAACCACTTTGAGGATGGCTGAGGAGAGAATCGAACACCCCTCTACTCACTTGACCTCCAGAGGCTGAGTGGACCCCGTTCCAGCCCTCGTACCACTTTTTCAAATTTCGTGGCAGAACCGGGAATCACACTAACCACTACACCACAAAGACGGACTAAGAATAACGTATATTCACATTAGTAAAATATTTTTTAGAATCGGTCCAGTAGTTCCTGTGATTAGCCATTACATACAAACAAGCTTTACCTCTTTATATATTAGTATAGATAAGTTCGTTATGTGGTTACCTGATCATCAGAAAAGACATATCTTCATGAAGGAGACTTATCAGAGTACAAAGTGAAAAATAAGGTATTAGTGAAGGAGGGGTTGAACTTTCGTTGTTCTGAGACGCCAGCTGTGTGCCCTACAAAATTCCTTGCAGCTACTTGGGGCTAACCGAAGATATTGCCAAGGAAGAGCTGTGTGAAGAGTTCTGCATTTTCGAAAGCATCCCTTTGGATGTCCTGAAAAGCGGTGCAGGTGAATCTCAGAAGTGGGTAAAAGTTTTTACAAAGCATAATGAAATGCATAAACATAAGAAACTTGATGTCAAACAAGTGGACTGGTGCGAGAATTATATATTATAAAATTCATACCATTACAACATCTGATGCTGATGTTTAAAAGAAAGCGATGTCGAGTGTCCATTACTTTTATAAATTGTCCCTAATTTCACTGGCGTGTACTTTATTCCGTTGAGCGAAATGTGGCATCCCTTATGAGTGTGGTAGTCTTCTGCCGTCTGTAATTCATTTCCTTCTGTCGCAGTACAAATATCTCAATGTTGTCTCAAACATGAGAAAGAGCATGCTATAAGCTTTCGTTTGGTGTGATTAGCTTTCCTGAAAAAAAATGTCATCTGGTTCAGTTTAGCACATGATCATCCAAACATGACTGTGAATTGATATCTCAAACTTTTGAATTAACGAGCGTTTATCTGGTCAGAGAATAATCTTTTTATATTCCAAACTTTTAAGATGCCATTGTTACACGCTTCAGTTTTATTTCTGTACAAGCTAGTGCTCTAGATGATGTGATGTTAGAACCAAGAGTAGTGCCAATATAATTAGCCAATATTATAACATTAGTCTTCATATTAGTGATGTCAATCATAAATGTATGAAACCGAATATCGATACTTACACTATCTTCTGTGCAAAAGGTTCTGGCGCAGTGTTTTAATTAGTTTGATAAACATGATGTTGAAAACATAAAAAATAATGAATTAACGCACACTTCTGGCTTAATGTACAAAACGGTAATATATTACATGTTAGTACCATACCATCCATAACTGCCAACTACAAGATTTAATAGTACGAGTTAGGAATGTTAAAAGCAGTGAAATATACAGTCGCATCAGAGAACGACACCTGCACTAAAATGTTTCTGGGGGAGGGTTGCCCCGTAATTTTGTTATTTAACTATGAGGGGACTTTAGAAAAAGCTACATGCGATTAATTACAGGGCCTACGTAGTTCTTGACATGTTATTTACCGAAGATGCAACGATATTTAGGCCACTATAGTTTAATTTGAGTTGTTTTCGATTCACTTTAAGAACTAAAGGTATATGGACCATCGGATTCCTCATACTTGTGGGAGTTGAAAGTGTCTATAGACTTTGATATTAGAAAGTATCTTGTAATTATGTAGAATTGTTTCCAGTACGTGCCACGGCAACTCAAATCAATACTAATTTAATATTTTATTTCTGAAATAATTGCAACAAAAAACAACAACAACAACAATTACTACTACTACTATTACTACTAATACTACTAATCTACAATCTATTGCCACAGCATTAAGTAAACATTTCCTCTTAAGGATGATAGATACCAGTTTGAGAATTCAAACTATAGATTTTTGAAAAGTGTCGTATAGAGTACATCCACACTAATATTTTGACGTAGAAACCTTCTAACAAGAGCTGTGACGTCACTAGAGTGGTGGTATGTCCATTATTTTCGATATCACTCGTCGTGTGTAAGTCCAGTACTATCGATATGATTTGCTATCATAATATGAGGAAGTGATGCAATCATGAAAAGTATACAACTGAATAAACGATATCAACATTTCGTACATACAAATAATAATAATAATAATAATAATAATAATAATAATAATAATAATAATAATAATAATAATAATAATAATAATAATAATAATAATAATAATAATAATAATAATAATAATAATAATATGCACTCAAGATAAATTGCTCATTATACAAATAATCGACTTAGATCTACTCACCTGAATTACATGTCGGTCACTAGGTGAATTACTGTATTTTGAGCTTTACGGAGTGATTGGCTGAATGGTTTGGGTCACGTTGCTGTCATCTTGCATTCGGGAGATAGTGGGTTCAAACCCCACTGCCAGTAACCCTAAATATGGTTTTCCGTGGTTTTCCATTTTCACACCAGGAAATTAATTAAGGCCACGGTTGCTCCCTTCCCATTCCTAGCTCTTTCCTTTCCTATCATTGCCATAAGACCTATGTGTGATGGTGGGATGTAAAAATTATATTTGAAAAATAGTAGAAGAAATGTGCTCTATTTTGGTGCTGATAGTTTTTTAATAATTATTACGAAAATTACTTCCTAATGTAGAGTCAACAGTCATTAACTCCATACTACTCTCTCGTAACAAAAATTGGCAGTTTTCAATTTTCATTATAGAAGATTTATAAAACCAACCCTGTAATTTCCACTCCTTCAAAATGCATCTTCATCAAAATCATATATCAACGTCTGAAATAACGTAAGTACGTTAAGTAAGTATCGAAACATTTGAATTTCTCAATTGATTGCATGCACCATGAAATAATATTGAACGTTCCCACACAAATATCCCTGGCGATAATTTGCTTCTGAACACACACGAGCTCAAGTTGTACTTCTAAATAATTGAGTTTTTGAGTCATCACAATCTAGTAACTCACTGATACAGTAATCTGAAGTTGGGCACATATTATTTAACATTAATCTAGTGATGTAGACGAGTTGCTGAAAACATTCAAATGGCTCAGTAAAAACTGAAATGCTCAATTTCTTGTACATAATAAACTATCTCCTAAAATCTAGCTATATTTTTAGAAGATGTCTTGTAATCATTTAGATACACTTGTATACTTAAATCTTATAAAAATGTTTCGGAAACGTTGACAGTTGGAAAGTATTTAGTTTGAAAACTGTAAAATAAAACTCCCCCCATCAATTTTCCGTGAAAATTCACGGAAATTTATCTCTTTTAACTTACCAAACAATTTATATGTAATGTTTTCCTTCTTCACACCATGCCTTGAAGTTCAACTCGTCCTCCTGAAATATTTCCTCTCTCCTTTGTTCTGGCGATTTTCTTTTGGCGGGGGCTGATTGTGATATGTATGAACGCTGCCAAGAAGATATATTCACCGAGCTCGATAGCTGCAGTCACTTAAGTGCAGCCAGTATCCAGTATTCGGAAGACAGTGGGTTCAAACCCCACTGTCGGCAGTGAAGATGGTTTTCCGTGGTTTCCCATTTTCACACCAGGAAAATGCTGGGACTGCACCTTAATTAAGGCCAGGGCTGCTTCCTTCCCACTCCCAGCCCTTTCCTATCCCATCGTCGCCATAAGACCTATCTGTGTTGGTGCGACGTAAAGCCAATTGTAATATAGACTATATATGTTGCTGGGAGGGTATCATCAGTTAATTTTGGTTTTCCCGTTGGCAGAGTTAAGGAAGAACCATCTGATCTCTTTGCAGTGTTTATCCGAGCTACACGATTTTTCAGAAGAATGTCTTGTGTATAACAAGCACATTTACCGGCTTCTAAATAATCTCGATGTATAACACGAACTTCCTTATTTCGTTTCTCTTTATCAGTAGGAAATACGAATTTTCAAATGACCCCTTCCTTTTTTGAGCAGTAATTAGACGAAGGGCGAGGCATATTTCAGATCCGCAATGTTAAAAACTGTTATATAAGTTATTTGCCTTTTCTGGCAAGATGTAGTGTTTGCAGTGCACTATGTCTTCTGGTATGGGCTATATCAAATTTGTTACTTTCATTGACCTGTCTCAGTCTCATCCTTGCCTTTGACAATATGAAAGTGACTGAGGTATGAGTGATGCTAGTAATACCATTGCTTATGCAGCCAGTCCCTGTTATGAATGGTGTGAAAATAACGCTCATAGGGTCGGTTGTTGCATGCATTTCAGTGGGCTTGGCAGACTGATATGTCATAGCAAGGGCTGGCTCGGTGAGGAAAGCAACGGGAAACCACCTCACTCCTCATTTCCCTAGTACGCCTCTTCAGCGACGCCTAGGCTATTTATGACAGCTGTTGGCAGTGTTGCAGAGGATCAAACCAGCCTTCGGGCTGAATACCCAACATACATACATATAAGTTATAGAAGTTCACATAACCTAGCAGTGTTTGCTTGGTTTACACCAAGCTGCTCAGACTACAATAGTATAGTAGTACAAACATATTATTAGAGGGAATAAAGTTTACTGATACTTTTTCGTGATATTATTTCTTGAAAACACCAATGAACACCTTTAACAATGTTCAAATGACAACGTGCAATCAAACTATCATGTAAACAGAACGTAAGGTCCCATGTGGAGGCACCAATTTAGTGACGACATTCCTGTGGAACTGTTGAGTAGAAGGTCAGTACTAACATGTTAAGTTAGCCATGGTACATCTCATAAATTCATGGTAGAATAAGGAAATGATCTTAGGCCAATCAGGACGGTAGGTATGCATTCAAGCATTCCGTCGCTGTGCCTCGACATACTGTTATGTGACAATGTTGAGGGGAAAAATACTAACCTGCAACACATGCATCACTAAAATTCGTTGATATAGTTCATGCAGTGCTGAACCTTAAATGACAGAACCTTTCTGGTAAGAGTTCTAAGCTGAAATATTATCCCATAGCGTTTTTATAGGCGTAACGACGATTCACACAACTCTATTTCAGAAACAAGTAGAACTGTACAACAACAATTTTGGGTGGAATGAGGTATTCATTTTAAATACGGTATTGACATATCTTCCTGGGATATCTTATTTAGTTACAGACTTAATAATAATAATAATAATAATAATAATAATAATAATAATAATAATAATAATAATAATAATAATAATAATAATCAGGGAGATAAGGGAGGATCTTGAGAAGTCTCGATTAAATCGGGAAGACATCTTAAACGGAACAAAGTTTAGATCAGTGATGGGCAGTTTCAGAGGCTTCCAATACGAACAAAAATGAATAGGGGTTGGACAAAGGAAAGAAGAAAGGTTTCCAGAGAAAGAATGCAAAGATTTTGGGCTGCAAAGAAGGCTTTCAGTAATGCGCGATTGTTGCTTAACGCGGTACCAAACGGCCATAAACGAATATAATAATAATAATAATAATAATAATAATAATAATAATAATAATAATAATAATAATAATAATAATAATAATACTGCATCCTACGGGTTAAGGTGAACTACAGTTATTTCTCCGACTAGTCAGATTTCGTCTCAGGGTATCCATATTTTAAGAAAAATGTTTAATTTTTCTATAAGTTCAATTTTACGTAAGTCCAGAGAAAGATACTAGTTCCAAGTGCAGTTCTGAAATATGTATGTCATCACCAAATCGCAAAGTTCACAAATACGAACTTCGATCAACGACTTCCAACGCAAATCCGCCCAGAAAATATTTTATGTGCTAAGTATGACTATAATCTAATACTACGAATAATAACTCACTGAATTATAAAAATAATTAAGAAGCTTATTTATTAAATTAATAAAATCGCAAAAGAAATGGTAAAGTAACTAGATATGTTCATGAACTTCTAGTTAATATCTCAAAAACAAAGATTTTCATACGTGAATTAATTCTTTAAGTTAGCGCTGGCTTATATTTAGCTTATGATTGCTTATTACAACATTTTGAACTGGATATTTCTGAAGTGAAATAAAATTTTGCCTAAATCTTCCATTAAAAAATTAAACCGTGCTACTTGCGTACACAAATATAGCTTAATTATCTGATTATTGTCAAAGTTCATGGTTTTACCAAGTATTTATATCATTTACGATGTCAAAAATTCACTGTCATCACAACGATAACAGTAATCATATAATAATAATGACCTGAATTATAATAAAAATGACCTAAAATTTAAAAAAATCTGCATAATCTGTATTATCTGAGTTCTGATAATAGTGATCTGAATTCGTTGGTATCGGATAAAATGAAGAAAACGAGAAATCGACTGACGTGCAAAGTTACTTGGTCCTACTGCCATTCAAATTACGGCTCCTAGCTTATTACTTTTATAGTGTTTCAATTTAAGAAAAATATAAACGATATTTCATATATATATTGAACCCATAATTCCACGATGAGAAATTTTTTTATTTTCTCAATATTTATTTCAAATCAACAAGCTACTTTTATTTTTGAGGGCAGCCATGTTGCGCTCCTAAGAGCCTCGATGTCGCGTGGGAAGGATCTCACCCGCGGCAGGCTCGTGAAATACCGTGACACTTCGGTGGATTTCGAGTGCCCGATAATTCTTTAAATTCACGGAATTCTGCGTAACGAGGGATTTTGGCAATACAGTAAATAAAGAAATAAATAATCTAAATTATTCTTAAACCCTACGTGAAGACAGAGCCCCCAGGGTAAATTATAAATGCAGTTAAGCCTAAGTACAAGTCAGCGTCAGATCAGTGAACTAGCTCCACGTGCCATGGTCAAGGGATGAAGAAAACGCGCGAAACTTCCGGGCAGAAATAATTTATTTCACCTGTTGTGAGTGTGGTAAAATTATGAGATTAACATCAAAAATAATTACAAGTCTGTCCGGAATTCTGGGACAAGTCTCATAAAAATCGGTATATTGGACGCGAAATTAGCAAATTACGCAATCAAGCTTAGTAGTGTGTGTAGCGTCCCTCCTAAGACTATAAGAGGAACCCCCCATTGCATATTTTTCAGTGTCGATCTGGTTTTTGAAGCGGCGGTAGCTTACGCCCGTCGTCAGCAGAAAATTGTACCAGATTGATCTATAAACGACTTAGTACATGTTCGTGGCTGAGGTCCACCCAGTCGGTTAGAAAGGGAAGGTGACAGAAAATTTCTGAACTATTGCCGACAAATTGTGAAAGTATAGGCGTCTGTTAAAGTACACAGCAAATGTTACTGTATCACCTTATGTGCGTTTGAAAGTGGTAAGAGAATTGGGAAGCTAGTCAGAGTAGTTTTGATTTCGTTATCTGTTGAACACCTGGTGTGTTTGTGGGTGACAGAGAGAGACAACTCTGGGACGAAAGCAGACAGTAGCAGTTGACTGCAGAACGAGGGAGGTTCGTGGTACACATTATAACGAGGAAAGTGCGTGATTTGTGTTGTAATTTTATATCGTGTGAAAAAGGCAGTGTTTGTAAGAGTGATATGTTGGAAATGATGATGTTATTTGTGCAAATGTACGGCTAAAGGCATGAGGTCATCTGGCGACAATGTAGCCAGAATACTGAGGATGGCGCCATTTTGAAGGTCCGTCTATATTTGTATTATGTTGTAGTTAGGTTTTTTGTTCTGTCCCAACATACTTTTCAAGATGATTGTCGGGTTGATATTTGTAATTATCAGGCGAAAAGTGTTATAATTTTGGTCAGCGTGTGAAAATTTTAGTTTGAAAATTTCACGTCAAGAAACTGTAAAAATGCGACGTTTAAATCTGGTGTTAATGTTCTATGAGATATTGTCCAAAGCGAGAAAATTTAGGAAAGCTATAATTGTAAAATAGTCGTGAAGAGTGTCTTAATTTCAAATATCAGTTGAATTCAGAAATGTTTGTCGATAATAATAATAATAATAATAATAATAATAATAATAATAATAATAATAATAATAATAATAACAATGTCTACCGCGGGATAAAGAAATTTGTCTATGTTAAAAGTGCATTTAACCTGTATATTTTACAAGGATCACAGGCACTTAGAATATTTCAGTGAAATTCGATAGAGTTATATTTATTCATGGGAAGTAAAGATTTTGGGACATCGTGTATATCAGTGATACGGAAAGTCGCGGTGTGTTCTTGGATTCTCGAGGTCCGAAAGTCGTAGTAATATTAAAATAAAGAGGTGTATTTCATAATGGTTGTTGTTTTCACTAGAGGATTGAAAAATGAAAGGGGTCTTGGAAATATAAGAAAAATGGGTTGAGAGCGAAGAATGTATATATGTGGAGATGAGAGGGATAGGAATATTGAAGATGAAATGAAGCCTGGATTTTAAGTGATACCGCTGGGATAAGGCGAGGAGAATGAGTTTGAGACAGGCTATGTTTGCCGAGGAAGTATTTGTGAAACAGACTGTATTGTGACAGGCTGTAGAGTATTCCGCTACCAATCCGAAATTTGAGACGACTACTGTGTGAGGCATCGTAGATTTCTAGTAAGATCCCAAGTGAAAACGACTCTAGTAAAAGTCAAGTGACTAATTACGTAAAGCCCGTATGAATATTAAGATAATGCGACCTCAAGGATAAAAGAGCATTTCGAATACATGGTTGGTGTTGTATTGAATTTCGTTTCACTGGATATGTCATTGATATAAATATTTGGAATTGACGGTAGGCGATTTGAGAGTTTCTAAATGCGGTAGTGATGATTATTATTTTGAATACATCCACTAAATGGTAGACGTGTGTTGGGAGTTATCATTGCTTCCCTAAAAACTTCATTGCACAGGCTGAGATTGTGTTTGAGTTGGAGAATTGTTCGTCACGTATATTTATTTTCGAGTTCACGTATTGTAACGAGATGGAGTCTTACTGCATTTTTCGACTTGCATTCGTTTAATAGTAAGAGACGCGGTCCCATATGTATTGAAATGTCAGAGTTGGTTTGAAATTGTTAGTTCGCCTGATATGCTAGAGGATACGTAGTACGATCCATTTGGACGCCCGACAATAGATTTAGGACGTCACATGTTATCCTTGGAGTTACTGATGATGAAATATCCTAGTTCACGCCCGACGATAGAATTTGGAAGGTGTCATGTACATAGAGATTAGTGTTAGGATGTACAGATTTTAAGTGAGCCCGACTATAGGTCTGGGATGTCAGCTGTACATACTCAAGTCTCAGATTAGATGTTTCTTTTGTTTTCGCGAAGTGACTTGGGCGAAGGTAGCCTCTACAGTAAAATATGAAATATGAAGAGGGTTAGATCGACAATAATGAGGCCAACTAGTGCGTAGCTCCAACAGCTGAAGGGTGTTCCTTGAGATAACGGGGCCGCTATCGGTGAATGAGGGTTGCCCAAATATTGGATATCGACCTGATGGAGATTAAATATTTTTACTGTAATTCTCCACGCGTGTTGAGTTTTAATGACTTCGATATGTTATTTTATTTTACGGACTTAATTGTTTTGTCGTTCTGACGTCCGTTTCGTTTTGATAGTGTGCATATTGACACTCAGTGTATTAGCGTGAGACTTGAGTTGCGAATGCGGTTTCGATTCGTCAGCCAGTAATATTATTTTATTTTCAGTCTTTGTCGTACTTTCATTTTATTCGTAGTTGAATTCGATTAAGTAATCATTTTATAGGTAGTGTGTTGGGACAGACAATAAGTAGACGGATCTGTAAAGGTAGTCATTGTTTTTTTTAAGGAAAGAATTCCTTAAAGTTGTAATATTTTTTCAATGTTGACTGGTAATTTCATTAAGCGTAACATAACCATTTCTAACCTGAAAATCGGTTTGGTAATAATACTTTTCAAGTGATTTACCACTTTTTAATTAACTTCAGTGTTTGGCATTTCTTCTAAATGCGTGATGAATAAGTGTTTCCTGCATTTCGCAGTTTTGTTCCTTTAGAACGACGTAACGTAAGATCCTCGCGGATCATGTTGTTGTTGGTTCCTTCCGAACAGCTGTTTGGGTGATGCACATTTAGCATCGGGATTACCTTATCACTTAAGGGTGTCATGAATGACAAATACATGGTGGAATTTTATTTCAATTGTGAATGATGCTGTTAACTTGTAGTGAGCACCATGCTTTCCCATAATATTTCGCAACCTATCCAAAGCAACTGATAGTCAATTTGGTTCGATTAAGGGTCCATTCGGCGGGTGTTCCGTATCCGTAAAGGGTATTCGACTGGTGGATAACCTTAATTGAGAGGAAATCAGGCGTTCTACTTGTTGAAAGTCAAATTTTCCACGGATAGTGTGGATTAATTCTCAGTTCTCGTTTGGAGTAATAGGTGCCCGGTTTTCAGGTCTTTCCTTTTTCAGTTTTTCAGTTTCGCTGTCCACTAATGTACTAATTTCACCGAAGCAATTCTTCGATATTGTGAGAAATAAATCAACGCTATGCAATGTGACTGCGTTTGAAACATTCAATAATAAATAATTTATAATTTTTTTCTCTCAAGGATTTATATTAAAATAACAATGTTGTCGTGTCATTTCGATTTTAATAAAAGTTAGTAAGCACATATTTGCTCCTCATTTCAAGTAGTTAGGCTCTCTTCTGAACCCCATCGTTTGGTTAAGATCGTGACCGAATTTATTCCATAACGACCCATGATTTAAGAGTTCTATATTGTTCTACTGTAGCAGCCGTGGCCGACCAACGATGGAATGGTAAGTTCAAGGGTTCAATATATCATTTTATCTCCCTACTCTAGCTATATAATTCCTTATTTAACTTAACACAGTTCAATGTGCACATAGCCGATAAGCTTCTGCCATATAAACATGTGTGCAAGTACCTGCCGTATGATATCTCAATATTATATTATCACTCTGGTTATACACTGACTGACAGAGCAAATGCAACACCAAGAAGGAGTGGTTCGAAAGGGATGAAAGTTGGGCAAAAAACAGAGACGGCACGGACGAATAATTGATGTTTATTTCAAACCGATATGCAGGTTACACAATGCGCACGGCATCGACTCAGTAGGATGTAGGACCACCGCGAGCGGCGATGCACGCAGAAACACGTCGAGGTACAGAGTCAATAAGAGTGCGGATGGTGTCCTGAGGGATGGTTCTCCATTCTCTGTCAACCATTTGCCACAGTTGGTCGTCCGTACGAGGCTGGGGCAGAGTTTGCAAACGGCGTCCAATGAGATCCCACACGTGTTCGATTGGTGAGAGATCCGGAGAGTACGCTGGCCACGGAAGCATCTGTACACCTCGTACAGCCTGTTGGGAGATGCGAGCAGTGTGTGGGCGGGCATTATCCTGCTGAAACAGAGCATTGGGCAGCCCCTGAAGGTACGGGAGTGCCACCGGCTGCAGCACATGCTGCACGTAGCGGTGGGCATTTAACGTGCCTTGAATACGCACTAGAGGTGACGTGGAATCATACGTAATAGCGCCCCAAACCATGATGCCGCGTTGTCTAGCGGTAGGGCGCTCCACAGTTACTGCCGGATTTGACCTTTCTCCACGCCGACGCCACACTCGTGTGCGGTGACTATCACTGACAGAACAGAAGCGTGACTCATCGGAGAACACGACGTTCCGCCATTCCCTCATCCAAGTCGCTCTAGCCCGGCACCATGCCAGGCGTGCACGTCTATGCTGTGGAGTCAATGGTAGTCTTCTGAGCGGACGCCGGGAGTGCAGGCCTCCTTCAACCAATCGACGGGAAATTGTTCTGGCCGATATTGGAACAGCCAGGGTGTCTTGCACATGCTGAAGAATGGCGGTTGACGTGGCGTGCGGGGCTGCCACCGCTTGGCGGCGGATGCGCCGATCCTCGCGTGCTGACGTCACTCGGGCTGCGCCTGGACCCCTCGCACGTGCCACATGTCCCTGCGCCAACCATCTTCGCCACAGGCGCTGCACCGTGGACACATCCCTATGGGTATCGGCTGCGATTTGACGAAGCGACCAACCTGCCCTTCTCAGCCCGATCACCATACCCCTCGTAAAGTCGTCTGTCTGCTGGAAATGCCTCCGTTGACGGCGGCCTGGCATTCTTAGCTATACACGTGTCCTGTGGCACACGACAACACGTTCTACAATGACTGTCGGCTGAGAAATCACGGTACGAAGTGGGCCATTCGCCAACGCCGTGTCCCATTTATCTTTCACTACGTGCGCAGCACAGCGGCGCATTTCACATCATGAGCATAGCTCAGTGACGTCAGTCTACCCTGCAATTGGCATAAAGTTCTGACCACTCCTTCTTGGTGTTGCATTTGCTCTGTCAGTCAGTGTATAATAATCTTGATTTTTACACGATCTATATTCATGGAGAATACGACACAACACACATAAATCTATTCATTACCAGTTATTACTACTGCCAAATCATTCTCAATACTCAGCTAAATATATATATATAACTTAACCATCCATACCTTGCTATAAGTTTTCCCTGGGGTATGTTTCCTTTCAGTACTTGCTTTGTTTCCATCCATATATCGCGTATTATTCATTTCACACATGTCTCAGTACTTACCATTCTGCACAATATTTCAATTAAATCATAACAAACACTTCCTTATTATCCTCAATAACCTTCATTTCAACTCATATTCAACTCACTTAACATTCATATATGATACATATAACCTCCAATAATCATCTAATACATTGAGACATCACGTTCATTTCACGCAGAAATTCCTTTCTTAATACTCAACTTATCGTAAATACGACACATAACCCCACATACGGTATCTATTCTTCATACATTACTATACATCAAAGAATATGTTGACTTTAATTAAACACTTCCAAATATGCGTCCTACTATGACGTAATCTAGGTTTGGATAGCACTATGTCATTCATAGATCTTTTAAACTAACTGGCACTCTTTGAAATCAGCTGTTTTACTATGTCACTTTTTAATCGTATACTCACTCATTGATTGAAATTATATCATAATACTTAACCAGTATATCATGGGATATCGTCTTAATTCCACATTGACTTAATATATTAATAGCATCTTAAATATATCGCACTTCACTTTCTTATATCATTTGCACACTTAATTATTTCATGCTTGGGCTATTCAGTTCTGCAGCACATACCATGAATACGTTAAATAAAGAACTATTCTACTTATTACTACCACTTAGCTCGTCATTCGACATCTCGGGCCTTAGTTGCTCCTCTCCGTCTGCCCCATGGCTGGATCTTAGGTCATGGTTCGACGACTGGTCGGATCCTTCATCTCAAGTGGCTCTGGTTACGTGACCTCCTTCTCTCGTGTTGGTTTGTCTTAACCGGCAGGATGACATCTCTCTCCAAGTTGGTCCATGCCGGTTTAGTAAGCCATCATTTCCTCAGAAGTACTGTAGACAATATCGAATATTTCTGAAAAATACATATTCATTTTGGATTTCTGATATCTTAAAATTTCTGTTGATATCTATATATTCTAGCTTTCTTCTGTAGATTAATTTCTTAATTCTTGAGGTCTGCGTATAGGTAAATCGCCTCGTCTTTTTGAAATATACGGAGTTAGCTTATTTGATTTTGGGAATGATTGTTTCTCTATTTATCTCCGCTATTATTTTCTCCAGTTTCAGTTCCAGTTTCTGCTCTCGTGTATCACCAGATCTTATGCTTTCAAATGATCAGCATATATATCTGAACGAAGTTTTCAAAATTCGCCGGGTTCTTAACCTCCTCACTCTATTTTATATATTAATACGCTCTTCTCTTCGATATTAATGTCGTTTCAGCTTAATATCCGCGTTAGAAATTGTTCAATCTTCTCAATTCTTAGAGCAATATCAATCACCTCTTGTCCTTGCGAGATTAAATTTTCAAGTCAGTTTTTCTAATAATCCTTTCGATTCTTCTTATTTTTTTAAAACAATTCAGTCGATTCTACTCTGTCGCACATTGCCTTCGTAATATCGTAGTTCCGAATCAGTCATGGCCTTCTAATATGCTTAAACGTCGATATCTTGCTATATATTCCTGTGTCTTGGGTGGTCTCTACCTTCCGTAGGCGCCATTTTGGAACACGTCCAAGAAATGCATTGGGTACAATAATAATAATAATAATAATAATAATAATAATAATAATAATAATAATAATAATAATAATAATAATAATAATAATAATAATAATAATAATAATAATAATAAACTCGTCTATAAAAGGTAAGGGGAGTAGAAGGGAACTTGTATTGCGATCAGTTAAATGAATAATCTGGACTATTTACTCGATAAACATATGATAGAATTATAAATTAATTTGGGCGATAGATCAAAATGAACAATGTGTTATTTCAGGTGGTGCACATGAAATGCAGAACTTCGGGATGAAGTTATTTTCGTATTAAATATCACCACCAGATGGTGATGATGTGTTGGTTAGTACATTTTGTATCTCAGTTCTTGTTTGCACATCTGTTTTTCCTGGAATAGAAATTTTCCTTATTTGAACAGAATTGTAACATGTGACAAAAGTGGGGTTCGAAAATAATCGTAGTCGATTTATAGTATAACCAGATGCTAATGATCCCCCAAAACACATCCCGTAACCGAACCTTGGTGGCGTGCATCAAATATTATTCACTATTTCTTATTGCAATGTGGTGAAACCATCAATGAGAAGTAGTATTGTAGCTCTTGGGTATACAAACGATATACTTTCTTGCGATTCTGGATGATTTTAACTACCCCAGTGGATTGTTCATCAACAATTTTGGGTGGAATGAGGCTTTCGGATACCAAGAGCGCCAGTTCAAAAGCGGCAGAGGGAGGCATATTTTCGAAGGGAGGAAAAATGTCCATTCGGCACACCATGTCCTAGAATGTCGGCACTTTAAAGATCTATGGTGACACATTTGGTGTTTACACGACAAAGCTGAAATTCTGCCATGGATCTCCTACTCAGATAAATTTTGAAAACATGTTACGGATTTAAAATGAGGATATAAAGTGAGTCAGGAAATTAAAATATTTAGGATCAGTATTTGAGGTTGATGGCACAAGTTCATCTGAAAATTAGAGACGAGTAAATGAGGGCAGGAGAACAATTGGGGCAGTACATTTTCAGTAATGTGATATGGAAACATTTGAAGGAAAACAAAGAAACGAATCTACAAATGTGTAGTGTAGAGTATTCTACTAATTGGAGCATAAACATGGAAAATAAACGGACAATATGCAAACAAATTATTAGCACAGAGATGGAATTTTGGAGAAGAGCAGCTAGAAAATCAAAACCGCATAAAGCAAGAAACCTTAGAATGAGCTTATCATGGGGAGAGAGGAGAATGTATTGGACGTGATTGAAGAAGAAGGTGAAAAGGATGACAGATGACAGAATTCCCAAGATGTTGCTAAACTGGGAAGCTGAAGGACACAGGAAACGGGGAAAAACCTAGGGAAAAGTGAGTGAATGATATACGGAGGCGCATGGATGGAAGAGGTTTTAGTGAGGAAGATACACAAGATCGAGAAATATGAAGGAAGAAAGTATATGGACTTATGGGTTGCAGGAAATCTATTATATTGCAGGGAATTCCTAAATAACAACTAAACAAATATATATTATTGGCTTCTTTTAGAGAGGGCCTAATAAATAAAAAGCAGTTTGGACTCAAAATTTGGCGGATGTTTTAAGGCTGGATGGACTTCTTAACACCGCGTAACTTTTCCGGTAAAATTCCTAACCCGGAATTTTCCAGAATCCGAGCCTCGGCTGTTCGTACGGAAAACATGCAGCTAAGCTACTTCACTAACCACACACCCAATGCAATAGAACCACTCTTTTTTTAAAAGGAAAGGAACTATTTTCACATTTTTGTTTACGTCGCTGGAATCTCGCGAAGTGTGTTGGCACGCATTAGTGTGAGGGTGGCAAGATCAGCGACCTCCAACTGCTCCTGTTAACCTAGTAAATCCTGTAAACTCTTTATGACTGCGGAAGTCTGTTTCACTCCACTCAGCTCCAGGGATTCGATGTTTGCTTTAGATAGCTTGCAGCATCATGCGAAGCATATGGTACGATATATGAAACCAACCCAACCATAATCGTTAGTAATAATAATTTTGCTACTGTGCATCGGGATTGTAAATTTATATTCCGTTTCTTGGAGAGTTTGCTTCTACTGACCTACATTTCGCCTCCTCACGCTGGACAGAAAGAAAGAGTACAAGCTACATTTTTGTAACTTTTCCCCTCCTCTGTGAGGCCCACAGGCGGATTATATAGGCATTAAATCTTAACAGCTCATTCAGCACATCAGGTTCTTTCCTCGTTCACATCGCTCTTCTTGCTCCTCACAAACAACCACACGGATGTTCTCCGACCTTCTTCAATGGAGACAAACGTTGAATACACTCAACATCAACAATCTAAAATTATAATTTGTTTTTGGTCGGGAATGAGTACTGACGAAGTAGGTTACCATTCTGTTGAGAAAGAGGTGCAGTTCAGTGACATGCTTCCGGCTTTGAAATTCACGTGGTTGAGGTGTGTGCTGCTTGGCTTTTAACAAGCTCTGGTTACGTGGTATTACAGTGGTTTAAACTTCTACATTCCCACGAAACGAGATGTTGTTATATGCCAAATAATACACCTCAATCAAGGCAGTTTCAAAGTGCCGGGCTGTGTAGCTCGGGCAGTATAGCGGTGGCCTTCTGAGCTCAACTTGGGAGGTTTGATCCTGGCTCAGTCCGGTGGTATTTGAAGGTGCTCAAATACGTTAGCCGCGTGTCGGTTGATTTGCCGGCACGTAAAAGAACTTTTGCGGGACTAAATTCCGGCAGCTCACCGTCTCCGGAAACCATAGAAGTAGTTGGTGGGACGTAATACAAATAACGTTATGATATTTTCTTTAAAATCGTTACGGCTTCATTGGACCACGTTTATTTAGGTTTCCACACATGTTTGCATATCCTTGCCCACGTGTCCTTTCTCTTAATATGAGCATTTCTTCTATCCTCTGACCAGGGAAGTAGTTTCATTGGTGTGACCTCATCTTCAGGTATCCTCCTATCGTGGGCATTTTGTTTAAAGATGTGTCTATCTTGGAAATCTTGTTCCGTTATCCCGCTCAGAATTATTATTTTTACACGTTGCTTTACGTCGCACCGACACAGATAGGTCTTATGTCGACGATAGGATAGGAAAGACCTTGGAGTGGGAAGGAAGCGACCGTGGCCTTAATTAAGGTGCAGCTCCAGAACTTGCTTTCTTAAGATGATTGGATCGAATCTCATAATCAGCAAACCTGAAGATGGTTTTCCATGGTTTCACATTTTCACTCCACGTATAAACTATAATTGTACCTTGTTTATGGCCACGGCCATTACTTTCCCATTCCTAGCCTTTTTCCACCTTGCATCCCCGAATGTCTTTGATGCGTTAGTGCAATGTTAAACCAATTACTATTTAAAAAAAATAATACACTACCAGCAAAATCTCATGTAAATATATTCAGTAGATTTTTAGTTATTATAAAAGCCATACATAAAAATTACGAAAACAACAAAAGTATGGCAGAGTGGTAATAGTAATTGACATACATGGCCATTTAAAAACACATCTTTAGAATTTACGGAGATATTGTAATTAATGAATTATTCTTTTACCAGATTAAAGACGAATGTATACTCTATAAAGAAAACATAAATTGATAAATGCCATAACAAAAGTGTTATAGTTGACAACAAATATCCTGAGCTAATTCGTATTAATATCAAACTTGCGAACAAGAAGATGGAACAGGTCACAACATTCACCTATCTTGGAAGCATTATTACACAAGACAACAGATGTAGCATGGATATCAAGAGGAGGACAGAACTGGACAAACAACTATTCATCAACAAAATAAATTTGCTGGAAAGTAAACACCTGACATCCAAGTCAGGAAAAGCTTTGCAAAATCTCTTGTTTGGAGCGTGCTGTTTTACGGATCTGAGTCCTGGACATCAACTAAACAAGACAGGAAACTGCCAGATAGAAGCTTTTTAAATTTGGATCTCGAGATGAATGCTGGATGGAAAAGAGATCAAATGGAAGCGTTCTGAAAAAAACAAAGGCAAGGGAGATCTTCTCACTTTGATAATGAAATTACTTTTTTTTTCTAGTTGCTTTACGTCGCACCGACACAGATAGGTCTTATGGCTAGGAGTGGGAAGGAAACGGCCGTGGCCTTCATTAAGGTACAGCCCCAGCATTTGCCTGGTGTGAAAATGGGAAACCACGGAAAACCATCTTCAGGGCTGCCGACAGTGGGGTTCGAACCCACTATCACCCGATTACTGGATACTGGCCGCACTTAAGCGACTGCAGCTATCGAGCTCGGTATGAAATTACTTTACGTTGCACCGACACAGATAGGTTTTATGGCGACGATGGGATAGGAAAGGGCTAGGAGTTAGAAGGAAGCGGCCGTGGCCTTAATTAAGGTACAACCCCAGCATTTACTTCGTGTGAAAATGGGATACCATGGAAAACCATATTCAGGGCTGTCGACAGTGGGGTTCGAACCCACTATCTCCCGAATGGAAGCTCACAGCTGCACTCGCGGAAAACTAGCTCGATATGATAAGGAAAAGGATGGCCAGATTCCTTGGTCACGCCCTGAGACATAACAGCTTCGTGACCAACATTATTGATGGGAAAGTTGTGGGAAAGAAAGGGCGAGGAAGACTAAGGACCAAGTACAACTTCACGATCTGATACTAAATCGTGGTGTCCTTTAGGCCCGGCTCCATGG
This sequence comes from Anabrus simplex, assembly GCF_040414725.1. Lineage (NCBI taxonomy): Eukaryota > Metazoa > Arthropoda > Insecta > Orthoptera > Tettigoniidae > Anabrus > Anabrus simplex. The sequence continues at coordinate 194,032,037 of NC_090271.1, read as the reverse complement.
CTAAATGGTTAGCGTGCTGGCCTGTGGTTACAGAGATCCAGGGTTCGATTCCAGGCAGGGTCGGGAAATTTTTTCATTGGTTAATTTCTCTGGCATAGAGGCTGGGTGTATGCGTCGTCTTCATCATCATTTCATCCTCATCACGACGCGCAGGTCGCATACGGGAGTCAAATCAAAAGACATACACCTGGCGAGCTGAACACGTCCTCGGACAACTCCCGGCACTAAAAGTCATATGCCATTTCATTTCATTTCATTTCATTTCATTTCATTTCATTTCATTTCATTTCATTTCATCGCCTTTAGTTACTAATAATAAAATGCCATTTTTGGCTCGTAAAGATGTACCTCGCCCACGAGAGCAATTTTATTCGTTTATTATGCTCCAAAAATGGAACAGTAGGCACATATATGGACAGACATCTGCTCGCTGTTGCATTTTTGGAACATAATCATTACTGCTCCTTTTACTGTATTTGGTCGAATCACGAGAAATACCACTATTAATATATATGAACTGGTATGAATATAAGGCAGTTTCGAATTTAACATTTATGAAAAATGTCACTGAGTCAAAAGTACACAAATTTGAGTGTATAGAGTAGGCTCCATCTTTCTATATACGTCTGAATGTCTGACTGACAACGATCGATCTTTCGTATATTAGTTCCTTGGAAATATTCTGTTGCCGGCGGATGATGAGAATTCGCTATTTACAACCATTTAAAATGCACTGTTGTTCATAAACGTACATATTATTTATTTTTTGGATTTAGAAAAGCGTACTCTATACAAAGAAGAAAAAACAAAAATATGTTAATTTTTGATGACTCATCCAGATGCCCCTGGAAGTAAACACCACAACATCACTATCTTCTGGTTCAGTGAGGAAAACAACAAGAATCTACATCAACCTCATTTTTTCCCTAGCAAGTTTCTTCAGCGATGTGTAGACTGTGTTAACTGATGATAGAGCTTTTGAGGATCCAGCCAGCCTTCATGTCGAAGAAGCAACAAAGACAAAATCAATACAAGTTTCTTAGTGACGGATTTGTACGTCAACCACGCGGTCTAGGGAGAACGAGCCTGCCTCTTACCCGGAACTACTGGGTTCGATTCTCGGCCAGGTCAAGAAGTATTACCTTGTTCTTAGGGCTGGGTCGAGGTCGACTCAGCCTACATGAGAACAGTTGAGGAGCTACCTGAGGAACAATTAGCAGCCCTGGTCTGGAAAGCGAAGAGTAATGGTCGAGAGAATTCGTCGTGCTGATCACGCATCACATCGTAATGTGCAGGCCTTCGTAATGAGCAACGGTCGATGGTGGGCCAGGTACTGGACACATTTGTCTATCTAGGCTCACTTAATGCAAATTACGGTGGTTGCACTGCCAAAATAAAAAGACGAGTATTGGTATTGCGCAGCTTGCAAGAATATACCTAAGATAACCCCTAAGCCCATGGCACTATAGCCCTTGAAGGGCCTTGGTCTCCCAAGCGACCGATGCTCAGCCCGAAGACCTGCAGATTACGAAGTGTCGTGTGGTCAGCACGACGATTCCTCTCGGCCATTATTCTTGGCTTTCTAGACCGGGGCCGCTATCTCACCGTCAGATAGCTCCTTAATTCTAATCACGTATTCTGTGTGGACCTCGAACCAGCCCTCAGATCCAGGTAAAAATCTCTGACCTTGCCGGGAATCGAACCCGGGGCCTCCAGATAGGAGGCAGGCACGCTACCCCTACACCACGGGGCCAAGAATGTACCTAAGGAGCCATAATTTTACCATCAGCACTAAAATGCCCCGAGCTATAGCGCCATGGTGGTTGTTTCTTTTGTTTCTGTGATGTATTTGTATTTATAATGTATAATTTTATTGCTTTCTTGGTTTAATTTAAGGGACGTGGGCCATTTCGGCCAACAGATCCGTGTACTTAGCGAAAGTGAAGTCTGCCTGATGACTAGTGTGGCTGTGGTAGTTGTATTAGTATGTATGTATAGTTGTGATGAAAACAACGAAAATAGAAATAGAGTGTATTGAAGTGGGTTGCATTACGAAGATATTCAAATAAATTCTCTTGCAGTATTTTATTACATTAATTTCGTCGTCAAAAATTTTAAACAATGAAAAAAAGAACATCGATCCTCTATTATACAATCTGGCGTCAAGTGGCCATGATATCTTAACCCATTTTTACACAAGAGCTCTCTTTGGATTGCGCATCAAACCTTGTAATATACATGTCCTGGCCAACATGTTCACAACGCATCAGCCGTATTTACTGTTCCCGCAGTAGGTCGGTTCCCCTATTAAAGATAACTTAGTTGTGACCTACAATCCAGACACTTGATTGTGTTACATGAAGACTATACGTTATACTTTGTTATTTCCAGTTCTCTATGTTTATGAGTCCATGTAACACACTCTGTTTATAATGACTGGAGAAAAATGACCCAATCTCGCCTTAGACTCGCTCGGCACACCCCAATATACTTCCTCGTTCCTATGGCTCAACCTAGTGTACGCGTACGTACAGCCAGTCCGTCTGCATGCCTTCAATCTTCACACTCCAGTTCATTGCGATGTGCGCAAGAATGTTTCCAACTAATTTGAATTCCCATTCCTCTCTCGACTCGCTATCGAAACATCACGCGGATCTCCTTCCTTCCCCGTCACCAAATCGCATCTCAAGTCCAGACGAAAGTTATGAAGATGCAGTCAATAAATTTCACAACTTTATTCACTGCGCCTAGATTATTTGAACATGTAAGTTAACAGTTTAATGAACTGCCTCTTTTCAGTTGTATGAGTCTGGTTGGAATGATCGTTAAAGCGTCAAATCCATATGGTGTGACACCGTGGTTTGAGTCACGTGGGTGGACAAATGTTCACCATCAGAATGCAGGCTGGCAAGGTAGCGAGTTTGTGGTATACAATTTTTAATCATTAGATTGCGTGACAAAAGCTTGGACTCAATTCCAAGCATCTCCGCAGTGTTTATACGGAGTAAGGGTATATGACACTGTTGATGGTTATTCGTCCGTCGGATGGGGACGTGTTATTCGAGAGGATTAGGCAATGTGCACACCGGGGTTTCAACCTCGCCCTACCTCATTATTATTTTTATTATCCCTGATTCAGATGCGCAGGTCTCCCATGGGTGTCAAATAGAAAGACCTGGACCAGGAGAGCCGAATATGTTCTCGGAAACTCCCAGAACTAAAAGCCATACAATAATAAATAAATAAATCTATATATATAAAATAAGAGTTTTGTCTGTACATTCATCAGAATTTTAAAAGGATGGTATTTATGTATCAGTCGTGTCACCAGTAACAAGGAAATGCACTTTTTACTTTTCCGTAGTCCGGCTCCATGGCTAAATGGTTAGCGTGCTGGCCTTTGGTCACAGGGGTCCCGGGTTCGATTCCCGGCAGGGTCTGGAATTTTAACCTTAATTGGTTAATTTCGTTGGCACGGGGGCTGGGTGTATGTGTCGTCTTCATCATCATTTCATCCTCATCACGACGCGCAGGTCACCTACGGGTGTCAAATCAAAAGACCTGCATCTGGCGAGCCGAACATGTCCTCGGACACTCCCGGCACTAAAAGCCATACGCCATTTCATTTCATTCTTTTTTACTTTTCCGTAATTTCTGTCTGTCTGTATGTACACGCATCACGAGAAAACGGCTGAAGAGAATTTAATGAAAATCGGTATTCAAAGTCGGGGAATACGTCGCTACAATATAGGTTATAAATAATTGTATTCACGCTGAGTGAAATGGTAGTTTAGGGGAAGGCCTAAAAGTTAATTCTCAAATATTTAGGTTATTATTGGAAGTATCTTAATGAAAGTCGGTAGGCAAAGTCTGGGAATAAGTCTATACAATCTAGGCTATTAATAATTGTATTCACGCTGAGAAGAATGCTAGTTTAGGGGAAGGCCTGAAATGTAATTCTCAAATGTTTATGTTATTAGTAGTCCTATCTTAATGAAAATCGGTATGCGAAGTCGGGGAATAAGTCGCTATAATCTAGGCCATAAATAATTTTATTCACGCTGATTGAAATGGTAGTTTAGGGGAAGGCCTAATATTTAATTCCCAAATATTTATGTTATTAGTGGTTGTATCTATAAATACTACATAACTAAAGGTATATGGTATTAAATTTACGATCATTTATGTCTCATACATTGTTACCGTAACGGCTATGATCACGGAGATATTCATGAATTTGGATTTTTGTTGCTAAGTCCATATCGGCGCAGAGTCACGAGAACATTAGTAAACAGAATTTGATGAAAATCGGTATGTGAAGTCGGAGAATAAGGAACTACAGTCTACGCTATAAATACACTTAAGAAAATGGAAATTACAACACCATGAAGGCATTGGTCGTTTGTGTTGATTTTCAAGATATGGAACGATGCCATATAGGTATGTAAACGATCAAAGTTTCAGACCCACTGGATTGTTGCTACAGGTTTCCTCACGTGATTAGTCGCGGAGGAATCAACTCCAGTATACGGACTCTGGTGCAGCGTAGTTGGCTTGCAGTCTGTGCAGTGAAGTGTTCCCCGTCAAACATGCCTCGACGACAGAGAAGAGAACGCTATCAACAACCGTCGCCGTTTCAGAGGGCTCGGATAATTGGGCTGTGTGAGGCTGGATTATCGCTAAGGACTGTCGCTGCACGTGTTGGCCGACAGGCATCTACGGTACAACGTGTGTGGCAGCAGTGGTCAAATGAAGGTACCCACACTCGTAGACCTGGCACAGGCCCAGCGCGACAGATAACTGTGAGAGAGGATCGCCGCATCATTCGAATGGCCCGGATGGAACCCCATGCAACAGCAGCGCAAATTCGAGCAGCTGTGGCACCCCACGTTACACAACAAACAGTTGGTAATCGCCTGCGTGCAGCTGGCTTACCGGCCCTTGTCCCTGCAGAAGGTGTTCCATTGACCCCACAACAGCGACGTGTAAGGCTGGCCTTGTGTCGAGAAAGATCGACGTGGGTCGACGAATGGCATAGGGTCGTCTTTAGTGATGAATCGCGCTTCTGTCTTGCCCGCCGTGATCGCCGGAATCGTGTGCGCCGACGTACCGGGGAGAGGGGCCGCCCAGATCTTATTGTCGAGAGGCACACAGGGCCAACACCAAGCATTATATTCTGGGGAGGTATTGGCTAAATCACAATTAGTGCTTGTTGAGGGCACTATGACTACTCGACAGTACGTTGATAGGGTACTCAATCCAATGGTTGTCCCTATGGTGGCGAACATTGCTAATGGGATGTTTCAGCAGGACAATGCCCAGGTTCACACTGCACACATCTCCAGAGAAGCTCTCCACGACATCACAACCTTAGAATGGCCCGTCAGATCCCCGGACCTCAGTCCTATTGAGCATGTGTGGGACATGATGGCTCGACAACTGGCCAACCGTCCCCACCCACCCACAACTCTGGAACAACTGACCCGTGCAGTGCAGCAAGCATGGGCCACAATTCCTCAGGAAGCGATCCAGGGCCTTATTGACTCAATGCCTCGACGAATTCATCAATGTATTGCAGCTCGTGGTGGGCACATCCTGTATTGATTGGTATCCAAACTTGCGGTCAGAGGGACCTGAAAGTGTAATCATCGAATCACAACCGAACACTCGTCCTGCATGTTCAATTGCAGCAATGTAGTACCACTCCCTCTAGGTGTTGCAATTTCCATTTTCTTCGGTGTAATTTTATAAAACGCCCTAATGTCACAGAGTCGAAAGAAAACTAAATGTGAAGGACTACAATATAGAAAACTCATAAAATAGATCAACAATAGCATTACGTTAACTATTGTTTGTTGTGATGTGCTCTTTGTTTTCTGTTGCCACTCATCTCCGATAGATAGGATTACTGTTGCATACCGAGTATTTTTTAAAATTTGCTTTATGTCGCACCTACACAGATAGGTCTTATGACGACGATAGGACAGGAAAGGGCTAGGAGTGTGAAGGAAGCGGCCTTGGTTTTAATTAAGGTACAGCCCCAGCATTTGCCTGGCGTGAAAATCGGAAACCACGGAATACCATCTTCAGGGCCGCCGACAGTGGGGTTCGAATCAACTATCTTCCGGATACAAGCTCACAACTACGCGCCCCTAACCACACGGCTGATTCTCCCGGTCATACCGAGTGTAACAGCCTGCCTGAGTATTGGCGAGAATTAGATGGGGAGTAAGATAACTTTCTTCTTTAGCATGCCATTCCTCTGGTTCATAAATTTGCTGATACTACTGGTACGTAACACACTGGTTCATCATAGCATTCGAGCTATTCGATCCCTACTCTGGGCACTGATTGGAATGAGCAGTGAGCATAATTAACGAAATAATGACAGAAGAGTGCGTTTATCCGTTTGATCGAGTATTTTATATGATAACATTGCTTTTAATCGCTACATTTCTACTGACGTTTTTATAATGACCTATGTTGACTTCAGTTAGGAAAACCACAACGTCAGTCTTTCTGAGAATCCCCTAGCGAAGCACGGGCACATAAGTTAATATGTAATAAATAAGTGCCGGCCCCGTGGTGTAGGGGTAGCGTGCCTGCCTCTTATCCGAAGGCACCGGGTTCGATTCCCGCCCAGGTCAGGGATTTTTACTTGGACCTAAGGGCTGGTTCGAGGTCCACTCAGCCTACGTGATTAGAATTGAGGAACTGTCTGACGGTGAGGTAGCGGCCCCGGTCTAGAAAGCCAAGAATAACGGCCGAGAGGATTCGTCGTGCTGATCACACGACACCTCGTAATTTGCAGGCCTTCGGGCTGAGCAGCGGTCGCTTGGTAGGCCAAGGCCCTTCACGGGCTGTAGTACCCTGGGGTTTTATGTAAAACATAAAAAATATGTAAATACATACATTTGAGAGGAATTTGAAATTGCTATATCAGTATGTCATGTCAAAGGGAGTGAGTATTCATGATATAAAATATTTTGCCGAATTTTGCCATTTACAACGCTTTCTGAAATAAAATGAAACTAATAATAAGTTCTGTTCCAATTACAGAGTGATCAGATATGCTTTACTCCGGCATACTGCTTTTTTTTTTTTACTATGGCCGAGTCCGCGCTTGCTTGCCGCGAGTAGGTCGAGGTCAGTAGCACGAAAGTAAATCATACAGCAATAATGAACAATTTTAAGAAGTTCATACTTACCACATTATTGCAGGAGGTGTTGAAACAGCCGCCTCCATTGTCCTCTCATTTTTGGCACCTCGTTAGTAAATTGTTCACCGGGCGAGTTGGCCGTGCGGCTAGGGGCGCGTGGCTGTGAGCTTGCGTCCGGGAGATATTGGGTTCGAATCCCACTGTCGGCAGCCATGAAGATGGTTTTCCGTGGTTTCCCATTTTCACACCAGGCAAATGCTGGGGCTCTGTACCTTAAATTAAGGTCACGGCCGTTTCATTCCAACTCCTAGGCCTTTCCTATCCCATAGTCACCATAAGACCTATCTGTGTCGGTGCGACGTAAAACAGCTAGCAAAAAAAAAAATAAAAAAAAAGGAAATTGTTTATAACTGGCTGTAGTTCACCTTGAGGAATCCCGGTAATTTCCTGACGAATATTATATCTTATTTCTTGTATGTTGTTCAGTTTCGTCTTAAGCACGGCATTTTTATATATACCCCAGAGATGATAATCGCAGGTAGATAAATCTAGGGCAGGCTCGGCCAACTGGCTGGCGTGTGATGTAAGAGAGACCGTGTGACGTCGGAGAGACCATGTGACGTAAGAGCGCGGAAGGTGGGGAGCCGCTGTCGTAGACTGGAGACGAAGAGACAGCCTCGCTTTGTACTAAACACGTGAAGTGCCATACATGCTGATGGCTACGGCTTTTATAGACACTTTTCACAAAAAGCCACATAAATCCTTCTTATCTAAAAATTTATCTCTTAGTTCTCTATCACACTGTAAATAATAACTCTAACTGTAGGTCTAGATCAACGTTATCTACAACTGAAAATGGCGTGGTTAAAAGTTTGTATCACGCTGCAGATTATGATCAGTATCAAGACGAGGAAAGGGTACGTGTAATTACAGAACTAAAAGGTAAAATAAATAACCATGTCGAGCATTCGATCAGTGAGTCAGCAGTTCGAATGAGTTATAAAATTTCATATTTAATTACAAAGAAACTTAAACCGTTCAGTGGTGGTGAATTCGTATAGGAATGTTTAATTCTAGCAGGTGAGGAGTTTAGTCTAAATATCATTCAAGAGTTCGAAGCTACCAGCTTGTCCGTGCACACAGTGTCGACAAAAATTCAAGACCTATCTGATGATGTCCACCTACAATTATCAGAACTGACAAAAAGCTTCCGGGCATACTCCTTAGCAATTGACGAGGGCACAGATATTTCTGACACGGCCCAGCTAGCCGTTTTCATACGAGGGGTTGACAAAAACTTAACAATTTGGGAGGAAATACTAGATTTAGTGCCTATGAAGAATACCACGAAAGGCATCGACATTCTCAACTGCATTGTAAGTGTTGTTGAAAATGCTTCTTTGCCATGGAACAAACTAGTTTCAATAGCAACAGATGGTGTACCTTCTATGGTAGGGCGCAATTCTGGAGTAGTTGGGCTCATAATATTAAAAAGAAAAAGTTTTCCCGATTGCATAGGTTTGCAGCGGGAATGTTGAGTATATTAGCTTCCACGTATGCCTGTGAACGAATCTTTTCTATTTTAAATCAACAAAACCAAAATATTGAAGCCAGTTGTCATATCACGATTTGAAGAGTGCTCTTAAACTTAGTGTTTCCTCAAACATTAACTCCAAATATTGCAAAACTAATAAACGAAACAAGACTACAAAAATCAAAGAAACCCACGAGTATTGATATCATGAGATAAAACGTATGTTTTGAGTTTACAGATTACTCTCTGTACTATTTTTGTTGTAAAACTGTGCTGTTTGTTACTATTACCACTATTTTTTACAGTGGGTGATATTGTAAAACACAGCAATTTTGTGTTCAATATCAGTTCCGAAGATTCACCGGAAAAAGTTAGTTCAGTTTGTATATGTAGAAATAAAGTTGCTTTATAACTTTTATATTAATTCATAACAAAGTTACGTTACAATAAATTATGTGGAGAGAAATATGTACTACACATACCGCATTGTACTACCAGCAGCCCTTGGGCCTCCCTCTACGAATGAAGTTGCATTTCCCCTCGCCCCTCTAGCCTTACAGTACTAAGTACTTCGTTTCGCTGCCCGAGCAGAGTGTGTGACGTGTTACCTGACATCACACGTACTCGCAGTTGGCTGACCCTGATCTAGGGGATCGGGGGGTTTCATAAATCTCTACTAGGCTAGATACTTCTAGTTTCCTGAAATGTATTATAGATGTTATGGACTCGTTTACGACTTGGAACGTCACATTCGGGAATCTTTCTCGAAACCGTCATTGAACTTCACGTGCTGACTGAGTTAACCCATATAAATCGTACATAATGCCACCCTGTGCCGTCGAGAACTCACGAGCATTAGTACCTTTTATGACTAATCCGATTTTCGGCAGAATGTTGTTATACCTATTCCCAAGAAAGCCGGTGCTGACAGGTGTGAAAACTACCGCACCGTTAGTTTAGTATCTCATGCCTGCAAAATTTTAACACGTATTATTTACAGAAGAATGGAAAAGCAAGTTGAAGCTGAGTTGGGGGAAGATCAATTTGGCTTCAGAAGAAATGTAGGAACACGTGAAGCAATCCTGACTTTACGTCTGATCTTAGAGGATCGAATCAAGAAGGACAAGCCCACGTACATGGCATTCGTAGATCTAGAAAAGGCATTCGATAATGTTGATTGGACCAGGCTATTTATGATTCTGAAGATGATAGGGATCAGATACCGAGAACGAAGAATTATCTGCAACCTGTATAAAAATCAGTCTGCAGTGATAAGAATCGAGGGCTTTGAAAAAGAAGCAGCAATCCAGAAAGGAGTGAGGCAAGGCTGCAGTTTGTCCCCTCTCCTTTTCAATGTTTACATAGAACAGGCAGTAAAGGAAATCAAAGAGAAATTTGGAAAGGGAATCACAGTCCAAGGAGAGGAAATCAAAACCTTGAGATTTGCTGATGATATTGTTATTTTATCTGAGACTGCAGAAGATCTCGAGAAGTTGCTGAATGGTATGGATGAAGTCTTAGGTAAAGAGTACAAGATGAAAATAAATAAGTCCAAAACAAAAGTAATGGAGTGCAGTCGAACGAAGGCAGGTGATGTAGGGAATATTAGATCAGGAAACGAAGTCTTAAAAGAAGTAGATGAATATTGTTACTTGGGTAGTAAAATAACCAACGATGGCAGAAGTAAGGAGGACATAAAATGCAGACTAGCACGAGCAAGGAAGAGCTTTCTTAAGAAAAGAAATTTGCTCACTTCAAACATTGATATCGGAATTAGAAAGATGTTTTTGAAGACTTTTGTGTGGAGCGTGGCATTGTATGGAAGTGAAACATGGGCGATAACTAGCTCAGAAAGAAAGAGAATAGAAGCTTTTGAAATGTGGAGTTACAGAAGAATGCTGAAGGTGAGATGGATAGATCGAATCAGGAATGAAGAGATACTGAATCGAATTGGTGTGAGGAGATCAATTTGGCTAAATTTGACGAGAAGAAGAGATAGAATGATAGGACACATCTTAAGACACCCAGGACTTGTTCAGTTGGTTTTTGAAGGAAGTGTAGGGGGTGAGAACGGTAGGGGTAGACCAAGGTATGAATATGACAAACAGATTAGAGCAGATGTAGGATGCAATAGTTACGTAGAAATGAAAAGGTTAGCACAGGATAGGGTGGCATGGAGAGCTGCATCAAACCAGTCTATGGACTGATGACTCAAACAACAACAACAACAATGACTAATTACATAATTAAGAACATAAAAAACACACACACTTGGGAATAGCTGAAGTACGACTGCAACATCAGGCACTTGTAGAGTGTCAGCTAGCACGGATGCACGCACACACAAAACGAAGGCCAAGGTCAAGGAACAAACCGTGATGGCATACCGCGCCATTTTCTTAGACGAGCGGCGAATATGTGTAGCTCGCCTGTAGGAAAAACACCGCGCGCCGGAGTAAAGCATATCTGTTCACTCTCTAGCATATGGGGCTCACTATTTCAATACACGTGACAATTCTTTTAATAATAATAATAATAATAATAATAATAATAATAATAATAATAATAATAATAATAATAGTTGTTTTACGTTCCACTAACTACTCTTTTACGGTTTTCGGAGACGCCGAGGTGCCGGAATTTAGTGCCGCAGGAGTTCTTTTACGTGCCAGTAAATTTACCGACACGAGGCTGACGTATTTGAACACCTTCAAATACCACCGGACTGAGCCAGGATCGAACCTGCCAAGTTGGGGTCAGAAGGCCAGCGCCTTAACCGTCTGAGCCACTCAGCTCGGCGACAATTCTTTTAACAACCCTGAACTCTTGAAACTTGTCCAGTTCTGTTTTGCTATTCCACCTCATAATAGCAATGTTGAGATGATAGGATATTCTCTTTAATGCAGGCGCAGTGGTCAAAGAAAGAAGTATGTCAACTAGTGATTCTGTTAAGAATATTTTAATTCTTCAACATAATTTAAAGACATGTCTTGTGATCAGTTTAATCATTATGTGAAAGGAATGCCAACATTGTTGAGTGAAGTAGCATAGGCCCTAATCTAATAAATATGATTCGACAAAAACCAAATAAATAAATAAATAAATAAATAAATAAATAAACAAACAAACAAACAAACAAACAAACAAACAAACAAATAAATAAATAAATAAATAAATAAATAAATAAATAAATAAATAAATAAATAAATATTTTTTAGAATTGGCTTTACGTCGCACCGACACAGATGGGTCTTATGGCGACGATGGGATATGAAGGGTCTAGGAATGGGAAGGAAGCAGCCGTGGTCTAATTAAGGTACAGTCCCAGCGTTTGCCTGGTGTGAAAATGGGAAACCACGGAAAACCATCTTCAGGGCGGCCGGCAGTGGGTCTCGAACCCACTATCTCGCGGATGCAAGCTCACAGCTGCGCCCTCCTAACCACAAGGCCAACTCGCCCGGTAATAAATAAATAAATAAATAAATAAATAAATAAATAAATAAATAAATAAATTAAATAAATAAATAAATAAATAAATGACTGGTCGTATGCTGTATTTTGAGATACATTTGCGATAGGTTTCATTAAAGTGTCTGCAATTAATGTAAAGGTATATTAAGGCGTAATATTTTAACATGCACAAAAATTTTCATTAAAATATAACTGTTGTGTTAGTTTATTACATTTTTAAAAATGTCCTCTTTTTCGTGTAAGACAATATGGCAACCCTGGTATTACGTGGCGGGAATCATAACATCCCCAGCCACATTGCGTGGTTCATCTTGACCGGGTCGATCTTCATAATAGTCTCACGGGACTGGTCGGGAATCGAACCTGAGGCCTTCAGGTAAGAGGCAGGGTAGCTACCCCTCAACCACGGGGCTGGTTTAACTTAGAATAGAGGTGGAATACAATTGATTAGTTTGTTTCCCGGCCGGGAATCAAACCCGGGACTCTCTGGAACAAAGGCCAGCACGCTAACCGTTTAGCCGTGCAGCCGGGTATTACATGAAATATGGAGATTCGAAGAGCTCCACGCAACCAAGAAATGTACACCCTGAAGCGCACTACAAAATTAAATGTAGAAAATTGTAAATCTCACTAGCAATGCTAATCTCAAACTTTTTGGTGACAGCCTGGATTTGTGTGATAATGGCACATTTTCATACGCTCCTAATCATTTCGTAAAGTTGTGCACTATAATGACCTACAAAATAAATGTTTATTTCCCTTTCGTTTTTTCTTCTTGAGAAATAAAACCATGAAGATATGCCATATTGTTAGGTTAAATAAACATTTTTTTAGCGGTTAACTAACAACGGGGCACAAGTATTTGTTCCGCCCAAACAAGGCGTTTCTAAAACGATGGGTACTCTTCCTAGTAAATTTTATAGATTTTTTAAGCAAGCGAAAAGTTTTGACTTGTTTGACAATAAAATGCAAAATTAATAACTAATGTGATGCAATTTTGATTTTTTCTGGATTGTTTCTAACATTCTATATTTTAAATTAGTAAGGATAAAACATGCCTTAAAAATTATTTCGCAAATGGCCGAGCATTTTCTGGGTTTTGTCTTTTCTACACAAGGGTGGGAAAATCATGGTGTAAGTTGTTTGATATAACGTTTGAATGGAAGCATCTAGCACACTGTGGTTTGCACAGCAGCGTTACTTGGGATCCGCTCTGTAGGAGAGACATGTTTTGCTTGTGCTAGGTGCTTCCATTCGAAAGTTATATCAAACAACGTATACCACGATTTCCCAGAAAAACAAAACTAAGAAAATGCTCGGCCATTTGCAAAAAAGATTTTTCAAGGCATATTTTATCCTTACTGTTTTAAAATATAGAGTATTAGAAACAATCCAGAAATAAATCAAAATTTCATCACAATTAGTTATTCAGCAATTTTGCATTTTATTGTCAGAAGAGTCAACATTTTTAGCTTGCTTAAAAATGATAAAATTTTCTGCAAGGAGTACCCATCGTTGTAGAAACGCCTTGTTTGGGCGAAACAAATACTCGTGTCTCGTTGTTAGTTAACAGCTAAAAACATTATTATTTAACCTAACAATATAGCGAAAGGGTCCCCTATGTTCAAATTGTTGTGTGTCCCTAAAATTTCTAGAAAAACTGTGTAAACACCCAGTCCTCGAGGCAGAGGAATAAACCAGACACGATTAAAGCCATGATTCATCCGGGAATTGAAAACGGGGCACTCTGAACCGAAGCCCTCTACGCTGACCATTCAGAGGATCTTAGGACATATGTGTGATAGACCGTGTCATTATTATGTGGTCTCTGTTATTGTAGTTGTGATTAGGTTTAAGGCAAGGGAGAAGAAAAATGTTATTGGTTTGACGTCCCAGTAACTACTTTGAGGTATCGGAATTTTTGTGCCTTAGAATTTCTCTCACGTGCTTGTACATCTACCGGCAGAACCCTGTTCGATTTTTGTTTCAAAAGTACCACATGCGTTAGTCAAGATGGAACTGCATTGCTCTTGGAGGGAATTCACTGAGGATGCCACACGCGCTTTTGCTTCCAGAACCACGTTTAGCGCATCTATGTTCTACACTCTCTCATAGACAGCTCGTGATATGCATCTATTATGGCGATCGCTAACCTGCACTGAGGAGTAAGAAGAATCATCATCATCATCTGTTTACCCTCCAGGTTCGGTTTTTCCCTCGGACACAGCGAGGGATCCCACCTCTACCGCCTCAAGGGCAGTGTCCTGGAGCTTCAGACTCTTGGTCGAGGGATACAACTGGGGAGTATGACCAGTACCTCGCCCAGGCGGCCTCACCTGCTGTGCTGAACAGGGGCCTTGTGGAGGGATGGGAAGATTAGAAGGGATAGGAAAGGAAGAGGGAAGGAAGCGGCCGTGGCCTTAAGTTAGGAACCATCCCGGCATTCGCCTGGAGGAGAAGTGGGAAACCACGGAAAACCACTTCCAGGATGGCTGAGGTGGGAATCGAACCCACCTCTACTCAGTTGACCTCCCGAGGCTGAGTGGACGCCGTTCCAGCCCCCGTACCACTTTTCAAATTCCGTGGCAGAGCCGGGAATCGAACCCGGGCCTCCGGGGGTGGCAGCTAATCACGTTAACCACTACACCACAGAGGCGGACAGTAAGAAGAATACCAAATTTAATTCGAGAAACTCTGATTAGTATTTACCGCAATTTGTATTTTGCTCTTGCCTCTTTAGCGTTAAATTTGGTCATCATCATCATCATCATCATCATCATCATCATCATCATCATCATATTATATGATTTTTTCTGCCGGGCTGAGTGGCTCAGACGGTTAAGGCGCTGGCCTTCTGACCCCAACTTGGCAGGTTCGATCCTGGCTCAGTCCGGTGGTATTTGAAGGTGCTCAAATACGTCAGCCTCGTGTCGGTAGATTTACTGGCACGTAAAAGAACTCCTGCGGGACTAAATTCCGGCACCTCAGCGTCTCCGAAAACCTTAAAAGAGTAGTTAGTGGGACGTAAAACAAATAACATTATTATTATTATTATATGATTTTTCTGACGAGACCTAGTGTTTACAGTGTACTATGTTTTCTGGCATTGGCTAGAAAAATTCTGATACTTCATTGATCTGTCTCAGTTTTTTTTCTAGTTGCTTTACGTCGCACCGACACAGGTAAGTCTTATGGCAACGATGGGACAGAAAAGGCCTAGGAATGAGAAGGAAGCGGCCGTGGCCTTACTTAAGGTACAGCCCCAGCATTTGCCTGGTGTGAAAATGGGAAACCACGGAAAACCATCTTCAGGGCTGCCGACAGTGGGGCTCGAACCCATTATCTCCTGGATGCGAGCTCACAGCTGCGCGCTCCTAACCGCACGGCCAACTCGCCCGGTTGTCTCAGTTTTATCCTTGGCTTTGACATTATGAAAGTGACTGATGTGAAGTGATGCTGGTAATGCCATTCCTTATGTGGCCAGTTCCTGCTATGAATGGCGTGAAAATGTTGCTTATAGGGTCGATTGGTGCATGCATTTCAGTGGGGTTGGCAGATTGCTATGTCTTCTGGTACGGGCTAGAACATTTTTTTTTTTTTTTACTTTCATTGATCTATCTCACTCTCATCCTTGGTCATACTTCTTCTGCATTAATTTTGAGGTTCAAATTACCTTAAGTTTCTGATAGTATGTTCAGCATTCTTTGCATACCTTTGCCTGTTTCTACCAGTATGGCAATATCATCAGCGAATCATATGGAATGTACTTGTTTACCATAAATTTTGATCCTCGTTATTTTCTCTTTCATGACTGTCTACTCGATGAAGACATTGAAAAGATAAGGGGAGAGTGGATAGCCCTTTTAACTTCCTCTTCTTGTTTTGGCATTTCACTTGGTTCTACAGATTTCAAAATCACTAAAATATATATACTGCTCATATAGACTATTGACATAAATAGGTATCATTTCTGGGAGTCATTTGAAAATTTGCGCTAAGAAATTAGCGATACAAAATATGTGACGCGAGGTTATCCAGCAACCGTGCAGACTGTGATGTGAAGTGTTGATGGATGGTCATGACTGAGAGACGTATAGAAGACTCTTTTATCAAATAGGCTTCATTATTGCCTTCGTGGTAGTTTCGTAGGCCCTGAATCAGTTCCCACTTTCCGGCTCCATGGCTAAATGGTTAGCGTGCTGGCCTTTGGTCACATGGGTCCCGGTTTCGATTCCCGGCAGGGACGGGAATTTTAACCATCATTGGTTAATTTCTCTGGCACGGGGGCTGGGTGTATGTGTCGTCTTCAACATCATTTCATCCTCATCACGACGCGCAGGTCGCCTACGGGAGTCAAATCAAAAGACCTGCACCTGGCAAGCCGAACTTGTCCTCGGACACTCCCGGCACTAAAAGCCATACGCCATTTCATTTCAGTTCCCACTTTCGATGTACAGAATCCTTCACTTGTCGACTCCAAATTTCAAACAGATATCTATCGAAAATGATTTGTTAGATGCAAATAAATAAATAAATAAATAAATAAATAAATAAATAAATAAATAAATAAATAAATAAATAAATAAATAAATACAATTAAATAAAATTAAATAAATAAATAAATTAAAAAATACATTGAATAAATTAATACATCTTTATGAATTTGAGTTGAAAGGCATTTATGGTCATTTGATTTTCCCGAACGGACAATCGTTTACTTAGTGCATAATGTAATACTCTTATTTATGCCGTGATCCTTGTTGGACTCCTGGGAAATGGGGCGTGAAAGTTATGTAGTCCAAGTCCTGTGAATATAAATTATACTGAACTTGGTAACAGCGGTAAATCACATATACCTCGAAAGATATGATTAGTGAGGTGGCGGACGTATGTTTCTTACCAGTGAGTAAATGTCAAAAGTCTGAAGAAGTCAACCTCAAGAAATTAAAGAGAGATATAAAGTAATTTAAACGACTCCATTATGCACCAGAAGGATAAATAATCTCATTTTAACTACCTACAGAATGTATGTTTTGTTACACGGCATTTTAATGTTCATCGTTAACAAATATTGTACCTTTTCCAAGCAAAATTATGTTAGGAGGTTAAATATATTTATTCAGAATTCTTCACATTCCTGTTGGGTTCTGGTGTATTTCAGGACTTTATGGTATAGCAGTCTTGATTATTTGCAGAGGAACTCCAGCTTGTATTATAATTACCTCAATAAAGACAGCAGTCTCCCTCGAGTTCACTTGCGTTGACTATATTTATGTTCTCTATGAATATTTTATGTAGTTCTAACATAATAAATGATTCTTTGATGTCTGAGGACCAATTAAAATATTCTGATTAAGGCGACTGTCGTTGCTACTGCTAATGGTATTGGCAGCAAGCAGAGCCATGTCCGCACATACTATTAAGGCCCTTGGAGGAGTGGTAGGTAAAGGCTTCCCCTACCTGAAACGTTAGAATTAGGTGGGATAGAATGTTTAACTCAATACTCGGCTGTCTTTGCTCCCAGGAATGAACTTGGTTCTCATTTGTGGTGTAGGCTGAGTGAAACTCAGGGCCATGTGCTTCTCCAGAAGTGAAATTTTGAGGGGAATCGAATCCAATGTTCTTCTGTGTGAACAGAGCATGCATTTAACGCTTCAGCTAGGCAGTACTTTTATGCTGGTATTGACTAGTGAAACGTGTAGGGATAACGATGTCATCACTCCGCAAAATTCCAGACCCTTCTTTAGTAAGATATACCGTTTGCACTGCCGTAAACTATGTCTTCTGCGTGAGCTAGAACTTGATACTTTCGTCTGCCTCTCTGTCTCATATGTGAATTTGTTAATTTGAAAATGCCTGAGGTATTAGCTGTGGTAGTAACACAGTTTTTAATGATGCCAGTCCCTCTGACGAATGATGAGAAAGGATGGATAGTATGGTCGATTGATGGTTGATTGATATAATATACAATAGCAAACACTCGAAAAATAGTAGGTTGGTCTTATAAACAGAACTCTAAGAAGGAATCACCATATAGCCATTGAAGGTATAAAATTCATCAAACCCTTACTTGGTTTCTATGATTCGAACCCATGGTAATGATTTTTTTCAAACATTTAGAGTTTTCATCTGTGAGTCCATAGGTGACTGTACAGCCCAATACGGGAGGCACACAATTTGTTGCACAGATGGCAGATAGTCCCAGATGGAGCAGCCACTGCTTTCCTTTTTCGCTCTTTTTCTTTTCTACGTTGCCTCATATCGTTCGCTATTTGCCTACGGTTTTATCAATGATTTGGAAGATGATTGATATATATATGTAAAAGGAACGGCTGCCTCATTGAGGAAAGCAACGGGTAACTACCTTAATCGTCATTTGACTAGTACACCTCTTCATTGACACCTAGACTTTCTGTGACAGCTGATGGTGTGACTGTCCAAGCAGGCTGTAGGCTGAATATTCAGCATACGTACCGATTCGCATGCGTTACAGAACAATATAGTTCCCTGAAATTTCGAGCCGGCAGTATTTCCTGTACGGACGAAGTCAGCTCAGCAGGTTAAATCATCGATGTGGATGGTAATAACCTATGGAGTAAGTAGACAGTTAAGTGCGCACCTCATCGTCAATTATCCCCAGAATTGTATTTCCTTTCATATTCTGCAAAATACTGGGATTGTTCCTTCTCTAGTTTCAGCTGGCTCCTCCTCAGTTCTTGCCACTTTTCTCACTCCTTAATGGATTCAAGAGAGTGAGTTGTGTCCACATGTGAACTTGGTGTACCGGGCTTAATCCTGTCTTCTCGTACCATATGGTGTCCAGGCTACGAGAGATCTCCATCACTTTAGCCACTACTATTGAAACTGCTTCTGTCACAGATTCCTCTCTTCTTTCTGCAGTTTCTTGTTGATTCCGTCCTCCCATTTCTTTGCTGGTAATCATCGTTCACTGAATCCTTCTACCGTCACGTCGTTCATTTGCTTTGATGGGTACTCTGTCGACATTCGCTGGACATAACCAAACCATCTGAGCTGGTGTTCACGGATGGTCTTCTCTGGGGGATTCACACTGAGAGTTTCTCGAACTGATGTAATTTGGACTTTGTATCTACTGGTTTTATTCTTCATTTTCTAGAGGTATTGCATCTCTACCCTCTGTGTCTTACTCTTTGCCCACTGCGTCAATCTCCAGTCCACACAGCCATAGGTCATTTTCGGTAAGCAGGTGGATCTATAGATGGTAAGTTTCGTCTTCTTTGGGATTTCCTTTTTGTCAAGAAAGTAATGTTTGGGGGATTAAATAGGCGACCAACCTCTCTTGCCTTCTTTCATTTCTTCCTCTGTCATCCCAGCTGAGCTGATGGCCAAGCCAAGGTATTTGACGACCTGTTTCCACAGTTTCCCATCGGCTGTGACATTGTGATTTGTCGCGCCTTTGCCGATAATCATGGTCTTCGTCTTTTCCGCATTCACTTCCATACCTTTCTTCTTCAGCTCCTCTGCTTACACACTGCCGTTGTGCTGGAGTGGAGGCTAAAAGGATTAGGTAATCAGCAAATGCTCGTTCAGTGAGTTGCACTGATCTCTTAAGATAGTTTCTGACATTCATGGCACCCCTTCGTGATTCGATCTAAGAGCACAGTGAAGAGTAGAGGACTCAGGTTACAGCCATGGCGAACATTTTAGCATCGTGACGAACTCAGTTGATTTTTCATTTCCCTACTCCTCATGCCCGAAATTGTACCCATGAAAAGGCAGCAAGAGAGGCAGCCCGGCATACTACTACTACTACTACTACTACTACTACTACTACTACTACTACTACTACTACTACTACTACTACTACTACTACCGGGTTGAGTGGCTCAGACGGTTAAGGCGCTGGCCTTCTAACCCCAACTGGGCAGGTTCGATCCTGGCACAGTCCGGTGGTATTTGAAGGTGCTCAAATACGACAGCCCCGTGTCGGTAGATTTACTGGCACGTAAAAGAACTCCTGCGGGACTAAATTCCGGCACCTCGGCGTCTCCGAAGACCGTAAAAGTAGTTAGTGGGACGTAAATCAAATAGCATTATTATTATTATTATTACTACTACTACTACTACTACTACCGGGCGAGTTGGCCGTGCGCGTAGAGGCGCGCGGCTGTGAGCTTGCATCCGGGAGATAGTAGGTTCGAATCCCACTATCGGCAGCCCTGAAGATGGTTTTCCGTGGTTTCCCATTTTCACACCAGGCAAATGCTGGGGCTGTACCTTAATTAAGGCCACGGCCGCTTCCTTCCAACTCCTAGGCCTTTCCTCTCCCATCGTCGCCATAAGACCTATGTGTGTCGGTGCGACGTAAAGCCCCTAGCAAAAAAAACTACTACTACTACTACTACTACTACTCATAAATTATCGGTCTTTGTTGGCAACATTAGCGAGTTTATTTATACCGATCGTTAATATGTAAGTTGTCTTCCTTTAGTCAGTTGAATGCGTATTTTAACACTTAAAGGTACTATTTCCTGGAGAACCGTTAGAGTAACGAAGAAATTTTATATGATCCTCTCTGTAGAAAAGTAATTCTAAGTCTATACTGTGGGATGCATTTTATGATAAGACTAACCGTTAGACTAATTGTTGATCCATTATTTATAATAATCGTTGAGCCATTATTTCGTTTATAGCAGATAAAACATGAGCAAGTTGAGCACATACCTACACATAAATGGCCATCATCTTCGGGCTGACCTAGGCACTCAAATGAAAATAAGCCTATATGTTAGCCAAGGGTACCAACTATGAGCTTAACAAACTCGAGCACGATCGGTCAAGTAGCTGTTATAAGAAAGAGGGGAAGAAAGAAAGAAAGAAAGAAAGAAAACTTACAGACTAACGAACATATCAACATTCAGATTTTCATATTAATGAGGATAAGGCTTGTTGGTTTCATCGCCGGCAATGGAATATCAAGCCTCCGCACGACTAATTTTCAACTGTCCTGTTGTGGAGCGTGAATAAGCTCCCTCGATTTTGGAGATGACTGGTGAGAGTCAATGAATGAGGTCACAGTGGTAAAGCGCTGGGGGTTATCTTACGACAGTTGCGAGGTATTTGGAAAAGAGGGCTAATAAGTTTTTAGATTGTCTTATCTGAACGTTGTATTTACTCGATAGCTGATGTAAGTGAAGGGGAGTGTGAGTGAGGGAGTGACAATTGGTTTATTCTCATCCCCTGTTATCAGCAAGTCCGTTCGTTTGTTTGCTGTACTTCAGAAATATCTCCGATAAATGCATCAGACCACTTGACTTTCGTTGCATCATACTTTACAAAAGATATGATGTTGATTTTAGTGGTTAGGGAGTGTTAATCTGTGTTATGTCTACAGAAGCGTGTGTAACTATAATTACCTGAGTGCCGGTGCTGATCATAGAGTTGTTAGTAGGTTGGTTGTAATGTGGTCTCCTGTAACTTGTCTTCTCTTTGACAGAGTAGCAGACAAATAGTATTATTTTTCAAAATATAGTCATACGTTCCTACGACTTGACCTCGTTTGTATGTAAACATCCAAATATCTTGGCAGTATAAACCGAGCGAGTTGGCCATGCGGTTAGGGTCACGCAGCTGTGAGCTAGCATTCGGAAGATAGTGGGTTCGAACCCCACAGTCGGCAGCCCTGAAGATGTTTCCATCCTTTCCCATTTTCACACCAGGCAAATTTTGGGGTTGTACCTTAATTAAGGCCATGACCGCTTCCTTCCCACTCCTAGTCCTTTCCTATCCCATCGTAGCCGTAAGACCTATCTGTGTCGGCGCAAAAAAAAAAAAACCTTTAAAATGTAGATAGTGGGACGTAAATCCAGTAAAATTATTATTTTATTATTAATTGTATGGCCTCAGCTACTGTGGTGCAGACCGTCTGATGTGATGCCATTTAGGAAGCCTGTCCACCAATTTCGATATTCCGATTGTATTGCTGACTAGGAACGAAAGTGAAATTCTACCTGAACGAATATTATGGCAGAGTAATTTTAATTTTGCTGGGTGATACTGAGTGCGCCACCGTAAATCTTTAACATACCAACAACAGTGCCAAGATTTTTGACCTTCCTTCAAAAATCGACTACCTCAGCCGGGATCGAACCTGCAAATTCGGGATCATGAGTTGGACATTCTACCGCTGGTCCACTGAGGTAATCATAGTTCCAGTTAAGTTATCACAGTCGACTGAAGCCTAATAATTTGAAAGTTTTTTTCAACGTTTAGTAAGGAAAGTTTTCCACTGTGTGAATAAGAGCTTAGGGCCGATGGCCTAGGTGTTAGGCCCCTTTAAACGACAAGCATCATCATCATACAATAAGAGCTTACGCTCACGTATCTATTCTCTAATTTGCTTCTGAATCACATTTTGAACCCCTTCAGATCGCCTACCTCTGGATGTTTTGGGAATTTTATACTGTTCTTGGAATTTTGAGGTTATAAGGTTTTCTGGTACGAAGTTCTAACTTTCTAGGGTAGATAGAAATGACTCATTAATTCGTGTCTCTTTCCACTTTTATACCTACCTTAATACTCATAGGTCGCTACACATAAACTTCCATTCGTTAATACGAATATACCAGGTGGCTCAAGAACGCCATACTTTCTACTTACAAATGTCCTGCATGCACAAGTGATGAATGGGATGTCTACCAACTGATTTTCACAGGCGCACTACTGCCAGCGGGTAGGTTAGGTCAGAATATGAAGAGATGAGGACCAGCCTGTCGCTCGCAGCATGTTACTCAGCGTTACAGGTCTAATGCACCCCTTGCAATAGTAAACATCGTTTTCCACCGCATATGTCTAGGCTGGTGTATGGTACAGCCGCACTATATTTGCTGTCAGCATATCGGCAATGGATAGTGTGTTCAGCAGCGACAAATACACAGACATTATTTTAATCTGGACAACCTGGTCGGAATGCAGCCGAAGCTCCAAACAGACGTAGGCCAATGCCCCCTACACACTTATTTCACCCAACACTATTACTTTTTGTTTAATACAAGCGCCTCTATTATCAAGTGGAATGTCTACACGTGTATAAATTAATAAGTTATTAAATTTCCTTTTCTGCATCCTTGGCGTGTTTACAAACAGTAGCGGTGATTAGGGGGTGGGGCGAGGAGGGACAGTGGCAACCTCCCCCAACTTTTTGGAATAAACATTACATTTTTCCCACTTTAGCCAGCTGGAATTAGGAATTATTAAAAAAAAGCTATTTGTACAAGCCTTGTTGTCTTATCTGCTAAATCTTTCCTTTATTTTTAATTATTAACATAATTATTGGCGGAAATACGCACAAAATGCCGTTCGTCGCGGCTAAACGATTTGTATAGCGCTACGGCAGGTAGTGGAGACTTTGCATGTTCTGTGAGGAAGGGTAGTAGGGGTACATATTTTTTTGACAAGGTCGTGGACACTGAGTTATAATTCACCCGCTTGCCGCGCATCCATCAGTTTGGCTCTCTCTTTTAGTGCCAATTAGTTTCTTAGTGTGTATTCAAATACTAAATGATTTTTAATTGCATAATCATGATGTACTTCTGTTTAATTGTACCGGGCGAGCTGGCCGTGTGGTTAGGGGCGCGTAAATATGAGCATGCACCCGGGAATTAGTGGTTTCGAATCCCACTGTCGGCAGCTCTGAAGATGGATTTCCGTGGTCTCCCATTTTCACACCAGGCAAGTGCTGGGGCTGTACCTTAATTAAGGCCACGGCCTCTTCCTTTCCACGCGTAGCCCTTTCCTGTTTCATCGTTGCCATCAGTCCTATCTGTGTCGCTGTGACGTAAAGTCAATTGTAAAAAAGAATTGTAATTTCAACGGGAGATAATACCAACTATACTTTTACCGGACTAAATTCTTTCGTTTGTGTTATGTTACTTATTATGTAAATGTAATTAACCTGCCCCGTGGTTTATTTGTAATAATACTTTTTTGAGATTGTGATTAAATGCTTTATACTAAAATTTTCACCAGGTCTCACAAACAAACCACGGGGCAGGTTAAATAGATTTACTTAATAAATAACATAACACAAAACAAATAATTTAGCCCAGTGAAAGGAACGTTGCTATTATGTCCCGCTGAAATTACAGTACAATTACAACTGAATTTATTTTACAATTGGCTTTACGTCCGCCTCTATGGTGTAGTGGTTAGTGTGATT
Source organism: Anabrus simplex (assembly GCF_040414725.1). Lineage (NCBI taxonomy): Eukaryota > Metazoa > Arthropoda > Insecta > Orthoptera > Tettigoniidae > Anabrus > Anabrus simplex. The sequence continues at coordinate 194,007,676 of NC_090271.1, read as the reverse complement.
AGCTGCCACCCCGGAGGCCCGGGTTCGATTCCCGGCTTTGCCACGATGTTTTGAAAAGTGGTACGAGGGTTGGAAGGGGTTTACTCAGTCTCGGGAGGTCGACTGGGTAGAGGTGGGTTCGATTGCCACCTCAGCCCTCCTCGAAGTAGTTTTCCGTGTTTTACCACTTCTCCTCCAGGCAAACGTCGGGATGGTCCCTAATTTAAGGCCACGGCCGCTTCCCTCCCTCTTAGTTGTCTAACCTTTCCAAACTTACCATCCCCCCATCAAGGCCCCTGTTCAGCATAGCAGGTGAGGCCGCCTGGGCGAGGTACTGGTCATCCTCCCCAGTTGTATACCGACCCAGTGTCTCACCCTCCAGGACACTGACCTTGAGGCAGTAGAGGTGGGATCCCTCGCTGAGTCCGAGGAAAAATCAACCCTGGAGGGTAAGCAGATTAAGAAGAAGAAGAAGAAGCATTGGCTTTACGTCGCACCACCACACATACGACTTATGGCGACGATGAGACAGGAAAGGGCTACGCGTGGAAAGGAAGAGGCCGTGGCCTTAATTAAGGTACAGCCCCAGCACTTGCCTAGTGTGAAAATGGGAGACCATGGAAATCCATCTTCAGGGCTGCCGACAGTGGGATTCGAAACCGCTAATTCCCGGGTGCATGCTCATATTTGCGCGCCCCTAACCACACGACCAGCTCGCCCGGTACAATTAAATAGAAGTACGGCATGGTTATGCAATTAAAAATCATTTAGTATTTGAATACACACTAAGAAACTAATTGGCACTAAAAGAGAGAGCCAAACTGATGGATGCGCGGCAAGCCGGTGAATTATAACTCAGTGTCCACGACCTTGTCAAAAAAATATGTACCCCTACTACCCTTCCTCACAGCACATGCAAAGTCTCCACTACTTGCCGTAGCGTTATACAAATCGTTTAGCCGCGACGAACGACATTTTGTGCGTATTTTCGCCAATAATTATAATAATAATTAAAACTAAAGGAAAGAATCAGCCGATAGCTTTTTTTTAAATAATTCCTAGTTCCAGCTGGCTAAAGTGGAAAAAATGTAATGTTTACTCCAAAAAGTTGGGGGAGGTTGCCACTGTCCCTCCTCGCCCCACCCCCTGATCACCGCTACTGTTTGTAAACACGCCAAAGATGCAGAAAAGGAAATTTAATATATTAATTTATACACGTGTAGACATTCCATTTGATAATAGAATTGCTTGTATGAAACAAAAACTAATAGTGTTCGATGAAATACGTGAATAGGGGGCATTGGCCTACGTCTGTTTGGAGCTTCGGCTGCATTCCGACCAGGTTGTCCAGATTAAAATAATGTCTGTGCATTTGTCGCTGCTGAACACACTATCCATTGCCGATGTGCTGACAGCAAATATAGTGCGGCTGTACCATACACCAGCCTAGAAATATGCGGTGGAAAACGATGTTTACTATTGCAAGGGGTGCATTAGACCTGTAACGCTGAGTAACATGCTGCGAGCGACAGGCTGGTCCTTATCTCTTCATATTCTGACCTAACCTACCCGCTGGCAGTATTGCACCTGTGAAAATCAGTTGGTAGATATCCCATTCATCATTTGTGCATGCAGGACATTTGTAAGTAGAAAGTACGGCGTTCTTGAGCCACATGGTATAAGAGTAATGCTATACTTTGCCTATTTACATGACTCTTCATGTTGGATTGAGCTCAGTGACGCAATCGTTGTTCTTCTGATTCTAGAATACCGAATTTAATTCCGGTTGAGATCGGTGACATTGAGGATATCACTGGCATCCGGCATGTTATAAAGAATTTCTGCGTGATAAAAATACGATACACCATTGTCTGCTCAGTCTGTTAGCGATTAGAGCGGAAGTTAAACAGAAAGTACTGTCATCATCTCCGTACTCACTACTTAAAATAAACGTGTGTAAGAATTTCAGGACCTCTGTCTTATTGGTCTGCAGTTATGCCAGCACGGAGTAAAATAGGGAAATATATCGTGCTCCAACTTACTAGTGGACTAGTGAGCATGTAGATCTAGTTGTACGAGCCTTCTTGCTATTTCCTTTAGCCAAATAATAACCTCAAGGTAGGTGGTAATAACCTGTTATGTCACTAGTTTATAACCAGGGGCGGTGCGTGATATTTTTGCCGTGTTGCACAACTCCCAATAATTCTACATTTCATTTGTCGTCTTTTCTTCTAATTTTCTAATTTAATATGTTTAACATATGTTCTAAAATATGTTAAAATCAAACACCCTTGGCCACACGTTGTACTAATGCTTCGTAATGGACCAATAAACGCTGGCGGCTTCAGATCATACTCAGGGGGTTTGTTTTCCTACGGCAACTCCCAATCAGACAGCGCGGTGCAATGTACGAGTAGTTTCGGAACGGACGAGGCTAAGCCTGTACGTAGTATCAGGAAGCACGCTCGTCAGTAACGGTCCTTAGGGGTTGCACGAGACCAGCAAGAGCCCTATCGAGAAACATTTCCAAATGTCTTCGTTAGATTGCAACACTTTGCGGAAATGACTTCATTCCTGTTTTCTCTCCTCTCGCAATGGCAATTTCTTTTCAATCCCACTAGGGTACACCATACCGGATCAACCATAATATTACCAACATTTTTCATCAATGAAAAACAGGAGGGCAAATTTTCAATTAAAAAGGTAAGAATCATCATCATCATCATCATCATCATCATCATCATTGTACAGTTCCATTTTTCCGAGTACTGTTAATGAGCCTCTTCCACTTCTTCCTGTCCATATACAACTTGTCATGGAGAACATCATCCACTGTCCATCCTCTGGTAAGTAGATCAACCTTGATCATGTCCATCCATCGGGTTGTAGGTCTTCCTGCAAGTCTTTTCCCCTCCACCTGTCTTTCCAGATTTATTCTGGCTGTTCTTGTAGGCCCCATCCTCATCACATGCCCGTATACCACCGTAGTCTGGATGTGCCGATTCGGTCCAATAGTGATGTCTTTATTCCGGCTTCTTTCCTCACCTCCTCATTTCTTAACTTGTTCATCTTGGTCTTCTGGATGGTGGATCTAAGAAATTTCATCTCTGATGCTTGCAGTCTTGATGAATCTCCTTTTGTGACGGTGCACTCTTCAATACCATAGGTCAATATTGGTACGATGAAATAGCTGTTAAACATCATCAGTTTGGCCGGTTTTGGAATCATGCCATCCCATAAATGTGTTCTTTCAAAAAGGTAAGAATGAATGTAGTTATATTGTATAATTACCTTCTTATTTCCCGTGTTTTAATTGCTGGATATATTTCAGTTTTAATAGGATTACAGTTCATTACTTAACGATAATTGAGTTTCTTGTTATTTATGTAAGCATTTCATATGAAAGTGTGATATCGAAAGTTTTGGTGCAACACCCAGTTTCAGATACCATCAGCCGCCACTGCTTATAACATATGAAACTGTGGGTCATTTATCCCAATCTTAGATGAAATAACTGTAGTTATTATCGGCACACTTTATCTTGGTGCATTTGTGTACGGGGGTGAGGATTGATGTAACCTTTCGTGGTATCAGTACATCAATAGACCATAATATTCCCGCAACATGACGTTAAAAATGGAACACCTTGGATGAGGCCTTCGACCGGGCGCGGCGCTGAAGACCCCTTCTCCCCTACTAGCGTTACAAGGCACTAGCTGAGCCGGTAGAGACATACGGGTCGCAGTCTGTCCTTACTGGGCAATAATCTAATAATTTACAGTAGGGGAATCATAATAATGAGAGGAATACTATTTACCTATGAAATGAGAAGAATGAATTATGTTTCTTTTTTAAAAAAAATTTAATGCCTGAGAAAACACGTGGATAATTTATACATGGATATGCCACCATATTAAACCTATAAATTAGACACCGAAAATTTCCTTGAGTGTGTAACTGTCCTCCTCTAGTCCTTTCCCTAGAATTGCAATTCACTCTGAAGATATTCAAACACATTATGCACTAGTACCGTTGTACACAGAAATAATTGGATGATGGCGTATCTTGTATTACTCGCCGTATTTACATTATTACACTATATATTCAAATACCAAGTCGTCGTCCTATTGGCGAGAATTAACATTAGCTATCGAATGAACCAGGTGAGGCGTATTTGATATATGAGCTTGTCTAAAATACCTGAAAGTCGTCTCACTTATTAGAAAGAAAACACCTATCTCGCTATCTCATGAAATAAACAAATAATACACATCGTATGTTCCAATGGGATGTCACTTAAATATATACACGAATTCGACACTTATACAACGATGGTTCCTAAACGAATCATATTTAGCGAAACAGAAAAACAATACAGTATTCAAATACATATCACACCTGTGGAGAGAAGACAATAAATACACTCGATATTCACAATATAAATCACGGACCGGGGCATCCGCCCGTAGCTGGTGGCAGCAGCATAACTGCCTCTGGTGCTGATGAGACATGAACTCATGTTCCATGACAATTGTGAAGTGTGACTTCCACTCTGAAATTCCCTAGTCGTTTTAATTAACATAAATACATGGGGGAATTCTCTCATTTATTGGAATTGTAGGTCTAACCAACGGTGTTTATTTCTGAATGGCTGCATGTAATATCGATGCCGGAGAGAAGCAGAACGAGCCCTCTAACACGAAGTTCCTCTCACAGCGGCGATGGTATTTCACATCCCTCCTTACCTGGCCGGACTTTAAGTCTCACCGGCCAGCTGTTTACACTGTCCTCACCCTGCGCTTTCACTTTCAACACAAGGGAACTCAGTCCCGTTATCTAGCCACCTCGACATTTCCCTTTAAAATATCATTATTCATTGGATGCCACACGCATCAATTAAACACATCGGCTTGCATCTAGCCTACTTTATACCATTAGCACGGGATAAACAACCTTGCGCATACTTTGCTTATATTTCATCAACACCGCATTCGATCTATTCCTTATCGGCTAGAGTAGCTCGATCTCATTTCTCGGCATAACCAATACACGCATATTTTGGAAGAAAGAAAGGCCCTAGCATTCGGGACAAAGTATGCTAACACTCGCGTTCTAAATAAATTCACACATTATCACACTTCACTTGTCATATCGAGGTTTCTTCTTCACCATACTTAATTTATGCAAGGGGATGACCTGACACATTGCGTGAAGCATCTACTACAGAAAACCATGAAATTTCTAGATGACTCATGTTACTCGTATCCTTTTATCGATGGTACATGGAATGATTTTCAAGAATATTAAATAATCCCTTTTAATTCCCATAGTGCTCCACGGTAAATCAAATCTAGGGTCTTAGATTATCATGCATGAATTCCCATATTAAATAAAGAAATACGGTCCCCGACCGTGAAGAAACATAAACACTAGCCCTATCAATAACTACTACCATCCCTTTGAGAACAACGAAATCCTACCCTACATTTCTAAAGAATCTGCATGCATTAAATATTTACATTTTTACAGGAAATAGACTTTCAAATATTTTCACAATACTCATCTGCCTGGATCACCCCACAGCTCGCCCAAGAAGGCACATCTAGTCGTTTAGTCGTCCATTACGACTGCATCAGCAATCTGGAGTCCGGTGTTCGGCTGCCGCTGGGTGGATGGCATGATGTCTTGGGTCCCCGTACACTGTAGGCAGTCCTTGAGGTTCCACGGCGTCTTGGTTATGTACGGGCCTCCCGTCGATTCTCTTCTTCCTCGGAGACTGACGTCACTGGCACACAACACAATGAGGGGATCTGACTTAATTATAATCGTGATAACTGGCAACACATTATAATTTCTATGATCAGAGAGACTCATAGGCTCGAGTCCTCTAACCAAGCACCGGTAATGTTTGTAGCCCGTTGCTTTCCCTATTGGCTGTCTATCCCACTGTCGGCAGTTTAGGCCCTAATTATCACGTTCGCACTTTCACTGTTATTAGAAGTCCCAAAGCTACCCTTACGAACGTGGTTTGACCTTGCCTAATTCAGCACTAGTTTATATGGGAGTACAGATTAGCTACTACGTCTGGGATTTTGTTTCTTTTTTTTTTACCGATATCGCCCTGAGTTTACGCGTCGCCACTGAGCCGCACTTTCTCCTACACCTGATCATTCATTATATGGTTACTGAATCTCCCATGTTATTTCTTCGGCAGTTAATACACTCGTGAATTTACTTACACGATTTCACAGCCTACTAGCGTTTGATTTACGTTCTCTTTACTCATATATTCGTACGCATAAGCACTCTGCATATCATATGACCGTCATGGTTAGGGTTAAATACCGCACTCTGTTAGTATCAATAAATCTTCACTTCACTGTTACATAATCATATCACTGATAGAACTTCAGCTACATAAACACTATTCAAATGATTATTGACTGGTCACACTTTGTAGCACTGAAGCAAAGAATACTGAAGAGTCACTCACATTAGGTACCACCTCACTATGCCACTGGCAAAATAGAACAAGATGCTTGCCTCAGTTTGCACCCCCTTTTATCATGAAACGTGTCAGACTCGAGAGAGAGGGTAAGACTCCTCCTACCTGCAGAAATCGGTCCGGTGGCACGTGGTTTCCAGGATCGATCAATGCATCAAATTAAAGCTCAATTGCGCGAGTTTCTACTGATCACTTATCATTTTGATCACTTCACGCGTTTTGCTTTAATCTCGAAAGCGTCCTTTGATATCCCAGTGAGGGAGGGGCTTGCAATTTGGCGGTTCCGTGGCTTCGGTCACCCTAACAGCTTTCTCCAGATGGTGAACACCTGTGGGATGTCCGTAGACTGCGTAGATTATCCCATTAGAATCATGTAAAGGACTTCTTGGTGTCAAAATTTTCTATAAAATTCGCCGCTTTTAATGAACCTTGAGTCATGAAAATCTGCCTTGTAGTATGCGAGTTATGTTAATTTCTCTCCTGAAAACAATTGAAGACAGGTTTCTGGCAGTGGTGTTTCCGCGGGAAAAGGAGCGAAAAAGTGATATTTGCCAACGCTGGGCACGACCTCCGTGACCTACTTGCTGTGGGAGTGTTTCTTTCTCTGTCGCGCCTGAGTGAGAGCGCTTCTGGCCGGAGGCGAAAACATGTCTCGGTACAGTACTTACGCGCAAAGAGAGTTTGGTGCGTGGGGCTGACAGCTCGCCACTCGCACCCCGTGGAGGGTGGACGTGCGCTGACTTGGGCGCTAATTAACGTATGAAAGCGCGGAAAATGGCATATTTGAGCGGCGGAATGCCACAATATAGTGTTGATGATGTGATGAACGGTCACATCCTCTCCCCACTTTGACAAAGAAAAATCACGAGTAGGGATTTTTCTTTCCAGTTCATGGTTTCTGCCATGTCACACTTGACAGTTACGTAGACTGTTACTTTCGCGCCTCAACTCATATCTGGACAGGAGTATACGCAGGTATTCCTCAGTCATCATGTTTCTTCCCTCCGTGCATTCACGGTAATCATCTTGGTTTGATTCCTTGTCGCCATCATCCGCGTCGCGGCGGACTCCGTCAACTATCAGGAAGTTCACCTCGTCTTCTTCTTCCCCTTCTTCTTCTTCTTCTTCCTCTTCTCGTTCAGGCTCTCCTGCGGCGTTGGATCCGTCGTCGTCTTCCTCTTCATCATCGGGCATTTCTTCATCATCTCGTTCCTCAGGCAGTTCTCTGTTCTCGTGATTGTTTGGGTCCTCGGCGGGCAACTGTCCTGGCATATGATATAACTTCAAATTAGCGGCGTTATAAATGGCTTCAACGGTACCATCCATAGACTGAACTTTGTATGAGTTATCTAAATTCTGGATAATCCTGTACGGTCCAATGTAAAGCTCAGCGAACTTGTGATAGAACTTCCTGGGAGGGTCGGAAGTTGCGGGGCGCTTGATTAATACGTATTCGCCTACACGCAGTGGTCGGTGAAACCGCTTACGCCTGAGTCGTCGTAATCGTTTGTCAGCTTGTCTCTTTAGAGACTCCAGAGTGTCTCTCACTCTTAATTCCACAGATGGTCTGGGATCTTCAGGACATGGCACGATATCTTTCCACGGTCTTTCGGGCTGTTCATTAAAGTGTACCACGCTAGGTATCTGCTGGGTCGATTCGTGTACTGTTGAATTGATGCACTCCATAATGATTGGGATTACATCAACCCATCGCCAGTGCTGCCTCGGGCAATAGATCCTACAAAATTTGCCAATTTCGCGCATGATTCTCTCGGAAGGGTTTGATTCCGGATGTCGTATAGAACTCATCAAATGCTGTATTTCCATTTGCTCCATATCTCTTCGAAAAGCGGCAGAGGTGAATTGTGACCCGTGGTCAGTGAGTAGTTTATCTGGTTTACCCATTTTAGGTATAATCTTATTTTTTATCTGGTTAATAACGGTACGTGTGTTAGCCTTCTGTACTGGGCACAACATGACGTACTTCGTGAATACGTCCATGCATACCAAGATGAACTGTAGCCCCCTGGTCGCCTTGGGGAGGGGACCGTAAAAATCCATAGAGTATAACTCGCGTGGTTTTTCTGGGATCAGTGGCTTCGGCGGTTGCTTTAATAGATATGCGTTCGGCTTTATGCGTTGGCAGGTATCGCAGGTCATTAGTACCGTGCGTGTCATCCTTCTCATGCGCGGCCAGGTGAAAGTTTCTTTAAGAGTAGCCATGACCTTATCTATTCCTGCGTGCCCTATGGAATGGTGCGTCAGCCAGATGAGATCAACTTGTAAAGCAGGTGGAATAACAACTCGAAGCCGAGTGTGCGCCTCGTCCACATATTTGTACAGGATTCCATTAATATGGTTATAATTTTGAGCGCGCCTCTCAGCATCTACATAATCAGGTGTTCCAGGTTGTAGTTGCTTTCTTAGATATTGAATTATACGGCGTGACTCTGGCCAGTTCTCTTGTTCTTCGGGAATCTGCCTCAACCTATCGAGAATCTCTCGGTCTTCTTCGGTCAGCTGTACGTAGTGTAGAACTTCACTTTCGGGATCCGGATTTCTACTGAGCGCGTCGGCGATAATATTCTCCTTTCCGGCGCAATGTTCCACCTCTAGGTCGAACTGCTGTACAAACAATGTCCAACGATTTACTCTTTCAGACGACATGGTAGATTTTAATATGAATGTGAGAGCTCGGTGATCTGTTCTTAGCAATATGGGGAATCCATAAATATATTTACGCCAGTGATTTAAGGCGGTGACAATGGCAAGCATCTCCAGCTCCGTGACTGTATAGTTCCGTTCATGTTCGCGCAACTTACGACTCATGAAGGCTAGGTAATTTATGCGAGGTTCGGCATCCTTTCTCTCTTGGTACAGTACTGCGCCAACACCGATCATTGAAGCGTCTGTCTGAATTATAAAACGTTGAGTATAATCTGGATATCCCAGCTTGACGCTATTACTCATTAATTCTTTAGTCCTATTAAACGCATCTTCGCAGGCGGCGTCCCACTTCCACCGGTTGTTTTTCTTCAGAAGTTCTTGTAATGGAGCAACCGTAGTAGTGTAAGACGGACAATGGTCCGAAAAGAAGCCACATAAACCAAGGAATTGCCTGACATGCTTTACTCTGGTGGGCTTCGGAAAATTTTGAATGGCTTTAATTTTGACTGGGTTAGGTGAAATGCCATCTGCATCAATAATATGGCCCAAAAACAGAATGCTACGTTGGCAGAAATGCGACTTTTCAAGATTAATTTTGAAATTATTCCGGCCCAAGTCCTCTAACACAAGTCGCAGGTGTTCAAAATGCTCTTCCATTGTTTCCGTCGCTATCAATATGTCATCAACATATTGGACAGTGATCTCTTTCACCTTGTCGCTCAGGTTTCGGTCCAGCGCTCTAATCAAAGCCGATCCGGCATTCTTGACCCCGAACGGAAGACGATTGTAAACATACGTCTGTTGGTCAAATAAAAATCCCGTTAAGACCTTAGATTCGCTAGACAGTTCCACATGATGGTATGATGCACGTAGGTCAACGCTAGAAAAGAATTGCATGTGCTGAAACCTCTTTAAGAGATCTTTGATATTCGGGGCTCTATCGTACTCGGGGGCTAGCCTCTCATTTATGGACCTCGCATCGAGGCACACCCTCAGGGAGCCATTTGGTTTTGCCACAATAACCAGGGGGTTTAGGAAAGGCGTGGGAGCCTTTGAGATAATGCCACGGTCTTCCATTTCCTTAATGATCGTGCGCACCTTCGCGTGATATTTCTCCGGTATTGGATATGGGTTTTTCTTAAACGGTTCCCAGCTGGTAACCACCATATTGTATTTGAAGTTTAATATTTTCCCTGGGTGAGACCCGAAAACATTCTGGTGTGCTTCTATAATTTCCTTTAATTTCAATTTTTCCTCATCATTAATTTTAGCCTCATTTAGTTTAACTTGTACTACGTCCTCGAACGTAGGCTCTCCTTCTTCCTCATCTTTCTCCAAACTAGCAATCATCGCTTCGAACTTTTCTCTTATTTCTTCCATTTTCTCCTGGTCCCAATTCGGGAACTTATCCTGGTCATCTTCTTCGTTCCGAAATGACTGAGCGGTCCAGATTTTCTCTTCTTCCATGACTTCTGGCATATCGTTCAACCGTATATTTTCCTGATTCATATTTACGAAGAATTTTACATGGTTCTGGTCCATATCGATAACCGCTCTGTACTCTCGCAGAAGATCCGCTCCTAGGATGATATTGTACTCCATTTTATCCATAACCAGGAATGGATGCGCGAGTATGGCATTACCTATCTCTAGGTCTAGGAATACTTGTGTGTCGCATATTGTGGTGCGGTCAGGGATAATTCCCCGCACCTTTACCCTCGATACAGGGAGAGTTGGAACATTAAATTTTGACTGGACTTCTCTCAAGAAAACCTTCGAAACTACACTTACGCTGGCTCCAGTGTCAACTAAGCAGCGTACGCGTATCCCGTGAGCTCGGATATAAATTACAGGTAATTCTCGTATCATCCTTTTACAGCTCGGATTAGGATCTTCTAACAAGTCTTCCGGCTGGATTACCCAGGTATCTATTGTGATTATGGTCCATTCTAGTTTGTTTCGATGTTCGCTAGTCCGGGAAAAAACGATCTCCTCGCTTCTTAATTCTGGTTTTTTTTATCGCTCCACCCCCTGCAGAATATACGGCTGCGTGAGGGTTGAGACTATTTTCGCGGTTTTGCTCTCGATGGGCCTGGAGTTCGAGACTTTCCGCCCCTCTCATTTCTTCTGAAGAGGCCATCTCTCGGATAGGCCCCTGCCACTTGTCATTTCCAATTGGTTGGTTGCGCAGTTGTTCTACGTATCTCCTGGACTCAGCTTGTCGGTCTCGAATCTGGCCTTCATTTTCGCGGGGTCTTACCCACGACCGTCCGCCATCACCTTTCCACCTATTATAGGGCCTTCGGAAACGCTCAGTATAACCATACCGAGGGCCATTTTTTCTCTCTGGTCGTCTCCTGTATTCGTAATTTCTAGAATCCCAAGCCTCATGATATCGTTCTCGCGGCCTGTTCCATCTGGAGAGGTTCCGGTCCTCCGTCCTCGGTGATGAGTACATCTCTCTAGATTCTTCTGTGCTTGTGCCCTGGGTTCTTCGCTTCGGAGATCCTCCTTCTGGCTTCGCATTTATAGTATGGACTGTTTCATGGTGCCTCTGCCTAACGTGTCCCCCGTTAGTTGTTTGATCGAGTTGCCGTAGGATGTGTTCCGCTTCTATGGCCGTTCGGACGTTTGCGGAGATCAATATCTTCTGAACCTCAGGCGGCAGTTGTTTTCCTATGGCCGAGATGAGTTCTAACTCGGATGGCGGACTATCGAGCTCCTTCATTCGTAATAACTGATTTACGAAATACTCACAGAAGCGCGTCTGGCCCGTCGCGGAATACCGCCTTGAATATAATTCTAAGCGCAATCCCTGCTGCGCATCGATCCCCCAATATTTTTCAAGGAACCGGCGCCTGAACTCATCATAACTATCAAAGCAATATTTAAAAGCCTTGAACCATATGAGCGGTTGGTCCGCGAGATATCGCTCGACCACACGCAAGCGCTTGTCCACTGGGATGTGGTGATCTGTAAAGTACTGGTCCATCTCACTTAGAAAGCCCTTGGGGGTCATGTGCACGTTTGACCCAAACTTCTTCGGTTCATCGTGATTTAATCGTAAGAAGTTATATAATGGGATCGAACCAAGATCCTGTGGCATGGGGATCTGACCTAGCGGAGGGCGAGTTGGATGCGTCTCGTTAATATGGGGTGACTCTCCCATCATGTCCGACTCTACATGGTTTCCTAACATTTCCTGGCTACCATTTTCCGGTTTTTTCAAGACTGACTTGAGGCCGTCGTCTCTTCGAACTTCTTGTGCCTTTAAGTTTTCGACTTCGTCCTGTAGCTCCATAATTAACTTTTCGTGCACATCAATTTTAATGGCTGCCTTTTGAGCTTTCAGCTCAAAATTCTCTACCTTCTCTCTCAGGTCTTTTATTTTGCCTTGAGTTTCCCGTTGTTTTCCCTCGGCGGAAGTGTTAAGTTCGACCCTTGCCTGACCCATTTGTTGGACGATGTATTCCTTGCATTTAGTTTCCGTTTGTTCCGCCACCTATGTCAGATTCTCTTCGATCTCTTGGGACCTCAGAGATAAGTCTTCGAACTTAGTTCGTAGATGAATCATTTCCTCCACTTCAGTATTTAATTTGACCTCTAACTCTTCTACCTTAGTCTGCTGAACGATTAATTTATTATTAGCTTCGCTTATTCTTTCGTCTAAACGGACGTTTGTCTGATCCAATTTTAATGTAAGAGAGTCTATACGATGTGTGACATCGCTAATACTTGAGGTAAAAAGGTCCTTAAGTTCCGCGGCCTGGGCTCTGCCTGATGCTTCATACCCCTCTAATCGTGCATTAATCTGTCCCATATTACTAGTGTGCTGATCTAAAATTGCATTTATTTTGCTGGATTGTTCCTGGTTTTCCGTGTTCATCTGTTCCAGTTTATCAAAACGTTCATTAAGCCGTGTGTTTGCCTGCTCCAATTTCTCGTTCTGTTCGGCCAATAATTGGGCGAACATTGCCTTCACTGCCTCCAAATCCATGTTAAACTGTATTCTTGAGAATTAGTGCCCCCTTGAGTTTGAGCTGCTTCGTGAAACCTTGGTTCATTCGATTTATTCCCTAACGAAAGAAGGTGTGTTTTTTTTGAAAAAATACAGGATAATTTATGCCGAAACTAGCTTCACAACAGCTGCGTAACACCTCCTAATAGTTACTGTGCTTTCTCAGTATACTATACGTAATTCATGGATATCATCCCGATATATAACGAATACAATCTATTTTAGCCCTTCATGAAATAATAATAATAATAATAAGATTCGCGACTACAGGGGCTCGAGAATTTACCTGTACCTGAAACATGGTACGATCGATAAACATTGAATGCTCTCAGCTTCAAGACAGGCAAGATGCGTTTGCAGACAATTCCCCGTCTTAAACTGACAACATCGCACTGTTCATTTAGAAAACAAGAGTCGTGGGATGAGGCATCCCCTCTCATTCGCGATATCTAATCACTTTACGTGGGATATATCCCCTAAACTACCAAGGCCTGCTGCACATGCAGTACCTTTAGCCTAGACCCATGACCAGTGGGATTTGAAGAATTCCGTCTAATCATTTTATCCTCACTGCTGGGAAAATCATTTCACTGTTTCCATGAAGTTTCACAACTCCATAATATTATTGGGTCTGCTATAATCTGAGTGATTCCCGCGCATATTTCCACTTAACCTGGACGCGCGATATTTCATTCTTCTCCCTACAGTTATTATTTAAATTTAATTTACCTTATCACTCATTTAAATAACATGTATTCCTCTGTCCTAACAAAATCGAATATACGGAATAAATTCAGTGTTCCATTCGTTCAGTTCTGACCGTGCCAGTTTGGCAATACTACTTTACTAGGTTCTCCTTCAATAGTAGCGGTGTTCGAACTTGTGCCTAATATTTGGCTATGTCATATTTTCTATTGCCATAAGGGCATTACAGGATTTGCCAAGGAAAACAAAAAAAAATACAACACGTGCGAGGTGTCAAACTCGATATCGCAACCTAGGTGTAAATCTGCCCATAAATAACACTGCACCACGTGTCGGGCGCCACACTTGATGTAACCTTTCGTGGTATCAGTACATCAATAGACCATAATATTCCCGCAACATGACGTTGAAAATGGAACACCTTGGATGAGGCCTTCGACCGGGCGCGGCGCTGAAGACCCCTTCTCCCCTACTAGCGTTACAAGGCACTAGCTGAGCCGGTAGAGACATACGGGTCGCAGTCTGTCCTTACTGGGCAATAATCTAATAATTTACAGTAGGGGAATCATAATAATGAGAGGAATACTATTTACCTATGAAATGAGAAGAATGAATTATGTTTCTTTTAAAAAAAAAAAATTAATGCCTGAGAAAACACGTGGATAATTTATACATGGATATGCCACCATATTAAACCTATAAATTAGACACCGAAAATTTCCTTGAGTGTGTAACTGTCCTCCTCTAGTCCTTTCCCTAGAATTGCAATTCACTCTGAAGATATTCAAACACATTATGCACTAGTACCGTTGTACACAGAAATAATTGGATGATGGCGTATCTTGTATTACTCGCCGTATTTACATTATTACACTATATATTCAAATACCAAGTCGTCGTCCTATTGGCGAGAATTAACATTAGCTATCGAATGAACCAGGTGAGGCGTATTTGATATATGAGCTTGTCTAAAATACCTGAAAGTCGTCTCACTTATTAGAAAGAAAACACCTATCTCGCTATCTCATGAAATAAACAAATAATACACATCGTATGTTCCAATGGGATGTCACTTAAATATATACACGAATTCGACACTTATACAACGATGGTTCCTAAACGAATCATATTTAGCGAAACAGAAAAACAATACAGTATTCAAATACATATCACACCTGTGGAGAGAAGACAATAAATACACTCGATATTCACAATATAAATCACGGACCGGGGCATCCGCCCGTAGCTGGTGGCAGCAGCATAACTGCCTCTGGTGCTGATGAGACATGAACTCATGTCCCATGAAAATTGTGAAGTGTGACTTCCACTCTGAAATTCCCTAGTCGTTTTAATTAACATAAATAAATGGGGGAATTCTCTCATTTATTGGAATTGTAGGTCTAACCAACGGTGTTTATTTCTGAATGGCTGCATGTAATATCGATGCCGGAGAGAAGCAGAACGAGCCCTCTAACACGAAGTTCCTCTCACAGCGGCGATGGTATTTCACATCCCTCCTTACCTGGCCGGACTTTAAGTCTCACCGGCCAGCTGTTTACACTGTCCTCACCCTGCGCTTTCACTTTCAACACAAGGGAACTCAGTCCCGTTATCTAGCCACCTCGACATTTCCCTTTAAAATATCATTATTCATTGGATGCCACACGCATCAATTAAACACATCGGCTTGCATCTAGCCTACTTTATACCATTAGCACGGGATAAACAACCTTGCGCATACTTTGCTTATATTTCATCAACTCCGCATTCGATCTATTCCTTATCGGCTAGAGTAGCTCGATCTCATTTCTCGGCATAACCAATACACGCATATTTTGGAAGAAAGAAAGGCCCTAGCATTCGGGACAAAGTATGCTAACACTCGCGTTCTAAATAAATTCACACATTATCACACTTCACTTGTCATATCGAGGTTTCTTCTTCACCATACTTAATTTATGCAAGGGGATGACCTGACACATTACGTGAAGCATCTACTACAGAAAACCATGAAATTTCTAGATGACTCATGTTACTCGTATCCTTTTATCGATGGTACATGGAATGATTTTCAAGAATATTAAATAATCCCTTTTAATTCCCATAGTGCTCCACGGTAAATCAAATCTAGGGTCTTAGATTATCATGCATGAATTCCCATATTAAATAAAGAAATACGGTCCCCGACCGTGAAGAAACATAAACACTAGCCCTATCAATAACTACTACCATCCCTTTGAGAACAACGAAATCCTACCCTACATTTCTAAAGAATCTGCATGCATTAAATATTTACATTTTTACAGGAAATAGACTTTCAAATATTTTCACAATACTCATCTGCCTGGATCACCCCACAGCTCGCCCAAGAAGGCACATCTAGTCGTTTAGTCGTCCATTACGACTGCATCAGCAATCTGGAGTCCGGTGTTCGGCTGCCGCTGGGTGGATGGCATGATGTCTTGGGTCCCCGTACACTGTAGGCAGTCCTTGAGGTTCCACGACGTCTTGGTTATGTACGGGCCTCCCGTCGATTCTCTTCTTCCTCGGAGACTGACGTCACTGGCACACAACACAATGAGGGGATCTGACTTAATTATAATCGTGATAACTGGCAACACATTATAATTTCTATGATCAGAGAGACTCATAGGCTCGAGTCCTCTAACCAAGCACCGGTAATGTTTGTAGCCCGTTGCTTTCCCTATTGGCTGTCTATCCCACTGTCGGCAGTTTAGGCCCTAATTATCACGTTCGCACTTTCACTGTTATTAGAAGTCCCAAAGCTACCCTTACGAACGTGGTTTGACCTTGCCTAATTCAGCACTAGTTTATATGGGAGTACAGATTAGCTACTACGTCTGGGATTTTGTTTCTTTTTTTTTACCGATATCGCCCTGAGTTTACGCGTCGCCACTGAGCCGCACTTTCTCCTACACCTGATCATTCATTATATGGTTACTGAATCTCCCATGTTATTTCTTCGGCAGTTAATACACTCGTGAATTTACTTACACGATTTCACAGCCTACTAGCGTTTGATTTACGTTCTCTTTACTCATATATTCGTACGCATAAGCACTCTGCATATCATATGACCGTCATGGTTAGGGTTAAATACCGCACTCTGTTAGTATCAATAAATCTTCACTTCACTGTTACATAATCATATCACTGATAGAACTTCAGCTACATAAACACTATTCAAATGATTATTGACTGGTCACACTTTGTAGCACTGAAGCAAAGAATACTGAAGAGTCACTCACATTAGGTACCACCTCACTATGCCACTGGCAAAATAGAACAAGATGCTTGCCTCAGTTTGCACCCCCTTTTATCATGAAACGTGTCAGACTCGAGAGAGAGGGTAAGACTCCTCCTACCTGCAGAAATCGGTCCGGTGGCACGTGGTTTCCAGGATCGATCAATGCATCAAATTAAAGCTCAATTGCGCGAGTTTCTACTGATCACTTATCATTTTGATCACTTCACGCGTTTTGCTTTAATCTCGAAAGCGTCCTTTGATATCCCAGTGAGGGAGGGGCTTGCAATTTGGCGGTTCCGTGGCTTCGGTCACCCTAACAGCTTTCTCCAGATGGTGAACACCTGTGGGATGTCCGTAGACTGCGTAGATTATCCCATTAGAATCATGTAAAGGACTTCTTGGTGTCAAAATTTTCTATAAAATTCGCCGCTTTTAATGAACCTTGAGTCATGAAAATCTGCCTTGTAGTATGCGAGTTATGTTAATTTCTCTCCTGAAAACAATTGAAGACAGGTTTCTGGCAGTGGTGTTTCCGCGGGAAAAGGAGCGAAAAAGTGATATTTGCCAACGCTGGGCACGACCTCCGTGACCTACTTGCTGTGGGAGTGTTTCTTTCTCTGTCGCGCCTGAGTGAGAGCGCTTCTGGCCGGAGGCGAAAACATGTCTCGGTACAGTACTTACGCGCAAAGAGAGTTTGGTGCGTGGGGCTGACAGCTCGCCACTCGCACCCCGTGGAGGGTGGACGTGCGCTGACTTGGGCGCTAATTAACGTATGAAAGCGCGGAAAATGGCATATTTGAGCGGCGGAATGCCACAATATAGTGTTGATGATGTGATGAACGGTCACAGTAAGGAGGGAGCTGTCCCGGTCCCGGTAGTGCTGCCAACTGAATGAAAATGAAATCTGAATTGAATCGAGAATATGATCGATCGATATGAAGTTTCTAAACCGTTATTATCTTAAGCCAACAACTGTGTTACATACACATTATATAACATTACATAACATTATATAACATTTCTCGATGCGAATCTTGTTCCTAGCATGAATTCTATAGTTTGGCTTTGCTGTGTAAACAACAACAGTACTAGTACGTAAAGTGTACGCCAGATGTCGCACAACGATGCTGAAGCGATTCATAGTTTGTGTTTCAAACGTTGCCAGTACGAATCTCGAAGATTGCCGAGGTCGACCGATTTAGCACTAGAGTGTAAATGCATCCAGATAAAGTGTGCCGATAATAGATTCACAGAGCGTTTTCGTACCCTGAAGTACACAATGATCACGTTTTAACCTACAATTAACCCCATAACAACATTCTTAAACCAACTTGGAATCAATTTGCAGTGTGATTTACTTAATGTACCATGAAATCAATTTGTTGTTATACATGAGCCTGTACGAACGAATACACTGTATTTTATTGAGTATAATGTATTTTGTTTTACTTTTTATATTTTAAAATTACATGATAAATTTCACAATTTCATTGACTAAGAAACTGGCGCTGTTCTTGAAAATATAGTTATAGAACTGTATTAACCTAGTTTTAAAATTAATTTTCACTTGGTGACAAAACTAGAATACACATGCCATGGCTCACTTGGTACTGTGTAACGCTGTAGGATACTTCCTGTTTTATAGCAATTCTTTTTCTGTTCCATATAGCCTACTTCGACTTGTAAAAGAACAGGAAATTATAAATTATTTTGACAGTTCAACGTTAAACACATGCAAGAATTCTCGAGTGACGAATAGTAGGGATCACTGGATCGACTTGAAGTAAATGTCGGGTATCTAAATGACTTGCTCTTTTCTGCTCGTTGAAAAAGTAATGAAATTTGCATAATGATGGAAAATAAGTGTCCCCACACATCTTCATGCGCTGCCGTCGTCTTCATCAATACCACTTCCTACCTAGACTTCTTCTGAGTCCACGATGGAGTCGTTTTTCGTTCCCTATTTCATTAGAAGGGCGTTCTTCAACACTCATTGAGAGGAATGTTGGCAGATCTTCAGTCTTCGTGTGGGAATTGTAGGATAAGAAGAAAGGCGGTTAAAGACAGACAAAAGGAAAAACCAACGAAAACCAGCCAGAAGAGGTCGACGCGGAAAAAGAGAAGAATGTATGAAGAAAAGATGGACTTCTATAAGCAAAAGTATAAGCTCTCAACTATCTCCGTAATCGGCTTGATGTTAGGTGCTCGAGGAACCATTCCTAAATTTTTTGTCAACTTTTGCAAATACCATTGGGTTGAATAGGGATTTCATGTATAACATCGCCATTACTATTCTCAAGAAGTCTCATGATCTCCAAGAATCATGCTGGCGAACCTCAGATAAATGCTTGACGTGCCTCAATCTTTTGCCTTCATACTATATCGTGTATCTATTATTGTCGTTGAGGTACTCTTTGTCCTTGGACAACCTGCAGCAGTTGCAGGATGATTGTACAATAAATAATTAGTACAAGTGGAAAAAATGATAGGCACGCAGAACAAACTCACAATGAGAAAAGGATTCCAGTGGACCAGTATAAATGCATGCATTTGTGTCTGTGTTTGTTCTGTGCCCGGTGTTGTAGTTATAAGCGGAAATTCTTGATTTTTTTAATATCATGGAAGTAAATACTTGTTGATTCTTAAGACATCTATCGTACGATTAAGATCATTATGTAAGTCCGAGCGAGTTGGCCGTGCGGTTAGGGTCGCGCAGCTATG
Source organism: Anabrus simplex (assembly GCF_040414725.1). Lineage (NCBI taxonomy): Eukaryota > Metazoa > Arthropoda > Insecta > Orthoptera > Tettigoniidae > Anabrus > Anabrus simplex. The sequence continues at coordinate 193,987,813 of NC_090271.1, read as the reverse complement.
AGCTTGCATCCGGGAGATAGTGGATTCGAGCCCCACTGTTGGCAGCCCTGAAGATGGTTTTCCGTGATTTTCCATTTTCACACCAGGCAAATGCTGGGGCTGTACCTTAATTAATAAATTAAATAATTATTCCATTACATCTCTTATCCTTTTTACTATCTTTATTTTGTTGTCTGTTTTCATTTTATTTGATGAAGGTATAAAACACTTAACACAGTTTGAAAGCAGATTGTTCATCTCGAAATACTGAAACTTGATCGATCCTTTCAAAAACAGGATTTTTAATTTTTCTAAGAGAAAGTACATGTTCAAACTTAGCACCAAGATTTTCTGGTGGTGTTCACTACACAGCATATCAAGTCACTGAGTGTTCTTTTACAAATGCACACCAATGTCCATTCTCGCGTTACCGAGCGAATTGGCCGTGCGGTTAGGGGCGCGGCTGTGAACTTGCATCCGGGAGATAGTGGGTTCGAGCCCGACTGTCGGCAGCCCTGAAGATGGTTTTTCGTTTTTTTTTCCATTTTCACACCAGGCAAATGCTGGGGCTGTACCTTAATTAAGGCCACGGCCGCTTCCTTCTCATTCCTAGGCCTTTCCTATCCCATCGTCGCCATGAGACCTATCTGTGTCGGTGCGACGTAAAGCAAATAGCAAAAAAATGAGCATTCTCGGGTTAAATATTTTTCGTATCAGAAAACGAATCTCGATTCTTTAGAATAGTGGATTAAGGTCCTAGTTCTTCGTGCCATCACAGATGTTCTCATTATTGTTTTTATTTATTATTTTTATCATCAGAAGGTGCTAAAGAGTGATAATTCACCTGATAGCCGCCCAAATTAGGGAATCGAAAGATCGGCCTCCTAATCAACTCAAATGGTAATATTTATTTTATATTTCGTTTGGATTAAGCAGGGCTTTAGTCAAAACTCAAGATTATTATTGCCACCTTCAGGCAGATTGTCTCTTTCAGATTTTATTTGGGAAAGAAAATCCAATATATGCTTCTTCAGGTTAGGGCGTACAAGTGGTGTCTTACAATCGGCAATGCATTTTTTGACGCTGAGTCCGCTACGGTCTGGATAATGGTGTCCGGGATTTTGTTTATTCTTAAGAAGTTCAGCGTCTCCTTAGGAATTGTCCCTCTAGTGCCAATCATAAGGCCAATAACTTCCCATCTTGTAATTTCGTACTTCTTTCTGAGATCCTCAAGGCGTGGTTCATATATGGCCTTTTTCTCCTCACACACTCATTGAGGCTGCTCTTAATTTTCTTCGAAAATTACCGTGGGATCGATCACCATACCCGAACCTTTCGCCCGGTCGGGTCGATGACAACAATATCAAATCGTCTTGTGGCTCCATTTGTGGAAAGACATTCTACTTCTCCATGGATCTCCAAATGCTGTTGTTGACGGAGACCTACAGCAAACAATTGGCGAACTATATTGTGCCTATGGATCCTCATCAGCTCTCCCTTACGACAGAAACCTAATACATGAGATAAGGTTTCGAACTCGTCACATCTTCTGCAACGGGATGAATTATGGCTCCTTCCAGGGAGAGATCGAACTGGGATGACATTACAGTTCATTTTAATTTCTTCTGTCCATTGTCCGCATGTCTTCCCTTTCTTATTACTGATCCAAGAGTTTCCTTTCTTCTGGAGGCAGAAGGATATCACTCCCTTACCCTTGGATGGTAATGTGCACCAACTTCTAAATGAAACTTCGCGGAATACTTTTCGTATGAGCTTGGGAAGAGGGTTATCGAGATGTTCCACTTTTTCCTTGCTAAGCGGTAGGCGTTCAAGGCAATGCGTGATTTCAGTACGGAGCTCTCTAGTGGCTTCGATGTATGGGCTTCTCACATGCATCAGCCTTTTGCAAATACGTAGGTCGTGTCATAAGTCATGGAAACCATTTTTTTCTCGCGAACAGGAGACAACATGGAAATCTAAGATATGCATTTAGAAACGTAGGGTATTTACTTGCGTATGATGCCACTAGATGGTGTGTGTAAACAACAGTGTGGATCTAAGCATGCCACCAAGTTCAGTGTGTGAGTGAGAGCGTCACAAACTGGAAGTCAACAAGCAGGAGCAACGACCGTAGGTTCTTCCACACCCGCCTCATTCGCCTGATCTGAGCCCATGTGACTATGATCTAATCCCCAAGGTCAAGAAGCCATTACGTGGACAACGGTTTGCTAATAAAGAGGACATCGTAACAGCATTTCGGAGAGAGGTGTCACAGTTAGCGATACACATGCAGCGAATGGTATTCAGCACCTGCCCCACCGCTGGCAACGCACAGTGGAAATCTTGGGTGATTATTTCGAAGGTCTGTATCCAGTGGAGACCTGTCCTTTGGACGTAGTCTTGTGTATTTGCTGTCTGTACCATAATAAAACAGTGTTTACCAATGGCCTGTGTTCTGTCACTTTCCTATGAGAATCTCCTGAAGTCAGAATTTGTCTTCAGGCACTATGCATAAGTACATGCCCTATATTTCTAAATGCATATCTTAGATTTTCCGTGTTGTATCCTGTTCGCGAGAAAAAATAGTTGCCATGACTTATGACTCAGCCCTCGTATTTATATGCTGAATGAAAGCCTCCCATTGAGCTTTGAAAGTTCGAAGTTCTCTAAGATAGCGCGGTGGGTAAATCATTGCATCTGGGGGCGTCAGTAGGTAATCCAACAATGTCTTTAACAGAATTCCTTATAATTTTATCAACGTCACCAAGAAATTTCATAGTCAGATTTTTTAAAGGTGCACACTGGAATGGGTAGATATGTTGTGGCCAAATATATTGATTGAGTATATTTAGCTTCTGATCAGGAATGAGAAGGGGTGAACTATCCAACTGGTTCAAATTTCTTGTGAGCTGATTGATTACTGCAGAAGGATTAGATATTATGTTGATATTAGATTTATGTTGATATGTTACCCCAAGGTACCGTATTGTTTCATCCGGTAAAATGCACTCAGTTGTATTCCCAAACAGAGTTGTGAGAGCAGAGGTGATCAGCTGACCTTTACGCATCAATATGGCCTTGCTTTTCGTAGTATTTATTTGGAGTCCGATCTTGGCTAAAGAATTTGTATTCGTGAACGAGTCCCATGTTAGAGTGATTGATTTTTCTCGTGAAAAGAAGCAGTTAACGAGCTCGTGAAAGTCCGTCTGGTTGCGCGCCTCGCATGCCATTTCTCTACAATACTTTAGAAGAGTTCTCTTTGTGTAAGCTTCTATTCATGATGTTATTGAAAGTAGAGCTGGGAAGGTCTGCAATATACATAAAAATATGCGTAGAGGTGGTGAGATATAAAGTGAACTTTAAGTATCCAAATAGAGTTTTCAGTGAGATTACTACACTTTATAACATAGAGATAGAGTTGTCGACGCATTAACAGATGATTTTTGATCCATCTGTTGACACTACATTTAGTACAGGATATAAAATTGATTTTTCTGAAATGTTCTGAAATTGGAGTTCCTCATAGACTATTACGTTTTACTTTTTCCTGGCATTTTCCTTAAGTTATTGAATACCCTGCCTAGCGCTAACCCTGTGTACAGGGATGTATTCACTCTTGCGTGTTTCTGTGCTGCTTAGTCGTGTGCTATGTGTATGTAGATGTGTGGTTAAGATCACGTAGCTGCGAGCTCACATTCGGGAGATGGTGGGTTCGAATCCCACAGTCGACAGACATAAAGTTTGGTTTTTCGTGGTTTCCTATTTTCACACCAGGCAAATGCTGGGGCTGTACCTTTATTAAGACCACGAGCGCTTCCTTCCCAATCCTAGCCCTTTCTCATCCTTACGTCGCCGAAAATCTTCAGTGTGTTAGTGCGGCTTTAAACCACTAACAAAAAAGTATTAAGACGAGCCGATATTCAAGCCAGAAGAATAATTAACCATCCCATTTGGGAATCGAACCCGAGATTCTCTGAACCGAAGGACAACACGCTGACCATTAAGCCAAGGAGGCAGACAGATACTATTTTCTTCAAAATTAAGATTCTATATTACACGATATTATAGGTACAAGTTTGTAATTGGACCTATTTATCGTAAATTCGATCTTTGGAAATGGAACATCTTTCTCTCCTAAATGTTACGAAATTATCTGTGAAATTCCAATACTTTCTGATTCACTGAATATTTCTTCCATTTTCTTCACAACTGATTTCTTCCTGCATCTTGTCTCAGGCCTCTCAAATTTTGATGAAAACACAAACGAAGGCTGTTCCACAGCATAAATAATAATAATAATAATAATAATAATAATAATAATAATAATAATAATAATAATAATAATAATAATAATAATAATACCGGGCGAGTTGGCCGTGCGGTTAGGAGCGCGCAGCTGTGAGCTCGCATCCGGGAGATAATGGGTTCGAACCCCACTGTCGGCAGCCCAGAAGATGGTTTTCCGTGCTTTCCCATTTTCACACCAGGCAAATGTTGGGGCTGTACCGTAATTAAGGCCACGACCGCTTCCTTCCCATTCCTAGGCGTTTCCTGTCCCATCGTCGCCATTATACCTATCTGTGTCGGTGCGATGTAAAACAAATAACAGATAATAATAATAATAATAATAATAATAATAATAATAATAATAATAATAATAATAATAATAATAATAATAATAATAATACTAATTTGTGTCTAATTTTAAGTTATAGTTTTAGATTACTTTTTTCGCGTTTAAATTCGTTCTTGTGGCAGCCTAGACTGTTTGGAAAGTAAGTGATCCTTTCAAATAAATAGTAAAAAGAAGCGAAACAAGGTGAACAATTCCACTACCTTGACGTTGCCTTCAGCGATACGATTAAAATAGTCCATAGACTGTTTTCAGTCATTCGACCGAGTCGGGAATGGGAGGAATGAAGCCCCCATCTGGCGACGAGGATAGGCATTGTGCCGGCTGCCGAAGCATGTCGCACTTCTCTTTGACAATGATTTATGACTGACAGATGAAATGAAATGATATTCGAGAGTGTTGCTGGAATGAAAGGTGAAAGGGAAAACCGGAGTGCCTGGAGAAAAAAACCCGTCCTGCTTCCACATTGTCCAGCACAAATCTCACATGGAGTGACCGGGATTTGAACCACGAGATCCAGCGGTGAGAGGTCAGCGCGCTGCCGCGTGAGCCACGAAGGCTCACTGATACATTTAACTTTGATGCAAATTCAGTCATGGGAAACCTACACCGAAAGTTAGATGTGCTTACATCTCCTCTACTTAAGTCTGATAAAAAATATGTTGTTATGAATACAGTGCTGTGTTCTGCACTTATCTATCCGTTTCAGAACGCTCTACTGACATGCATAACCTCTAGTTTTCTCAATGATGCTGATAAAGTAATATGAAGCTCCTTGAAAGAAATTTTATAGTCGCCTACTGGTATTAGTGATCACGAAGCTGTTTTTGTGGTGATTAAAAATAAATGTGAAAGAAAGGAAGAGATTAAAATTAGAACTGTTAGGCAGTACCATATGGCTGATAAAACAGGCACGAGGGAGTTTTTAATAAGAAACTATGATCGGTGGAAAACGGTAAATAAAAATGTAAATAAACTCTGGGATGCGTTTAAAGCAATTGTCGAGGAATGTGAAAATAGGTTTGTACCTTTAAAGGTGGTAAGGAATTTTAAAGATCCACTATATTATAACAGGGAAGTAAAGAGACTAAGAAGGAGGTGCAGGTTGGAAAGAAATAGAAATGGTTGTGGAAGTAAGGAGAAATTGAAGGAACTTACTAGGAAATCGAATCTAACAAAGAAGTCAGCTAAGGATAACACGATGGCAAGCATAATTGGTGGCCACACTAATTTTAGTGAAAAATGGAAGAGTATGTTTAGGTACTTTAAGGCAGAAACAGGTTCCAAGAAGGATATTCCGGGAATAATTAATGAACAAGGGGAGTGTGTATGCGAGGATCTTCAAAAGGCAGAACTATTCAGTCAGCAGTATGTAAAGATTGTTGGTTACAAGGATAATGTCCAGATAGAGGAGGTGACTAATACTATACAAGTATTAAAATTTACCTATGACAGCAATGACATTTACAGTAAGATAAAAAAGTTGAAAACTAGAAAAGCAGCTGGAATTGATAAGGTTTCGGGGGATATACTAAAGACAATGGGTTAGGATATAGTACCATATCTGAAGTACTTGTTTGATTTTTGTTTGCATGAAGGAACTTTACCAAATGAATGGAGAGTTGCTATAGTAGCCCCTGTATATAAAGGAAAGGGTGATAGGCATAAGGCTGAAAATTACAGGCCAGTCAGTTTGACATGCATTGTATGTAAGCTTTGGGAAAGCATTCTTTCTGATTATATAAGACATGTTTGCAAAATTAATAAATGGTTTGACAGAAGGCAGTTTGGGTTTGGGAAAGGTTATTCCACTGAAGCCCAACTTGTAGGATTCCATCAAGATATAGCAGATATCCTGGATTCAGAAGGTCAATTGGACTGTATTGCGATTGACTTATCTAAGGCATTTGATAGGGTAGATCATGGGAGACTACTGGCTAAAATGAGTGCAATTCTACTTGACAAAGAGTGACTGAATGGGTGGCTCGGTTTCTAGAAAATAGAACTCAGAGAATTAGAGTAGGTGAAGCTTTATCTGTCCCTGTAAAAATTAAGAGGGGAATTCCTCAAGGCAGTATTATTGGACCTTTATGTTTTCTTATATATATCAATGATATGTGTAAAGAAGTGGAATCAGAGATAAGGCTTTTCGCAGATGATGTTATTCTGTACAGAGTAATAAATAAGTTACAAGATTGTGAGCAACTGCAAAATGACCTCGATAATGTTGTGAGATGGACAGTAGGCAATGGTATGATGATAAACGGGAATAAAAGTCAGGTTGTGAGTTTCACAAATAGGAAAAATCCTCTCAGTTTTAATTACTGCATTGATGGGGTGAAAGTTCCCTTTGGGGATCATTGTAAATACCTAGGTATAAATATACGGAAAGATTTTTTTTTTTTTTTGCTAGAGGCTTTACGTCGCACCGACACAGATAGGTCTTATGGCGACGATGGGATAGGAAAGGCCTAGGAGTTGGAAGGAAGCGGCCGTGGCCTTAATTAAAGTACAGCCCCAGCATTTACCTGGTGTTAAAATGGGAAACCACGGAAAACCATCTTCAGGGCTGCCGATAGTGGGATTCGAACCTACTATCTCCCCGATGCAAGCTCACAGCCGCGCGCCTCTACGCGCACGGCCAACTCGGCCGGTAAGGAAAGATCTTCATAAGGGGTAATCACATAAATATGATTGTAAATAAAGGGTACAGGTCTCTGCACATGGTTATGAGAGTATTTAGGGGTTGTAGTAAGGTTGTACAGGAGAGAGCATATTTGTCTCTGGTGAGACCTCAACTTGAGTATGGTTCCAGTGTATGGGACCCTTACCAGGATTACTTGATTCAGGAACTGGAAAAAATCCAAAGAAAAGCAACTCGATTTGTTCTGGGGGATTTCCGACAAAAGAGTAGCGTTACAAAAATGTTGCAAAGTTTGGGCTGGGAAGACTTGGGAGAAAGGAGACGAGCTGCTCGACTAAGTGGTATGTTCCGAGCTGTCAGTGGAGAGATGGCGTGGGAGGACATCAGTAGACGAATAAGTTTGGATGGTGTCTTTATAAGTAGGAAAGATCACAATATGAAGATGAAGTTGGAATTCAAGAGGACAAATTGGGGCAAATATTCGTTTATAGGAAGGGGAGTTAGGGATTGGAATAACTTACCAAGGGAGATGTTCAATAAATTTCCAATTTCTTTGCAATCATTTAAGAAAAGGCTAGGAAAACAACAGATAGGGAATCTGCCACCTGGGCGACTTACCTAAATGCAGATCAGTAGTGATTGATTGATTGTCACAGATTTTATGTCTAGGTCTCTTCAAAGCATCGTGTTAAGTAGTACTCCAACACATCACTGTTTGCAATGTTCTATTCAGAGCTAGCGTTTCATATTACACGAAATGTCATCTTGTCTACATTCTTTGAATATAGCTAATGATGATAAAATTATTAATCAACGTAATAGTCTTCATGATACAAGAAAAATACGTCAGAGCTTCGGGACCGCGAAATGACCGCGTGGTTCTCTCTTGCACAAAGCTATAGGAGTTGACCTTTATGAGGAATACATGCCTGCCAATAATTGGATGAAACAACATGAATGCCTCTCCTGTAGTGAATGGTGGAATGCGATTTAGAAACCTCTATCGCAATGGCGATTGAGAAGCAATAAAGTAGTTTGTTCAAAATGGCCGACATTATGGACGTATGTGTGTATGTTCCAGCATAGTTCTCAACCAAATTTAGTACACATATGAATTAATTTATAGAAAAAGTACTGTGCGCGTGCGATGCGCAGCCAAATCTACGGCACGCAGAGATCTAAAGTTTTCAACATACTGTACATGGGACACAGCATTTCACCTATCACGCATGGCTGTGGCATAGAGCAATTCTTGCTCCAAGGAGCGAAGGTGTCAACGTCAACAAGCAACTTTTATAAGAATTACCAGGTGCTCTATAAATTTACAAGTCTATCGCACAACATGTAATACAGATGAGACTGTCAACTACGCGACAGAACGTTTGAACAACTTGGAGTCACTTGGAGTCACTTGGAGTTCTCTCGAACGTCCTGGAACGGACGATTGTGACACCGATTATCCATCTCAGGAAAGTGAATTCTGCTTCCCTCTGCAACAGAATACGACTCTCAGTCAATAAACTGGTGCCGAGTATTGTTGAAGCCACTATCATGACCGGACATGCCGCGGACGAAGTAGTATTCATTCCTCTGATTCAAATCATCATCATCATCATCATCATCATCTGTTTACCCTCCAGGTTCGGTTTTTCCCTCGGACTTAGCGAGGGATCCCACCTCTACCGCCTCAAGGGCAGTGTCCTGGAGCTTCAGACTCTTGGTCTGGGGATACAACTGGGGAGTATGACCAGTACCTCGCCCAGGCGGCCTCACCTGCTATGCTGAACAGGGGCCTTGTGGAGGGATGGGAAGATTGGAAGGGATAGACAAGGAAGAGGGAAGGAAGCGGCCGTGGCCTTAAGTGAGGTACCATCCCGGCATTCGCCTGGAGGAGAAGTGGGAAACCACGGAAAACCACTTCTAGGATGGCTGAGGTGGGAATCGAACCCACCTCTACTCAGTTGACCTCCCGAGGCTGAGTGGACCCCGTTCCAGCCCTCGTACCACTTTTCAAATTTCGTGGCAGAGCCGGGAATCGAACCCGGGCCTCCGGGGGTGGCAGCTAATCACGCCAACCACTACACCACAGAGGCGGACTTCAAATCATCCCTTCGGATATCTACCGTTTCAGTTTAGACGTCTGCAGTTCTACGTCTGTTCGAGTTTGGATATGTGCGTCAACGCTGTAAAGGACAATCGCCTAAAGTTGTAGGAATTGATCTTCGGAAACAGTGGTTCTCTTATGGTCAACGATACGTGGGTTGTTCAAGAGTATGAAATGCAAACACACTAATCTTATCTCAAATTGGAAAGACAAGATAGTTTATCCGAAAGCTCGGTAAGGAAAAATAGCCTTATTTTTTTTTTACACAATATGGTCTTTTATACAGGGTGAAGCGAAATTCGCGCATTCGGGCATCGCAACGCGATTCCTCACATGCCAGCAATAAAAAATGTCTCTCACAATAATTCATTCTGCGAGTATATCATCATCATGTGTTTACCCTCCAGGTTCGGCTTCTTCCTCGGACTCAGCGAGGGATCCCACCTCTACCGCCTCAAGGGCAGTGTTCTGGAGTTTCAGACACTTGGTCGGGGATACAACTGGGGAGAATGACCAGTACCTCGCTCAGGCGGCCTAACCTGCTATGCTGAACAGGGGCCTTGTGGAGGGATGGGATGACTGAAAGGGGTAGGCAAGGAAGAGGGAAGGAAGCGGCCGTGGCCTTAGGTTAGGTACCATCCCGGCATTCGCCTGGAGGAGAAGTGGGAAACCACGGAAAACCACTTCCAGGATGGCTGAGGTGGGAATCGAACCCACCTCTACTCAGTTGACCTCCCGAGGCTGAGTGGACCCCGTTCCAGCCCTCATACCACTTTTCAAATTTCGTGGCAGAGCCGGGAATCGAAACCGAGCTAATCATCTGCGAGTATATCCGGGAGAAAAAGGTCATTGAAGAGTGGCAACCTGACAACACTGTAACCACATGTAGGGTAACTACCTCTGTCAGCACATCTTCGGTGGTGTTGTGCAGTTGGTGCAGTGGATAGAGTTTTGGGTTAGCGTGCAGGAGGTCGAGGGGTCGAACCTGGGTTGAGGCGTACGTTTTTTATTTCGTAAATGTAGTATACCGCCTCTGTGGTGTAGTAGTTAGCGTGATTAGCTGCCACCCCCGGCGGCCCGGGTTCGATTCCCGGCTCTGCCACGAAATTTGAAAAGTGGTACGAGGGCTGGAACGGGGTCCACTCAGCCTCGGGAGGTCAACTGAGTAGAGGTGGGTTCGATTCCCACCTCAGCCATCCTGGAAGTGGTTTTCCGTGGTTTCCCACTTCTCCTCCAGGCGAATGCCGGGATGGTACCTAACTTAAGGCCACGGCCGCTTCCTTCCCTCTTCCTTGCCTATCCCTTCCAATCTTCCCATCCCTCCACAAGGCCCCTGTTCAGCATAGCAGGTGAGGCCGCCTGGGCGAGGTACTGGTCATACTCCCCAGTTGTATCCCCCGACCAAGAGTCTGAAGCTCCAGAACACTGCCCTTGAGGCGGTAGAGGTGGGATCCCTCGCTAAGTCCGAGGGAAAAACCGAACCTGGAGGGTAAACAGATGATGATGATGATGATGATGATGATGATGAAATGTAGTATAGGTGGTATGGTATCTGGCATCTTAATCATCAACAGCGATTGCAGCGGGTCCTCTAGAAACCATTTGCACTTACATACTACGATCCTAGAAATGGACGAACATTCGTTTTTATTGGTCAGCTTTGAAAGACGCCCTTTCCACGTCGTGGGCGTGAATTTATTCGCACCAATTCATCTACTAGACGCGTTACAACGTGTTCAGCGTTAGTAAATTTTGTAAATGTAGGATACACGTGACCTAAGAAACGGTGACTTACTGTATTATAGTATGTAATGAAAAAACCTGGAACCCGTTTTCCAGTCATTGACCTGGTCAGGGATGGAATGAATGAAGCAGATATAGGCTATTAGTACGATGGGGTCGCCACTCCCAAAGTGATTTATTAATGACTGATAGATGCTATGAATTGAGAATGGAGAGTGTTGCTGGAATGAAAGATGACAGGGAAAATCGGAGTACCCGGAGAAAAACCTGTCCCGCCTCCACTTTGTCCCGCACAAATCTCACATGGAATGACCGGGATTCGAACCACGGTATCCAGCGGTGAGAGGCCGACGCGCTGCCGTCTGAGCCACGGAGGCTCCTTATAGTATGTAATGTCCGATGGAAATTAGCAAATAAAAAAATGCGCCTCAACCCAGGATAGAACCCTCGACCTACTGCACGCTAACCCAAAACTCTATCCACTGCACTAACTTTACAGCACGCTCAATAAGTGCCGATAGGGGTAGTTACCCTACATGTGGTTACAGTGTTGCCAGATTGCCACTCTTCAACGTTCTTTTTCTGTCGGATATACTCGCAGGACGATCTTTTGAGAGAGATACTTTTTTTTTTTATTGCTGGCATGTGAGGAGTCGCGCTGCGACGCCCGAGTAAGCGAATTTCGCTTCACCCTGTATAGTTTTAATCTATTTGTATCATCCACCAATCCGGTGTCTTAAGCATTGAAAGTAACTATATAATTAACAATAAAATAATTTTCTGCAATTTACGTAAACATTTTTTGTGTGTTCATCATCATCATCACCATCTGTTTACCCTCCAGGTTCGGTTTTTCCCTCGGACTTAGCGAGGGATGCCACCTCTACCGCCTCAAGGGCAGTGTCCTGGAGCTTCAGACTCTTGGTCGAGGGATACAACTGGGGAGTATGACCAGTACCTCGCCCAGGCGGCCTCATCTGCTATGCTGTACAGGGGCCTTGTGGAGGGATGGGGAGATTGTAGGGGATAGGCAAGGAAGAGGGAAGGAAGTGGCCCTGGCCTTAAGTTAGGTACCATCCCGGCATTCGCCTGGAGGAGAAGTGGGAAACCACGGAAAACCACTTCCAGGATAGCTGAGGTGGGAATCGAACCCACCTCTACTCAGTTGACCTCCCGAGGCTGAGTGGACCCCGTTCCAGCCCTCGTACCACTTTTCAAATTTCGTGGCAGAGCCGGGAATCGAACTCGGGCTCCGGGGGTGGCAGCTAATCACGCTAACCACTACACCACAGAGGCGGACATTTTGTGTGTTAATAAATATAATGTTTTAATGTTGTTTTTAAATAAGTGGTTCAAAACATCTAACGGTTCAACTAATAAACGCGGGTGAAGCTGCGGGTACATAATAGTAAATAATAATTGTATATATAAGTCCCACTAAATATATTACATACACGATTCGATCTATCATTTGCAGTGTTACTGGTAAGCCTAGCAACTCCGAACTCTGTGGATTCAACACATTTTCTTTTCAAACCTTCTCATCCCCCCATGCCACTGGGCATGCTAGCGGTGTCAAATCCCCACAGCATTTTTTTCCAGACAGTAAGTCATTTGTATGCCAAGTTGGGTTGAGAGGTATGCTGGAACATACACTGACTGACAGAGCAAATGCAACACCAAGAAGGAGTGGTCAGAACTTTATGCCAATTGCAGGGTAGACTGACGTCACTGAGGTATGCTCATGATGTGAAATGCGCCGCTGTGCTGCGCACGTAGCGAACGATAAATGGGACACGGCGTTGGCGAATGACCGACTTCGTACCGTGATTTCTCAGCCGACAGTCATTATAGAACGTGTTGTCGTGTGCCACAGGACACGTGTATAGCTAAGAATGCCAGGCCGCCGTCAACGGAGGCATTTCCAGCAGACAGACGACTTTACGAGGGGTATGGTGATCGGGCTGAGAAGGGCAGGTTGGTCGCTTCGTCAAATCGCAGCCGATACCCATAGGGATGTGTCCACGGTGCAGCGCCTGTGGCGAAGATGGTTGACGCAGGGACATGTGGCACGTGCGAGGGGTCCAGGCGCAGCCCGAGTGACGTCAGCACGCGAGGATCGGCGCATCCGCCGCCAAGCGGTGGCAGCCCCGCACGCCGCACGCCACGTCAACCGCCATTCTTCAGCATGTGCAAGACACCCTGGCTGTTCCAATATCGACCAGAACAATTTCCCGTCGATTGGTTGAAGGAGGCCTGCACTCCCGGCGTCCGCTCAGAAGACTACCATTGACTCCACAGCATAGACGTGCACGCCTGGCATGGTGCCGGGCTAGAGCGACTTGGATGAGGGCATGGCGGAACGTCGTGTTCTCCGATGAGTCACGCTTCTGTTCTGTCAGTGATAGTCACCGCACACGAGTGTGGCGTCGGCGTGGAGAAAGGTCAAATCCGGCAGTAACTGTGGAGCGCCCTACCGCTAGACAACGCGGCATCATGGTTTGGGGCGCTATTGCGTATGATTCCACGTCACCTCTAGTGCGTATTCAAGGCACGTTAAATGCCCACCGCTACGTGCAGCATGTGCTGCGGCCGGTGGCACTCCCGTACCTTCAGGGGCTGCCCAATGCTCTGTTTCAGCAGGATAATGCCCGCCCACACACTGCTCGCTTCTCCCAACAGGCTCTACGAGGTGTACAGATGCTTCCGTGGCCAGCGTACTCTCCGGATCTCTCACCAATCGAACACGTGTGGGATCTCATTGGACGCTGTTTGCAAACTCTGCCCCAGCCTCGTACGGACGACCAACTGTGGCAAATGGTTGACAGAGAATGGAGAACCATCCCTCAGGACACCATCCGCACTCTTATTGACTCTGTACCTCGACGTGTTTCTGCGTGCATCGCCGCTCGCGGTGGTCCTACATCCTACTGAGTCGATGCCGTGCGCATTGTGTAACCTGCATATTGGTTTGAAATAAACATCAATTATTCATCCGTGCCGTCTCTGTTTTTTCCCCAACTTTCATCCCTTTCGAACCACTCCTCCTTGGTGTTGCATTGTCACTGTCAGTCAGTCAGTGTACATACATAATCTCTGTCATTGTAGACACTTCCTTTCTCATTTCTTCTCACCCCGCCCATGATGACGGGCGCTGATCTTGTATTTAAAGGGTATCCGGAGTGTCACTACTCATCTCAGCGACCCCGGAAACTATGGACTCGATCTTAATATCTGACGTGTTCGATTATTTTTTACATGTCACTACTCTCCACCCCCAATCTTCATGGGTGCTAGGGGTGTATCACCGTACAATAAGTCATTTGGGTGCCAAGTCTGATTGTGAGCTATGCTGGAACATACACACATACATCCAAAATCTTGGCCATTTTGCACATTTTCTTTTTCACCGCTACTAATGGTGGCTGAACTTGGTCTTGAAGTGAATTCGGAGTGTCAGTATTGATTCTAGCGACCCCGAAAAGTAGAGAATCGACATTAATATCGTTTTTCGATTAATTTTACATGTCAACCGCTCCCCATTCGTACCACAAAGGGTGCCTTACCCCATAGTATTTTTTCCAGATAGTAAGTCATATGTGTATCAATTTTTGGTTGAAATTGATCCATTTGTTCAAGAGCTACGCTGGAACATACGTGCCCACATACACACATCCATTTTTATATGTATAGGGAGAGAATTGCCTACTACGGTGCCATTCGTTTCGTACAGTAATTATCACAGGTCACTTGTAAATTCACTAACGTGTCTTTCATTCCACCTGAAGTCAGACTTGGGCCAGGTGACGCCACGAAAATCTTGCGGGATATTCCCTCACGTGTCCACATTCGTCTTTTCTTTTTGGGATCTTTAAGTATAATTTCCTTGGGTACAAAGAAGTGCCTCATTAATTCATGTCAGATTTAATTTTTTTACAACGTTACACTTCAAATTACGTTTTTCTGACGAGAATAAACGAATTTACTTTGAAACCTAATCATGAAAATAGAGACAAGGATTGAAATATAACTTGTTACAAACATCTGAGTCCTATTGGACTCGTGGGAGGAAATTTATATTGAAGCGTATAATTATTACTGCTGATAATGCAGTGCAATGGAGGTGTGACGTTATACCTCTGATTTAATATCTTTTATGACAACCTACCTACTTTGTGCTTGCCGGTCATAGCAATAGCACAAATCATCGTCTAACACAAACGATGAAATTACCAACAAATCGTTGTGCTATTTGCTATGGTGTATGACGTCAAAGCGGTGAGCTCATATTATACGGTATTTGATTAATAAGAGCTACCCGATCCACAATCGAAGCTTCATCGAGCCAGAGCTTAATAAATGCGATGTCAGGGCTTCAGTGACAGAGAGATGAATATATGCGTGTCAATAGTGAAGGTCGCCCTCATACTGCCGTTGCTGAAACGAAGGCGAAGGGCTGAGACTATGATCGGAAATTGAACTCACGTCCACAGTGTTTACTTCTCTTAACACTTATTAGTCCAATGTCAAGGTACACTCGACAGTGAGGGCTGTTGTTACAGGTCCAATGTCAATGATATTCCTTGAGCTACAGCCATCTGTTTATGATTTAAATGAATGTCATGGGGTTCCCAGAGCAACTTTCCGAGTACGAAGGAATGAATGTGTCTCGTTATTTGCATGGAAATAATGTAAGAATATTGACTGGTGGTGGTGTTGATCGTTTTTAGAGGACGTACAACGGGGAAACCATCCTCAGAAACTTGACTGTGTATTGGCATATTCTTTTTTTTTACTAGTGTCTTTACGTTTCTTTTCCAAGATAAATGAACATAGTCCTTCTGACTATTGTCTTGTGGATCATCTTTTTTAATTAATGACTTTAACTTTCTGTCACATGACACACTGGACACCTTCCTCCAGTTTCTCCAAGTGGATTTTATCCGATACTTTATTCCTTCCTCCAATCCAATACCTTTTTGGATAAATGAACCAGGATACCTGAATTCGTTTGTTGTTGGCCTGTCTACTCCATTCATCATCACACGGGATTTCTTCTCCCTCAGGGTCATAAACTCTACCTTGGTTATGCTTATCGTCATTCCTCTACTGTCTGTAGCTGAATTTCATTCGTCCACCCATTTCTCTGCTTCCTTCTTTGTCTCTGTACAGAACACCACGTCATCAGTGACCATCATCGACCATTGTATACCACCACCTCTCTCTGCTACCCTAACGGCCAACTTTCTGGTGGTGAAAATGTTGAAGTAATGATGATAATAATAATAATAATAATAATAATAATAATAATAATAATAATAATAATAATAATAATAATAATAATAATTGTACAGGAGGTACACCTACTCCGTTCAATTGAACTGCGCGCCTTCTAGAAGGCTATCTGTGTTATCAATCTGAAACTATGTACTGAAAGAAGTTTGGACCTTTAATCCTCAGATGTCTCTACTATCGGTTTATGTGGCCCCTCTGGTGGGGGGACGGACAATTAATTTCTAAGGGAACATTTGCTAATGTTTAAGTTGGTAAACCTTATCTGTTTGTAAATTGTTTCTTTATGTGCTGAAATTGTCAACACTACCATGGCTTCCTTCTTCCTGAAGTTATCAACCAATCATAAATTTTTGTAAATATTTTTGTAGCCAATTAAAACTAGGGGTGTGTACAGGCCATCTGCCTAGAGAGTTCTGGAACTTTCCCCTCTGCTATATAAGCTGGGCGCTTTTGGGCCATTGTGTCTTCTTCATCGCTCCAGTCTAGAGTGCATACGGTGTTAGTGGAGGCAGGGGAAATCTTTGCCCGTCGTCGGAAGGTCCACCAGCTCAAGGTAATGGCAGGCATCCTTTAAATATGTGATAGCTCCAGAAAATGAACTTGAGGGGAAGGTTTCAAAATTTTTTCTTTAAGTAAATTTCTAAAGTTTAACATCACCTTTTAAATATAAATTTTCTGGCGAGTCTAAGGACTCTATTCAAATCCCTGCTGGGAAATATGTTACTTAGGGAGTAAAGTGTGTTCACCCTCTATTAATTTCCATTTAACTTGGTATGGGGGTGACTATGATTTCCTAAAACTCTAAATTTCTTCGAAACATTTTCGGAACTTAATATTTTTCGCCATCTATGGTTTAGCCTCTGTGACTTTGGGCCATAAGCCCATATAGGATTTTAGCTGTATTTCAAAGTGTATGTCAAAAGGAATGCAAATGCTTTGTTTCCTAGCATTTTGGTTCATGGCCGATTTTCTTAAACCTTTTTCTTTCTGTACATGTAGGCCATTTAGTATGGGCATTTATTGTCCCTGTTTGCTTTCTAATTATTTATATACAGTTGTGGATCACACTGTCGAACAGAAATGACAGTAAATACTGTTTTCAAAGTGATCTAATGTAAAATGTATAAGAAACTCGTCCCTTTCAGAAGCCGGGCTGTAGTAGATTTTGGAGCTCAGTCTCCTAAGGTGTAATTGAGTGGAGGAATTATGCTCTTTGAAATAATATACCTTTAGAACTACCATGCTCATTCATTTGTAAGCCATTGTATCGAAAACCTTCTCAATTGTAACCAAATTTTGACCTTAAGTCATTGTTGTGGTCAGAGCTGACGAGCAGATTATTATTTATCAAACTTCAAACTAAAAAAAAGGAAGAAATAAAATTTCAAATTTTAGTGTTTTAAATTATGCTTTCATCTTTTCTCTGTCCACCCACTCACGCCCGTACCTTCTTACACCTCTGTAATCCAATGATGCAATAATAATAATAACTTTTCATGGCGTATCGGCGGACCACGTCATTTCAACTGGCTACTTCTGACTTTATTGTCTGCCCAATACTTCCAAATGCGTTCTCAGTGTCGTTCTTCGCTCTCCTGCATCCATGCATTTCCAGTTTTTAACTTTGGCTTGTCTCGGTTACCCTGGAACACTTGAATTTTCTTCGTAAGTGAGTAACGTGCCTGGTTGTCATTATATGTGATTCCCACTTCTTCAAGGCCTCTATCCACATCAATGAACCAAGATCCTTTGGTTTTCTTCTGCTGAAGGAAGGTAATGATGCGGTTGGTCGTCTTGTTGGGTGCATTCGTATCACATGCCCATAAAAGATAATTCTTCTTTTCCGGATGGTATAGGTAATCTTCTCTACGTGGGTGTCTAGTTCGTCGTGATGTCGTCTTCTGTACTCCCCATTGTATTTGATGCGACCTAAGATCTTTCCCAAAATATTCCTTTCTTTGGCCTCCAGTTTCTCGATCAGGCCCCTTTGTTCATTGCAAGACTTTCTGAAGCGTATAGGACCTCTGTACGGATGACACTGCAGTGATGCTTCAGCTTTGGTTTGAAAGATATGGACCTTTTGTTGTAGATGGCTTTGGTTAAATGGTACGCCATTTCCATTTTGTTTAGCGTTATTCGTTCTCCCAGATACTTGAACTTACTTACTCATTTTGTCTTGTTCCACTGTGAGCTCTCTGGGTGCGAGCTTGATATTTTTTAAGTATTTTGCTTTCTCAAAAGAGGACTGTAGGCCTGCATTCGCTGCTTGTGTTTTAAGATGAAAAACTGTTCTATGGCTGTGTTTAAGAAATAGGAAGAATTGCGACATTATTTGCAAAGGCCAGGCACATCAAAATTTTGGCTTTTGCATCCTAGCCCGACACCGATTTCAACTCCTTGATTATTCAATTCTTTGCGCCACTCCCGGATGATTTTTTCAAGAACACTGTTGAAGAGTAGAGGTGATACTCCATGTCCTTGCCTAACTCCTGTCTTGATTTGAAAGTCGTCTGAAATCTCTCCCTTGAACTTCCCTCTCTATGTGGTGATGGTCAATGTAACAATAATAATAATAATAATAATAATAATAATAATAATAATAATAATAATAATAATAATAATAATAATAATAATAATAATAATAATAATAATAATAATAATAATTTTCTAAGACACAATAAGTATTTGTCAGCCCCGGAAATAGCGAATACATCTTTATGCCCTTTAGAATAAGTTTTAACCTCTACTACCTTCGACTGTAAGAATTTCATCACGTTCTTCATGGAGCTCAAACGGAACACCCTCAATGGAGTCAATTAAAGCTCGTGTCAGCACGTAGACAGCTCAAGTCGATTGTGGAGGAGCCGTTCAACCTCTTCTCAGTTCCCTTTCCTCTCACAGGCTGGTTAACTCTGTTTTAGTCAGCTTAAGGTTATTGCTGTGAAGGAGCTTACAGGCTATGTGGAATTATAGTTAAATTATATATACATTTAATGATACAGAGCGAATTGACCGTGTGGTTAGAGGCACACAGCTGTGAGCTTGCATTCGGGAGATAGTGGGTTCAGATCCCAATGTCGGAAACCCTGAAGATGACTTTCCTTGGTTTCCCATTTTCACATAAGGCAAATGCTGGGGTTGTACCTTAATTAAGGCCACGGTCGCTTCCTTCCCACTCCTAGCCCTTTTCTATCCCATTGTCACCATACGACTTATCTGTGTCAATGCGAAAGCAGATCGTAAGGAAAAACAATATTCGGTTGGTCGGAACGTTCTAATTTCTCTCAAAGTGAAAAGAATAACGTTCTATACTTGGCAGACACTTTATCGTCTCGTTTTATATAACGCGTCCTATTCTCTCAAAGTATACCCTTCGGTCTCTATATAGCATAAGAACATTTGTCCTCTTATATTAAAATTTCATCCACACAATAAAGGACTGAACTGCAGTCGGAGAAGTAATGAAAATGTATCTTGACAACGCTGAAAACACCGAATTATTTTCCATTCAAAATTTTATGGAAAGGGATTCTGACTTGGTTAGGCAAACGTCACATATACTCAAGATTGTGGGTTCTATTCTATTTTCTTTGCTAATGGTTTAAAATCGCAATAGCGGATATTAGATTTCAGTAACATTCGGGTAGGATAGGGCTAGAAATTAATTAAGGCAAATCTTCGGCACTTCCTCTGGTGTGCAAAAGGGAAACTGCGAAAAGCCTTCTTGAGAGCTGCTGACGGTGGGGTTCGAATCCACAATCTTTCGAACAGAAGCTTACATCTACACGCTGCGTCCTGGGTAATCACTTCACTCGGTAATATTCGATTCGCAGCATAGTCGGTTGGTATTCAAGAAAATGTGGTTGCTGTTGTTTCACGTGAGGGCCGTGGAATATCCTGATCATCCGCCCCATCTCTAGTTATCTTAATGGAACGCAGTACCAGTTAAACAAACACACTTGATCTCTTTAGTTATCTTGTTGGAACATAATACCAGTTAAACAAGCACACTAGATCTCTTTAGTTATCTTGTTGGAACATAATACCAGTTGAACAAGCACACTTGATCACTCTAGTTATCTTGATGGAACGCACTACCAATTGAACAAGTACACTTGATCACTCTAGTTACCTTGATGAAACACACTACCAGTTGGACAAGCACACTTAATATCTCTAGTTATTTTGTTGGAACACACTACCAGTTGAACAAGCAGACTCGATCACTCTACTTATCTTGATGGAACACAGTACCAGTTGAACAAGCACACTTGATGTCTCTAGTTATCTGAAGGTACACAGTACCGCTTGAACAAACATACTGGATGTCTCTAGTTATCTTGTTGGTAAACCGTACCAACTGAGGAAACACATTTGATGTCTATAGTTATCTTGATGTAACACAGTACCAGCTGAATAAGCACACTTGATCACTCTAGTTATCTTGATGGAACACATTGCCTGTTCAAGAAGCACACTTGCTAGGGATGCGAATGAAGTGACCGTGGCGTTAAGGTGCAGCTCTAGGAATTGCCTGGTGTTAAATTGGGGAAACCACGGAAAGCAATCTTCAGGATTGCCAACAGTGGCGTTCTAATCCACCATATCCTGAATGAAAGCTAACAGAAACGTGACCCGATCCGCATAGCCAACTCGCTCTGTCCAGATCCATTTGTAGAGAAGTGTAGTATTTATTATGAGTGCACTATATTCTTGTTTGGGCTAGAACATTTTTGTTTACTTTGTGATCTACCTCACTCTCATTCTTGACTTTGACAGAATGAAAGTGTTGTAAACAAGGTTGGGTTTACAAAAAGCACAACTTCTTTATTTGCTTCACATGTAAAATTACAATATTTACACTAACAAAACTGAAAGTTATCTCGAAGCAAATTGAACTATGAATTTGGAGAAAGAGTCTGTCTTTGTACACTATATACACGTTGGAGTATTCACGTTCACTACTATTTCGGAAAGATAGTCCTTGTGACATGAAAAGTTCTTGATAGTCGAAAACTATCAGAAGCACTGACGTAAATATCTCAGAGTGTCCTTCCTTGTTGAAGTGTCTGAGTTCATTAACGTAAGTTCAATGACTGAAGAGTTCCTACTTAGCGAAACTAAGTCGATAATGGGAGCTTGCATTAGCTAGGGAATGATAGTGGCATATAATGGTAAGACTGGGCATGGACAGCGGAATAGGCAAGAGGAGCGGTGACCCGAGGTGAGACCTCTTACTGCCAGAAATTCAGTCCACCTGGCCGAAGCACATTTTCAAGAGGAGTAGCCTCCGTGCTCGACGTAGGGTGTATTCTGGAGCTGGACACCGGGGTCAGTGGGCGTCTGGACAGGCTAGGAGTTCCTTTATATAGCACACACGACGTTCCAGGCACGCGCACTGAGGGCTGCGCGTCGAGGCTCGAAGAATAACACACTGGCACGCGTGTAGCTGGCTGGCGGATCGAGAAGGGAGCGACGGACATACAACAGAAAGTACTGCAACTAAGGAATGGACAATGCTAAAGCCAGTGCACGGAATGTAAGAAGAATAGTCGCGCGTAACGTTACTCGGGAGAGGGTGGAGAGTAACAGCTCACGCTCCTTGTACTTCCTCCCAGCCAGTCTCAGGAAGGATAAAGGCAAGTTAAAATGGCTCTGACGGTCCTACGAGCCGTTTCTGACGTAACGCAGATCTGCATAATACGTACCAAAACTGTAGTGTGATGCACATGACTTCTCTTAGGCTACTGTTCTTAAATATATTAGTATGCAAATTTTATATTTTCAGTTTCATTCTCCCTTTTTGACATGTTCTCCGTATCGAGACCAACAGTTAAATGTGTAGCGTCAACGTGTTGTGTTCCCTCTCTCACCCAATTCCTTTCATTTAGTTCTTTTCTTCCGGGTTGAACCGTGTTGTTGTTAACCCGTAAAAATAATTAAATAATTCCACACACCGTGGAAGCTTCACTTCTAATAATTCCTTTCATGTTGACCACGCACTGGACCAGCTAGCTACGAAGCTGCCAATGCAGAAGGCTGTCTTCTCACTGTCACTTCGCAGATTCCATGTACAAACTTCCGTAATACCATTCCTTATAGTAATAATAATAATTTCGTGTGGCTATTTCTATTCGAGTGCAGCCCTTGTATGGCAGACCCTCCGATGAGGGTGGGCGGCATCTGCCGTGTGTAGGTAACTGCGTGTTATTGTGGTGGAGGATAGTGTTATGATTCCTTACGTTGTAAGAGTATCACTTTTAGGATAGGTGGGCAATGCGGAAAGCCCGCTCCTTGAGCTAACGGCATGAGCGCTGTAAGAGCAGAGAGTAGCTGACTTCTAATAGTTAGTGCTGTAAACACTAGATGGCGCTATGGAGAGTCAAGACGCAAGCAAAAGCCACAGCATTGTAGCTGGCTAAGTATACAGAGTGAGATATCTGAATATACTATAAAATAAGCAGAGTAAAGACAGAAGGACGTGTTGTGAAGGTTCTCCGCAAGACAGTTCGTCTAGCTGTGTCAACGAATTTAGGAGAGACAGTGACCTAACTCAAGTAAGGTAGGTCAGGTCTGAATTCAAAAGTGAAGGGGGAGTGGGGTGATGGGAGGCTCCTACGTTCAGCGTTCCGACGGGGAAGCCTGGAAGATGTTCCCATCATTCACCCAGTACTGTTTCCTTGAGGGGAGAGGGGAAAGAGATGAAAGGAAGAGAACAGATGATGGAGTGGGCCCTCGCCGGCCTAACAACAGGTTAGCCGTTGGTTGGTGTAGGCAGGGTATCTGAGGGAGAAATCTGTAGCGTTGTAGAAGGAAATAAAGGTATGGCTTGGAGTATACAGGGTGGTCGGAAACAACGTAAAGCTGGTATATGAGCGTTAGAGGGTTGGTCATGCTGATAACTAATTTGAAAAAGAAAATAATAGGATATCTCGCGCCGTTGTTATTTTAACAGCTGGTAAAGTTAGCCAATCATATCTCTTTGCGGGCGAATTCAAACGGGCTTTGCGAAACGGTAGAGGGGAATCGGGTAATATGGAATAGTCGGGCAATAAGGAATACCACAATATCTTGCCTGTAAGGTACTGCTCTCACGTGGAAACTCGTCGAATTACGGTAAATGTTCTCATGATGCTTTGTATTCAGTTTCGACATGCTCGTGAGTGAGGTTAGTGCGTGGAGCAAGAATATTTGTTTTTCATATTTGAAAAGCTTTTGCAGGTAATTCTTTTTTTTTTGCTAGTTGCTTTACGTCGCACCGACACAGATAGGTCTTATGGCGACGATGGGACAGGGAAGGGCTAGGAGTTGGAAGGAAGCGGCCGTGGCCTTAATTAAGGTACAGCCCCAGCATTTGCCTGGTGTGAAAATGGGAAACCACGGAAAACCATTTTCAGGGCTGCCGACAGTGGGGTTCGAACCTACTATCTCCCGAATACTGGATACTGGCCGCACTTAAGCGACTGCAGCTATCGAGCTCGGTTGGTAATTCTTTTAAAGCTTGTATTAATTACCAAAACTGAGTTTAGTCCTGGGAAATCAATGTTACATATTGTACAAGAGTTGCTTATATTGCTACACCAGTGTAACTTCCTTGTTGTGCAAAGTTTAGGGCATGACGAATCTTTTAATTCAAACATGGTGTGTCGGGATATATGGAATACTGTTTTAGTTTCAAAGTAAAATGACGTTTAAAATTAATTAAAATTAATTGCATTAATCCTGGTATATTATAACATTTAATTACCTATAGATGTCAGTTTCTGCTTCTGTGACCTTTGTCACTGAATGAACAAGTGACTGTAAAAAGAAAACTCTGAAGAATTAGTGTATACAGATTATCATTTAAGTTAATTACCAATTTTATTCTTTCGATTTTTAAAATTTCTGTACGTCCACCTGTAAGAACGTTCCTTAAATATACCTGAATGAATTTATTGAAGTTGTATTTTAATTTACATATTATTTACCTTACTATTCCATATTAGCCGACTATTCCGTATTACCCACCAAGTGCAACCTTTTGAAAGAAATAATTTTGACGTGAAGACATTAACAATTTACAATTTAAAAATATAGAGAATCTTGGCTAATTATTTGAATTTTCAAACCATATTTATTTATATTTCATAACTGATTTCGGTAAGAAGTTATACTGCCAAAAGTAAATGGTATTCCATATTATACGACTCTCCTCTATTACTTAACCTGCACGTGGCTTAAGGCCAGCTTGAGAGCACTAATAGAAGAAATAACTTCCGCAGGGTGGGGTATGAACACGGACCTTCGAGCGGACAGGACTGTGCCATAGCAAGTACGCTATCGTGACACCGGCTGAAACCCACGGTATGCTTGTGTTTGATGCAGATTTCTTGGCATGGATTTCCAAGTCGGTCTTAAGCCACGCGCAGATTTAGCAACACCGTCTCACAAACCCATTTGAATTCGCCCGCGAAGCGATCTG
This sequence comes from Anabrus simplex, assembly GCF_040414725.1. Classification (NCBI taxonomy): domain Eukaryota; kingdom Metazoa; phylum Arthropoda; class Insecta; order Orthoptera; family Tettigoniidae; genus Anabrus; species Anabrus simplex. Next base: position 193,962,951 of record NC_090271.1, on the reverse strand, counting down.
ATTGGCTACCTTTAGCAGCTTATAAAATGACAACGGCGCGAGATATCGAATTGTTTCTTTCAAATTATTGACTAGTATGGCCAACATTCTTACGCTCATATACTCGGATAACGTTGTTTCCGATCACCCTGTATCATTTTTACCCAAAACAATCGTACAGTTCGTTCATCGTTGATTGTTTGTGCTGTATTCCTAAACAAGCTTTTATGTTGACCTGCAGTATTTCCATGACTACAGGTAGTAATTAGCCCACCAGCAGGCGCACCTAAAAATAATACATGACCAGGCGCATGGTGTACTTTATACCCTACACTTCAACAACACTTAACAATAGTAAATACCCCATTTTCATCAAATTTTATTTATCCACATCACTAGTAATTACAAATATTAGCATATTATACACTGTAGTAAGTGAAAATGCAACAATAAATGTTATTTTCACACTTGGAATCTTTTCAAAAATTTGTTCCGAATACACAAGCATCTTCTAATACACAGGCACTGCGCAAGTTCTAATGTGCATGTTCGTATGAGTCACGGTGTCACTATCATATCTTCATCAACTATTTTATGGAAGGAAGATATTTTACCTTAGATTCTTCTTGCATTACGTTTAGGACCAGGAGATACTTTGACACCATATGTGGTTTTAGTTTTGCATACCTTTGAAAAATCAATTTTCCTCCACCTGGTGGTTTTGTATTTTCCAATAAAATATTCATAACGTTCATTTTCACTTCCTTCTGAGTCAGATCCATACTCTGAAGTGAGACCTTCCTCAGGTTCAGTTTCGTGATCACTTCACATTCCTCACCTGATTCTGCGGTGTGCAAGTTGTCTTCCTCTAGCTGTTCGTAAAGTAATTTGGCTATTTCCTCAGGCGCCAATATCCTAAATAAACGGAAAATACATTGTAATTAGAGAAATATTAATAAATTGAATGTTTTAAACGGTGACGTGCTTGAAAATATTCGTAAATTATGTAGTCGAAATACTTACTTACTACTTACTTACTACTTTGTAGCGTGCCTATGACACGTTCCGAATTGAAGCTACAATACAGCCGTTCTTGTGCACTCACAGAGACTCCAAACTATCACACTGAACAACTAAGGTCACACTGGAGGAATAGCAGACGAGCAACCAATCTTAGAAAAGCTACAGTGTTGCCAAGTGGAATACATTAGCAGTGGTGTACTTCATACCCCAGCGCGCCTGCTGGAGTGTTAAAGGAGTATTTAGTTATCACATGTCAAAATAGTTACTTCTGTTTCCTAAGCATAACCTGATGAATTGAATATAATTACATGTATTTACTTAGCACATGGGGCATGTATAGACATTGTTTTATTTATTTACACTACCCAAAATCGTGCCTATAATGACAAAGGATACAAATTCGTATTTGCATGTCTAGTACAAAAGATTAAGGGGCAGTTTTAAATAAGTCTGCATTGGTGAGACTTTTTATTAAAAAAACTACACGTGAATGTCAATTCAAACTGAATTCATAAAGTGGAGTTCATCTGAATGTGAATATTTAATAACTACCGTAAATGGTTCCGGTATTTGAACTTATTTTGTTGCCTTATCATAATCTAATGCAGTGGATAGAACGAGACACTAGGCATAATAACACTGTCAAAAGTTTAAATCTGTTTTGATACGCGCCCTCCACTAGTTCGAGCAGCTGCCAGGCTGCACCTTTCTTTACCTAACTGAGGTGGAGCGCTGGTCATTGAGCCAAATAGAGCCCACCTTTGACCTAGTGGGTTAGTTAGTGAGTATATGTCAGTGCGCTTCGTAGACTAATATCTAGACCCCGGGGTTTTATACAGTAATAGGTTACAATGTAAACTAATTTGGTTATTAGGAAGTCTACCCCACTCTTCCGTAATGCAGCCACAGTAACTCACTCTAGATGTTCTAATGGGCCATAAACTCTAATGTTAATGCAAACCTCATAGCATAATCGTTGTGCAAGTTAATATGCTGTATACTTGTTACCCGCTTCAGCAATTTCACATTCTAATCTATTACTGCCTAAAAATCTAATATTTTCTGGCTCGACGAGGAAATCAACGGGAAACGACATCAATCTACATTTCTCTTGTACGCCTCTTCGGTGTCACGTTCATTATCTGTAACAGCGGATAGTGGATATGTTGAAGATCCAGTCAGTCTTTAGGCTGATAAAACATTCTTACATACACTACCTGACCAAAAAAATTGAAGCATCCAGAAGAAATGGTCGGATGTCAATATAACATCGTACACACACACACACCATCGGCGGGTATGTAAATGATTAGAGCTGCAATTCTCTGTGACAGGTAGAACGCCCACCAGAGTATGTTAGTGTTGTTACCAGGCCTGGTAGGGTATACAGTACAGTGGAACCTTGGATTGCGAGCATAATTCGTTCCGGCAACATGCTCGTAATCCAAATCGCTCGCATATCAAAGCAAATTTTTCCATAAGAAACTATTGAAACTCGGATGGTTCGTCCACAACACAAAAAATTTATTCGCATAACATTTCTAAAACAAAATACAACGTAAAACAATTATACTGCACTTTACCTTACAATAGAATCATTGTTGGTGTGAGGGAATCTCAGCTGAAGTGAGAGATTCCATTGACTTTTCCTCCTCCTCATCCTCGGACGAGATCTCCATAACCTCCTCCTGTTGTAGACGTAGACTTGTTATAAAATCTCGCGATATCAGCCACTCGCATACCTCGTTCGTGTTTTTCGATCATTTCCTTCTTAAATTCCATTGTAATCATCTCCTTCGTCCGACCGAATTCCTTTTTAGCCTTCTTTTCGTTCACAGGGCCCATCGTTGCGGAACAGTTATATCACTAATGACAGAAACAAAACATGTACACTCGTACGGTGTTGACTATGCGAGCGAGGCACGCCAACTGAAGTCCAGCGCGGGAAATGATTACACACACTTTCCCAGGAAAGAGAGTGGCAGGGGGAGGGGAAAAACAAAGGCACAGGGGAGGTGGAAACGTACGTACACGTGACGCTCGTATTGAGAAACCTCACTCGCTTATCAAGTTACAATTTATTTAAAATGTTTGCTCGTCTTGCAAAACACTCGTAGACCAAGTTACTCGCAATCCGAGGTTCCACTGTATAAGGGGCGTGAACAGCGTCAGATGTTGAGGGATCACTGTGAAGGACACGGAGATGCCGCGTACTCGTGTGAGACAGCGTTATCGGCACCTGGCAGAGTATGAAAGAGGCCTCATTGTGGGTCTTCATTTGGCCGGCTGCAGAAATCGTGCAATATCCAGATTTGTGGGGCATTCGGGTATGATAGGGGCCCGATGTTGGACTGCACGGGAACGTGAGGGCAGGCATACTGGTCGCCAAGGTTCCGGTCGACCACTTCTTACCACCACAAGGGAGAATTACCGTATTGTACACCAAGCACATCGTAATCCCTTCTCATCTGTGCCTGCAATCCAGGAACAATTTGTTATAAATCGTAACTACTGAATTATAAGAGGACTTCACCGTCGTGTTCACAATATCACGTTTATTATTATCAACAACACACACACGTCACAGAGTAAAAAAAGGCAACTATACAAATACAAAGAATACATAGATATTTCGATGTTGACGTAACCAATGTCAATCCGCGACATTCTCCCCACCCTGGTCTGTCTCCAAAGGGATGACCAGCTGTACTGGCCGAGTAATGAGCGTGTTGTCAGGCTGCCGCAGAACGACCGTTCTTGCATGCCCTTCTCTTCCTGGGCGCATCTCTTCTATCCTCGCTTTCTTCCACATGTGGCGAGGTCTGACGTCTTCTTGGAGGAGGACGATGTCTCCGATCTTGGGCAAATGTGTATTGGTCTTTTGATTTTTGACCTCATGGTGACTTCTCAGTTGAAGTAGATACTCCTTTTTCCAGCGTCGTGAAAAGTCCCCCAAGACCTTTTGTTGTAATCTGTATTCCTTTACGAGATTTTTCCTCGTGCTCGGTTCTGGCCCTTCCAGGATGGCCGTTAGTTTTCTTCCAACTAAAAAAAAAACGGGATGGTGTCAGGAGATCTCCCGTGTCTGTGGCCTGAGTAATTGGTCTGCTATTGAGGGCGGCTTTAACACTTGTCAATACTGTATTGAGACTTTCTTCGTTCAGCTGCGAATGGCCGAGTACCTTTCTTAGACATCTTTTTACAGAGCCAACCGTTCTCTCCCAAAAGCCTCCCCACCAAGCCGCCCTCGGTGCGATAAACTTCCAACGAATACCATTGTGAGCACAGTGGTGGTGCACTTTGGTGTCTGTCACAATCTTATTGAGTTCCATGAGCTCGTTATGAGCAGTGAGGAAGGTCTGAGCGTTGTCAGAATATATGGTGTGCGGCACACCTCGTCTGCTGACAAACCTCTGCATGGCCATCAAGAATCTATCCGTAGACATATTCGTAGATAGCTCGAGATGGATAGCACGGGTGGTGACACAAGTGAAAAGAATGATGTACGATTTGTTAACATTGCTGCCACATCTAACGTACAGGGGTCCAGCGAAGTCGATCCCAATCACAGAGAAGGGTTGTGTCAACTGTCCCTGGTTCGTTCCCGGGTTTCGGCACCAAAATTTATGTGTTATAAATCGTAACTACTGAATTATAAGAGGACTTCACCGTCGTGTTCACAATATCACGTTTATTATTATCAACAACACACACACTTCACAGAGTAAAAAAAGGCAACTATACAAATACAAAGAATACATAGATATTTCGATGTTGACGCAACCAATGTCAATCCGCGACACAAGTAATGGTCTCCCTGCAACATACTCTGTCATCCCGCACCATTGGTCGGAGACTAGCAGAAGCCGAACTAGTGAATTACCGTCCCATGCGTAGGCTGCCATTAACACCAAAACACAAATGGGTGCGTTTGGAGCGGAAGCATGAACAGCTGATGAATAGCGTCGCATTGTGTTCAGCAATGAATTGCGGTTCTGCACTACCCCGGATGATCATCGTCTACGAGTATGGCTGTGACCTGGGGAGAAGTCCCATCCTTCCAATGTTTTGAAGAGGCACAGCGGTGTTACGCCTGGCTGTCGTGGTGTGGGGAGCCATCGACTATGATAGATCTTATGGCGACGATAGGAAAGGGTTAGGAGTGGAAAGGAAGTGTCCGTGGTCTTATTAAGGCACATCTCCAGCATTTTCCTGGTGTGAAAATGGGAAACCACGGAAAACCATGTTCAGTGCTGCCAACAGCGAAGTTCGAATCCACTATCTCCCGAATGCAAGCTAATAGCTGCGCGCCCCCAACCGCACCGCCAACTCGCTCGGCGAAATTGTAAATAATTTATGATGCATTACCTTTAACCTCAGGTATGTTGTTAACAACTGCTAATCCGATAGTAGCATTGAAGTCGAGTAAATATTTCCCATTCCATTTATGTTTTGTACGTTTCCTACTTTTATCCATCACCTGATAACCTTCAGTTCTGTTTCCAGTTCTTGTATTGAGATCACCCATTAACACTATGCAGTCTTTGCTGTTGAGCTTGACTACCTTTTAAAACTCGTCTACTTTCACCTCATCTGCTTCTTCACATTGCGAATATACTACGATGATTCTAGTCTTGAAATACGCAAGCATTGCCCATATTTTCCGTTCATGTACGTGCCATACTATGTTGCTTGAATGATTTTCACATGTTCAATACTATTTTCCGCTCTGCTCCTCCATGTTTTACACCTCTTAAGAATACCTTATAATGACCTACATCTTCCTTGTTAACTTCCTTTTATCCTAATGCTCTTTATTTCTTTCGCATCCAGATGCATATTCTTCGTCGACTAAACTAGCTTTACTTTCTTTCCAAGTTACTAAAGCTTCCGCGTTCAGTGTTGCTTCCCAGTCACCGAGCGTTTAAAAAACAGTTTGCAATTCTTGAGCGGGTGCTATTAATACGCATTCTACGATAAACAATTTTATATTAACTGGAATATTTATTAAAATAATGTCTTCATACAGCTTTCTTCTGTTCTTCTTCCTGTTACTGCGATTTCTAGATCAAGGTTTTTCTCTTATTTTCAACAACCTAGACAGTCGTACATATTTATTTTTGCCAGTTTTCTCACTTCCTGGTGGGATCGTGGCTGAAATCTGTGTCACACTACAGAACCCGTCGGTGGCACCATAACGAAGTGTACCAGGCAAGATAAGGGCTGAGGTATTTGTCCACTAATTTCTTTCTTGAGTTATAAAATTCTACTACAGCACCTTTTACAGAACCCAGAAGCACTTGCTGTGCTCCTAATTGTTTTGCTCAACATCTCTAATGCCTCAGCACTTTCCATATTGTCTCAGCCATAAAAGAGATTGAGAATTCAGTGGAAGTTACATATTTTTACTACGGCTTGTACCAAGAGACAGGTGAAAAAATCTATCCTCATATATCAAGAAATAGCTACAGGCGAAATACACCACAATCAAAATATTTTACCTCATAAAGGGAGGATTACAATTTTCTACGTACCCGTGGCGGTAAAGGCGTGCTCGGTTCGCCCGGAAGGACGTGGGTTCGAATCCCCGTCAGGAAGTCGTCAAATTTAAGAAACGAGATTTCTACTTCCGGAGGTGCATATGGCCCTGAGGTTAACTCAGCCTACACCAAAAATGAGTACCAAGTTAATTCCTGGGGGCAAAGGCGGCCGGGCGTAGAGCTAACCACTCTACCCCATCACGTGCCGTGGTTAACAATTGTGGAAGCCTTTACCTTCCACTCCTCCAAGGGCCTTCATGGCCTGTACGGAGGTGACTTTGCTTTGCTTTGCTTACGTACCGAGACTTGGGTAGGACACATACACAGGTTATCCCCGCACCCCCACAAAAAGTGGCCATATGAGCAACGTGAAACATTAAATGGCAATACAAATTTCGTACAAACAATGGTTTAACTAACAGTTACAATTCAAGATACTGCAGTTAGTCCCATGGAGGAACATTCATGTTTGTGTGAAATTCATAAAAATTGATTTAGCGAAGTATTGAATTGAAGGAACATTAATGTTTGTGTGAAATTCATACAAAATGATTCAGCGAACTATTGAAGATGCTCCAGTTAGTTCCATGAGAGAACATTAATGTTTGTATGAAATTCATACAAAATGATTTCCATTCAGGATGTCGCAGTAAGTCCAATGAAGGAACATTAATGTTTGTATGAAATTCATACAAAATGATTTAGCGATCTGTTGAAGAGGTTGCAGTTAATCCTATGGAGGCACATTCACTTGTGTGAGTATGATGATTACTCTAAGGATCTACACAAAATTCTTCTGGTTTATCTGAGAGATATTACTTGTCGCCTTTGAAAGAGAGAGTGTAATAAATTTTCTTCGTAAGCGACGCTGAGTATATAGCAGCTGTTTAGCGTATTAGTCATTTGATCGTAACTTTCAGTTTTAATTCTTATGTGCGACTTGGTGAGAGCTTATTTGTAACGTTAGCTAAATGAACTGCGCGTAGCGACCTGGAGAGAAACTATATGTTCTTTACTTAACGTATAAATTGTCTAAAGATTAAGTGAGGTACTCTCTGAATTCCGGCTGTCACACTATAAAGTACCTTCCTCCGCTGGATGTCAACAGGTTCTTCTTGCAGATCGATAAAATAGATGTCCTTTCTGGAAATGGTCCAAGTGGCTATAACTGATGTGAGGTCACTGACCCGTATACGGTATCTGCTTCTGCAATATGGGTGTATCACAGCGCTGGTCAAGAACCTGTTCTCATTGTTGATGGTTTGTGAATATATTGTTGACATTCTATTGTAAGCACGTGAGTACATACTGGAGAAGCACTTTAAAGACAAAGCGTGGTACAAGTTTATGTTTTGCAATACACTATGAAGATATGTGAAACTGTGAAATTTATATATCAACACCTAATAATGAAAGCCTTCTGATTTTTTTTCTGACATTGGATATATTTGGACCGAAGTTTCATGTGTCAAACGGCTCAATGACGAAACATTAAAACAATATTGAATTATACTGCCCGCCAGTGATCTATTAATAAAGAACATATATCTGAGTAAGCAGAATTTGGCGTGGAATGCCCATTGGCCGTCGATAATGAATCAATATTTTAGAATTACTCGTAGTTATCTGTAATAATGCTTAACCACATAGAACAACTAATGAAAGATCAAGGTGTCAAATTACGTGTTGCAGTCACCTGAATTAAGTAATATTTTCAGGTAAAAATTATTTACACCTTTACCATGAAGTTTGAGTTATACAAAAGTCTCTGAAAATGTTTGATATATATGGAAACATCGTAATTCTTAACCGCGATAGTAAGAAAAATTCGATGCCCAGTAACAGGTGTATTAAAAAAAATGTCAATACATGCATGTTTCTCAGATATTACGCAACATATATATTGATAAACGTACTGAGAGGGAGACTTTAAAATCTAAAATAAAACGGATTTTTCTTCTGTAAAATGATTTAAATCGGACGTAGGTACGGTATTCTTAGGGACGGTACCGATTTGCCGTTAACATTATCCGCATATGTTGCAAATATTATCACCGTGTGTGTGTGGTTAGCATTATCACTGTCACCGAAGGCTGTAAAGGTAGTTTTAGCGTTTAGCTCATAGAAACTACCTGAAAGAAAAAAAAAAACCCTACGGTTGATGTTGTGTTTCTATGCAAGTGGTTTAATGTCGCATTAACTCAACCTTTTGTTAACGATGGGATGTCGAAGGGCTTGGACTCTAAAGGAAGTGGGAAAGCGCGAAACAGTCTTCAGGGCTGCCGATGGTGGGGTTCGAATCCGGTGTGTACTGTACAACCAATTCATTCAATGATATTATATCAATTGCGGTGTATATACGGGATGTTTTTTAAACTGTCCAGCTGCTTATTTCGAAAACAATACGTTTTCAGAAAACAATTTATGGCAAATGTTTCTTCATTTGATGGGAAAAAGTATTAATTTCATTTTATTTAGGGAAGGTTTTCAAGATCATTTCATTGTCAACTCAACTTAAAAAATGAAAATCCCAATATTTTGAATCAGACTCTGGTTCTTCACAAAAAGGCGAACAACTTTTGTCTAACACAATTTTTCTATGAACTTACCGTTATTTTATCAAATATTTTATGGTCGACGATGCCGAAATATAAATATTAGACTTATATGCCAGAAAACAGAATCTTAATGAGGCTCATTTTAGTTCAAGTTTCATTATGATACAGGTTCTCCACCAATCAGAGTTCAGATTTTCATTATGATGCAGGTTCTCCACCAATCAGAGTTCATATTTTCATTATGATACAGGTTTTCCACCACTCAGAGTTAAGATTTTTATTATGATACAACAGTTTGACCAATTAAGTAAGAATAGCAAAATCAAACGTGTCGGACACACATATTAACATCAATTCTACTGCCAATATTCCACAACCACACGGCCCATACCAGCAAATTCACTTCACAAACTGTACAATAAACAATTTGTATTTGAAATAAAGCTAGGTTATGATAACCTTCTATCAAAGCTTTGAAAACATATGACATTGTCAAGGTCTCTGATCCGGTCACGGAAAATCAGTAACCCAGCGCATGCGTTCTGCGCTCTGTTCAGGAAACTCAAGTGTCAAGCGACATCTCGACAGAAATTTATGAATATTTAAAAAATTGAGTTACGATTATCGTTGAGCATAAACAGTCGTATGCAACACACCTATAATGGTAATTAAAACACTCGTATGGAAATTATAAACTCTCTTCGCTCGTTTCATAAACATACTCGTGACTTAATTATTGCCATTATAGGCTCTTTGCATAATGTACTAATTAATTAATTAATTATTATACGCAATCATGTTGAAGGACTAACTTAGGTCTTATTTGTTTGTTTTTAACAAAACACAAACGCACTTTAAACACAGAATATTTAAGTTTCTTCCGTTTATCCTTCCCATAAAAAATACACAAACAGTTAATGACTTAACAAATGTGTTTGGATTCAGTCAGAAGTTCGTGTTGGTAGGCCTATCTATTGAAATACTCCATCATTCAGGTTCTCGTCATGGTGAACATTTTACAAGACAGAGCTGAAATTACTTTTATTTAGGGATCTACGAATCAATGTGCAAAAGACAGAGGTTTCATATTCAATAAAATAGCTCCTGGTGGAAGATCCAGTGATACTGAAATTCGTGACTTAGTTGTGAAATTTAGAGATACAGGTTCAGCTGCTAATAAGAAAAATGAAAAGGAAGACACCGCGTAGGCTCGATGCACAACAACATACGTTTTAGGACATGTTTCTACTAATCCGATAATTTCACTTCGTAAAGCACCTTATTACATCGGAATTTCGACGGTTTCAATACGTACAATTCTTAAAATACAGAAGATTCATCGTTATGAACTTGAACCTTACTGAAGTTGATTTTGCGAGATAATGTCGGAGGGACAAAGAGAATAATCTAAATTACTGAGAAATATTTGATTTTCTGATGAGTGCAGTTTTACATTAACGCTTCTATAAATCGACATAATTTTAGGTACTAGAGTCATAATAAACCATTTACTTTCAGGGAAGTCCATATATAGCGGCAGAGTAAAATAAATATCTTTCAGGTATTCCAGGTGAATCACTGGTCCATTATTTTTTAGGAATATTTCACTGACGCTATAGAGGATATAATTAATCCTCTCATTAATGACGAAAGAAGATGAGAATGGCAGTGTTGCTTTGAATGAAAACTTGCTTACATTCCATCACATTATACATAAATCTAGGATTTAGGATTTGTTAATTGATCATTCAATAAAATTCCATTGCAATCGGTGTGGTCTGACACAGCTCCCTTATTAATAAGACTGTGGTGCTCATTCTTCCTGAGTTCTGTATGCATTTTATCGCAACATCATTAATTGCAGGCGCTCTACAAAAACACTTCTGTAAGTGTGGTATTGATATCTTTCCCAGAACGAATAACTTGATGACTTCAATCGATTTCATGCATGTTCCATCATTTGCGCTTCGTCATTATTTCTGTAACTTGTAGCTATCATGATTGAGCATGTTTACTCTCTGAAGATAACACTACACTCGAACTTCTCTCATTCGAGATAATGTATGATGTAATTGTATCCTTTAGTTACCTTCGTAGCCAATGCATTAATTTGAGTTACGCGATGTTCCATGAATCCTGGCTTTGAATGTTGTTATCCAGAACGATATTTTCGTCCGGCTCCTTGACTGAATAGTTGGTTTCGGTTCAGAGGGTCCAGGGTTCGATTCCTGGTTAGACCGAGGATTTTTGCCGTGTTTGCTCAATTTCTCTCACTTGAGGACTGAGCCTTAATACAATTCTTCATAGTACACAGTACATATTATTTTGCCAAGGGGCCGACGACCTATATATTAGGACCTTTTAAATAACAAGCGTAATCAAGCACCGCAGAAATATGCAACCTTAATACATCCCTCCACATGGAGTTGGTGCCAGAAAGGGCATCCGGCCGCAAAATTGACACAAATCCACATGTAGTGCTGACCCCAAGTAATTTAGAAAAGACCAGGAAGAAGATGATCCAGAGTGTACTTTGTCCCGGGATTTTACTGCTGTGGACCTGATAGCGAAGAAACATAATCACCAGCTTCTCACCAAGGCTATAGTGGATCAAGTTCAGGTCAATGCATGAGGAGTTATTGAAATAAAATTGAATTAATTAATTAATTTTATGCCTTTGTATGCTGCAAATTTAGGGCTCATGGCCCTCACTTACACTTAACCTAACATGCAGTACATAGTGACATAATCTGAAAGTTGTTAAGACTATATACAGTATCTAGAATATACTCAATTAATTAACTACTCATTAATGGAATGAAATAGCATTATAGCAGTTATTTTGTTAATAATTAATATTCTTTATCTACATCACCTAACAATTTGCTCTACATCGTATTTGCTGTCATTCACTCTAACATTCATATATGCTATTCACGTATTTAAGAGGATATCCCGACAAGACCGTTGAAATGAAATGAAATGGCGTATGGCTTTTAGTGTCGGCAGTCTCCGAGGACAAGTTCGGCTCGCCAAGTGCAGGTCTTTCGATTTGACTCCCGTAGGCGACCTGCGCGTCGTCATGAGGATGAAATGATGATGAAGACAACACATACACCCAGCCCCCGTGCCAGCAAAATTAACCAATGTTTATAAGTCCCGACCGTGCCGGGAATCGAACCAGGGACCCCTGTGACTAAAGACCAGCACGCTAACCATTTAGACATGGAGGACAAGGCCGCTTTCATGAGGGTATTAAAATGCTGTTTCGCATACTAACAGGGAGAGAGTTCCATAGTCTTTCCCCAGACACCTGGAAGGAGTGGCTATATGCTGATGAGTGATTAAAGGGTATCATGAGGGTAGAAGTCGATCTGGTATAATATCCATGGATAGAGGAGAGGAAGTTAAAATTTGAGCATAGTTATTCAGGCGTGGATTCGTTCAGAAGTAGAAATATTTATATTAAAATATTAAAAATTTAGGGGACTTCTTGGGATATATAGCCGATGTATAACGAGTTCAGGGACACAGATCCGAAGTTTCGGTCAAAATAATTGCACCTAAAAGCACTGCTACAGATCCTTCAGTAACGCAGCCAGTGCGATAATTTTACACTCACAAGTAGGTGGAGTATGGCTATCGTAGACGCTCTAACGACAATGATAACATAAAATAACAGCTACAACAATGCCATCATCATAAAAAACAACAACTACACCAGTAACACCAACGGCAGCATCAACATCAATGACAACAAGATGGTGGTGGTGATTAGACTATTATTTCGAAGAAAAGTGCAATGAAGTGCATAACTCTGCTGACAAAGAAAATAAAGAGGCCTTCCAAGGCCTCATAAACCTGATGCCGCTGGACAGTAGAGGCGATTGGGAATTATAAATGGGGGAGGGAGGCAAAACATGTACAGAGAACAAAAGGTACCCGAGTTTGACGAGTAGAGCGGGCGGTATATATACACACACACATATATATACATACACACATACTGTACCTGTCCAAGGCTTCAGTACATAAAGAAGTTACCGTGGTTCATGAATATGATATTAGAATGGAGCACCTCCGATGAGCTTCGAACTCACCCCAGTTATCCAAGTCTCACCTTCCCCTGCTAGAAGGATTCGCTAACTGAGTCGGTATAGCATTTCGGGTCTGACTGGAGCGTCCGATGGGGCGATAATCTTCTAATAATATCTATAGTGGGGGAATATTGATTATGAGAGGAAAACTAGTTCATTACTAATGAGAAGAGAAACAATATCTTGTATAACAATTTTACTATACTAGTGAAATACATCTTATTAACATGGGTATGCTATACAATGCACTTTACAAATATTATTTACATTGATCTTGACGTCGCGAATGTTCGTTAGTCTCTCTCTACACCTCATTCGACGTTAAATTATTTAAAATTATGAGATATTTATTACTAACAACTAACAGGGTGTGGGGTAATAAGCTTACTTTTGACAACATACCATGTAAGCTCCGGGAAAAGGAGATTGACGTTCGGTTTCCCCATTAATTTTGTGGTTAAGATATTTTATTGTCATTGAAATAAAACTATGAATTCGTTTAATAGAACAAAATATATTCTTTAAATAATATATAAAAAATAGTGAGTCTTGTTGCGATAAAACAGATGAGAATATGAAATTATGACATTGCCCCTGAAAGAAACTAGGCATGAATTTGAATTCTTCTTGACCGGACATTTAACAATATATACGAAATATTTCCCTCACTGATTCACTTGACTGTACCTTCAACACTTTGAGTGTAATTACGACGTAATCCTTTGATCTGGTGTTTACTGTAGATGTGTCACGCCTAACTTGGTGATACATCCTTGTGACTGCTTCTTCTCCATATCATCTGACTTCTTTGTAAGTCAATATGGTATTACCTCATGACAGGTCCAGGGTTGCCCTCTCTGACTCCATGGTAAGCCTTTGCGTCCGTGTCTTCAGCTAAGTGACCAACTAACTTTGGCCTCACTCTCTCAATGACCAATGATTAATGACTCACTGAGTCTTCTCATCTCTCGTTCACACTCGTTGACTGACCGACTGAGGCCTCTTCATCTCGTAGACTTCTTCACTGTTGAGCTTCCGTTTAACTAATGACTGACGCTACAATATGCATCCACCTTTTATAGACGTTCGTTGACACACCTACGCAATCTCCAGATGTAACAATGACATACTCCCACAACGCCTCAAACTGTTGCATGTAATGGTGAAATGCCCTGGGGCGGCTGAGTCTCTGAGCGAATTGCTAAAAGCTCACGATGACGTAGCCATGACGTTGCATGTAATGGTGAAATGCCCTGGGGAGGCTGAGTCTCTGAGAGAATTGCTAAAAGCTCACGATGACGTAGCCATGACGTAGCAATGACTTGGCAGAATCGCCAGTAGTGCAAAATATAACAACGTCACATCCAAATCTGATATATCGAAACTCTCACTGTACAGGCATTTAATGTTAATCTACATATACTTATATATGCATACACTCAATTACAAATACGCAAGCAACAAGCAATGCATAATCGAATTGAATAATAATTATAACAAAATAATAGTAATCTCACGGATAAAATAATAATAATACGGACATAATAATAATAATAATACAGATAAAATAATAAAAATACAGATATCATCTTGAACCGTTACAATTCGCCTCCCTCATAAATAAATCGAAGAACAAAGAATCGATTGATTTATGAACAAAATTATATATATAACACTGACACAGATAAATACTTTAAATGAGTATACAACAATAATTTTCTTTTTCAACATCCATACATTTTATAAAACATCACATATATGAGAATTTTTCTCGCACATTGCCATCGTAGATAACTGTCCAGTGTCCCATTCTCTTTTTCTCTCATACAAATCACAAGAGTATAGCACTTAATTTAACACATACAAATTATTTTAAATGATTACACTACATTCTTCTTTTTTTAACATATCAAAACTTTTTGTGAAATATCACTTATATGAGAACTTTTCTCGCATATTGTTATCGCAGATAACTGTTCAATGTCTTGTTCTCCGCTTTTGCCACACAACACATGACAATGTAGCACTTATTCTTCCAATACACCAATACGACACTTGCTTCACACGCAAATTCACATATGTTAGTTTTATTTTGCCAGTTTCTCACAAAAATTAATCATCTTATTTTTATCTCAACAAATCTCACGTGAAGTACTTCTTTACACATATAATACTATAAATACCGATAACCTTCCCTTCCTGATCTTAAAGAATATATACACTTCCCGATACGGTTCACAATAGTGAAATATCCCTGATACAAAAAATAACTTAGACATATTTCCCGCCTCTGCAGATGATGAAATGGAACTCTGAGTAGCACTCTGTCACTCAAACTGAATTCGCCCAATTTTGCCCTTATTAACTTACGTATCTCAATAAATCACATCCTTCTTGGCAACAACAATTAAAGGCTCAATACTATGGCTACAAAATGGTTCAATTATTCCGTAATCCAGCATAATGTTTATTTGTTCTTAGACGTCACTAGCAGATTTAAGTTGAATGGGGTACTTACCTCCCACAAATGATGAATGGTCATGTACTACAAATTTATGTTCATATACGTGTTCTTCCTCACTTACCACTAAATACATCTCAATGCTTACCTAACATCGAACACAATTACTCCTCCTGTAATTCACTCAAATTACCTCACGTCACTGCCTCATACCGACTATCCCTTGGATACTGGTCGTTCTAGACAAGTAACACATCTTAACACATTTCCTCTCGCTAGGAACACCTTCACTTACCTCTCATATATCTTTAAAGAACACACGTCACCAAGACACTTACCTCAGACCATCATAATTAACGCGTACTTCTTTGCTAGTTTCCTCATAGAACAAACACACACTACCGAAATTAAAGTCTACTCTACTTCCATGATTTGCAACCAAGTCAGCTCCTAAACAACTGAATACACAAGTTTTGGTACAACGCATAGCTGAAACTTACAATTATCTTTACTTATGATCGGTACCACTATCATTTTATTTACTCACTGTGACTTACCCAACAGCTGTTATTATATCTAATAGTACCTTCACTTACCTTCTCCATATCACAATTTCCATCATCGGAGTTACTACCTCACTACTTACTTACTTACTTACAGTATATTCTCAGTATTATAAGTACTTCCATCACTTAACAGAACACTTCTTACGTCTAATTTACTATTACCATTAATTACTTCATTATCTACGACTACGTCATTACTTAAATATCTCATTTAACACTACTTAGGTCACAATCACACAGTACTCTTAAATCTACTTTCACTACATAACTACTTACACTACATACCTGTTCATTTACTACCTTCAGCCTGTCTACTTAATTTACCCGATTCCCTGTGAATCTGAGATACTCTGGCTCGATAAAGACACCTGGATACCATTCATATTCAGACTATTATAGTCTCTCTGATAATTCAAATCTGTACGCCTCACATCTTCCGATTCTCTCTGATTACTCTTCTGACCTTCTCTCTCATAACTCAAATCCATACGCCTCCCATCTTCCGATTCTCTCTGGTTACTCCTCTGACCCCTATCACCATCAATACAACCATTAATCCTTTGCGGATCATGATCACTACCTCTTCTCTGATACACGCCTAACATTTTCCCCCAGACATCATGCGCTCTCTCTCGCGCCGCTGTAAACATTCCTCCCAGAGCCTGTCAATGAACTCTTTAATCTCTCCTAAATTAGACATATTATCCCAGTACAATGGAAATCATAT
Source organism: Anabrus simplex (assembly GCF_040414725.1). Classification (NCBI taxonomy): domain Eukaryota; kingdom Metazoa; phylum Arthropoda; class Insecta; order Orthoptera; family Tettigoniidae; genus Anabrus; species Anabrus simplex. The sequence continues at coordinate 193,946,000 of NC_090271.1, read as the reverse complement.
TATACTTTCACCGACAAAAACATTCGACAAGATTTCCAGCACGTATTCCCATTCAATAATATTATTCCTCAACTTACTTGCAAATCTTTTCTCAACTACTTTTACAAATTCTATAGAATTGAACTGTTCTCCAGAAAACCCAGTTAAATCACGATCCCTACTGAATAAACCATTCGCTACTATCACCTCACCCGCCGACTCACCTGCACATTCCTGCCGTATCACTTCCTGGCAACTCAAAATTTCTTCTTCCGCTCCTCTCTCAGCCTTCTCTTCCTCTATTCTCACTTCTTCCTGCAATTCTTCCTCTTTCTCTCTCACCTGCTGTGATAGCGTTTCCTGTTCGTTCCGTAGTTCAGTGACCTCCACAAGTTTGCTTTCAATTTGTTCAATTCTACTAATCTGTTCTCTCGTATCTTCCCTATGCACCGTACCCGCGTCCAGGTGAGGATACATGCGTTCCAGACTAGCTCTTGATGAACGATTCCATCTGTTTAATATTGCTGGGTTGTGGGTTCCGCGTGAGAAAGTATGCCGATGGCCCATGGTAAATCTCAACCTACGCAGAAGGACGTCTCCAACACGCTATCAGTCGGATACCATACTCGCATGTCGCAGAAATTTATCGCAAAATCAAGGTTATTAAGGCATTTCAAGAAATTCGTGCATGTTGCTACCGAAATCGCAATCAGAAACTGAGTTATTATAGCCTTATATCTAACTCTTATTCTAAGTAGGCATTAAAAGAATTTTATAGTTTCACTACTCAGGTTTTATTGGCAATTCAGTCTAAGTATCATTTAAATATTATGTAAAATTTCGTTAGAAATCGCCTCATATAACGTAGACAGTCTCATAATGCTATCAGCATCTCTATGCGTTGTGATTATGTTGCAATAAAGGAAAACAGGTTTTGAAAAACCTTTGAAAAGTAATTGAAAACCAGGCCTTAATCATCGACATACTAATTCTGGCCTGTCGAAATATTAGGTTGTAGTTAGGTAATGTCCGTAAAAATCAAATGAAAAAGAAAAATTAAAATATATATAATCCAATGAAACATATTAAATATAGTTGAAATAATTAGATGCATCCAATTGGTTAAAGTGAAAAGAAAATTATACTCCCTACTATATACAACATTTCAAATTATAGTTTCAAGTTCAGAATGTAAAAACGCAGTGAAAATAACCACTAATTAATTAATTAATTAATTAATTAAGATCTGGAATCTTTTCTTAGTGAGCTGGATTGCTCCTCAAAGTTACCAAAAATTCTATCATTTAATCTTTAATTCACATGTGGCTAGTGAAATGAGTATGACTTTGCTGAAAACTTAACATCCGTGTCCATGCACAGTAGAAAATCGTGTGAGAAAGCAATGTTTGTTTCCTTAGGACTTCAAATAATTAATAAGTTTGAAAATTTCCATGTTCGTTTCATATTTCACAATGTCTGATCTCCATATAAGCAAATTCAAGTCCACTGTAAGTCGTAAGTAATCTCAAATTAATTCTATCATAAAGCTTATGTGGCTAAATCACTCAATTATTATTTTAATCCATGATTTAAATTCAATTTAAGTGCGTATCTGGCTGAATGTAGCATTGCCAAGTGTACTTAACTAATTTTCCAAGAAAATATACCACAAGTGGAAAAATTGGTATACTAGAAGACTCTACCTTCATCTAAAAGTCCATATATGAATGACTAAGTCACCAGTGATGTGTCAAACTGCTCCCATAAAATCATAAATTAAGTTACCGTGTGTAAGAGTACTTAAAAATGATCGTAGATAAGTCAGTGAAGGCCTAAATATTAACGTTATTCGCCTCTCGGCTCAAATGATGATTCTACATACTGTAATAACTCTGTGTTGATGGCATTGAGACCGTATCCTATCCTATTTGGTGTATCAGGGAATAAAAACAGCAATTGAAAACAGTACGTTTCAATATATACCTTAGCATGCGCAATTTACACATACTATAATCTCTCAGAAGAATACTATGACCAACTTTTCAAATAACAATAACTATCACCATCACAACTTAACATCAACTCATATTATTACTTCATTCACCATTTATCACTTCAAATATCACGTACCATTCATATTAGTGCGTCTCAGACACTCATCTCATCTAATACGCTGCATATGTGCCATAACCAACACATATAAAAACATTATCCTTACCGTCATAGTATCAAAGAAAAGTGCATCACAATACTAAACTGTGCTACTATATTTCATCGTAAACATTCCCTAAATACGATCTCCAAGCTCTTTATTCTGTTAAAGCCATCACACATGTATATTAACCTTCATATAATACTCTAACACTTCACTGACAACGATTTAAAAATATCAATCACTTTCTCTAACACCACATTGATAAATTTGCGAACGGCTTTCACTGGTATTTTACGCCTATATATGGGATTAACGGTAACTTCAGATGAATACCTACTTCCTTGTAACTACACTTGAATATTATCTACGCACGCACAATGTCACAAATCATATCACACATAGCCAAAAAAATAAAGGTTTCTACTTACGAAAAACGACTCATAGGGGACTTAACTTTGCTTATTGGGTCGAATTTCCCATCTCGCTGTTGTTCATCGGGAATGGTAGGCCTCGATCCATGGTTCTGCTTAGGTAATCGGGTCCATCTCGTCCTCTCAGCTGATTACCAACCCTCCTGGGTCATCAATCTCGTGAAGCGCCACCATAGTCGGAGTAGTCTCTGCCTTAGTCTTTTAGTACATCATAGTGGTCTCTAGTACGTCAGGAACAGAATAATACAATGCATTAGTTGATATTGACATGCTGTAATTCGTTTCGTACTGCCAATGATATAGGAATATATGTGCTCTGGGCCGTCTAGTTTGGCTATAACAGTTCTAAATGTGCTATTATTTGTCAATTCCCTTGCTTGCTGAACGGATGTAATTTTTCCGTGAAGTTTAGAATTGCACTTTACAGCTGATTGAATTCTGCTCTCTACGGTGTGCAGTATCGGATAAAATATAATGCTTCCAAGTCCAACCGTGACGTAGTAGCTGAACAAGACTTGACGATTCCTTATCGCTGGTCTTAAATTTCGCGTATATATGTCAATCTATACAGTTGACGTTGAGCGGGCTGCCGCGGATTTAATTCTCCTCCAATAATTAATCATAAAATCAGATAACTGGCTTGATTCTTTACTCGATTCCGTCCTTTTTGCTGCAGTGCTGGATTGAGTCTAGTGTTCTAATGGAAGTCTCTTTTTTTTATAATCAGTTTAAATAATCCGCTTCTGTCATTCTTTTCTCACAGCCTTCTAATAATGGTTCTTTCGGTAACTACCGGTTGAAAGAATGATCATTTCGGCTCGTACCGATGTTAATTGCTTTCATATTGATCTTTTAATGGCTGGAACGTCATTTTTGTTCCTAATACTGTAACTATAGAACGGTGAAATGGCACACCTAACTGCATTGTAAATTTTGTCCAATCTTTTCTCGACTACCTCATGAATTTCTTCCCGATTACTCGAAATTTTATTACTTAACAGTACGATCTTGTTTGTACATGTTCCTTTGACATGCTCAATTTGAGCATGAAGATCGCTACGACTTAACTCCATTTCTCCTCTAAGGTCAACACACTCTTTGTTTAACTTATTTTCTAACTTGCATATTTGACCAGTTACCTCTACTATCTTAGTATCTATTTTAGAATTTAGTGATTCACTTAGCCCATCTATTTTATCATTAATCGCACTGTTACTATTAATCAATTCTTCGATTTTACTACTTAGAGAGTTAATCTGTTTATTACAATTTTCGCTACTAATATCAATCTTTTCCTCCATACGTTTCTGATTATTTTCACTACTACTACCAAAAATTCTTTCATCTCTTTTTTATTATCATTACTGATCTCGGTAAATTTGGCCATTAGAAAATTCATAAAATCTTGGTTCATTCCCCCCGCGATTTCCTTTTAGGTTTCAGTGTGCTTCTCAATTTCTGCACTTTCCTGACTTACCTCAGAAGCTTCCATCGTCTTCACCTGTTCCCTATTCTGAACTTCACCTTGGATGTCCGCAGAAGCAATGACCTCGTCGTCACATGACTTGTTGTTGTCTTCCTTGTCCATCTTTGGTTCACTAGTAATAGTACTCGATCTCAAATTAATTTCCCTCTTCAAATCCCTTGACATATCCCCAAAATACGAATGTATATCAAAAATTACACTCCTGACATTTACCGGTAATACTTCCGCTGGCTTCAGGTGTGCATACTCCCCCCAAAATGAACCTATGATATGCTGTCATTCAGAACAAATTCTGAATTTATTCGTGCACCACGTTGCGGAGCCAATATGAAACTATTTATTACTAACAACTAACAGGGTGTGGGGTAATAAGCTTACTTTTGACAACATACCATGTAAGTTCTGGGAAAAGGAGATTGGCGTTGGGTTTCCCCATTAATTTTGAGGTTAAGATATTTTACTGTCATTGAAATAAAACTATGAATTCGTTTGATAGAACAAAATATATTCTTTAAATAATATATAAAAATAGTGAGTCTTGTTGCGATAAAACAGATGAGAATATGAAATTATGACATTGCAACTGAAAGAAACTAGGCATGAATTTGAATTCTTCTTGACCGGACATTTAACAATATATACGAAATATTTCCCTCACTGATTCACTTGACTGTACCTTCAACACTTTGAGTGTAATTACGACGTAATCCTTTGATCTGGTGTTTACTGTAGATGTGTCACGCCTAACTTGGTGATACATCCTTGTGACTGCTTCTTCTCCATATCATCTGACTTCTTTGTAAGTCAATATGGTATTACCTCATGACAGGTCCAGGGTTGCCCTCTCTGACCCCATGGTAAGCCCTTGCGTCCGTGTCTTCAACTAAGTGACCAACTAACTTTGGCCTCACTCTCTCAATGACCAATGATTAATGGCTCACTGAGTCTTCTCCATCTCTCGTTCACACTCGTTGACTGACCGACTGAGGCCTCTTCATCTCGTAGACTTCTTCACTGTTCAGCTTCCGTTTAACTAATGACTGACGCTACAATATGCATCTACCTTTTATAGACGTTCGTTGACACACCTACGCAATCTCCAGATGTAACAATGACATACTCCCACAACGCCTCAAACTGTTGCATGTAATGGTGAAATGCCCTGGGGCGGCTGAGTCTCTGAGCGAATTGCTAAAAGCTCACGATGACGTAGCCATGACGTAGCAATGACTTGGCAGAATCGCCAATAGTGCAAAATATAACAACGTCACATCCATATCTGATATATCGAAACTCTCACTGTACAGGTATTTAATGTTAATCTACATATACTTATACATGCATACACTCAATTACAAATACGCAAGCAACAAGCAATGCATAATCGAATTGAATAATATTTATAACAAAATAATAGTAATCTCACAGATAAAATAATAATTCGGACATAATAATAATAATAATAATAATAATAATAATAATAATAATAATAATAATAATAATAATAATAATAATAATAATAATAATACAGATAAAATAATAAAAATACAGATATCATCTTGTAACGGGATTTGAACCGTTACTTAATTCAAAGAAGCCTTTCCTCTTGAATTATTTACACTATTTCAAACTTAAAGAGGCGTTTCCTCTCGAATTATTTACATTTATCACTTTGCTCACACATTTAATTTGTATGGGCATACCCTGCTGTAATTCTGTTTACCTGTTGAGAATTAATATATTCAAGTTATATCAAGTTACGATATCCTATGAACTGAAGTGAATGTTTCTATGAATACATTTTTGAACATTTGAAAGTCGTATCACAACACTTCCCTAAATTAATCATTGCTGAATATGCAATATAATTCACACGCTCGTTTTATTAGGAATTTTATCAACACACATAACACGACATTATTTACACAACGTTGCTACCTGTGGACAATCATAAAGCAACTCAAATATCCAAACATCATAAACAGAGTATCATAGCACTTCCTGCAAGAAATGGGCGAGAACAAATACATTTCAAACACACACGATGAGTCACATATGGTACAAGTCATCTGCTACTGGTGACAGTGAGTAGAAGCTTTCACTGTCTCCTGGAATGAACTCAGGATCTTCTGGGACAGGGTATATTTAACCCGGAATTCCCTACACGCTGTAAATAATTAAGGAAATAAATTGGAGGGATCCTTCCTTTAATGCACATTGGAATCTATGCGACGTTGGTAATATTTAAATTGACGCACATAATCGCTGTGCCGAGAGGAATGAACCAGCTACTTGTATTCTGTTCCCTTTCAATGGAGCAAACACTTTACTTCGTCCCCTTTGACGGGCTCGTAAATCACCCAGTTGTGAGTCGCCCACGACCCACTTCCAAATAGCGGGCCACTGGGTCCTCTTAACTTACTTCACGGCGAATAATCTCACTTCTTTCTTTCCTGGCCACAATGGCAGCACATTAAATATTGGCTCCAAATCCGGCTGTAATCGTCGTAGCACGGTATCTACTTCGCGCATATTAATAACAGACTCTAGAGGAACTTTACGTTTCTACTTCACAATATACATTAGGGCTACAGCCTGCTTAGCCACCCCGTTCTCCTCTCGGTACCTCGAATACAATGCTATTTAATAATGAACCCCTGCCACACGGGTCCAAATTACACCACGCACTCACGAGCTAAATAATTCAGCGATATATACCCCAATGTCATGTATCCATCCGTTGTTTCAGCAGCCTTAATTACTAGTTAGGAGGACTCCCTACCAGTGTGAAGTGCAAAAAGCAAAAAATAAAATAAAAATCAATTACTGAGAGATCTTGGATGACTCATATTTGCTATAGAAAAGATGATAACTGGAGTCATTTTTACAGAATATTTAAGCCCTCTTTACTCGACCGAGCTTCACACTTAATTAATCTAAGGTCCTTAGAATTACGTCATGTATTACCAAAAGCCCTTTTAAAAACGGAAGTAAAATATGGTTGTTCCAAATCATGATGAAGGTATTCCATAAAAAAAACCAAAATAAAATGAAATTATTATTATCCCTTTGAAATAGTATATTGGCGATCTACGTTACATCTACATGCAAATTTACTCTATATTTACAATAGGAAACGACTTTCAAAGCTACAAATAGTTGGAAATGTACTCATCCTTCCGGAAAACCACGAACACAGCATTACAGGAGCGCACATCCATGTATTTACTCTGCCCTCATGATACCATCAGCGATGTGAAGTCCTTTGATGACCAACTGGCAAGTCACGAACATGACGGCTTGATCTCGTGCGAAATTCCAGACGATCTCTGCTACACCAGGCGAAATTCCGGCAGGCAGCTAGATATCTCGTTCACTCCGACGTTCTTGTAGACTCCTTATGTAAATGAGGGGAAGTTATCTCATGTGAATGCATTAGTTTATATTACACATCACAGATTAAATGCATGGTTGGGTCTGCTTAATGACACAAGCACTCCAACCTAACGTCGGTTGTGACCCTGAAGCCCGACATTATTCCCTTCTGATCCACCTATCCTTTCTATTGACAGCTACTTTAAGTCCTGAAGCTCCACTGGTTCACTTAGAAACACTGGTTAGGCCACTAATGTGTTAGCACTCTCGTATTACACAACAATAATTCAGGCGTACTCTAGTGCACTTAGTCATACGTAAGTCGAGCTCTCTACTGCGTTTGGGATCGATCTAACGTGGCCCTGCCCTAAATAATAATAATAATAATAATAATAATAATAATAATAATAATAATAATAATAATAATAATAATAATAATAATAATCGTATGGCCTCAGCTACCGTTTGCAGACATTTCGATTTGACGCCATCTGGCTGTCTGCTCGTCAATTTCGACGTTCCGGCTTACTCTGTCTGCCATCTAGCGGACCTAGAGTAAACCGGATCTCTCTTGGGCGTCTATGGCTGAGATTTAATTAATTTTGTCGGGTAAATACCAAATGTATCACCAGAGATCTTTTACATGCCGACATCGTACGACATGGAGTGTCGAATGGACTTTTTTCCGCCCTTCAAAAATCCGACTACCTCTGCCGGGTTTGAACCCGCTATGTTGGGATCCGGAGGCCGACACTCTACCACGGATCCCTTAATCATGCCGACAATGAGCCGTTCATTCCCTTTCCTTATATTTCACATTAATATCGAATACACTCGCTCCACGCACTTAGTTAAATACGTGCCTATTTATGTTAATTGAGCCGTATTAGTTTAGGCATATATGAGGCTCGATGCACGATCTCTTCGACACACGGACAGCGATCATCACGGTTTCGTACCGTTCCAAGTATATTTGTTAGCGGCACACTGTACGCACAAACAACTTACTCAGATTGTGGTTATTTCCACATACATTCACAGACTTTAATAAATCACTGCATTACACTGCTCACATTACAGAATGATTTCTTCATAAACGATTCACACACAAATCACGACGAACTGGTAACGAACTGACTGAAAATGAACTGGTGGTGTCCATTCCTCAGCTCCTTACTATATAGGCGAGATGCCCTGGTGCTAGCAGTGGGGGTAAAACACAACCCCTTCTCAAAATGTGCTCCGGTAATACGCACCGTAGAGTGACGAACAGGATATCAAATTGTAGCTCCTGTATTCCTATTTTCACTGAGTGAATATGATTAAAATAGCTTCGTGGATTCTCAAGCAATCTTAAAAGCGTCCTTTTGTCTCTGTCGGTGAATGATGACTAGCTCCAGGGAAATCCTCGAGTTGGCTGCCGCGGTCGGGACCCAATATCTGGTAACCATTAAGACAGGCCCTTGTTACGGCGTAGCTACCGTTTTTTCAATTATGTAGAGCACTTCTCGGTCTCATAATTATGTGTAAAATTCTCTGATTCAAATGAATGCTTGCACGTGACTCTCCGTTGAGTATTTCGCGATTTATAATAATTATCAGGGGAAAAACAATTGAACTCGATGAGTTGGCAGTGGTGAATGAACGAGGGAAATAGGGTATAATGTTAGTTCTCACGTTGGATGTACTCCCTGAGCTCTGCTAGTGACCTAGATTCTCTGTCACGTGATAACGCGTCTCTTTCCGTCTCGCTCGTGGTTGGAGTGAGAAAACTTCGAGTACCAGCGCTCCTGCGATGCCTTGCTGCTAATTACCGACAACTAGAGTTGGGTCGCGCGAGCCGGCATATATCCAATCGCATCCCGGAGCGGGTGGATAAATCCTAACTTGGACAGTTTTTACCACATAATGACGCGGAAAACGGCATATTTCATCTCCTGAGTATCATGATATACGTTGTGAACGGTCACAATATACATCAAACGGAAAACCTACAAAATGGTAAGTATTTTGATGCTCTCTGAGCGAATTTCGACAGAGCGGAAGAGGTTGACAGTTTACCAACTTAAGTGCGGTAATAATTACTTTTTGAGACTTTGATTCAACACTATAAATAAGACTTTCACCAAAAGGGCAATATTACACATGTATATTATAATTAAGTAGAAGTACGGTGTGATTATAAAATTAAAAATCATTTAGTATTTGACTACACACTAAGAAACTAACAAGACACTAAAGAGACTGCCAGACTGACAAATTCGCGCGACAAGCTGGGAATCTTTCTTCGGTGTCCATGACCTTGGCAAAAAACATCTCCATTCCTTGCTGTGCCGCTAACAAATCAGTTTGCCACGACGAAAGAATGAGCTGATAAGACGACAGGGTTTGTACTAATTGATTTTTTAATAATTCCTATAATTTCTAGTTTCAGCCGGCTAAAATGGAATACAAATGTAATGTTTTCTCCACAATGTGGGTGGGAGGGGCATAGCCCTCCCCCCCTAATCACCGCTACTGCCGTTGGAGCAGAAAGAGAACACGAAATAATGAAGGAGAGATGAAGGTAAAAAGCATCACACAAGTAAGTGCAAACCATTTTTAGACTCAACTAGGAACCCAGTGGTCTCCAAACCATGCTCCCAAGTTCAGAGCTCCTGGATTGTCACCCCTTTTAGTTGCCTCTGACGACAGTCAGGGGATAGTTATATGTAGGCTATTCTATGCTCCTAGCCACAGGGCGTAAAAGAGAACGAATATCTTTTAACAATAACAAGCAAGCTGGTAGTTTTACACTACTGTTTATATCATGATTATAGCAACAGGACCTCTTCTTAAAAATGTTATTTGCTTTACGTCTCACTATTTTTATGATTTTCGGAGACGCCCAGGTGCCGGAATTTAGTCCCGCAGGAGTTCTTTTACGTGCTAGTAAATCTACTGACACGAGGCTGATGTATTTGAGCTCCTTCAAATACCACCGGACGGAGCCAGGATCGAACCTGCCAAGTTGGGGGTCAGAAGGCCAACGCCTTAACCGTCTGAGCCGCTCAGCCCGGCGCCTCTTCTTTTAGACGGAATACGAATCATAGGGAAGTAGTACCGAGCGAGCTGGCCGTGTGATTAGGGATATAGTGTGTTCGAACTCCCACTGTCGTCAGTACTGAAGATGGTTTTTCGCAGTTTCCCATTTTAATACCAGGCAAAAACCTTAAGGCCACGGTCGGTTCCTTCCTAATCCTCTCCATTTTCTCTCCCATCGCCGCCATAAGTTCTACCTGCGTCGATGCAACGTAAAGCAAATTGTAAAATTGTAAAATGAAAATACAGTAAATAAAAATTGCAGAAGGGATGCTGAGCCATTATATTAATTAATTGTTTCAGGTAGTTTCCACATAATTGGTACATTTATTGAGGGGCCCATGTTTGTTTAAGATGGCAGGTTTGTTCTAGCATAAACTGGGTTCTGACCGGTAGTAAGCTGTTCTAAGAGGCTCAGTGTCCATTTTCTAGCAAGTGGGGAGTGTTAGAGTTGTCAGAAGATTGTTTTGAAACCGTCAAACGCTAGTAGACAACCGTACCAAGAATGTAAACTGGAGACGAGAAGTGAGTGTGTTCTCCATACACTATTGAAGATTGTTTTTCCTCCAGGCTAATAACATTTGTGGTGGTGATGATTCTTGTTTGAGAGGAAATACAAGTGGGAAATCATCTTCATTATTATAACATGTAGGAAGAAAAGAATAAAATAAAAGCATTAGCCTTAACTCGGGTTATTCAGTCAGGCTGAGTGGCTCATATGGCAAAATTCTGGGCATCTGACCCGAAGTTGGCGGGTTCGATCCACACTCAGTCCGGTGGTATCTGAAGGTGCTTAAATACGCCAGCATCGTATTGGCAGAATTTTTGGTATGGGAAAGAACTTTTGCGGGACAAAATTCCAGCACCTCTACCTCTCTGAAAATTGTAAAAGTAGTTAATGGGACATAAAACCATTATTATTATTATTATTATTATTATTATTATTAGAGTATTATTATTATTATTTCTTTGTTTCTTTCTTAATCTGTTTACCCTCCAGGGTTGGCTTTTCCCTCGGACTCAGAGAGGGATCACACCTCTACCGCCTCAAGGGCAGTGTCCTGGAGCGTGAGACTTTCGGTCAAGGGATATAACTGGTAAGGATGACCAGTACCTCGCCCAGGCGGCCTCACCTGCTATGCTAAACAGGGGCGTTGTGGGGGATGAGAATATTGGATGGGATAGACTAGGAAGAGGGAAGGAAGCGGCCGTGGCCTTAAGTAAGGTACCAACCCGGGATTCGCCTGGAGGAGAAATGGGAAACCACGGAAAACCACTTCGAGGATGGCTGAGGTGGGAATCGAACTCACCTCTACTCAGTTGATCTCCCAAACCTGAGTGGACCCCGTTCTAGCCCTTGTACCACTTTTCAAATTTCGTGGTAGAGCCGGGAATCGAAACCGTGCCTCCGCGGGTGGCAGCTAATCACACTAACCACTACACTACAGAGGCGGACTTCAGATGTCTCACTAATCATTTTCGTATTCGTAGAAGTTGCTCATGTCGTCGTATTTACACACAAGTCTGATATTTTCTTGTCATTAAGTTAGGAAATAGAAAATAACAAGGTAATCAGACTAGTTAAAAGAAGGGAGACCATTATATGAGAAGTAGAAAAGTCAATAATAATAAGTGAGATTAACGAAGGGATAGACATTTTCTGCAGATTATCCTAGATAATTGTGGATCACTGGAGCTACCTGGCTCATTTGGATTTCGGCCGGTTGCCTTAACCAACACCACATGATTTTCTTTCTTTCTTTCTTAATCTGCTTATCCTACAGGGTCGGATTTTCCCTCGGACTCAGCGAGGGATCTCACCTCTGCCGCCTCAAGGGCAGTGTCCTGGAGCGTGAGACATTGGGTCGGGGGATACAACCGGGGAGAATGACCAGTACCTCGCCCAGGCGGCCTCACCTGCTGAACAGGGGCCTTTGCTGAGGGATGGGAAGATTGGAAGGGATAGACAAGGAAGAGGGAAGGAAGTGCCCGTGGCCTTAAGTTAGGTACCATCCCGGTATTTGCCTGGAGGAGAAGTGGGAAACCATGGAAAACCACTTCCAGGCTGGCTGAGGTGGGAATCGAGCCCACCTCTACTCAGTTGACCTCCCGAGGCTAAATGGATCCCGTTCCAGCCCTCGTACCACATTTCAAATTTCGTGGCAGAGCCGGGAATCGAACCCGGGCGTCCGGGGGTGGCAGCTAATCACACTAACCACTACACCACAGAGGCGGACCCCACATGATTTTACAGGTGAAAATTCCAATACAAAATAGAATGGGAATCGAAAGTAGGACATCTGGGTGGATAGCCAGCAGCGGAGCGACTATGCTAATCATATTTTTCTATCAACAAAGGCGTAGGAGAACAGAATGGATATGGGGATGTAGAGAGAGAAACCTTCTTTGTACAGGCTATGAAGGCCCTGGATCAGTGTAGAGTAAAGACTTCCACTTTCCATAGCTACGGAATTAAGTGGGATAGGGTGGGTATCTCTGTACCTGGCCGCGTTTGCCCACATAACTTACATTCGAACTCATTTCTGTTGTAGGACGACCGTTCGATTTTCACCACGAGTACTCCAAGCGTCCAAGGCGAAAATCACCAGGTGCAGAATCGCAACATTTATCACTCCCTTAATCCACGATGCCGATACCAATTTGAAACTTTGAAGCAGTTGGAAGAAAGCAGTTTCTGAATGAGGGACAATTGGACATTCCGAGTAAAAATGTTATAGGATGTGGGGCGGTTTATCCTGATTTGAATTCCAAGGCCATGCGCCTCGTGATAATAGGAAGTCTTGTTTGTAAAGTGTTCTAGTTTTTGGTGGTCTTCTGCCTCCGATAGACAGCACTTTGATGAAAAGGGAACAAATTATAAAATTAAAGAACAGAAAAGATTAACAAAATGAGTAGAATGTTAAAAGGTGAAAGACATTCAAGCCAAATCATCAGTACAAATCGAACTGTTTGGATGCCTTGCAATATGACGTTATACATATGTCATCGAGGCCGACGAGAAAGACAGGCCGCGGCGCGCACGTCATACACTGAATGTCACGTGACTCGGCCGGTCTTACTGTAGAGAATGCATCCCCAAGCTCACGCGAGAGACTATCATAGCGCGGTAAATAAAATACATTTCAGCGCATTTTAACCTACTAAAAGAACACTACTGAACTACAGATCAAATGAAACATAGTGTCTCTTACTATACTTGGTTGAACAAAAACTAAAAATAACATTCATGTAAGGAATATCTTATTGAATCCAGTGTGAAAGGTAGGCCTATTGTAAGCTATTTACAAGTCTTATAATTGTTCCACTCCATACCTGGCTTCAGCATATCTAATACTTAAATTATGCTCCCTTCCTGAAAGTTATCTTGGAACCACCCTATTCAGTTAGAAATTAAATGAAACATAGTATCTCTTACTAGCCCTGGATAACAAAAAATAAAAATCATACTGCAGTAAAAAAATACAGTCATAGAAATCAAATATTGCTAATGAAACTGGTTAATGTACAATTAGGCCTATATTTACAATAACATTCATGTAGGGAATATCTTATTGAATCCAGGGTGAAAGGTAGGCCTATTGTAAGCTATTTACAAGTCTTACATTTGTTCCACGCCATGCCTGGCTTCAGCAACATATTTAATAATTAAATTATGCCCCCTTGCTGAAAGTTATCTTGGAACCACCCTATTGAATTAGAAAGTAAATGAAACATAGTGTCTCTTACTAGCCTTGGATGACAAAAACTAAAAATCATACTGCAGTAAAAAAATACACAGTCATAGAAATCAAATATGGCTAATGAAACTGGTTAATGTACAATTAGGCCTATATTTACAATAACATTCATGTAGGGAATATCTTATTGAACGCAGGATCAGAGGTAGGCCTATTGTAAGCTGTTTACAATTCTTACATTTGTTCCACGCCACACCTGGCTTCAGCATAATATTTAATACTTAAATTATGCTCCCTTCCTGAAAATTACCTTGGAACCACCCTATTCAATTAGAAATTAAAAGAAACATAGTGTCTCTTACTAGGCTTGGATGACAAAAACTAAAAATCATACTGAAGTAAAAAAATACAGTCATAGAAATCATATATTGCTAATGAAACTGGTTAATGTACAATTAGGCCTATATTTACAATAACATTCATGTAGGGAATATCTTATTGAATCCAGGGTGAAAGGTACGCCTATTGTAAGCTATTTACAAGTCTTACATTTGTTCCACGCCATGCCTGGCGAACAATATGAAGGTGTATTTGGAAAAATAGTTGGCACAGCAGTTTCAGTCAGTTTCGGAATTATTCTTGGAAACTCTCTCAGCTCTCCCTTAACTGTAACCCTGTCCACTCGAATTATGCACGACTCATCAAAATGTTTTATGCATACTATTGGGCTTTTCAGTTTAGGAATATCCGTCGGTAAGGAAAAAGTCGATGTTTTTTCAGTTTCAGTGTCATAATTAGACCGACAGCCGAAGACACTACAGCGACGAGGCATTTTCATATATCTGTAATTAAATAGGAAATAAATGTATTACCTCTAAATCCTCAGCACTGGAGTTGTAACTTATCCAACTTGTGTATTGCAGCCCAGCATTGCTGAATGAAGTGAAGAACGTTGAGGTTATATACACATTTTTGTAAATAAATACTTACTTACACTTCCGCACACAACACTATGAATGTAAGGAACTGTTGCACAACACCAACATATTCAAATAAACACAAAATCTCCGTTATTTCCTTCCATAATCCACAACAAACTAGCAATAACACCGCAAGAACACATGTAATAACCAGCTTCGCTCTGCCATTCCTGGGACTGGTCTTGTCACGTGACTTTAGTGGACCGTGGCCTGTCTCTCACGTTGGCCTCGTATGTCATGGTTGAGTCAAACATCTTCTGTAGTCGTCAGGGGAGTATGCATTTCAACAAACGAAACTGATACAATAAAGGATAGAGAAGAGAATTACCTACGTTGAAATTAATAATAATGTTATTTGTTTTACATCCCACTAACTACTTTTACGGTTTTCGGAGGCCGAGGCTCCAGAATATAGTCCCGCAGGAGTTCCTTTATGTGCCAGCAAATGTAGCGACACGAGGCGGACGTATTTTCGCATATTCAAATACCACCGGACTGATCCAGGATCGAACCTGACAATCTGGAGTTAGAAGGCCAACGTCACAACCGTCTGAGCTACTCAGCCCGGCCTACCTTGATATTTAGTAGTTGGAAACCAGATACTGCATAACTGATAGCCGGTGTCTTTGTTATTACTTTTGGAGTTTTTACATATTTCTGTCCCTTCGTAAATGACCTTAAACTTACGGTAATGTGTATTATATGTTTAAGAACTCCTACACTTTTTTCTAGTGGTTTAGCGTGGCAGTAACACTTCTTTTTCTTTATCTGTTTACCCTCCAGGGTCGGTTTTTCCCTCGGACGCAGCGAGGGACCCCACCTCTCCGCTCTCAAGGGAGAGTGTTCTGGAGCTTGAAACTCTGGGTCGTGGGATACAACTGGAGAGGATGACCAGTACCTCGCCCAGGTGGCCTCACCTGTTATGTTGAACAGGGGCCTTGCGGGGGGATGGGAAGATTGGAAGGGATAGATAAGGAAGAGGGAAGGAAGCGGCCGTGGCCTTAAGTTAGGTACCATCCCGGCATTCGCCTAGAGGAGAAGTGGGAAACCACGGAAATCCACTTCCAGGATGGCTTAGATGGGAATCGAACCCACCTCTACTCAGTTGACCTCTCGAGGTTGAGTGGACCCCGTTCCAGCCCTCGTATCACTTTTCAAATTTCGTGGCAGAGCCGGGAATCGAACTCGGACCTCCGGGGGTGGCAGCTAATCACACTAACCACTACACCACAGAGGCGGACTAATTATCAACCTTCCACGATAAATTGTCTATACAACGATAATAATAATAATAATAATAATAATAATAATAATAATAATAATAATAATAATAATAATAATAATAATAATCGTATGGTTTCAGCTACCGTGTGCAGACATTCCAATTTGATGCCATCTGGCTGTCTGCTCTTCAATTTCGACATTCCGTTTCACTCTAGGCCCACTAGGTGGCAGACCAAGTAAGCCGAAACTCTCTTGGGCGTCTATGGCTGAGATTTAATGAATTTTGTCGGGTAAACACCAAATGTGTCACCAGAGATCTTTTACATGCCGATATCGTACGACATGGAGTGTCGAATGGACTTTTTTTCGCCCTTCAAAAATCCGACTACCTCTGCCAGGTTTGAACACGTTATCTTGGGATCCGGAGGCCGACACTCTACCACCGATCCACAGAGGCAGCTTATACAACGATGAAAACCAAATCCAAACCCCACGGCACTTAACGCCCTTGAAAGGGTTTTGATCTGCCCAGCGACCGCAGCTCAGCCCGAAGGCTTGCAGATTACGAGGGCTCGTGTGGTCAGCACGACGCATCCTCTCGGCCGTTATTCTGGGCTTTCGAGACCGGGGCTGCCATCTCACCGTCAGATAGCTCCTCAATTCTAATCACGTAGGCTGAGTGGACCTCGAACCAGCTCTCAGGTCGAGAGAAAAATCCCTGACCTGGCCGGGAATCGAATCCTGGGCCTCCAGGCGAGAGGCAGGCACGCTACCCCTACACCACGGGGCCGGCTACATCGATGAAAACCCGAATCAATATACATTTGGTGATTCTCGAGATTAACCCGCATAAACACAGACATCTAACAGCGATTTCATTTCATTCTCTCTGTATAAACGTGTATTTCTGTCCATACTTTTGGAAAGTTGGCCTGATGTTTGGGTTTTACACTAGACAGTACATTTATGATCAAGCAACAATGGTAGTCAGAGTGGACGAAGACCTCATCACCAATAAAATCCCAGTTGGCAAAGGAGTTCGACAGGGTGACACAATCTCTCCAAAGCTGTTTACCCTTGCCTTGGAAGATGTATTCAAAACCCTTCATTGGGATAATAAAGGAATAAGAATCAACGGGTTATATTTGAACCACCTGCGTTTTGCCGATGACATTGTGCTCATAAGTGAAAATCTAGATGAGCTAGAAAGCATGATCCAAGAATTAAAAACTGCTTCTGCTAAGATTGGTTTGGAAATGAACATTAATAAAACGAAAATACTAAGCCCAGAGAGTCGACCACTTAAAATGGGAAACCAATATATAGAAGCTGTCGAAGAGTACATCTATCTTGGACACAAGATAAAACTTGGAAAAGACAACCAACGTGCAGAAATTCCTCGCAGAATAGGTATGAGTTGGACAGCATTCCGAAAACTATTCATCCTCACCAACAAGGATGTTCCAATTAACCTGAAGACCAAGGTTTATAATACGTGCGTGCTGCCAGTTACTACTTACGGTCTGGAAACGATGACTCTGACGAAGGAAAGTGCTCGCAAGCTTCAGCGAACACAAGGAGCCATGGAGCGACAGATGCTAGGGATCAGCCTTAGGGATAAGATTCGTTCAGAGGACATCAGGAGAAGAACTAATGTAACAGACATCCTAGAGATAGTAGCAAGACTAAAATGGCAATGGGTAGGACACGTAGCTCGACAAGACTACAACAGGTCGACCTCTAGGATTGTTCACTGGAGACCATGGGGACACAAGAGAGGCATTGGAAGACCCCTGAAGAGATGGCTCGACGACATAAAGCTGTTGGCTGGAAAACGCTGGTTCCAAGTGGCTCAAGACCGAAGACGATGGAAGCATATGAAAGAGGCCTATATCCAGCAGTGGATTGAAATAGGCTAGAAAAGAAGAAGAAGAAGTACAAATAATAGCCTATCTGAGATGAATTGGTGAAATGTCATGAAAATTGTGTTTAAGTTTAGGATAAGGGCATGTACGATCTTAGCTTTAATTGGTTCAAATCATTCGGCAGGATGGGAGCTTCAGACGGGGCCTTAAATGTAGATATCTCTTTTGCTGTTCGTTTTACAGGAGAATTCCTCATATAAAAATAGTATTTGCAAATTTTTTCTTCTATACCTTTTACCAATAATAATAATAATAATAATAACAATAATAATAATAATAATAATAATAATAATAATAATAATAATAATAATAATAATAATAATAATAATAAAAAATTAAAATTAGTGTGCCTGCAGCCCTTGTAAGGCAGATCCTTCGAAGAGGGTGAGCGGTATCTGCTGTGTATAGAAAGCTGCCTGTTATTGTGGTGTAGGATAGTGTTCTGTGTTCTATATAAGTTGCAGGGGTGTTGGTAACGGCACAAACATCCAGTCCTCGAGCCATGGGAATGAACTATTTAAGGTTAAATTCTCCGGCCCGGCCGGGAACTGAAACCGGGGCCCTCTGTACCGAAAGGCGCTACGTTAACCATTCAGCCAAAAAGACGGACACCTTTTACCAAGAAAGTAAAAATAAGGAAAACTTTGAAGTCCAAGTGCTAATAACAAACTCTGTGAAGAGTTGCCATTAAAATCATCCTGGCAATTTTAAAGGCTTTCTACATATGTCTGTAGTGTACATTTTAAGTATTTGGTTGAGTACTTGGTTTTTGTACCAGAAGGAGAAGATCAAATCAAGAGCAGCAATAGTGCAAAAAAGATGGAACTGATAAGGGCTACAGAGAGCCAGGAAGCGAGTATATCACAAGCCGCTGACAGCTGCATGTCCACTCACGTGCTTCAGAATCTCACGAGAAGCGTCGACAAAAGTGTAATCAATCGAACGAGTTGGTGGTGCGGTTGGTTCGAACCCCACTGTCGGCAGCTCTGAGGATGATTTTCCGTGGTTTCCTATTTTCACATCAGGCAAATGCTGGAGCTGTACCTTAATTCAGGCCACGGCGACTTCCTTCCCACTCCTAGCCGTTTTCTATCCCATCGTCGTCATAAGACCTATCTGTGTCAGTGCGACTCAAAGCAAATTGTAATAAATAAATAAACAAATAAATAAATGTAATCATGTACATGTTAGATGATATTCCCGTCAACCCAGCTACTGTAGTATGTATACTAATTATAAGATATAATATTGATTAATAAGGGCGTGTTTTATGGAGTGCAAGAGAGAGCGAGAGCGAGAGAGAGAGAGAGAGAGAGAGAGAGAGAGGAAGGGAGAGAGAATCTTTGTTGCACCGTGCCGGTATACCCATAAATAACACGTATTCACATCTATAAACTAGTAAACGACGGTTGTTAATGCGTCGTTCCATTTCTGTTCCATTTAGGAAGGTATGCTATTTTCTGATGCACTGCTATTAGAGGTCGGTGGATATCGATCGCGTCACATTGTCTACGCTCATCGATGTTTGGTTTTGCCCTAGTTAATGGCGACCTAACAGTACTTTTCCCTTATTATCCGGCGGATAAAAGCATTGCAAGCGAGTCACTTACATTATTTTTAGCTGTGAAGGTCTCTGTGGAAACAGGTAATGGGCTTAGAGTTTATGTTATGAACGAGCCGATTGTCGCAGGTCACGACTCAACTCCCTTTTTTTTTTTTTTGCTAGGGGCTTTACGTCGCACCGACACAGATAGGTCTTATGGCGACGATGGGATAGGAAAGGCCTAGGAGTTGGAAGGAAGCGGCCGTGGCCTTAATTAAGGTACAGCCCCAGCATTTGCCTGGTGTGGAAATGGGAAACCACGGAAAACCATCTTCAGGGCTGCCGATAGTGGGATTCGAATCTACTATCTCCCGGATGCAAGCTCACAGCCGCGCGCCTCTACGCGCACGGCCAACTCGCCCGGTACTCAACTCCCTGGTCAAAACATACGTTAAATAGTGATAGGCTGAATATTTTTTTTCCTACTTGCTTTACGTCGCACCGACACAGATAGGTCTTACGGCGACGATGGGACAGGAAAGGGCTAGGAGTGGGAAGGAAGCGGCCGTGGCCTTAATTAAGGTACAGCCCCAGCGGCTGAATATTTAAAGTGACACCATCACACTCTAACCACCAACCATGGCTGTGTAAGTTTCTTGTTTTTTTTTTTTTTTTTTTGCTATTTGCTTTACGTCGCACCGACACAGATATGTCTTATGGCGACGATGGGATGGGAAAGGCCTAGGAAGTGGAAGGAAGCGGCCGTGGCCTTAATTAAGGTACAGCCCCGGCATTTGCCTGGTGTGAAAATGGGAAACCACGGAAAACCATCTTCAGGGCTGCCGACAGTGGGGCTTGAACCCACGATCTCCCGATTACTGGATAGTGGCCGCACTTAAGCGACTGCAGCTATCGAGCTCGGTTTTCTTGTTTTAAAATTCTTTGATCACCTTAGTGGCGAACTAAGTAAACATAATGCCTTTCCTATCCCATCGTCGCCATGAGACCTATCTGTGTCGGTGCGACGTAAAGCAAATAGCAAAAAAAAAAAAAAAAAGAGCATTCTCGCGTTAAATATTTTTCGTATCAGAAAATGAATCTCGATTCTTTAGAATAATGGATTAAGGTCCTAGTTCTTCGTGCCATCACAGATGTTCTCATTATTGTTATTATTATTATTTTTAACATCAGAGGGTGCTAAAGAGTGATAATTCACCTGATAGCCGCCCAAATTAGGGAATCGAAAGACCGGACCTCCTAATCAACTCATATGAATAATATTTATTTTATATGATGTTTGGATTAAGCAGGGCTTTAGTCAAAAACTCAAGATTACTATTGCCACCTTCAGGCAGATTGTCTCTTTCAGATTTTATTTGGGAAATAATATAGGAAATAAATAATCCGTCAAATAAAGCTGTGTTCATGTATTTGTTGGCAAAAAGCCTTTAATTTCAGGAAACAAAGCAATGCTATTTCCGTACAGGCCATGAAGTCCCTTGGAAGGGTGGAACGTAGCTCTACGCCCGGCTGCCCTTGCCCCAGGAATTAACGTGGTTCTTATTGTTGGTGTAGGCTGAGTGAATCTCAAGTCCATGTCCACCTCCAAAAGTGAAGATCTTGTTTATTATTAATTTAAAGGAAGAATTACGTAAATAAATTAAGCAGAAACCACAGGCGGACTGTCCGCAAAAATGGCGTCGTACATTAAATACAGTAGAATTCCATTAGTCCGGCATCCGACAGTCCGGAACGCCCGATGGTCCGGCACCATTCGAGGATTTGTTTATGTTATTATCTCTTAATAATGATCTCTCTTGAACAATTTGATGCATTATTTGTCGAAACCATTGGAAGTGTATTTATCATTTCTAAGTTAATAGTGCAAATGTATCTGATACAGTCCAGTTGTTATGCATTGACTTACTTAAATATCTCTATCTCTGGAAATATTCAGTCTGGAAGGCCGTGTGCTGCACTGAATACTGGAAAGCCAACCATATGATTTAAAAAAAAAACAGATTTCAAAAATAGAATGTATGGGCCACGTTCATAAACGGATGGAAACATGCCTTCAAAATATGAAACGGACAGAAGGAAAAGGGAAGTTGTAGATGGAAAGACTCTAAATTGTAAAGGAAGACTTACAAATAAAAACATCGATGAACTCCGGCATTATTATGGAATGGCAATGAGAAACAACACGTTTGAAAAGAGGAGTGTGTTGTTAAACTAATGATTCTGCTGACCAATATTTTACTGCAAAACGCCGTGTTACAGCTGTTTTCTTTGTACGCTTTAACCTATATCGTAGTAAGAGGTACCGCCCGATAGTCCGACATTTTCGGTAATTCGGCACCGGGCCGGTCCGGAACGTGCCTGACTATCGGACTTGTACTGTATATACACTGACTGACAGAGCAAATGCAACACCAAGAAGGAGTGGTTCGAAAGGGATGAAAGTTGGGGAAAAAACGGAGACGGCACGGACGAATAATTGATGTTTATTTCAAACCGATATGCAGGTTACACAATGCGCACGGCATCGACTCAGTAGGATGTAGGACCACCGCGAGCGGCGATGCACGCAGAAACACGTCGAGGTACAGAGTCAATAAGAGTGCGGATGGTGTCCTGAGGGATGGTTCTCCATTCTCTGTCAACCATTTGCCACAGTTGGTCGTCCGTACGAGGCTGGGGCAGAGTTTGCAAACGGCGTCCAATGAGATCCCACACGTGTTCGATTGGTGAGAGATCCGGAGAGTACGCTGGCCACGGAAGCATCTGTACACTTCGTAGAGCCTGTTGGGAGATGCGAGCAGTGTGTGGGCGGGCATTATCCTGCTGAAACAGAGCATTGGGCAGCCCCTGAAGGTACGGGAGTGCCACCGGCCGCAGCACATGCTGCACGTAGCGGTGGGCATTTAACGTGCCTTGAATACGCACTAGAGGTGACGGGGAATCATACGCAATAGCGCCCCAAACCATGATGCCGCGTTGTCTAGCGGTAGGGGGCTCCACAGTTACTGCCGGATTTGACCTTTCTCCACGCCGACGCCACACTCGTCTGCGGTGACTATCACTGACAGAACAGAAGCGTGACTCATCGGAGAACACGACGTTCCGCCATTCCCTCATCCAAGTCGCTCTAGCCCGGCACCATGCCAGGCGTGCACGTCTATGCTGTGGAGTCAATGGTAGTCTTCTGAGCGGACGCCGGGAGTGCAGGCCTCCTTCAACCAATCGACGGGAAATTGTTCTGGTCGATATTGGAACAGCCAGGGTGTCTTGCACATGCTGAAGAATGGCGGTTGACGTGGCGTGCGGGGCTGCCACCGCTTGGCGGCGGATGCGCCGATCCTCGCGTGCTGACGTCACTCGGGCTGCGCCTGGACCCCTCGCACGTGCCACATGTCCCTGCGCCAACCATCTTCGCCACAGGCGCTGCACCGTGGACACATCCCTATGGGTATCGGCTGCGATTTGACGAAGCGACCAACCTGCCCTTCTCAGCCCGATCACCATACCCCTCGTAAAGTCGTCTGTCTGCTGGAAATGCCTCCGTTGACGGCGGCCTGGCATTCTTAGCTATACACGTGTCCTGTGGCACACGACAACACGTTCTACAATGACTGTCGGCTGAGAAATCACGGTACGAAGTGGGCCATTCGCCAACGCCGTGTCCCATTTATCGTTCGCTACGCGCGCAGCACAGCGGCGCATTTCACATCATGAGCATACCTCAGTGACGTCAGTCTACCCTGCAATTGGCATAAAGTTCTGACCACTCCTTCTTGGTGTTGCATTTGCTCTGTCAGTCAGTGTAGATTCTTCCTTTTCTTCTTAATCTTATTCTTATTATTATTATCATCTACAAAATTGTATAAAGCTGATTTTATGTATTTGGTCATCAGATACAGTGGTACTATCCTAAAGTGAGGAATTAAGTAAGCAAGTTCGTTTGAACACTGCCAGTTTGCCTTCGAGTGGGATTTGGGTTTCCTAGCGAGGTGATGAATAGAGTAGTACTTGCAGTATATCTGTTAACATCAAAATTTAAGTGATCTTAATTCTCTCCGTGACCTTATACTCACAACCGTGTATTGTGGTAACGTCCTCTCTTATTGAACGTTATGTTCATTAATGAAATATACGGCAATAAAAATTTAAGTGAGCAAGATGCAATAAATTTAGTGGAAGTGTTCACCTAAATTAGTGTAATTTATTGCAGTGGCCTTCTCAATTTCCGGCAAAATACCAGTCTTATAGAATAAGGTCATTTCGTATTCCTCGGGCGATGCGTTCTTATGTTATTTTTGTTGTTGTTGCTATCTGTTTTACGTCGCACCGACACAGATAGGTCTTATGACGACGAAGGGATAGGAAAGGCCTAGGAGTGGGAAGGAAGTGGCCGTGGTATTAATTAAGGTACAGCCCCAGCATTCGCCTGGTGTGAAAATGGGAAACCACGGAAAAACATTTTCAGGGCTACCGACAGTGGGAATCGAACCCACTATCTCCCGGATACAAGCTCACAGCCGCGCGCCCCTAACTGTACGATCAACTCGCCCGGTCGTTCTTAGTTATGAGGTTGTAGTTTATTTTATGAGTGATGTGTAGAATTAAAGTTACTCTCTAGTACCTCAGGTTGCAGGTGTGAATCCAGGCGCCGCTGGTCGATATTTAAGAGCAATAGTAGTGTAGGCAAGAGCCTCCTCGACTCAGGCGCTAGCACGGAGGCCTCTTATCATTAGGTTTCGTGGTTCAAATCCTGGTCACTCCATGTGAGATTTATGCTGGTCAAAGCGGAGGCGGGGCAGGTTTTGCTCCGGGTAGTCCGGTTTTCCCTGTCATCTTTCATTTCAGAAACACTCTTCAAAATAATTTAAAGTCATCTGTCATTTATTAATCATTGCCCCAGAGGAGTGTGACAGGCTTCGGCAGCCGGCGCTGTTCCTATCCTCGCCGCTAGATTGGGCTTCGTTCATTCCATCCCTGACTCAGTCAAATGACTGGAACAGGCTGTATATTTTCATATTTTTCAGTAGTTTAGGCACGTCGAAGCCATCCTTTCAAGGCGAAATTCCTGAAGACCAGTTTTTGCCATTGGACTGAGCGACTTGGATGGTGCAGTGCTCAGTTTCTGAGCAGAAGTTTGCAGCTCTGAAAACCGTGAAAGTAATTATTGGCCAACACCATTCTTCTTCTTTTCCTTTTTCTTGCGTTAGGGCCTACTAGGGACCACGTTCCAATTCCAGTTCTTCATCCTTTGTTGTTGTTTCTTCCTTTTCTTCCAATATTCCTTCATTGTTTCACTATTTTTCTTTTTTCTTCCTTCAGACCACTTTGTGCCGGTTTTCTTTGCCTCTCTCCCTTGGAATCCTTCCATCTTTAAAACTTTCTTCCTGAAAATTTATCTTTCCATTACTTCTTCTTCTCTGATGTTATTTCTTTCCAAGTCTATTTTTAGCTCTTGAACCCAGGTGGTTTTTCTTTCAAAGATTCGTGAAGATCTTTTTGGTTAGTCTATTGTCGTCCATTCTGTAAATATGTCCAAAAAATAGCAGTGACATTTTCCGTGCTGTTATAGATATGTTTTCTCTGTTCTGATAAATTTCGTTTTTACTTCTTAATTTCCAAAATTCTGTAGTTTTTAGAGGGCCTAATATTTTTTTTATAATTCTTCCTTCTAGTACTTCCAATCTTTCAAGTTCATAATTGAGTACTAAGCATTCACTGCCATATAAGCATTCTGGTTTAACAACTGTGTTGTAGTGCTTTATTTTAAGAATTTTAGATAAACATTTATTGTTGTATGCATTTTTTGTTATATCATATGCTCTTTCCATTTTGTGTGCCCTTGCTTCTATAGCAGATTTTTCCAAACCATTTTCTTGGATTGTTTCCCTCACATATTTGAATTGCTTTACCCTTTCGATTTAACCAACATCTGTTCCTAGCAATTTTGGAGCATTTTTTATATTCGTCATGAATTTTGTTTTCACTACCGAAATTCTTAAGCCTGCCATGTTGACTGTCTCTTCGAGAAAATTTACTTGTATTGCTGCATTACTCAGGCTTTCAGAGAATATGGCAAAATAATCTGCAAATGCTAGGCATTATTATTATTATTATTATTATTATTATTATTATTATTATTATTATTATTATTATTATTATTAACCTCCGTGGCTCAGGCGGCAGCGCGCCGGCCTTTTACTGCTGGGTTCCGTGGTTCGAATCCCGGTCACTCCATGTGAGATTTGTGCTGGACAAAGAGGAGGCGGGACAGGTTTTTCTCCGGGTACTCCGGTTTTCCCTGTCATCTTTCAATCCAGCATCACTTTCCAATATCATTCCACCTTTCAGACATTAATCACTGCCCCAGAGGAGTGCGACAGGCTTTGGCAGCCGGCAAGATTCCTATCTTCGCCGCTAGATGGAGGCTTCATTCATCCCGTTACTGACCCGGTCGAATGACTGGAAACGGGCTGTGGATTTTCATTCTTTCATTATTATTATTATTATTATTATTATTATTATTATTATTATTATTATTATTATTATTATTATTATTATTATTAATATTAGTAATTCCATTGCTGCAATGCCTAATGAATTACTATAGGTTCTACGAGATCCAGATATATCGCATTTCTATCCTGCAGGGGTTCTTTTTCATGTCAATTGTCAACGGCACGGTGTTGTCGCATTTAAATGCCCTTAGATGCCACCGACTCCAGTCAGCATTGTGTCCTCTACCTTGCGAACAGAAGGACAACTACAAATACCTGCATTAATGAGGTCGGCTCGTATGCTTAGCATGCTAGCTACTTGTACCCATGTTCGTGGGTTCGATCCTAGCAGAGGTTGGTTGGTGGATTGTTGAAGCAGTCGTTCTGTGTCCGGACATTTATGGTCATCACAAAATCACGGACATTTGCGGTCTCTGAGAAGTATTTGTGCCCGGATTGTGTCGGCCGAGGTGCGAAAGTTATCCGCCTCTATCTAAACGACCAAAATATTATGTGTACTCGAGTTTGGAAGTAACCAATAGTCTTGCAGAAAATCCAATAACAGCATCGTTTCATTTCAATTTGGATCATGTAGGTATAGAATTTGTTATTTATATTATAATTTTTTTTACCGCAGGTGGGTTGCGAAAGTGCCCGCTTTTAAGCGCGTTTCAGCCATGCGTAAAATTTAAGACATTATTTCTCAAAACCGACATGTTTTTGAAAACATCTTTCCAACTCCCGAGGATGCCATGCTCCCCCAACCATAACATGCCCACCACCATGCTTTACTGTTGACACTGTGTGTTGTTGGTGTAATTCGGTGTTAGGTTTTCGCCACACTTTCTTTCGTCCGTCAGAACCAAACAGGTTCGACTCGTCTGAGAATATGACAGTGTCCCGGAATCCCAGCGGTTTTCCACAATATTCCTTAGCTAATGCAAGGCATTTCTTCCTGTTTACCTACGAGATATATATGGTTTCTTTCGTGGGGATCTGCCATGTATATCGGGGCTATGCAAGACATTCCGTACTGTCTGCACACTCACCGTCTTGTTAGATATTGTTGCGACGTCTGCAGCTAACGAGGCAGCACTTCTTGTCGAATCTTTTTGGACTAAACGTGCGATGCGCCGTCTCTGTCGTTGTGTGAGTATTCGTGGGCGACTTGATCTGGCTTTGTTTTCTGTAGATCCATGCTCCTTATATTTGTGTATAACATATCGCAAAGTGGAGAAACTGATAGTTATCATTCTACCGATCTCTCTGTAACTTTTGCCTTGTGAGTGCAGTAACACAATGTTCTCTCGAACGGCGGATGAGTGTCCTCCTTTCCTTGGTCCCATACTGACAGTACTGAGTACTACCACATCTACCGTCAGACTGACTGGTAAACAAGCCTTAGGCCGCGTGCACACCGAGCGCGTTTCGCATAGTGTGTCGCGTGTTGCTCAACGCTAAGCGTCACGCTAAGCATAACCAGTGCTTTGTTTCTAAGCTAGGTGTTCACACCGTCCGCGCTCTGCTGCGCTGAACGCCTATCTTACAGCTAAGCGAAGCGCCAGACAACGCGCAGTGTTGGTTAATTGCTTAGCGTTACCTAGCTGGTTCTGAAGCTATGGAAAAAGAAATTCATGCAGTGTTTCAAAGAGAAGAAATATGGAACCCAACACACAAAAACTATAAAAATGTAACTGTTTTGCAAAATAAGTGGACTTAAGTATCTACAACAGTTTTATCGCATTCCTACAGTAAACACATACAGTAATATTACTTCTACCGTCACACTTCACTGGGCTTAACATTGCGACAGGATGAAATTGCGTATGGATTTTAGTGTCGGAAGTGTCCGAGGAGAAGTTCGGCTTGCCAGGTGGAGGTCTTTTGAATTGATGCCAGTAGGTGACCTGTGTCGTGATGAGGATGAAATGATTATGAATACACAAATACAACCCAGCCCCCGTGCCAATAGAATTTACTAATTATGATACAATTCCCGACTCTGCCGGGAATCGAACCCGGGACTCCTGTGACCAAATGCCAGTACGGTAACCATTTAGCCATGTAGCCGGACACTTTGTGACAAAGTGCATAGAATCTCTAAAACTCTGTCATATCGGCTTATAATTTTGCCAATGGAGGGTGGTAACGTGAAGAATATCACTCTGCAGGCTAGTAGTGGGCTTGGAAGTAAATATTTCTGTTTATGAATTATATTTGTCACACATTTACTCCACCTTTGTTACGATGAAAAATTGTGTATGCTAATTGTAACAATATTGCAAAATACTATTTATAATTATTATATAAAGAGCGTAATTTAGCCGGAAATTTAATTTCCACGTGTTTGCTGCCCGGTGCTCCTAGAAAATTCGGAAAATTGAATTTTTCTCAATACTTCTCTGCTACTTGTCGCCACATTTCAGTTGCAGGGTTTAGAAGGTCAAAAGTATTTTTTGTCACTCTTAAGTAATCAAAATTTATCGCGATAAAATCTTGCATCTCTGTACAAACGATGGAATTCTCCGAAAGTAATTCGTTCTTCATTAATTTCATGAACCCACTTTCGATTCTTCTTTCTAATTTTCAACTGTTTCTAGTGTACTTGGACAACGGCATTAGTTTATGAGCACCCTAAAACGCCTTGCGCTAAACTAAGCTGAGAACACGGCGTAGAGTTTTCGGTGTGAACAGCAAGCACGCCTCGCGCTATGCATAGCATATCAGACTACACGCGACACACTATGCGAAGCGCGCTCGGTGTGCACGCAGCCTTAGTGACGATACAAACACATGTCCGTGTGTTCTATGCTGTTTACACCAACGAGGCGTACGAGGGCTGTACTGTGTCAATAATTATTTGGCGGTTCTAATATTTTATTTTCCTCTCGAAATCGCTCGCTGCTCGTGTCCCTGCATAATATCCTATGTAATATTGTGTATCTACCGTATCTCTGTCTACGTGTGTATCTTGCATGTTACATTGCCGTTCATTGCTCTCAGTAGTACAACAACATGGGGTGTGCCAATACTTTTTGTAGCACGTGTATTTTGGACGGAGGAATGTTAGGCTCTTCTGCATTCCTTCAACCGCCGGCGCAACTCGGTGTCTAGCCAGGCAGTACACTACTGGCTATCGACCTGGAAACACGTGCAGTCAAATCTCGTTCCGTTTTGTAGCCGATGTGAGTTCCATACAGGAATTAGATAAGAAAATGTTTATTGAACTAATGAACGCCATTCTGAAATACAGAATATTTATATATTTATTCCTATATACAGTTTTGAAGTTAGGACTCTTGGCCCTCTCTTACACTTAACCATATAAAGTAAATTTTTTATGTTTTTTACAGCATTAATTTAAAATATCATGACAATCAATTACAAAATGAAATGTCGTATGGCTTTTAGTGCCGGGATATCCCAGGACGGGTTCGGCTCGCCAAGGTGCAGGTCTTTCTATGTGACGCCCGTAGGCGACCTGCGCGTCGTGATGAGGATGAAATGATGATGAAGACAACACATACACCCAGCCCCTGTGCCGTAGGAATTAATCAATTAAGGTTAAAATCCCCGACCCGGCCGGGAATCGAACCCGGGACCCTCTGAACCGAAGGCCAGTACGCTGACCATTCAGCCAACGATTACAATTAATGAGATGACGAGTAAATCCGTAAAGTTTTTTTTCCCTTGCTATTTACTTTACGTCGCACCGACGTCTCATGGCGACGATGGGATAGGAAAGTGCTAGGAATGAGAAGGAAGCGGCCGTGGCCTTAATTAAGGTACAGCCCCAGCATTTGCCTGGTGTGAAAATGGGAAACCACGGAAAACCATCTTCAGGGCTGCCGACAGTGGGGTTCGAACCGACTATCTCCCGATTACTGGATACTGGCCGCACTTAAGCGACTGCAGCTATCGAGCTTGGTAATCTGGAAAGGAGTAACAATAGTACCATTAATTAAGATTACTATTAATGAAGAAAGGTATATTGCCTCCGAGGAGTATAAGGACATTTATTTATACAATGTAGATGTTAGGCCTCTTTAAAATAGACAATCATCATCATTATCGTCATCAGGAGTGTCCGAGGACATATTCGGCTCACCCGGTGCAGCCCTTTTAAGGCAGACCTTCCAAAGAGTGTGGGCGGCATGTACCGTGTGTGGGAACTGTGTGTTTCTGTAGTGGAGGATGGTGTTGTGCGTGAGTTGAAGGAATGTTGTGGGGAGTACAAATACCCAGTCCTCAAGCCAGGAAAAATAACCATTTTAAGGTTAAAATCTCCGATTCCACCGGGAATCGAGCCCGGAACCCGCTGAACCGAAGGCGACTACGCTGACCATTCACCCAAGGAAGTATAAGAACAATAGGAAGAGGACTGTGTCATGGGAAGAGATTTCAGGAGACATTGTGGAAGGATTCAAGAGGTAAGAACTCGTCTTGACGTAGATCGATCGTCCCAGTCGTGAACGAATTCAGCATTGAATTAAAGGTGGTAGTGGTCTACTTGGTTCATCCGGAAGAATGCGTGTTCGAATGCCTGTCAGGAAGTAGAAAAGATAGAAAGCAGATTTCCACCTTTGGAGAAGCACATGGCACTGAGGTTCACAATGCCTACACAAAGGTGAATTTTTGACGGGGGTTGGGAGATGAGGGGGGTGGGGGTTTGAGTGGGGGTTTGGGGGGGGGGTGGGAGGGGGTGAAGCTAACTATTCTGTCCCACTTAGTGTCTAGGTTATGAATAACAGAAGCCTTTATCTTCCAGTCTTCCAAGAGCCTTCATGGCTTGTGCGGAGATGACTTTGTAATAATAATAATAATAATAATAATAATAATAATAATAATAATAATAATAATAATAATAATAATAATAATACCCAGGAGCATGTAAAAAGAAGTTTATTTAGCGTAATATTTTGGATGTGCTATCACTTCCTGTACACACTGTGCAGTAACAGGGGTTTTCTTTCACATATTCCGTTGCTTTCATCTGACAGATCATTTGAACGAAGAGATAAACTGAGTAGGATTTTGGCATCAAATTAGTGTGGAATAGTTTTGTGAGAAAGACCGGAACTCTTGGAAGGTTAGCCATGCTAATTCCGTAAATATTCCACGAGGCCGTCGAGACGTCTCCACGCTGCGGGCTGGAGGAATTTTCCATACGATCTGCTGTTACTACCCGCCCAGTCAGCCGTCCTTGATTAAGTCTGCTCCTCAGATAGGATGAATCAAAGCGAGAAATGTGCGTTTGCACGGCTTGAGAAAGCAAACACCATGTGAGAATCTCAGCTTTCTTGTTTAGAGGAACTATAGAACAGTGTGTGTGTGCTAGTAGTGCCTTGTTAGCTAATGTGCTGAAGGACAATAGTCGGTTACTAATGTAACCCCTCTTCTAACATGCTAGGCTATAGTTACAGTGCTATGATTGCCTATCTTATTTGGGTGTTACCAAAGCAGAGCACTGTTACATTCGCTTTCCATCCCTAGGAGCTATGGCCTACCAAGCGACCGCTGTTCAGTCCTAGGGCCTGCAGATTATGATGTGTCGTGTAGTCAGCACGCCGATTCCTCTCGGTCGTTATTCCTGGCTTTCTAGACCGGAGCCGCCAGCTCCTCAAATGTAATCACGTAGGCTGAGTGGACCTCAAACCAGCCCTCAGATTCAGGTAAACATCCCTGACCTGGCCAGGCATTGAAGCCGGAGCTTCCACGTAAGAGGCAGGCACGCTACCCCTACGGCGGGGCTGGCACTTTTAACCTACAGTATACTATAACATTATTATAAAGAGAGAAAATCTGTGAGTCTGTTTGTGGGTGGAGGGTAATCTCTGACCGAACGAGTTGGCTACACGGTTCGGTTTACATAGTTGTGAGCTTGCATTCGGCAGCTCTGGTTCCCCTTTTTTCAAACCAGGCAACTTTTATTAAAGCCACGGCTGTTTCTTTCGCAGTCCCAGTGCTTTGATATCTAATCGTCACCAAAAAAAAACCTAAGTCTATGTGACATTGAAACACTTGGAAATAAATAAGGAAACCTCGCAAACCACTAAATCGATTTCAGTAATTTTTTCACCATTGGAAAACTCATTTGTTACAGTTATTACAAGCTATATATAATTAGGCTAGCCTATCAAGAAAACAGGCAGTTTAAGAAAACATATTCTGAGCGAGTTGGCCGTGCGGTTAGGGAGCTTGCATTCGGGAGATAGTGAGTTCGAACCCCATTATGGGCAGCCCTGAAGAAGGTTTTTCGTGGTGTACGATTTTCACACCAGGCAGACTGTTATCTTAATTAAGGCCACGGTCGCTTTCTTCCCATTCCTAGACCTTCCTATCCCATCGTCGCCATATTTGTAAGACCTGTGTCGGTGCGACTTAAAACCAATTACAAAAATAAACAAAAGAAAAAGTAAACGTAGAGCTGGTAAGAAACATTGTGTGTCCGGAACCCTCAAAAAGGTATTTAATTATTCAGTCCTGTTAAAGAAAGGAACCCATCAAGTACATTCAAGAATTAAAATTTTATTCAGATGATGATGATGATGATGTTTGATGTTTAAAGGGGCCTAACAGCTAGGTCATCGGCCCCGAGAAATTTTCTTCAGTGAAGTTCTTATCTTATGCATTTTCTTCTTACCTCCAGCAGTTTTCTAGGAATATCTACTTTTCTCTACTTTGGCACTTGCTTTATCGGATAGAATTCTAAGTATGCGGTTAACAGTTGGTCTTGCGAACAAAGTGAGGCTAGCCTACATACATGTTTTAGAATTGATTTTCCTGAGTAGTTAGACTGGTCATCTGACATTTTAAAATTTTACATGAGAGACAAAAAACTTATTTGGAGAACAGTCTTCAAGCGAGATTGGAATAAATTTTTATTTCCAGCTACAGGGTGGTTCAAAATAGTGTGTCTTTTAGTTTCACCTTATTAAAACTGCAGAAAATGGGTGTAAATTTGAACTAAAGTATAAAGGTGATCAGTTTCGTGACAGTAAATGTAAATTGATTGCTTTTGTTGCCTTAACTCACTCTAAACTGATTATTGCACATAGGTTTCAGCACTGCAAAAATGCCGTATATTGTTACTAATAGAAACAACTGCAAAATACTACCAGAAACATCATAACAACACAGGAGAAATCAACATAACAATAGAAACGTCAACATCACCAGTAACACCTGGCTACTGGTTCAGTTAAATAATAATAAATGAATATTGCTGTTTTGAAATATATCAACATAATCATGCATCGGGCTTGAAATATCATGGTTTATTGTTGAAGTGTTCTTTTCTTACGCGTTTTCCGTTCAAACAATGAGGTCAGTATCGGAATCCATTGGTATTTCCCGTTCTTCTTCCATTTCACCTCCTGCTGTTTTACCAGTAAAGGAATCCAGGGCATATTTGTAGAAGGAGAGCTGCATGAGATGTCGCCTCTTATCACCATGGTGTTTGACAAGTAGTTTTCCCACATTTTATACTTTTTTTTTGGATTCGGTTGCAATCCTAATGCAATCGGCAAAAGATTGATGACAATAATATTTCTACGTGGTTTGCATATGCTCTTCAGTTGATTGATGTCTGTCATATAGTCCTTTCTCCTCTTTCTAAAACCTTCCCCTTAATTCTAATTAGAATAAAGCGTTTAGTTTCAAAAAAATTTGAAATCCCCTTGCGCGATAGATTTACCACATTATTGCTGTTTTCCAGTCGAATAACTCGACATCTTTTATCTGTAAGACAGTTCTATACTCTTCAAAAATACCAATGTACTCCTGAGGATCAACAATAACGTGTTTCTTCCTGATCACTCTTTCTATGCACCAAAACACTCGATCATGAGGCATGAAGGAATGCTCTGCGGCTGGGAATATGAAATATAAAAATGCAATCCCTCTGAAGCCTCTCCCTGCACCCACGAAGCAGCCATTCCTAAGACAATTGAATTTTTTTCCAGCGCATCCATCTGTAAAGAAGTATATTATATCAATATTTTAATCAAAGAACTTACGCTATTGTATTTGATCCCCTTTTATTTTGAAGTTCATTCCAAGTGTAAATGAATATGTTGGATTTTCCTTGGGTTGACTTAAGGAACTTGGGCACACGGTGATATTACACTGATAACTGTAATACGCTGTCTGGTTCGGAAATTTGGGTAAGACTAGATTCTTTTCGCAGTGAAACGACAAGATGTCAGTATTTTCTTTCTCAGTTTTCAGTAGAGCATAGAATGCCGAAGCACACTTTTTGTGGTTCTGCAACTCTAGTTATAGATCTGTCCTTTTCTGACCGTAATTTTCAATTGAAATTATTGAAATGATTCCCTCATTCCCTTCAGTTCGATGCATTTAGAGCATTAATCAACTGATGGTGTCCCGAAGCTAATGTTATGTTCAGAGCAAAATACTGACCTATAATAATAGTATTTCACTTTGACAAACTCGTCAACACTTTTACTGTATATTTTCCACATTTTTAATGTAGATAGATCACTGCTTAGGTACTGTGTTTAGAACCCTGTCGAGCTTAATGCGACTCAAGTGGTACCAATGATTCTATATGAGATTTTAGTTTCGATTTGCGTGCCTCGAATACTTTGGATTTACGATCTCCGCCATGTTTCTCTTTAGGAGAAGCACTAGGTATCACGTGTCTCTGAATAGTTTCTCGACCCTGAACTTAGAAATACCAGTACTCCTACAAAAGTATTCTTGCATACTGGCACCTCTGAATGTCCAGAGTCCTGTCTGAAACATTATATGTAATATTTTATGCTTACAGTCTTAGGTTTCGTTGTTGCATCTCGTGGATATTTTCGTTTATGATGTGTTGTCTTTGAATATAGTAAAATCAAGTTATCCTGATCTACGTAGTCTGTTGCGGAATAGAAATTCTGGTGAAATTGCATATTGCATATTAAGTCTTGAACAATTAACATTATTAGTATTATGGCCACATCTGGGAAGTTTTGGCAGGAAGCATGGCGAATGTCTGAAATGAAACGTGAGCATTTCATGAAATATTGCATTGCATACCTTTCATTCAATGATGCATTCCTAAGTGCACAATTCTTAAGTTAACTCTTAAAATAATGTCTGTAGCATAAATTACCTCATTCTCTTCTTCTTGTTTATTAGCCATTCTCTTTCGCCGCGCTTTCTTTTTCTTCTCTTGTTAGGCTCACATAGCTTAATGCCATTATACGTTTGTAGGAGTTCTTACTCTGGGCTCATATTGCTATAAACTTCCACCCTACCGAATCATAACAGGATGGAACGTTGTATTCTTTTGCTTTGGCGGTTTTAGCTTTAAAATGATAAAAGGTCCACCAGAATAAGAGTTCAGAATGTCTTCAATGAGTTTAGAGTATGATGTTAATTCGGCTATGACAATGACTAGTTTTGTTTCCGTGCTCAACCTTACTTAATAAACATTATACAGCAGATAATACGTTTCGGTGCCTTTGCTGGCGGGACCTAGTGTTTACAGTGCACTATGTCTTCTGGTATGGACTACAGCAATTTTGTTACTTTCATTGATCTGTCTCAGCTTTATCCTTGGCTTTGACAAAATGAAAGTGACTTAGGTATGAGTGATACTAGTAATGCCATTCCTTCTGCAGCCAGTCCCTGCTATGAATGGTGTGAAAATATTGCTCATAGGGTCGGTTGGTGCATGCATTTCGGTGGGCTTGGCAGACTGATATGTAATAGCAACTTCTGGTTCAGTGAGGAAAGCAACGTAAAACTACCTCACTCCTTATTTCCCTAGTACGCCTCTTCAGTGATGCCTAGGCCATCTACGGCAGCTGATGGCGGAGCTGTTGAGGATCCAACCAGCCTTCGGGCTGAGGACTAAACATACATACAATACGTTTCGAAACCAAAATTTGTAAAAGAGAAGTTCTGTAACCGAAACAATGATGCAGATGAGCAGTTATGCAGGAATTTACATGCTTCCATTAATAGTGAAAGTAAGAAATTTCGACTCTCATTATGACATATGTTGTAGCTGGCGTTGTGATGGATCGTCTGTCAAATGTAACTCAATTTCCCCCAAAAATTCAGATGATCAGTCTTGATAATGGACCAGTAATTGGTTCTTATGCATCTTTTTATTACCTCCAACAGTTTTCCAGGAAAATCTACTTTTCTTTACTTTGGCACGTGTTTTATCGGTTAGAATCCCAAATATTCGGTTAACTATTAGTCTTTCAAATAAAATAGGCGTAGCCTACATACATGATTTAGAATTAATTTTCCTATAAATATATTTATATGTACTTCAACTCTAATTGTTTTACAGAAAATTACACTTTCATGTTATGTTGAAGGAACAGTTCGAGTTCGGGGCACTCGCATGCCCAGCGCCGAATCTGACAAGTCGGTGAAATTCATGGTCCAATGTCGTAAAATTCTCCTAGATCTTCAGAAAATGAACCTCTCAGTAAACAAAATAATTTCATAATGAACAACAATCTTTGAGATAACACGGTGTGTTTTCGCTCAATAGTATCGCCGTAGCGAATAGGTATCGCATTAACAAGTGTTTAAGAAAACGTTCACGCTTCTTCTACGCCAAACTCGGCAATGGAGTCGAGGACGGAAGGGAGGTTGATACCCCCTACTTCTCTAGAGAGACAAAGGCTGGCTAAAGGTAACCCAGCATCATAAGGTCCGGACTTCCTCGCATTTCCCTCAGCTGTCAGCTCGAGAACTGTCATACGTGTCGGATCCACCGACTACGGTCATACTGACAGACTTAACATACAGTACGTATCGAGCGAGTTGGCCGTGCGGTTAGGGGCGCGCAGCCGTGAGCTTACATTCGGGAGAGAGTGGGTTCGAACCCCACTGTCGTCAGCCCTGAAGATGGTTTTCCATGGTTTACCATTTTCACACCAGACTGTAAATTAATTAAGGCCAAGGTCACTTCCTTCCCACTCCTAGCTCTTTCCTATCCCATCGACTCCGTTAGACGTATCTGTGTCGCCGCATCGTAAAGCCAGTCGTAAAAAACAAAAACATATACCTTAACATACTGGGGTGTAACACGATTGAGTAACCTGAATGTTTAATCACGGCCGACTTGATGTGTCGCTCTAGTTAGCTGGAGCGCAGCGAGGGATCCAGTCGGTCGTGGTTTAATGTGCTTAGTTCGCCGATTGGCCGAGAGATTTCGCTATATCACTAAGGTGACCAACAAGTTCCGAAATTTCCCGATCATACTTATCAAGTGCTAATGTCTAATTCATGGAGGTGAGACTGAGTTGTATTTCTTTAATTTTCCTTCTTCACATTCTTTGCTTCTCTGACTGTGTATTTGTGTGTGTGTATATCAAAGTTTTTGTTTTTTCAATGCACTTCTTCAAGAAGTGCCGTGTAATCCCAGCGTTTTAGGTTAGGCTATTACTTTTCCGTGCTGTGAATCTAAACGATCAGTAATCAGCGCCAAAGTCCTTTGAGCGGTTATTACGCTGCACGCACACGTAGAGTTTGTTTGTTGCGTTGCACTTCCGGGAAGTGCTGTACAATTTCAACGTTTTTGATTGTGGCAATAGTCTACTTCGTGCTGTGTATTCAGATAATCGCTAATAGGTGCCACCAGAAAACTCCTTTTTGAGTTAAAAAATATTTGTTCGTGGCGTCGACCTCTAGAGATCTTTTGCCACTACTTGCACTATGTGATATGAACCTGCGTGTAATTGAAATTGCAGAAGTGTAGAGTGTTGAATGCGAGGAAAGGGACGTTAAGGACGACACAAACACCCAGTCCCCAGGCTAGGGATATTAATCATTTACAATTAAAAATCCCTGACCCGGCCGCGAATCGAACCGGGGGCCGCTGGGTGCCTTTTTGAGGTTACTTAGGAATGGAACGGCATGTTATTACTATTAGGTGACGGTGACTTTTCCGTGTTGTTTCCTATTCTTTATTCAATTTCGACGAGTATCATCGTGAAATTCAGTTATGTGCAGTCAAAACATTACAAATGAATGGCTATGCGCACTTTACTGCCGGTGACTCATCTTATAGACTTCGTTTTAATAAATGCAGAATATTGAAAATTACTGTATTTAAACGATGAGTAAGGTGGTCAGATTAAATTACACTGAATTAATAAATATTATTTTCCGACCGTTTACTTAGAGCATATGTATATTGTGCCCTTTTGATATGATATAAAGTGATATAAGTCCCTGGACAAATTAATATAACCACCTCATGTTCTCTCTCTTTATGGATTCATTTAACCATTTTAGACACTGGAAAGTGTTTGTAGGAAGACTGTAAGTGCATTTATATATCAAGAAAATATTTAAGTAGGAGAATTGTGAAAAATATTGTATGTTGGTCACACTGTTTACATGTTTGCGCCAATTTATACTTAGCCTATGGAGGGAAATGCGTGTCGCTCTTGTATTCATTTACTCTGCAAATAAGTTGCTTTTTGAAGGTAAAATTCTAATGGTAAGTTAAGCCTAATCAATTAATTTCATTTCTGCTTGCATGTACGTATATTTCACGCCCGTTTACGATACGTTTATGCTCCTTTGGGAGAAAATTAACAACATTTTCCAATTCTGACCTCAAATCGTTACGCTTTCAGAAATGGGCCTGGAAAAGGACCTGTCACCAACCTAAAGGGGAATGATTCAAGGTCTTTTGACTGAAACACAGCAAGAAATAGCAAAAAAAGTTGGTGTTTCAAAAACTTCACTGGCTAATATCAGTCGTAGGTTACGTGAAAAGAACACTCTGGCATTGAATCGTAAGGGAAAATATGACAGAAAAAAGG
The DNA here is from genome assembly GCF_040414725.1 of Anabrus simplex. Lineage (NCBI taxonomy): Eukaryota > Metazoa > Arthropoda > Insecta > Orthoptera > Tettigoniidae > Anabrus > Anabrus simplex. The sequence goes on along the minus strand of NC_090271.1, from coordinate 193,906,799 downwards.
TGCTGTCACCTCGCGGTGAACGAATGTTGAGAAAAATAATAATAGAAGATAGAACAGCAACGAACTGCAACATTAGAAGGAAACTGAACGATGCAGGAATTCCAGTGTCTACCAGAACAGTTCGGCGAAGACTGGCAGGCTTGGGCTACAAAAGCTGCAGACCTGCTCGCAAGCCAAGACTTAATCCAAGGATGATGAAGCAACGGTTGGAATGGGCTAAGGCGCACAAACACTTCACTGTAGAAGACTGGAGATCAGTATGTTTTCCAACTCATTTTGATTTGAAAATTATCCATAGTTTCAAATATTTTGCTAAGTGCTTTTGTGTTTCAAGTGTGCTTTAGTGACGAAAGCACCTTCCAGATTTTAATGAATAAGGCTCAGTTTATTAAGAGAAAGCCATCGGAAAAATTCAATGAAGATTGCGTGATAAAGACTATCAAACATCCAACTTCGGTGATGATATGGTCAGTGATTAGCGGCAGAGGTTTGGGCAGGCTGTACATCGTTGAAGGTACGATGAAACAATCTGCAAATTTGACTTCTTCCACAACTCCGGGATAGGTTTTAAGGAGATGAAAAGAAAATATTTATGCAAGATGGTGCGCCCTGCCATACGGCAAAGACTGTCAAAAGATTCTTGAAGGAAAAGGAAGTTAGTCTGTTGGACTGGCCAGGTAACTCTCCCGACCTCAACCCAATTGAGAATGTATGGGAACTGTTAAAGAGGGAAGTGGCAAAAACAATGTCACTACGAGGATACAATTACTTACACGGATCATATTTCACTGGAACCACAACCAGCAATTCAAGGATATGAGCTTACGATGCATAGATAGCATGCCTCGCAGAGTGCAGGCCGTTATTGCAGCAATTAAATGAGGATTCAAATCTGAGTTTTGCGATTGGTTGTGTTATTCTGTGTGTATAAGTCTAGTCACATTTCACACAATTAAGATAAATAAAACATGAATGAAAAACATAAAGGCAATGTAAAGTTTATTTTCCTAGGTTTCCTTAGGTGGTCATATTAATTTGGCCAGGGACAATATTTGAGATTAATAGACTCATAAACTACAATATGTTCTTATTACTTCCGAGAGTATTTACGAAGTGGTTTGAACGAAATAAGGCAGGTAGTTTTATTATGATGAGTAATTTTATGTAATTAATTTAATTCCAAAGCCGCACCAAGATTAGATCGAACTCGAAGGACAGATTGTCGCTAGGCGACAACGAATTACTCTGCATCCTATTTAGTTATAGAGGTTTGGGAAGACGCCGCCATATTTTATGAGCCAAACTTATTAAAAATATGACTTGCTACGTGGAATTGATAGTGTGGGGGCAAGACACCCCTACCACCTCTAGGGGAGGGGGTAAAATCTAAAAGTAATCAAAAACGACCGCTATTAGTGTCGTATGCATAGTTTTAGGACTCACTGAGATGAACTATGGCACTCAAGATGCCGTTTACGTCGAAGTTCATCCCGGAGTGGGGGTTGAAAGGGGGTGAAGTATATAAAATATAAAAACACAAATATTAATGTAGAATTCCAATATTTTAGGGTCGCTGAGATGAATAAGTGCACTCCAAATGTCGTTTTAAGTCCAAGTTCAGTCCCATCGGCATGGGGGCAAGAGATGGTAGTGATTATTGTAAATGTATATAGTTCATCATGAATTTGTATCAATAAAAATAATATCTCAATCAGTATGGGCTGTCTTTCATTTTTCCACATTTTTCTTCAACGAATTCTAGATTACATATAGATCATCCATATTTACACTGACTGACAGAGCAAATGCAACACCAAGAAGGAGTGGTCAGAACTTTATGCCAATTGCAGGATAGACTGACGTCACTGAGGTATGCTCATGATGTGAAATGCGCCGCTGTGCTGCGCACGTAGCGAACGATAAATGGGACACGGCGTTGGCGAATGGCCCACTTCGTACCGTGATTTCTCAGCCGACAGTCATTGTAGAACGTGTTGTCGTGTGCCACAGGACACGTGTATAGCTAAGAATGCCAGGCCGCCGTCAACGGAGGCATTTCCAGCAGACAGACGACTTTACGAGGGGTATGGTGATCGGGCTGAGAAGGGCAGGTTGGTCGCTTCGTCAAATCGCAGCCGATACCCATAGGGATGTGTCCACGGTGCAGCGCCTGTGGCGAAGATGGTTGGCGCAGGGACATGTGGCACGTGCGAGGGGTCCAGGCGCAGCCCGAGTGACGTCAGCACGCGAGGATCGGCGCATCCGCCGCCAAGCGGTGGCAGCCCCGCACGCCACGTCAACCGCCATTCTTCAGCATGTGCAAGACTCCCTGGCTGTTCCAATATCGACCAGAACAATTTCCCGTCGATTGGTTGAAGGAGGCCTGCACTCCCGGCGTCCGCTCAGAAGACTACCATTGACTCCACAGCATAGACGTGCACGCCTGGCATGGTGCCGGGCTAGAGCGACTTGGATGAGGGAATGGCGGAACGTTGTGTTCTCCGATGAGTCACGCTTCTGTTCTGTCAGTGATAGTCACCGCAGACGAGTGTGGCGTCGGCGTGGAGAAAGGTCAAATCCGGCAGTAACTGTGGAGCGCCCTACCGCTAGACAACGCGGCATCATGGTTTGGGGCGCTATTGCGTATGATTCCACGTCACCTCTAGTGCGTATTCAAGGCACGTTAAATGCCCACCGCTACGTGCAGCATGTGCTGCATGTGCTGCGGCCGGTGGCACTCCCGTACCTTCAGGGGCTGCCCAATGCTCTGTTTCAGCAGGATAATGCCCGCCCACACACTGCTCGCATCTCCCAACAGGCTCTACGAGGTATACAGATGCTTCCGTGGCCAGCGTACTCTCCGGATCTCTCACCAATCGAACACGTGTGGGATCTCATTGGACGCCGTTTGCAAACTCTGCCCCAGCCTCGTACGGACGACCAACTGTGGCAAATGTTTGACAGAGAATGGAGAACCATCCCTCAGGACACCATCCGCACTCTTATTGACTCTGTACCTCGACGTGTTTCGGCGTGCATCGCCGCTCGCGGTGGTCCTACATCCTACTGAGTCGATGCCGTGCGCATTGTGTAACCTGCATATCGGTTTGAAATAAACATCAATTATTCGTCCGTGCCGTCTCTGTTTTTTCCCCAACTTTCATCCCTTTCGAACCACTCCTTCTTGGTGTTGCATTTGCTCTGTCAGTCAGTGTATATACACAAGCGTAACAGCGGCACACAGGCAGGGAAACGTCTGCCGGGTTCTGCTAGTACAGTAAATTATAAAACACGTTCGACTACGACACGGGGAATATTATTTACAATTAACTTGTCTGTGGTACCGTTTATGTCGGTTACTGCAACATCCCATATACACATTTTTCCGAAAGCCTCTTTGTGATATGCAGAACAATTCAGAGCCCAATATACCCGGTGGGCAAATAAATATTTAAAATAGGATTGAGGAGGGATTGACCTTGTTAATGAACATCACAGAAGATGATGGAAATCGCCTTATCTGAAGAAATTTTAAAAAAAACCTGAGGATCCAAAAGTCCTGATTGCACTTCACTCAGAAACCACCGGCAGAACTCAACACGTGAAGGTTCGTCTGGGCGCTTTAACGCACGCACAACATAAATTTGTAAGAATGCAGATGCAGGTTCATTTTGATAATGTTTCGACACGATGATCTCTTAATTCTCACTTGCACAAATAAACGGTGTTGAGATTTCGTCGGACTTCGTTTCAGGCTTTCCTTAACGCCAGCAATGATTTCTGGTGTTCGAACTCTGCTGTTTTTATTCGCTACAGAGCCCATTTCAAGCCATTTACCACTAAGTTTTGCATTGTAGACTTTGCTGGAGGTTTTGCCAAAACACTTCCAGTCTTAAACTTTTGCGCAAACAGTTCCGCACAGGTTTTCTACGAATCGTGCTTCTCATAACACTCGACAATGAACACGCGCTGTTTTTATCATGGGCACCATTTTATGTTGCATTGAACTCGTCACTAAGCACGTCTGCTCCTGTCTCTCACTCACATTAGTGTCACAGTGACGTCCTCGGGAGATGCGTACGCGCAGACATGTGGCAACAACCGATTGGCGCATCGAAATTACGGTTTACAGCATTTCCTGTGATAGGCAGTTGTCCTGTTTATTAACAAGGTTTAACTCCGCGTCAGTCTTATAAACATTCTCCGGACGAGTTTTATTTTGCCTTCATTGTAGGCCTAGGTCTGACACAAAAGTGTTTCAATTGAGGTTTGAAAGTTACATCTACAAGTGGCATGGAGAGTTATTGTCTCTATGCTGTCACTAAATTGTCGTACAGTGCATAGCGATTATTGAAACTGCATGGAACTTGTGTGTTATCTTTGAAAATCAATATCAAGGATTCATATGATGTCGAATCTACACAGCTATTATGTGGGATGAAGCTCCCATGGCTCAAGTATTTGCATCAATGTCGACTGATCGACTCCTCAGAGAGTAGTATTCCTTTTGGAGGAATCGTCAGCGGACGAGATTTCAAACATATTGTCATTACTTGCACCTGTCTCCAAACAAAAAATAATTCAGAATAAACAGCTTCATAACGAAATATGAAAAGAAAAACTTCTTATTTCGAATACATTATTTTTAAAATTTTTCAGTTAAGAGGCTCGACGCCACATACCCATAAAATACGTGAAAATGAAGCTACTATTGTGATTTTATGAGTACATTTAAATGCTTCTCAAGGTAATTTAAATGGAATACGGTTAATTATACAACATGTGTATGACAACTGTCTAGACATGCAAATTATTACTACGTATAGCTGATAGCTTACATTCGAGAGGCAGAAGGTTTGAAGCACGCTGTAGGCAGCCAGGAAGACGGTTTGTCGTGGTTTATCATTTTTACACCTTAATTCAGTGGCTTCGTTCCCAGTAAGATATGTCTGAATCGGGTCGACGTAAAAGCGATAGAAGGAAAACGAAGAAATTATTATTGATGAAAGAATAGTTCTAAGAAAGAAGTCTTTCATTTTCACGCCCTTCATGGCCCTTGTCTTCCTTTAGCCTATATCATTTTTCGAAGTATCGGATCCCTTCCATTTTCCACCCTTAGTGTTAATAGATGATGGTTGCCCAGGATACGTCCTACAATAATTACCAACACCACCACTAGACACACAATTACCTATTTCATTCGAAATACGATAATATCTTATTTGTCATGCTTTCTGCATGTGATTAACGAAGTACAAGTACTAGGTATGTCTACCCTAGTCAGTATTTTTCGTGGCAAGTTATATGTTGTAATGTCTCCGGTGCGCACCACCAATATTTTAATTTACATACAGTAGCTAACTAACATATCTTTCAATGTAGGATATAAAGAAATATTTTAAAGAGTGGAATAGATACGAGACGAATTATTTCCCATTTACAGAAAACTGTTATATACACTGACAGAAAATCATAACTCAACACCAAGAAGGAGTTTGTGCTAGATAAACGAAATTCGAGAGCCGTGTTTGCACACCTGAAAGAACACGCCTTTTCAAATTCGCGCACTAGTTGACTAAGAGTGGTGCTAGTAGAGCCACTATGATCTTGCAAAGCAAGTTTGCTTTAAATACGCGCTGTGAACTTCGTGAGCGTTAGCCATCGTCCGGTGTTGACGTTGTGATGTAGATGTGAGTTACACATGCCTTTAAGGAGACGAAGAGGGTAGTATCAGCAGCTTACTGTGGTTCAACGAGGTCGTGTATTAGGACTAGGAGAAGGTGGATATTCTTTCCGCGATATTACGGAAGGACTTGGAAGAGATGTATTCACAGTGCATCGGTGTTGGCAACAGTGGTTACGGGAAAACACTGTCTTAAGAAGACCGGGGTCCAGCCGCACACGGACCACTACGGTGAGGGAAGACCACTGTATTCGCCGCATGACTGTGGTGGATTTTTCTGCATCTACAGCAGCGGTTAGAACTTGAGTTGGCACTTGAGTGACATAACGAACTGTAAGAAGTCAATTACTTGAGGGACAGTTCCGAGCCAGAGCAGATTCGACTTGAGTGGTGTCAAGCTAGAGCTAATTGGAGGACGGAGTGGAGGTCTGTTTTGTTCTCATATGAGAGCCGTTTCTGTCTTGGTGCCAGCGATGGCCGTAGGTTGGTAAGAAGGAGGCCAGGTGAGTGCGTGGAAACAAGCTGTTTGCAGCGTCGACACACTGCACCTGCACCAGGAGTTATGTTCTGGGGAGCGATTTTCTTTGACAACAGCACAACAGCAGCACTATAGTCGTTATCCCAAGAACCTCGAGAGTGGATTTGTACGTCAGACTGGTGATTAAACCGGTTGTGCTGCCATTCACTCGCAGTATTCAAGGGAGTGTTTTCCAACAAGATAACGTTCGTCCTAATTCCGCAGCTGTCACCCAGCATGCTCTACAGACTGTCGACCAGTTGCGCTGGCCTGCGAGGTCACCGGACCTTTCTCCCATTGAGCATGTATGGGACATTATGTGACGACAAATCCAGCGTCATCCAATACCAGCATTAACCGTTGCTGATTCGACTGACCAAGTGCAACAGGCGTGGAACTCCATCCCACAAAATGACATACGGCACCTGTACGACACATTCCATGCATGTTTGCATCCTTGCTTTCAAAATCACTACTTTGGTTATTCATGTACCACCATGTCTTCTCGCGCACAGCCAGTCTGAGTGGCTCAGACGGGTAAGTAGCTGCTTTCTGAGCCTAAATTGACAGTTTCGATCCGGGATCAGTCCGGTGGTATTTGAAGTTGCTCAAATACGCCATCTCTGTGTCGGTAGATTTACCGGCACGTAAAAGAACTCCTGCGGGACAAACTTCCAGCACCTCGGTGTCTCCGAAAACCGCAAAAAGTAGTTAGCTGGACGTAAAACCCATAAAATTATTATTCTAGCGCATACTTGAACCAGTGACCTGGAAACTTTCACCAAATAAGCAGGCAGGATCAGGTTCAATCATACATGAACGAATGGATTTTTATAAGTGAGGATTTACCCTTGGCAGAAATATTTGGCCAGAAGTATGTTAAGATACAATAGTTGCCACCCTTAGCTGACGTTTTTGTTAAATTCAATGTCCTACTAAATTTCTTCAATATCTCTGTACTTCTACAACCATTATTAACTCTGTTTCTTTCTAAACTGCACCTCCTACTTATTCTCTTTTCTCTGTTATAAAATAGCGTGTCTTTACTAATTCCTACCATCTTTAAAGGTCACAATTATTTTCACGCTCATCAAAAATTGCTTTGAACTCAATCCATAGACTGTTTACGTTTTTATCACAATTTTACTCAATCATAATTACTTATTTTAAATTCGCTCATGCCCCACTGATCAGCCATACGGATCTGATTTTTAGCCCTACTCGTATAACCTTTCTTTCTGTCACATTTATTTTTAAATACCACCTGATTATTTATGCCATATATCATTTCAGTTTCTCTATAGAAGTCATCTGTTTTTTCAGCACCACTTCTAGAATACTCTTTCCTCTAGTTGATTCAATCACTTTCTTATGCAGCTGTCCTTTCCAAATTAAGTTATTTACCTTTCATTGATCATGCTTTCTGTGCCAGTTAACATCTGGAAAATTGAGATCACCCAATATATTCACGTTACTTTCTGTGTTGTTCCTCACATTACTCATTATATCTTATCAAATAAATCCGCGTCAAAAAGTCTCACTCATTCCAGGTCTGTATACCCCAAACATATCATGTTGTCTATTATATTTCGAGATGAGCCTTTCACATAGAGTTCTCTGCTTCTCATCCTTTACTTCTTCATATCTTACAAATTCTTCTTTCACCAACTGGACACCAGTGGGATCTGAACCCTCAACCGGTTGGCCATTTTAATTCTGTACTTAAAAACACTTCAACACGTACTATATGTACGGAACATGACCTAATAATAATAATAATAATAATAATAATAATAATAATAATAATAATAATAATAATAATAATAATAATTACAGATATTAACGTTTATTGTTAAGTTCTTTTTTAACCAGAATTGAGCTACTGAGAATCTGTTCTCTGCTCTCTTATTTTTCGTGTAAGTTCGATATGATGATTAATGGAACTCATAAACCTGACACTTTTTTTAACGAAATGATGGAATAACTCGCGTTAGGACAAATAAAATTGTTGTGCATACTTATTGACATAAATCGTACGAGGGTCTTGAGAGAATCGGATATCGCTTGTACACGATGTATCATCTAAAGTGAAAAATCTAGTGATGTCTGTTTTAATTTTATGGATTGTACATACTTTCTTATTGCGGAAGCTATTTTGCTTCATTTTGAAAATATTTGAGGTCACAGAGTTAGATGGTACGCCTGTATAGTGTAGGCTATTGATCGAATATACTGCACTTAATATTATTAATTTCACTCATGAATTTCCCATCGTACAATTTTAATTTTATTACTTGGTCGAAGATGGTAAGTAGTAACAATTAGTTAATTAATTCACTTAATTAGTTAAATAATCTCTTTATGTAAAAGTAAAATTATGTCTGTATACTTTCCATCATGTCTAAACTGCTGAGCAGAATTTTATGATATTTTGCTCAAACATTCTCAGATGCTCTTTGCACACGTTTGACTGTGTTTCATTTCTTAATATAGACCTGAAAACATATTACCTATGAAAACTCGCGTAATGACTTACTTCCAGACCTGCTACCATGGTTACGTAAGCATAGAAATAACATTGTTTTACTAACATGTGGCTGATATCCGACATGTTGATGGTATCTGGTTTGCCAAGCATGCTACAGTACGTCGGCTTATCCTGGATGTGGTGCTGGTAAAACCAGATAAGCTCTATAGAGAAACCGAAGTAACAGACGGTATTAGTGATCTTGAAGCTGTTTTTGTCGTAGTTAAAAATAAATGTGATAGAAAGGAAGGTTTTAAAAGTAGGACTATTAGGCAGTAGCATATGGCTGATAAAGTAGGCATGAGGCAGTTTCTAAAAAGTAACTATGACCGGTGGAAAACGGTAAATAAAAATGTAAAAAGACTATGGGATGGCTTTAAAGCAATTGTTGAGGAATGTTAAAACAGGTTTGTACCTTTAAAGGTGGTAAGGAATTATAAAGACCCACCTTATTATAATAGAGAAGGTGCAGATTGGAAAGAAATAGCGTTAGAAATGGCTGTGGAAGTAAGGAGAATTGAAGGAACTTACTAGGAAATTGAATCTAGCAAAGAAGGCAGCTAAGGATAACATGATGGCAAGCATGATTGGTAGTCATACAAATTTTAGAGAAAAATGGAAGGGTATGTATAGGTATTTTAAGGCAGAAACAGTTTGCAAGGAGGAAATTCCAGGAATAATAAATGAACAAGGGGAGTGTGTATGTGAGGATCTTCAAAAGGCAAAAGTATTCAGTCAGCAGTACGTAAGGATAGTTGGTTACAACTGCTAAAAATGTATTAAAATTTACATATGATGACAATGACATTTACAATAAGATACAAAAGTTGAAAACTAGAAAATCAGCTGGAATTGATAAGATTTCTGGGCATATACTAAAGACAATGGGTTTGGATATAGTACCATATCTGAAGTACCTTTTTAATTATTGTTTGGTTGAAGGAGCTATACCAAATGAATGGACATTTGCTATAGTAGTCCCTTTGTATAAAGAAAAGGGTGATAGACATAAAGCTGAAAATTACAGGCCAGTCAGTTTGACATGCATTGCATGTAAGCTTTGGGAAGGAATTCTTTCTGATTATATTAGACATGTTTTTGCGAAATAAATAACTGGTTCGATAGCAGGCAGGTCGGTTTTAGCAAAGGTTATTCCACTGAAGCTCAACTTGTAGGATTCCAGCAAGATATAGCAGGTATCTTGGATTCAGGAGGTCAAATTCAAATGGACTGTGTCGCGATTGACCTATCTAAACATTTGATAGGGTGAATCATGGGATATTACTGGCAAAAATGAGTGCAATTGGACCAGACAATGGAGTGACTGAATGGGTTGCTATATTTCTAGAAAATAGATCTCACAGAATTAGAGTAGGCGAAGCTTTATCTGAACCCGTAATAATTAAGAGGGGAATTTCTCAAGGCAGTATTATTGAACCTTTATGTTTTCTTATATATATAAATCATATGAGTAAACAAGTGGAATCAGAGGTAAGGTTTTTGAGGATGATATTATTCTGTACAGATTGTGAGCAACTGCAAAATGACCTCGATAATGTTTTGAGATGGACGGCGCGCAATGGTTTATTGATAAACTGGGTTAAAAGTCAGGTTGTGAGTTTCACAAATAGAAAATTACTGCGTTGATGGGGTGAGAGTTTCTTTTGGGGATCATTGTAAGTATCTAGGTGTTAATATAAGGAAAGATCTTCATTGGGATAATCACATAAATGGGATTGTAAATAAAGGGTACAGATCTCTGCACATGGTTATGAGGGTGTTTAGGGGTTGTAGTAAGGATGTAAAGGAGCGGGCATATAAGTCTCTGGTAAGACCCCAACCAGAGTATGATTCCAGTGTATGGGACCCTCAACAGGATTACCTGATTCAAGAACTGGAAAAAATCCAAAGAAAAGCAGGTCGATTTGTTCTGGGTGATTTCCGAGAAGAGAGTAGCTTTACAAAAATGTTGAAAAGTTTGGGTTGGGAAGAATTGGGAGAAAGAAGACGAGCTGCTCGACTAAGTGGTATGTTCCGAGCTGTCAGCGGAGAGGGGGCGTGGAATGACATTAGTAGACGAATAATTTTTTTTTGCTAGGGGCTTTACGTCGCACCGACACAGATAGGTCTTATGGCGACGATGGGATAGGAAAGGCCTAGGAGTTGGAAGGAAGCTGCCTGGCTTTAATTAAGGTACAGCCCCAGCATTTGCCTGGTGTGAAAATGGGAAACCACGGAAAACCATCTTCAGGGCTGCCGATAGTGGGATTCGAACCTACTATCTCCCGGATGCAAGCTCACAGCCACGCGCCTCTACGCACACGGCCCACTCGCCCGGTACGAGTAAGTTTGAGTGGCGTCTTTAAAAGTAGGAAAGATCACAATATGAAGATAAAGTTGGAATTCAAGAGGACAAATCGGGGCAAATATTCATTTATAGGAAGGGGAGTTAGGGATTGGAATAACTTACCAAGGGAGATGTTCAGTAAATTTCCAATTTCTTTGAAATCATTTAAGAAAAGGCTAGGAAAGCAACAGATAGGGAATCTGCCACCTGGGCGACTGCCCTAAATGCAGATCAGTATTGATTGATTGATTGATTGATTGATTGATTGATTGACTGATTGATTTATTGAAGTTTCCTACACCAAAATTATTCGTTGGTAAATTATCTTTCTGTTGACCTTGGATTGTTAACAAGGCAACTTCAAGAGTGCTCCGAAGCTACTAAAAGTCTGGAAGAAATTAAATTATACGTACTTTACGACTTCCATTATATGCTATAAACTGTAATTATGTCCCCATTCCCTACCTAGTTTATTTGTTCTTTTATTACCCTTCGATTCTTGCCACTAAAATTCAATTCTTGTACATACTGTAGGCAGACATTATTTCTTTGAACTCAGTTCTAGAAACTCCTTCAACTTGTCTATGACTTCTACATCTACAAATTCCACGTAAATGAATTTCATCTTATTTATTTAATATTGTACAATCAGACATAGAGTCATAATGGCTTCACGTATTCCTACATTTCTCATCATCATCATCATCTGTTTACCCTCCAGATCCGGCTTTTCCCTCGGACTCAGCGAGGGATCCCACCTCTACCGCCTCAAGGGCAGTGTCCTGGAGCTTCAGACTCTTGGTCGGGGGATACAACTGGGGAGTATGACCAGTACCTCGCCCAGGCGGCCTCACCTGCTATGGTGAACAGGGGCCTAGTAGGGGGATGGGAAGATTGGAAGGGATAGGCAAGGAAGAGGGAAGGAAGCGGCCGTGGCCTTAAGTTAGGTACCATCCCGGCATTCGCCTGGAGGAGAAGTGGGAAACCACGGAAAACCACTTCCAGGATGGCTGAGGTGGAAATCGAACCTACCTCTACTCAGTTGACCTCCCGAGGCTGAGTGGACCCCGTTTCAGCCCTCGTACCACTTTTCAAATTTCGTGGCAGAGCCGGGAATCGAACCCGGACCTCCGGGGGTGGCAGTTAATCACGCTAACCACTACACCACAGAGGCGGCTCCTACATTTCTTCGAAATGCAAATTGATCTTCTCTGAATTCATCTTCAACTTGTCTCTGCAATAAAGTATTCTAGAGATAATTAAGTTAGAGCTTCAAACATGGCTTTCGATGTAGCATCTAACAGATATGTAAGGACGTTTGCAACCAATTACTAAAATTAACGATATGTTAACAAATTAAGTATAACAAATAATGCTCAAATTAAGTTACAATGAACATCATATGGCCGTTGCACCTATAAAAACCGCTATGTGATAACATTTCAGCCTAGAACTCTGACCAGAAATGTTCTGTCATCTAAGGTTCAGTATTGCATGAACTACCTCATCGAATTTTCGTTGTGACATATGTGCTGCGGGTCAGTATTTATCCCCTCAATATTGTCACGTACCGGTATTTCGAAGGACAACGACGATATAAAGATTTCGACATGGTTAAATGAAACATTCTCAGATACAAATCCTTCTTAGTCCCCCTCCCTGGATCTAGTCCCACTGCACTTCCCTATGTATGTTAATGATTTTTGTGTCAAAGAGACTCTTAAGGGGACATGTGCACGAAATTCTTCGAAAGCATGACATGTTTGTTGTTGCTGAAATTACTAGTTTATTGTGTAGGTAATCTACTCCCAAAAGGATTTAGTTGAACTCAGTACCTGAGTGAACTAAATTCCTAACACATGCACGTCATGTGCCACGCCCCCTTTCTTCAAGCATTTTTTTTTAACCTTCGCTGAACTCTTTACGTCTGTTTAGTCAGGAAGTTGACGGTACCACACTTACGAGTATAGAAGTTGGCTGTAAAGCGTGATTTCTAGTTGGTCAAGCACGGCGATCAATGCGGAAAGATTGTTTTGATTTGAGAGATACAGTGCGAGGTTTCGTGTTGTGAAATTCAATCGTCATTTCCTAGACTTCCTGTTTCCAGGACACATGTACCTTTCTCTCTGGAACTACTGAACGTATCAACCTGAAACTTGATGTGCACGCAGGCTAAACACTTGTACACATGTTTATGCAAGGAAAATACAAAAAATGCCATTTTATGGATTTAAAAAAGTTTATTATAAATCGTCGTTGCCGGGACAAAACCTCCTATGTGAGAATATTTTTGAAGATATACTGACCCGCAGTACATACGTTATGAAGAGAGAGAATGCCTTGGCAATATTCACACGACATTGCACATTAGATGACAGAACTTTACTGGACAAAGTTCCAAGCTAAAATATTTCACATAGGAGGTTTTGTCCCGGCAACGACGATATGTACTTTATGTGAAGTTTTCAAGTTGAGAAGTTCATTTATTTAAAAAAATCATGTAGCACGAAATTAGAAACGCCCGCAGACATTAAGACATACATTTCTTAGAAATCACTAAGAAGTACAAGGTTCAGGATCTCGGCTTTGCTGAGGAAAAGGTACATCAATATGACCAAAATTAAAATTTAAAAAATCAATTTTTAAAATCTAAAGTAACTGATTACTGTTTATATCTAGCCATTGTTACAGCTCGTACAGCACAAAGGTGAAAGACATAAAAGATTGGATATTATATACTTTTTGTTATACACACATATTAGATACAACTGTTTCCATAGATATTTATACCTTTGTGAAATAAGTAATAATTGAAAAATCTCCGTTATTATTCCCCATACGGTAAAAACGCATCACTTTAAATCACCATGTAAAATTTCATGGTTCTAACTCAAATAATGTCCAAGTTAGAGAGAATTTAGAAAATCAATAAATTTACGTGCACGACTCCACATAACAATTGAATCGGGATGCATTTTGAGGGGCTAAATAGAAGATTTTAGGACGGACAGCAAAACATCATTCTCCTTCTTTGTTTTGCTGTGGCTCCCATGTTCGTATGGTGTTGGCGTTTCCTTACTTTGACGTAGAATACGTATTTTTCAGAGGACCTACTTTTTCAAAAGTGACACGAACAGTGCCATCAACATATCATGGGTGTTCTCCACGCGGTCATATAAATCATAAACTATGGTTAAGTATAATTTCAGAGTGTAAACAATATGCTCACTTGTACATAAAGTGATTCAATCATATAGTTCTGCATTTATTACACTATTAGTGAAACGTAATAGTCTCCTAGAATAGAATGGTTATAAACACGTTGTAAAAGAGGTATGTAATATCAGTAAAATAATATTACCCGACCTTAATTCCCCTGCCAGTTGATACTTAGGATAAATGAAAATTCCTCTAAAAAGAGTGAGTAAAATCATAATAAATAAATAAATTATATACAATATTTTTCGTTTTATGTTTGTGTCCTTTAATTGTTAAAGAAATGTATTCTACACATTAATAATAATGGCGTGTAGCCTCCGAAGAGACCTGGCGCAGGTCTTTCGTGTTGACGCCGTATAGACGAACCTCGCGTCTGTGAAGACGGCACATACATCCAGCCTCCGAGCCATTGGAATTAACTAATGAAGGTTAAAAATCTCCGACTCGGTCGGGAATCGAACCCGGCATCCACTGGATCAATGGCCAGCACGCTACCCATTTAGCCGTGGAGTATTCTACGCGTTGGGTCTTCATGGAAACTGTTTACAAAAATGTTTCTCCATGGCTTTCCATCCTGAGCTTCCTCCTTTTTCCGTTACGTCTCTCTCAGGTCCGGTGCTGATTTGCGCTTCGCCACATAATCTGTAGGCCTTCAGGTTGAGCAGCAGTTGCTTGGTAGGCCAAAGGCATCTCAGAGACGGTAGCGCCAGGGAATTAATTAATTAATTAATCTCAGCTTAGTCTTTCTCTCTCAGTATTTTCCGTTACTGCGTCACTCTCTTTCTCACGCATTCTTCGTTTCTTCTCTCTACGTGGCTCACCATTTGAGCCTATGTCCGTGATTCTTCTTGCTGACGGGTCACACTTTTACCGTACTCCCGATATTTCTGATTTAGTATTTCATCATCACACCACACATCCATATTTGCACTCTAATTTCTGTCACTTCCATCGTCCTTTCTCGATCCTTTGTAACCGCTCATGTTTCAGTTTCATATAACGGGTCTTATCACACTGTACCCCACTCAGCTTTCTCCAGTTCATACAGCCACACATTCTTTAGTTTATTTCAAAAGCTTTACTGGAGTCGTAAACTTAGATTCGCTGAATCAAAAGGTTGCAAATAAATTGCAAAGCATCTTTTTTGTTTTATAAAATTCTGTGAAATAAGTAATTACATTTGCATTCCGTAGCCTTACGTAGGATATTCAAAAGATTTTTGAAGAAGTGAATGCCTTGTGACTTTATTCTCCCTAGCACATTTCTCTTCCCATTCATGTCTAAAATAGTGCGTAGAACTAGGACACATCTTTGAGGACGTCACTGTAGTCTCCTTCCACTGACTATACGCCCTGCAAAGTAAACACTTTTCACTTGATTATGGGAGGTGGGGTTGGAGACATGACGCAAGCGGAACAGCACTGAAGACCTGTAATTGGGCATCGCTGCTCTGTAATCATTAGTTTATGGTCGACTGAGTAGCACAGTTAGTAAGACGAGGCGTCCACTTTATTCGTTGAAGGACACGTGAAAACATCTCAAACCTTATGCTTAAATTCAAGAGAAGACTCATGTCCTTTCTAGTGACAGTATTTGAAGAGACACTAGTCTGTACGTGCCCACTATATTTCTCACATGCAGTGTTAATCACGTACTTTGTTAACACCTGAATTTTATATATAAAGAAATGTGCTATTCTCTCGAGCGAATGGCATGTGTCTGTGAAATGAATTTTGAGTGATTTGGGTGACTGAAAGTAACTGGTATTTTACTTGTTGGCTGAACGGTCAGCGTACTGGCCTTCGGTGCAGAGGGTCCCGGGTCCGATTCCCGGCCGGGTCGGGGATTTTAACCTTAATTGGTTAATTCCAATGGCCCGGGGGCTGGGTGTATGTGTTGTCTTCATCATCATCATTTCATCCTCATCACGACGCGCAGGTCACCTACAGGCGTCAAATAGGAAGACCTGTACCTGGCGAGCCGAACCCGTCCTGGGATATCCCGGCACTACAAGCCATACGACATTTCATTTCATTTCACTGGTATTTTAATGATACAGTCTGTGATGGGAAAAGAACAAAATAAAAGTAACTATAATTATCTGAGAAAAAAAATTCATCAGTTACTAATATTAGCCTACTTTTTCAACAAGTAATAAATGAAATTACAACGAATTCACAGAACGCGAGACATTAGGGAATCACTGACATCCTTTTTCCCATGGGAATGGTATGATAGTAAAGATTGCAACGAAAAATACGTTACTCCATTTTGTGTGCTTCTTTTAAAAGCATGGAGGTATTAAGTGGCTACCATCACTAGGTGAGTCTAATTGGACTTTCAAAATGGTTGACCGGGTGAGTTGGCCGTGCGCGTAGAGGCGTGCGGCTGTGAGCTTGCATCCGGGAGATAGTAGGTTCGAATCCCACTATCGGCAGCCCTGAAGATGGTTTTCCGTGATTTCCCATTTTCACACCAGTCAAATGCTAGGGCTGTACCTTAATTAAGGCCACGGCCGCTTCCTTCCAACTCCTAGGCCTTTCCTATCCCATCGTCGCCGTAAGACCTATCTGTGTCGGTGCGACATAAAGTCCCCTAGCAAAATGGTTGCTTCCAAGCAAAGTTTCCGTGTCACATTCCTGTTTTCATTACTTTCAAGATAACTGAAAAAAATGAAAATGTTTCCAGTCATTTGACAGAGTCAGGAATGGAATGAATGAAGACTCATCTAGTAGCGAAGATAGGAATCGTGCCGGCTGCCGAAGCCTGTGGCCTGTGCTACTCTTCTAGGGCAATGATTAATGACTGACAAATGAAACGAAATGATACTGGAGTGTTTTCCTGGAATGAAAGATGAAAGGGAAAGCCGGAGTACCAGGAGCAAAACCTGTCCCACCTCCATTTTGACGAGCAGAAATCCGGGGCTTGAATCGCGGAACCCAGCGGTGAGAGGCCAGCGCGCTACAGCCTTAGCCACGGAGGCTGAACTTTCAGGATTACTAATTCAACTAGGGGGATGGAATTTTTTTTAACACCATCGCCGTCACATGTTTATTCCCGGGTGGGGATGGTAGAATAACATCCTATATATTCCCTGCCTGTCGTAAGAGATAACTGAAAGAAGGACGAGGGCCTTTCAACTTGGAAGCGTGGGTTGGTGGCCACGGTTCCGCGAGGTGAGTCTGGCATTTCTTCCTTTACTTGTGTCAGACTCCTCGGTTTCATCCTTCCTAACCGATCTCCTTTGCTATTTTCCGACCCGACGGTACCGGTATTAAATTTCCGAGTCCTGGCGAGTCCATTTTTACGATCTTCGGGACTCTTCTCTCTCTTTTGCCGATACCTTCATTTTTCGAAGCGTCGGACCTCTTCCATTATCCTTCTGATCAGTGTTAATAGACGGAAGTTGCCCACTTACAATTTCTCTTAAAACAATAAAAACCACCACAACCATCTCGAACACGTAGTACACGAATATCTAAATCTCAATCAGTAACCACAACAACATGTGAGTAAATGAACCCGTGCCCGTCGTATCCCGGAACTATATCCATGAAGCGACGTCCTGCGAGTGCTGGGGCTTCATAGTTGCCAAGCTGTCGATGCGATGTGTATCGATTACTAAAATGTAACTACTACTGTAATCTAACGATTACAATTTTATTTTTAGAATTATATTACGAGTAAAAAGTACATTTTGAGAAAAGTATTCTTTTCTTTCTTATTTCTTAATCTGTTTGCCCTCCATGATTTGTTTTTGTCTCGGACTCGGCGATGGATTCCACCTCTACCGCTTCAAGGGCAGTGTCCTGGAGAGTGAGACTTTGTGTCGGAGGATACAACTGAGGATGAGGACCAGTACCTCGCCCAGGAAGCCTCACCTGCTGTTCTGAACAGGGTCCTTGTGAGGGGGAGTGGGCATGGAAAAATTGGAAGGTATAGACAAGGAAGAGGGAAGGATGCGGCCATGGACTTAAATTAGGTGCCCTCCCGGCATTTGACTGGAGGAGAAGTGGGAAACTACGGAAAATCACTTCGTGATGGCTGAGGTGGAAATCGAACCCCCTCTACTCAGTCCACCTCTCAAGGATGAGTGGACCCCGTTCCATCCCCCGTACCACTTTTCAAATTTCGTGGCAGAGCCGGGAATCGAAGTCGGGCCTTCGGGGGTGGCAGCTAATCACACTAATCACTACACCATAGAGGTGGACACAACTACTTAATAATAATAATAATAATAATAATAATAATAATAATAATAATAATAATAATAATAATAATAATAATAATAATAATAATAATAATTGTACCGGGAGGTGCACCCCAGCACATTCTGTCACCTCTGTGTTCCACGGATACCCTGGAACAAGTGGTAGCAGAGCGTGGTTGAATGGGTCTCAATTAAGCCCTTTTGACGGCTAAACATAGTATTCGGATCAACTCTAAGAATTTTCTCAGTCAATGGAATTTTTTTTCCAAATTTTTAAATTTTCTTTCATCATGTCTGGCCCTCGCGAACTCCTCCATCCCGGCTACTTGCGCAAAGAGGAATTAATTTATGAATTACTTATTAGGAATGTTCAATCTGGAGGCACGATTGCGGAAGATACCACCAAGCTTAAAGAATCATCAGAATTACCTATTAGTATCCCAACTTTGGGGGAAAAGAAATTGATGAGGCTCTATCCACTATCACGGATAACACCACTGAGCTAGCGTCAGTAGTAAGTTTTTCTGAAGTGAGTGATCCTTCTCCCAATCAAGTTAGGAGAGTACAAGCTAGATTGTTCCATTGTTATAATAGGGGTTGGGACCTATTGTCTCTCAAGTTAAAAGAAAACCATGCTAAGGAGGCTAGTAACCTTGTTGAACACCTTTCTGAAATATCAAATAAAGTTCTTCAATTGTTGACTGTGGCAGCTACTCCCAAAACCGAACAAGCCCCCGCGATTCTTCCAAGGGTATAGAAGGTAGAAAATCTGTGGCAACTCAACAAACTTCTGCCCCATTCGAAAACGAGTCTGATCGCCATACATCAATTTCATCTTTCTTTTTAAATAATGCTGTGTCTGAAGCTTCTCAACCCCCTAAGCCGTTACCTATTATGTCACCTGGGTTTAGTAGTTTGCCTCATCCATTAGCTATGTTGCTTAGGGGAATTTCAAAGTTTTCTGTAAATT
The DNA here is from genome assembly GCF_040414725.1 of Anabrus simplex. Lineage (NCBI taxonomy): Eukaryota > Metazoa > Arthropoda > Insecta > Orthoptera > Tettigoniidae > Anabrus > Anabrus simplex. The sequence continues at coordinate 193,887,326 of NC_090271.1, read as the reverse complement.
CTACAACGAGGTCATTTTATTTTTAAGATTTTTTTGCTGAATTTCAAGATCACGCTCTTGTGTTTTCTCTTTCTCATTCCCAAATTCTTCAAATTATTTACCCTTACTCCATACGTGTCCTCTCGGACGAAATAGTCAAAGCAATAGCTGAACAATCTTACATAGAAGACTTCCATGCTCACCTTCTGGCGAATTTCATTCCGGCTAGGGCAATGTCCTCTCTAATACAGAAGTACTATTTCAGAGTACAGCGATTAGATGAAAATCTAGCAGATTTCGTCCAAGATATTAAGTTTTACACCAGGGTATTCGCTTTTCATTTCCCTGAAGATCAAATTGTGCAGACGATTGTTGAAGGCATTTTCCCGCCCTACAGGTCGTAACTGTGTTTCGTGTCGCGTCCTCAAACTTTTTCAGAATTAGAGACTATGGCTGTCTCAGCCGAAGGAGTGCGGTATGCTGACACTTTACGAGTCGCTAAGGAGCCCCCTCAGTCTTCTAGTAACTTTCAGCCTCAACCTCGCCGAACTTTCACCACCCGCAAATGCTATGCTTGTGGGTCGACAGATCATCTACGTAACAAGTGCCCAGTAATAAAATTGAGTGGGACAAAGAATGAAGCAAGGTCATCACAAGGATGTTTTAAATATGGCTCGTTTAGTCATATCGCCAAGAATTTCCCTAATGCCAATAGCACCCCCTCCTGCTCAAAGTATGGTGCAACCTCAGCGAACTCTAATAATCGAAAGTGACTAATGTCATCGGCTGAGTCGGCGTGTTCATCTTTTCCAGGCTCAGCCCCTGTTAAGCCCAACGGAAGCTCGGGTAAGGATAAGGGATCTTCTAACCCATCATTTGAATGCCCAAAAGAATGCCTTAGGATTGCGGCGGGGACCCTCGCACTTGTACCTTTTCTCAAAGTTGAATTGAATAGTGAAACGGTTACTGCTCTGTTAGACTCAAGGAGTGTTTGTACCATTATTTCGGCTGAATGGTATTCTAAATTAAAGAGCATTTGTAAGTTTCCTGACTATTTTTCATCTTCTGTTCAATGCGTTTCTGCTAACTCCTCTCCCTTAGAAATTTTAGGGTTTATCTTTGCCAAATCGGATTTCTAAATTCACCTGGAAAGTTTTTAGCTAAGCACTTGTCTTGCCCCGTAATATTGGGAGCGGATTTCATGTCTTCTACTGGTCTCGTGCTCGACATTCAGAGCAAGTTGTGCATCTGCAAATTTGCTAAACATTGTAAAATTCCGTTGCTAAAATATAATTCTTTGTCATGTTCATCTGTTTCGCCTACCCAGGATGAGATGTTGTTAGACCATAGACATCTACCTGAGGAGCAGGCTGATAGTATTCATAAGTTGTGTCAGTCATTTACGGATGTATTTTCCGATACTCTTTGTGTTACTGACCTTACCGAATACAACATTGAGGTTACGGATTCGATCCCCGTTAGGTTTCCGCCTTATAGGCTATCTCCACCTAAAATGAAGGCTCTTAAAGAGATCATCGACCAGATGTTAAAGGACGGTATTATTCGACCTTCTAAGTCGGCGTATTCATCGCCCATTTTTTGGTGCCGAAACCCCAAGGTGGCTTCCGGCCTGTGATTGACTATAGGGCTTTAAATTGGAAGGTGGTGTTACAATCTGTGCCTCTGCCCGACCTTCACTCTTGTTGTTCATGGTTTCGGAAAGCTAAGTTCTTCACCATCTTAGACCTTAATCAGGCGTACAACCAGATCCCTCTAGCGGAAGAATCGAAACATCTAACAGTTTATGCCACGGATTGGAACTTGTATGAGTACAAACGCGTGCCTTTCGGGCTCCCCAATGGGTCTTTTCCGACATCAAATTTGAATACTTGTACCATTATCTTGATGATGTCGTATTTTCTGAGACCTTTGAAGAACACCTAGATCATCTAAAGGAAGTACTGAATCGCCTTCGTAAGGCTGGGTTGACTGTCAAGTTATCCAAGGTAGCGTTTGTTAAAACTTCTATGTCATTCCTAGGGCATATTGTGTCGCCCGATGGTGTTTCTATAGATCATTAAAGAACACAGGCCATCCGTGACTTCAAACCTCCTAAGGACGACAAAGGTATTGCCAGGTTCATAGGCATGGTGAATTTCTTCAGGAAATTTATTCCCAACTTCGCTAACAGAGCGGCGCCCTTGAACTTACTTCGTAGGAAAGGCGTCAAATTTGAGTGGGGACCTTCTCAACAAGCCGCTTTCGAAGATCTGAAATTAGCTCTTTGTAATGCCCCGGTCGTTGCTATGCCGGATTTTTCCAATAAATTCATTGTCCAAACTGACGCCTCATCATCGGCGGTGGCTGCTGTCCTTCTTCAGGAAACTGAACTCGGGAGACGACCCATAGCTTTTGCGTCTAGGACATTATCAGCCCAAGAGACTAAATATTCCATCTATGAACTTGAGGGTTTGGCAGTCTTATTTGCATTAGAGAAGTTCCGCCTCTATCTGGATCATGTCAAGTTCGACCTGGAAACTGATAACCAAGCCTTAAGTTGGGTCTTAGCTAGGACGCGTCGTACTGGTCGTATAGACCGATGGGACATCAGGATTTCTTCCTTCCAGTTTGATAGGCATATCAGAGGATCTGAAAATGTTGTTGCGGATGGACTAACCCGCATGTTTTCTCATGATGTGGAGACCGCCGAACAGGGTGGTAGTTCTTCTCTTCCCACGCCCATACCTTTGGGAATTAATGCCATTCTAACTGATGCCCCCATGTTGTTCAGGGATGTTGAAAAATATCAACGTGAAGATCCCGTGCTGGCCCCTATTATTGAGACCCTTTCTTCTGGGGAACATGTTGTCCCTTATGTATTGAGGAACGGGGTTTTGTGTTGCCCGTTGAGGCATGATCAAAAGATGAAAGTCGTGGTTCCAGCTGTTCTTGTACCTACGATCTTCAAGTATTATCATGAGACCCCGTTAGGGGGGCATTTAGGCATATTCAATACTCGAGAAAAGATCCGAGATATGTTTATTTGGAAAGGTATGGACAGTGAAATTCATGAATTGGTAAAAGTTTGTTAATCTTGCTTGCTTAGTAAGCCCACCTTGTCCACTAAGCTAGGTCTATTATCTTCTCACCAAGCGTCCCGCCCTATGGAGTGCCTGTATATAGACTACGTCGGACCCTTCCCCCAGTCAAACGGGAACGCCAACAAATTCATTCTAGTGTGTGTAGATGGTTTCACTAGGTTTTCCTGGTTATTTCCGACTAAGCTGGGTACCGCTCAGTCCACCATTTCTTGTTTAAATACCATATTTGCTTCTTTTGGTCCTTGTTAAAATATAGTTTCTGATAATGCTAAAGCATTTACATCCAACTTATTCTGCAAATTCTGTTTTGATCTGTCTATATCACATGTAACTACATCGGCGTATTATCCTCAACTATCTCTGGCTGAGCGGGTGAATCGTAATCTTAGATATGCGCTAATTGCGTTCCATAATGATCATTCCAGGTGGGATACGTCCCTGCATTGGTTGGCCTTTGCTTTAAATTCGGCGATTCATGAGTCTCATAAGTTCATTCCAACTTCTCTGATGTTTAAATTTGTTCCTAACACGCCGCTCTCTAACCTTTGGTCACTTAATGACATTCTTCCAGAGGCAATAGATCGCGATAATATTAGGGATCTATGGAAGAAGGATAAGGCTAATCTCAAGGTTTCCCATGAAAAGGTTAGGGAAAGATATGATCGTGGACGGAGGCCCACCAATTTAGAAGTCAGATATCAAGTCATGGTTAGAAACTTTGTTCCCGCGGGCAAGTGTCCCCAGATTTCACGGGCCGTGCATTATATTGGATTTTCTGCCTCCCGTTACATTATTAGTGAGCAATCCAGCCACAGAGAGGATCTTTAGAGTACATCTCACTCAAGTCAAACCTGTATAATTAAAGAACATTTGCGACCAAAATTTAGCAGGAGTTTGAAAGTTATATTTAAAAAAATACATTATCCGAGGCCTTCTGCCCCGATTATGTTATTAAATTTTTATATATAATTTGTATGTACGATCTTCTCCTCTGGTTTTCCTGCTTTCAATTCCTTAGTGGCCTTTACCAAGCTCCCGTCTCCTGCATCTCCGCACTATTGGCACGCAAGAACCTTCCACGCCGCCCGCCCCTCTGCGTCACCAATAAAGATCGTACTCTCAAGTCTGCAACAACACTTCTCTGTCGCCCAGATCTTACTGTTTCAGTGCCCCCTCAGCCGTTCGCCGCCGTACTGCAACTGAAGTGGGGTACGGGCCCACTCCACTTCCTTGAAGGCTCCTTGTGAACTGCGCGCCTGAGTCCATCTCCCGGCAAAGACTGAAGTGCGGTGACCCTACCGCCAACTCATCTGGGGACTGTACATATACTTCTAATCTGTGGCGACCTTCACCACGTCTACCCCTTTCATAGTAGCGGGAGAGGTGTATCTCAGGGTAGTTGAGGGGTCCGGTCGACCTCAACTGGGTATCGGCAGCGGCGGCAGGTCTTGCCCTCAAAACTATCAACATGTTGTTAATACTCTACAAAAAAAAGGATACTCTAAAGCTGGAGTTAAACTAGTTTCTACCTAACAACTTCAAAAAACTTAGACATTTTCCCCCCTTCAACAGAAAATGTTTTCTCAAAATTCTTCTGTGTCACTCCAAGGAAGGACATTTGGGGGGGGGGAGGTCTGTACCGGGAGGTACACCCCAGCACCTTCATTCACCTCTGCGTTCCACGGATACCCCGGAATAATAATAATAATAATAATAATCATCATCATCATCATAATCTACCTACTTCTGTCTGGACCGAGTTCGATAGCTGCAGTATCCAGTATTCGGGAGATAGAGGGTGCGAACTCCACTGTCGGCAGCCTTGAAGATGGTTTTCCACACTTTCCCCATTTTCACACTTTAATAAAGGTCACGGTCGCTTCCTTCCCACTCCTATCTCTTTCCTATCCCATCGTCTCCATAAGATCTATCTTTGTCGGTGCGACGTAAAAAAGGAAAGAAAAACTTTTGTCTGGCTTCAGAGCACAATCGTGGGATCGAGAGGCCAGAGATCTACCACTGATTCAAGGAGTGTATGTCAGACTTTGTCAGCTGTCCTGTTTCTAAATCGGGTTATAGCTTTGAAATCCCCGCTTATAGATGAACTTGAACTAAATGTCCCCTAACAAGAAATACTTGTAAACGTTCTCAAAAACTGCATTATCAAGGGAACGATCACTCGAAATCTGTAAATGCAGGAAATGTATTTAAGTAGAAAGTCTTTTTTTTCTATTGGCTTTACGTCGCACCGACACAGATAGGTCTTATGACGACGGGATGGGACAGGAAATGGCTAGGAGTGGGAAGGAAGCGGTCGTGGCCTTAATTAAGGTACAGCCCCAGCGTTTGCCTGGTGTGAAAATGGGAAACCACGAAAAACCATCTTCAGGACCGCCGACAGTGGGGTTCGAACCCACTATCTCCCGAATACTGGATACTGGCCGCACTTAAGCGACTGGAGCTATCGAACTCGGTGAGTAGAAATTCTATGGCAGGCTGTGCTGTTAATAACTGTTTCTCATAAAACAAGACTTTCAATAAAGATAATATATAATTTTCATGTAGTGATCGTAAATTGGATGTGCTTCTGAGAATCCGGGCTGTCATGGAGCTTGTAGAACTTAATAACTTCCTTTCCTTGACGATTTGGCATTCTCTCTACGAAGAGAAGTTATTGAACAACTAAGTCCAACAGCAGTTCTTTCCATAAAATGATATTTCGTGAAATACCATTTCGAAGCCAGATACATGCCGGGACTGTACTGTAAAATTAAGGCTACGGCCTTCACCTACCAACTTCAAGCCATTTGACATCCCAGCGTCACTGAAATCCTAGAGGAAGTTATTGCGACGATATTCCACTGGCTGACACTCTTAGAAACAAATTACACCACGGAAAGAAGAGACTTGCTACGCTACGAATGTGACCTATGGCCAAGTAACCCTCGTCTTCGACGAACGTGGTCGGCTAAGACGGAACTGCTCCGAAAACTTCATACTGGTACTTTATACTTCCTTCATCTACTATTATATACATCATACTTCCTTGTATATATTATAAACTTCATACTGGTACTTTATACTTCCTTCATCTACTCTTATATACATCATACTTCCTTGTATATATTATAAACTTCATACTGGTACTTTATACTTCCTTCATACTGGTACTTTATACTTCCTTCATCTACTATTATATACATCATACTTCCTTGTATATATTATAAACTTCATACTGGTACTTTATACTTCCTTCATATACTATTATATACATCATACTTCCTTATATATATGATAAACTTCATACTGGTACTTTTTACTTCCTTCATCTACTATTATATACACCATACTTCCTTGTATATATGATAAACTTCATACTGGTACTTTATACTTCCTTCATCTACTATTATATACATCATACTTCCTTATATATATGATAAACTTCATACTGGTACTTTATACTTCCTTCATCTACTATTATATACATCATACTTCCTTGTATATATTATAAACTTCATACTGGTACTTTATACTTCCTTCATCTACTATTATATACATCATACTTCCTTATATATATGATAAACTTCATACTGGTACTTTATACTTCCTTCATCTACTATTATATACATCATACTTCCTTGTATATATGATAAACTTCATACTGGTACTTTATACTTCCTTCATCTACTATTATATACATCATACTTCCTTGTATATATGATAAACTTCATACTGGTACTTTATACTTCCTTCATCTACTATTATATACATCATACTTCCTTGTATATATTATAAACTTCATACTGGTACTTTATACTTCCTTCATCTACTATTATATACATCATACTTCCTTGTATATATTATAAACTTCATACTGGTACTTTATACTTCCTTCATCTACTATTATATACATCATACTTCCTTGTATATATTATAAACTTCATACTGGTACTTTATACTTCCTTCATCTACTATTATATACATCATACTTCCTTGTATATATGATAAACTTCATACTGGTACTTTATACTTCCTTCATCTACTATTATATAGATCGTACTTCCTTGTATATATGATAAACTTCATACTGGTACTTTATACTTCCTTCATCTACTATTATATACATCGTACTTCCTTGTATATATTATAAACTTCATACTGGTACTTTATACTTCCTTCATCTACTATTATATACATCGTACTTCCTTGTATATATATTGCAAACTTCATACTGGTACTTTATACTTCCTTCATCTACTATTATATAAATCATACTTCCTTGTATATATTATAAACTTCATACTGGTGCTTTATACTTCCTTCATCTACTATTATATACATCATACTTCCTTGTATATATTATAAACTTCATACTGGTACTTTATACTTCCTTCATCTACTATTATATACATCATACTTCCTTGTATATATGATAAACTTCATACTGGTACTTTATACTTCCTTCATCTACTATTATATACATCATACTTCCTTGTATATATTATAAACTTCATACTGGTACTTTATACTTCCTTCATCTACAATTATATACATCATACTTCCTTGTATATATTATAAACTTCATACTGGTACTGTATACTTTCTTCTTCTACTATTATATACATCATACTTCCTTGTATATATTATAAACTTCATACTAGTACTTTATACTGCCTTCATCTACTATTATATACATCATACTTCCTTGTATATATTATAAACTTCATACTGGTACTTTATACTTCCTTCATCTACTATTATATACATCATACTTCCTTGTATATATTATAAACTTCATCACCTATCATCCAACTATACTTTCGGAACAATCAAATGTCCTGTCAATAAGTTAATGTTCCATCGCACCACATTAATTCACCTTGGCTTCTGAAGCACAACCGTGGAAAGACATTTCCCTCTTACCATGAACCGTAAATGCTAGTTTAGTAAGTAATAATAACTAGCATATGCACCCGTGCTTCGCTAAGGTATTCTGCAATGTATATAGATATCGAAGTAAATTTCTGTACATGCAGTGGATAAGATTTTTTTAAAATTGCATGCCTCTTAGTGTTATCCAGAAAGAGCAGGGAGAGGTTCCCATACGTTGTTTCCAACGTAAAGTGGGAGTTGCGGAGTTGTGATGATAACGGCAGGCTCACTTGTCTACTGCTATTCATAATCGAGTAGGAAAGTTTTCATTATAATGGGAGGCCCCATTACCTACCACGCGGTCACAATCGATTTGGGGAGTTTTCGTTACAATGGCAGGCGCCCTTTCCTACTTGCAGACATACACTGACTGACAGAGCAAATGCAACACCAAGAAGGAGTGGTCAGAACTTTATGCCAATTGCAGGGTAGACTGACGTCACTGAGGTATGCTCATGATGTGAAATGCGCCGCTGTGCTGCGCACGTAGCGAACGATAAATGGGACACGGCGTTGGCGAATGGCCCACTTCGTACCGTGATTTCTCAGCCGACAGTCATTGTAGAACGTGTTGTCGTGTGCCACAGGACACGTGTATAGCTAGGAATGCCAGGCCGCCGTCAACGGAGGCATTTCCAGCAGACAGACGACTTTACGAGGGGTATGGTGATCGGGCTGAGAAGGGCAGGTTGGTCGCTTCGTCAAATCGCAGCCGATACCCACAGGGATGTGCCCACGGTGCAGCGCCTGTGGCGAAGATGGTTGGCGCAGGGACATGTGGCACGTGCGAGGGGTCCAGGCGCAGCCCGAGTGACGTCAGCACGCGAGGATCGGCGCATCCGCCGCCAAGCGGTGGCAGCCCCGCACGCCACGTCAACCGCCATTCTTCAGCATGTGCAAGACACCCTGGCTGTTCCAATATCGACCAGAACAATTTCCCGTCGATTGGTTGAAGGAGGCCTGCACTCCCGGCGTCTGCTCAGAAGACTACCATTGACTCCACAGCATAGACGTGCACGCCTGGCATGGTGCCGGGCTAGAGCGACTTGGATGAGGGAATGGCGGAACGTCGTCTTCTCCGATGAGTCACGCTTCTGTTCTGTCAGTGATAGTCACCGCAGACGAGTGTGGCGTCGGCGTGGAGAAAGGTCAAATCCGGCAGTAACTGTGGAGCGCCCTACCGCTAGACAACGCGGCATCATGGTTTGGGGCGCTATTGCGTATGATTCCACGTCACCTCTAGTGCGTATTCAAGGCACGTTAAATGCCCACCGCTACGTGCAGCATGTGCTGCGGCCGGTGGCACTCCCGTACCTTCAGGGGCTGCCCAATGCTCTGTTTCAGCAGGATAATGCCCGCCCACACACTGCTCGCATCTCCCAACAGGCTCTACGAGGTGTACAGATGCTTTCGTGGCCAGCGTACTCTCCGGATCTCTCACCAATCGAACACGTGTGGGATCTCATTGGACGCCGTTTGCAAACTCTGCCCCAGCCTCGTACGGACGACCAACTGTGGCAAATGGTTGACAGAGAATGGAGAACCATCCCTCAGGACACCATCCACACTCTTATTGACTCTGTACCTCGACGTGTTTCTGCGTGCATCGCCGCTCGCGGTGGTCCTACATCCTACTGAGTCGATGCCGTGCGCATTGTGTAACCTGTATATCGGTTTGAAATAAACATCAATTATTCGTCCGTGCCGTCTCTGTTTTTTCCCCAACTTTCATCCCTTTCGAACCACTCCTTCTTGGTGTTGCATTTGCTTTGTCAGTCAGTGTATTACAGCTGATGAGTTTTTATTATTATATTAGCAGGCACCTTCTCTACTGCCAGTAAAAATGGAGTTGTGCTGTTATCATTATAATGACAGGCTCCTTTTCTTAATGGCATTACACCGAGTTGGTGAGTTTCCATTATAATAGCAAGGCCACTATATCTAATGCCAGTCATATTTTAGGCGGGTAAATATGTTTGTTACGGCGGGTACGCTTGTCTACTCCCAAACACAATCGGTCAGAGAAGTTTTGAACAAAATTGTACGCTGCCTTGACTTCTATGAGTCAAATTGAGAAGGGAATTATTAATTACACCTTACTAATGCTAGTTACAAAGGAGTTGGAGAAGGATCCCATTCCTACTGCCATCAAAGTCGATGTGGAGAGTAATGATTAAAATACCAGACGCCCACTTGCTGAGAGTCACTATGGATGTAAAATATTAATTGTAATGGCAAAAACACCCTTTCTATATCGCTACACATCGACTTGAATGAATATAATTATATAGATCGCCATACGAAGTATATGCATGTTTACAATATTGCAAAACCTCATTTACAGATTAACTGTTGCTAAACGATACATCATATCGACGGACAGATTGTACTATAAGACGCCTCATTTAGCGATCTAAATGGCTGGTCTTAAATATTTTCTCCCGTTTCATCTATTTATGGGCGAAAATGAAATAGCGAATGGTTTTTAGTGCCGGGAGTGTCCAAGGACAAGTTCGGCTTGCCAGATGCTGGTCTTTTGACTTGACTCCCGTAGGTGACCTGCATGTCGTGATGAGGGTGAAATTATGATCAAGACGACACGTACACCCAGCCACCGTGCCAGCGCAATTAATCAATTGTGGTTAAAATTCCCGACCCTGCCGGGAATTGAACCCGTGACCCCTGTGACCAAAGGCCAGCACGCTAACCATTTAGCCATATATCTGGATTATTTATGGGTGAAACTGAGTTAGAAAGGTTGAACAGGGTGAAATTTGGGTAAGTCTTTCTCACAGTGCATTACTTTTGGGTACTAATATGACAGCTATAAACAGAATTTGGCTCCCGTATGGATACTGGCTGGGCCATGTTCGTGTAGAATTAGATGATTCTACCATTCGTATAAGTGACTCGAACTACGAATTATACGTGTAAAAAAGAGCAAAATGTAGGTATAATCGAGAAATAGAGACATATATAACATATAAAGAATGGAGATGCTACGAAACGTCGTAGGCCCAAAGTTGTAGATCACTCCAAATTTAACTGAGATTGTGCATCCGTTTTGTGATACGACTTACCGTCTAGCCGCGAAATACATCGAAACGATGGTCTGCACCGACATTAAAATTGCCTCAATATTTCGATATTTTTCGGGGGTAAAATATGAAATATTTATGGATATTGGAAGCTTTCTGTCGATTACAGGCTAAAACATATAATTTTTACAAATTCCAGTTTTCTACCTCGTCTGGCAGATTGTGTCTGAATCATGCTTTGGGGGAGGTGGGGGGGGGGGCGTATAAAAATGAGTACTTTCAGGAAACTAAAGCCAACAAATATGCAGATGGTCACTATTACACTTGAAACGGAAAACTGTACGAAAATTTAGCCAAAAGGTCGATGTACAGACACAAGGTCGTTACGATTTTATTTATATGGATAGGGAATCTGCTCTACGTACACCTTTTGGGCTATGTCCGCTGACTTAGCCTTCAAAACAGACCGTTCATGACATCTTCCTTTATTAATCCTCCTATCGAAAAAGTGCACATGAGAAAAAAGTTTTAGAAATGGATTTCCGTCAAGGTTGGTCCATTTCCAGTCAAGTTGATCTTGTATATATTATGGGAGAATAAAATCACTGTTTCGGTTCACTATAGAACCCCAATCCATTCCGGGAATTTGACATGGTATGGACCTAAAACTTATCTTTGGACAGGTGGATGCTAAATATGAAGTTTGGTTGAAATATCTCCAGTAGTTTTCAAGTTACAAGAAATACGCTTTACACGCACCCGCTCTTGAGTAAAGTCCGGTGGGACTTGTACCGTAGACCAGTCCGTTAATGATATCTCCCTTATTAATCCTCGTATCGAAACGATGCACACGAGAAAAAAGGTTTAGAAATTGATTGTCATTAAGGAAGGTAGATTTCCATTTTGGTTGTGTATATTTTGTGGGAGTACAAAATCACGGTTTCGGTTTCGTATAGACTCCCAATAATGTCAGGGATTTAGAAAACATTTTGGCCCTAAAACCTACCCAAGGACAGGTGGATTCTAAATATGAAGTTTGGTTGAAATATATCCAGTAGTTTTCAAGTTATAGGCAAACAGACACCAAAGCTAAAAATTTTGCAGATGGTCATTATTACACCTGAAATGGATAACTGTACGGAAATTCCGCCAAAATAATCAATGTACGGACACACGGTCGTTACGATTTTATTTATATAGATAATAATAATAATAATAATAATAATAATAATAATAATAATAATAATAATCAAGAGATTCCTGTTTTTAAAGGAGGAGTAGATGGAAACTCCTGTAACAGCTACTGAGGAATGAACCTATTAAAATAATGTTGCATATGATATGTATGTAAAAGTAATAAATAACAGCCTTAAAAATAATAGCATACACCCTTTCAATGGGAGATCAATGGAATTTTAAGAAAAGAAGATCCTGCGTAGTTAATATATTTAGGATGAAAGTGATATTAGAGAATATAACTGAATTTCATTTGAAAACACACATTGTCTCTGTTGATTAGGAAAGTGATTTCGACGTGGGAGACGTTGTGGGATAAAATGGAAACGTACGGATATCCAAAAGTTTTTGACCAGAACAGTTTATTGGAATATATAAGGGAAGAAATTGTTTTGTATCTTATATAAAATTTAACTGAGAAAAAATGCAGGGTATATAAGAAATATTGCTTACAGGTAAGATTATATCAACACTGGTCCCAGAAACGGTTAATTTCTGAGTCATCAGACTGTCAAATGCGATCATAGTGTCCATTAATTCGTTGACGAAAGACGAGATGGTGATATGCGATAATACGTAATGTCTTCTGTGAACTGAACAACTTAGCAGCACTTTAAAGAAGTGAATTCACAGAGCCTTCCAGACAATAAGTATCGTGCTTAGAATATTGGAGCGTGTTCAGAACTTCTTGAAATGACAAGCTGAACCTTGTGTTCATTCAGGGGTCGGAATTTTAAACATTTAATGTAAGCAATGTCGACGGTATATGTCATTTCATTAAATTACCGTGCTGGAATTCATTAAGGCCATATTTCAAAGTCAGATACTCTATATCCATGTATTTAAATATGTTTATATTTTTCTAATAACACTTATATGTAAAATACATTTCATACGATTGTCAAATGAAGCATCATACGCTAAATAAATAAATAAATAAAAGTCAGATAATTAGGAAATTAAGTAGTTAGGGAACTATGTTCATGTAACTTATTTTTATTCTCTACGTATGAGGAACTCAATCTTAAAATTGTCGCATAATTTTGTTACGATCTGTATGTCAGTCAAGAACGTTTGTGGCCTCTTGTCAACACAGTTTTATTTGTACATAGATGAGTTCATTAGAAGACGGAAGGAAACTGTTCATCCTGAGAAGAAGCAAAATAAAGCGACAGAAAGGACATTGTTTATTTCCCCATATTTGTAGAAACAGCTTCGCTAATTACGTTGGTAGAATTGTCATAAATGTATGACTGCCTAGAAAGAGGTGTTTGCTTTGTAATTCAGTCAATCCTTATTTATTTAATAATGCATTACTTTGAGGGCAATTTTGTGGCATTTGGTATTTCAAATATAACATGAAACAGAGAATATAAACATTTTAATCATGCCTTTAAAACAGCTAGAAGGGGATACAAAACCAAAGCGTGGGAAAGTTTTTTCTCTTCGCCTGAATTAGACAATGTCACGTAATATTTGTTCCTCCCAAAAATGCTTCAATTAATATGAAGTCATACATCATTATCATATCGGAATGGTCAATACTGGTTCAAAGATCTTATCGTGGATTTCAAAAACAGATGCAAATATTTCAAAATTATTTTTGAGGAGATGTCAGGGACGGAGGAAAATAAAATCGCCATTTTTATCAAACGTAAGATAGAGCATTATAACTCCACTTAATTAACGTAGTATACAACTATTTCCATGATTTATGTTCCTTCTTAGTTTAGCGCCCAATGTACTTAGCTTACTTATAATTTGATTGAAAATTTACGTTTATTTTGTCGAAACAACACTGATCTTACGGCTTCTGAAGACCACTCTTAAGGACAAACGGCTGCTGTTAGGATGTTGCATTCATAAATGATATACACGTGGAAGCAGCACGGTTAGATTATTTCCGGGATGAGTAGGCACGTGGATTTCAGTGGCTCGTGTATATCTTAATGAATGGAGCTTGTTTATAACAGCAGGCGATGAGAGGTCTCGTTAAAACAAAGGTCTACACCAACCTCATTGCTCGTTTCGCGTGGACAGTTCAAACCGAATTTCCTTCTAGTTGTTGAAAAAACCGTTTTCCCTTAAGTAACCGATTGATATTTAAAAAAGACCTACATTTTCTAAGTAAAGGGTACAATCATTTTAATCCATTAGAAATATAAACTCAAAAATAAAAAATAATACAAACTGTTGGGTTTTATTTCCCACTAACTACTTTACGGTTTCCAGAGACGATGAGGTGCATGCATTTCTTCTCGCAGATTCTTTATTTACATGCCAGTTAATCTACTGACAGGTGTCTGCCTTATCTGAGCACATTCAATTTCTAACGGAATGAACCGAAATCGAACCTGCCAACTTGAAATCAGAAGGCCAGTGCTCTGCCTTGAGCTTAACAGCTTGGCGGAATATAAAGATTCTGCACATTTGCTTGAGGGGATAACGTAATCATCAGCACATATTGTTAGTATGGATGATGTAGGCGTGTGTTAGGATTTGGAAGGATTTGGAATAAAGCCTCGGATCAGAAACGAGATAGCAACGCCTCTGGAGAGAATTTACGAATTACCGGTATGGTATCGTAGTAAGAATATAATATTGACGTTGAGCCTCGAAATACCGTTATGTGCAGTGTTGCCAACCCATAAATCTTTTCTCCGCCAAATTTTAGTTGAAAATTGCGCTATTTTTCGAACTGAAGCAAAACGGTATATACCAGCTGTTTTAACAGAGGAGATTAACTCAACACTCACCAGTTTCAGAACAGGAGGCCATCATATTCTTCTTCCCACACCATATGCTCTGAAGCAGATGTGCTGGGTTGAGGTCCTGTGGTTTCATATGAAGCCACATGGTACTATTCTTTTTCAAAACATATCTTGGCAGTTCACAGAAGCAAAGCTCATACGGAAATTTTCAAATTTATTTCGAAAGTTATTTTTACTTTTATTACTGTTTTCATTGTTTTTTATAAGCGCAGAGAGGAATAATATCTAATTTACATTGCACTGCCAATAGATGCACCGTCCGTGTTTGGGATCACTGTAAAACTCAACCAAATAGTTTTTTGAAGTTCAATTATTTGAGCACTCTTTACGAAATGTCTGACTGTACTTTTTAACCCTTTTTTTCGTCATATTGATATACCAAAAAGAATCTGATTTCAAAAGAAACACGATATCAAACACGACACTACCCGGCTCATCAAGAGTATAGTAACGATTACAAAAATATATGACTGAGGATGTAGGCCAGAGCTGGGCTAGAAAACGAGTGGTAGTATGCTGCATAAGTTCAATACAATTGGATTAAGTAGACTATTATACCGTAGTAAGTTCTATATGTTTTCCTCCTGGTGATGAAAGGTGATATTGTTACCGCTGACAATCGTCAATAGAAATTTGAAAATCCGTCAAAATAATCCGCTGTCCGCTAAATGTAAAATTTATCCACTGTTCTATTAAAAAATTCGCCAAATTTAGTGGAAAACCCGCTGAGTTGGCAACATTGGTTTATGTGGCAATGTCGAAGGGGGAAATACTGACCCGCAGCACATGAATCACTTACTTACTGTAGAACGAAAATACGTTGATGACGTTCATGCAACACTGAACTTTAGATGACAGAACCTTTCTGGTCAGAATTCTAAGTTATTGTCACATAGCGGTTTTCTCTGGGCACTACGACGATATGCTGAGCCAACTGCGTCATGTAATAAGATATACATTACTTTTCAGGATTGCTTGCTTCCTATATGATTTTATGAGATTCGAATCCTAATGGGCTGAGAGTTGGAATTTCCACGTCAGAAACCATGTTTGGCATTAAGAAAGACATATGTTCTCAGTTACTTGGCCAAAACTCGAAACGAGGCAGGATAGTTTCAGCATTTATGTCGGATAATGAGAATGTCTTGCAATTGACATTTTTATCATCGATAAGTAGGGTAATTATTTATTCATTGTAACCGTAATTGCCATTCTGGGCCTAATCTTTTAAATGCCAAAAATATATTTTTGTCATATTATCACTGTGAAATTTATTTACTTATTTTATGCTATTTGTAAACTTCACACCAAAACAAATAGACTATTAGTGAAGGTGAGATAGATTGGGAAGGTAATGACCATTGTCGTAATTATGAAAGACCACTGGCATTTGTGAAAATGAGAAAATACAGCAAACTATCTTCAAGGCTACCAATGGTGGTACCGGGCTGAGGCGCTGGCCTTCTGACCCAACTTGGCAGGTTCGATCCTGGCTCAGTCCGGTGGTATTTGAAGGTGCTCAAAAACGTCAGCCTATTGTCGGTAGCTTTACTGGCACGTAAAAGAACTCCCTCAGGACAACATTTCGGCACCTCGGCGTCTTCGAAAACCGTCAAAGTAGTCAGTGGGACGTAAAGGAAATGTTATTATTATTATTATTATTATTATTATTATTATTATTATTATTATTATTATTATTATTATTATTATTATTATTACCAAAAGTGTTGACTCTAAGCATCATAGCCCGTACTGCGTAGCTGACTCACACGACTAATATTTGCTAAATACTTGAACGCAACATACAAGTAGTATGTTTTGAAGCAAGTATTCATTTCAAAGGTTTCGATTGTAGTAAATTTGGGTTTAGCATGACGTTTACCGACCTACTGAAGTTCTATAATTTAACTTGTGGATTGCCAAAGGATGTATCAGCACTGAAATAGTTTAAACATTATCTGTGAAATGTACTGGTGTAGAATGCTGCGTTTTTCTTGGACAGTAAGAAGAACCAGTGTGTCCGTTCTTCAGGAGCTGAAGATTTAAAAAAAATCGTTACATATCAGTGAAGGAATACTGCAGTTCTTTGGACACATTGCAAGACGACCTACAGAAAATCTAGAGCAGTTAATCATGGAAGGGCAGTAGACCACGAGGAAGGACTGTAACCAGATGGATTGGACAAGTGAAGACTATCACTGATTTATCTGCCAGTGTACCCTGAGTAAATCTGAAGATCGTTCGGGATGGTGACACTACAGAAGAGATGTGACCGGCAAAGTCAGTGTGGTCACAACACTCAAAAATATGTAAATCGATTTGTGATGACGATGAAACTTTTTACCACTATCGAAAACGTATTTAAATTTTTGTCACCATATACCTAACTATAAATTTATTAAATGAATAGATAATTATCAGAAATGGTATCTCTGCGATATTCTGTCTAAATGGAATGGAATATAGTCGCCTAGAAGTATGCAGATATTTAAGTCTTAAACCTTGCTGCTCCTAAGGAAACAACGCTGCGAAATGTAGACGGAATGTAATTAAGTTTAATCTTCAGGAATTTTAATTACTTTCGTTGGAGAGTCTATTTAGCACATCTTAAGAGTTTGAAAACTTCCCACCTTACTGAATGAATTACTGTGACCTCGCTATAATGGTATCTGCAGCCAAACGTATGTTGTACAATAGGGATTCAATTCTTTTCAATTCTTTTCCGAAATATGAGCAACATTACAATTTTAACAGCAATACTTCATGTCATATCTTCTCGAGGTCGTGATAATATAATAATAATAATAATAATAATAATAATAATAATAATAATAATAATAATAATAATAATAATAATAATAATAATAATAATAATAATAATAATAATAATAATAATAATAATAATAATAATAATTGTACCGGGCGGTACACCTCCACGCCGCTAGTTCAAATATTGCGCCAGTTGAAACTCCTCTACAGGAGAAAGCCTGAACTTTAACAAACTGTATTAACTCAACAGTTTCTCCGAAGATAGCTCTGTGTGAATTTTGATGTGTTTTTGTTTGTATTTGATCAAGAAGTGTGGACGTTCTCTACCAGGTGTCTCTACTAAAAACTATGATTACGCACTCTGGTGCGAAGGAATGAACCTTCTTGAAGAAATTTAGTATTCATAAGTTTTGTTTTTACTATATTTTGTTCTGTTATCTTTGGGTTGGCAACATTAATCCTTTCTATCAGCCTGTTTTGAATTTAGCCAATCCCAAATTTCTTTAATTTATTTCCAACCAATCATGTATGTCTTCTTCGACATAGATATGTTGCTCTAAGCTATCCAATAAAAGCGAAAGGGCGTGTCTACTCATTCCTGAAAGGTCTCGAATTTTCCACGAGGGTATAAAAACTGCTGATTTTCTTGTCTCGGTGCCACTAGTATAACATTTAACTCAGTGTGTGAATATGTAGCAGGGGGCGGGAAGCGCCTCTTTCTTCAAGCAGCTGTTCTTCTACAAGGTAATGGCCTGTTAACATCTTTATTTCTTGCTAGCTCAGCAGTTTAACTCTCGGGGAGGGTTCGAAACCTTTAGTATGTAGCCTACCTTTTTAAAATGTAAATTCCTTTTCTGTCTATGCAAAATCTATAAATTTCTTTTACTGTAAAGCGGGGATAGAGAGTGCTTTACCCTCTCGAACTCCCCTTCATTTTGAAATTGAGGTGACTACGTTTTCATAACCGTTTCTTCTCTTCCTTAAAATATTAAAGTTTTCTCATACGGGTCACCTCCTTAGCTTGGGATTAGCCCCTGTGTTTCGGCCTAGAGCCACTTAGGTTTTAAAAGTGTATTTAGGAGTGCAAGTTCACGCCTCCAATCCCTTCTATACTTTGGGCCAGTAACTTAACCTGATATTTTGTTTTCTTCTTGAGAAGGTCCAGTAGATTGGGTACGAGGTACCCCTGTGTCATTATATGTGTGCCTTGAGGGCAGTTAGTGTAAAGTCAGTTTATGGCCTCTTAAATAGGCTTGAAGACTTTGAGAGCGCATTTGCTCTTTCTTGTGTGTGAAAGGTGCCTCTGGGAGGCTTGAGTTAAAAGTTGGGAGCAAGGGCTCCATGCATTTAGGGGTTTTCTGCCCTTTAGCAATTGTGGTGGTGAGCTGAGAGCTCAGAAATTAATCTTGGGGTTCAAAGCCCACATCTTGTAACGAACTGTAATTTGTTAATTTGTTGATCTGCTACTTGGTACCTGTTATACTCTGTTATTTGTTGATTTTGAAAAGAAAATATAACCTTTGTTAAAGTTTTAAATTAACTTTAATTTTGTAGTTGAGACCTATTCCGGCCCGCACCTTCTTTCACCTCTGCTGATTCACTAAAACACGGTAACAAGTGGTAGCAGAGCGTGGTTGAATGGGTCTCAATTTAGCCCCTTTCGACGGCTAAATAAGTTATTGCTTTTGGTTCGAATTCTAACAATTTTTTCAGTCGCTGGTTTTTTGATTCTTTCTAAATTTGTAAAGTTCTGTCATCATGCCCGGCCCTCGCGATGTCCTCCATCCCGGCTATTTGCGCAAGGAGGAATTGATTTATGAATTAACTATTAGAAATGTGCAATCTGGAGGCACGGTTGCAGTAGACACCAACAAGCTTAAAGATTCCCTGAATTTGCCTATTTCCATCCCCACTTTGGGTGAGAAAGAGATTGACGACTCTGTCTCCACGATCACTGACAATACTACTGAGCTGGCATCCGTAGTTAGTTTTTTTGAAGAAAATGATCCTTCTCCTAATCAACTTAAACGTGTTCAAGCCAGGTTCTTTCATTTTTCTAATAGAGTTAACGATCTGTTGTCTCTAAAGTTGAATGACATTCAAAGGAAAGAAGCTAGTGTTGTTCTCGATAACCTTTCTGATTTGTCCAGTAAGGTTAGCCTATTGTTAACCGGGGCAGTCCCTCCCAAAACCGACCAACCCGCTACGGTAAACGTAGTTAGCGAGGAAGACTCTTCTAAAGGAGAAGAGAACAGGAAATCTGTAGGAGCTCAACAAACCTCTGCCCCATTAGACAATGAATCCGAACGTCGTACTTCACTGAATAATGCACCTTCCGAAATAGCTTCTCCGCCCCTTAGAACCTTACCTACTATGTCACCTGGCTTCAGCAGTTTGCCCCATCCTTTAGCAATGTTGCTCAAAGGTATTTCTAAGTTTTCTGTTAACTCTACCAGTGACGTTATTTCATTCTTAAGGTTTTTTGTTGAGTTTCAGGATCATGCTCTTGTTTTTCTCTTTCGCCGTGTCAAATTCTGCAAATTATTTATCCCTATCACGTTGGTGTTCTCTCAGACAAGATAGTTAGGGCAATTGCTGAACAATCATCCATAGAAGACTTCCATGCCCATCTGTTAGCAAATTTTATTCCGGCCCGAGCTAGGTCTTCACTAATTCAAAAGTACTACTACCGAGTACAGCGTCTGGATGAGATCCTTGCCGACTTCATCCAAGATATTAAGTTCTACACTAGGGTATTTGCTCTACATTTTCCTGGAGGGTAAACAGATTAAGATAGAAGATAGAATAATAATAATAATAATAATAATAATAATAATAATAATAATAATAATAATAATAATAATAATAATAATAATAATAATCTTTCCAAATGCGGTCAGTATCCAGTAGGGAGATAATGGGTTCGAACCTCACTGTCGGTAGCCCTGAAGATGGTTTTTACCGAGCTCGATAGCTGCAGTCGCTTAAGTGCGACCAGTATCCAGTATTCGGGAGATAGTATGTTCGAACACCACTGTCGGCAGCCCTGAAAATGGTTTTCTGTGGTTTCCCACTTTCACACCAGGCAAATTCTGGGGCTGTACCTTAATTAAGACCACGGCCGCTTCCTTCCCACTCCTAGCCCTTTCCTGTCCCATCGTCGCCATAAGACCTATCTGTGTCGGTGCCACGTAAAGCAACTACCAAAAAAAAAGATGGTTTTCCATGGTTTCCCATTTTCATATCAGGTACCTTAATTAGGCCCACGGCCACTTCCTTCCCACTCCTAGTCCTTTCTTATCCCATCGTCGCCATAAGATCTATCTGTGTCGGTGTGACGGTGATATTGGTTTTTCTCTCAGACTCAGCGAGGGAGTCCACCTATACCACCTCAAAGCAGTGTCCTTGAGGGTGAGACTTTGGGTCGGAGAATAAAACTGGGGAGGAGGACCAGTACTTCTCCCAGGCGGCTTCACTTTCTATCTCACTATCTCCCGGATGCAAGCTCATAGCTGCCAACTGCACGGCCAACTATCCCTGTCTTCATCGTAGAAAGTAAGACAGCAGGGAACATAGCGCTAATGATAGTTGAATATTATGAATGAACTCTCGAAACGATCTGAGAATAACTGTTACGTTAGAGAAGGAAGTGTACATTGTACATTGAGACTGTGAATAGATAGGCTGGTAACTGCCGGTGATGTACTAAGCCTTGCAACTGCTCAGTTGGAATGAGCACACTCCATGACTGAGATGCCAGGATACGACGAAATTAGAAAAGGCTGGTTTTTAATCTTCCGGTTATCGTAACTTCTTTTTTTGTTATCGCCTATCGCAAGGTCTCATACTCACTCGTTTACAAACAAATATTTGTTTATTTGGCCTAGAAAAGGATCGTTTTATATTCTACTTGATCTAACTGGGTTGGTCTGGGATGTATCTATTTATAGTCGTCATATAACGTGTAACGTGCGTTATTCGCATTGTATCTGTGATTGTTTTAAGAGCTGGCTCCATGCTTCAATAATATTGAATTAATATAGCCACTAAAGATTCCTGATTCTTAGAGAATGTTGTTCTAGAAAGCTGTGGATACTTATATGAATGTTTGCGCATGCTTGGATTTGAAGCGCCCGCCACTGGTCAGCCCTGACGGGTGACAGCACTTTGCCACTTAAGTCACGCTTGCCAAACGCCGTTAGGTTCTCAGAAAACATACTTGTAGAGAATGGCTATCCATCTCGCCATTCACCTCCTTTCCATATCTCTGATTCATGTTTTACAGCGTTCATTTTGCATTCTGTCACAACAGATTTTCGCACAATCTGTTAACTATATCGTATTAGCGGTATATGTATTATAAAGCCACGCAATAAGCGGCATGTTTGCGGAATGGTCCTTTTAACTTGGCACAATACAGCATATGGTCGCCTTTCCTGTGCAAGTCTGCCTTGTTTTACGTTGCTGAGACATTGGTAGCAAGCAGAACAATATCGACCCTATGGACATTTGGTGTTAGATGGGTTGCGTATCGTTATGAATTACAAGGGGCTGGTAAACCACCCCATATACGTACACCCTACAATATTATCTTCATTATTGACCGTTATGCCTTTCAGCGTTCAATCTGAAAGCCTCTTTGAATTAACTAAACGTCTTCACAATACTATATTTGCAACTACTTTTGTGATGTTGTAGCGTTCCACACCCCTTTTAATTAAATCCCATTAAATCATTCAAATCCGAGTGTAACCGTCGTCGTGTTCGTTTCTCTCCGCTTGTCTCACCCTCTGTAACCGAGTCCGTCATTCTCCTAGGTAACCTACCCTCCTCCTCCTTTCGCCTCTCTTAATCGCAGTATTTATTTATTTATTTAGTGTATGGCATTACACATGGAGGAATATTTGTTTCAAATATAGAATATAAAACAAAAATAACAGTATAACAAACACGAATAAATATATAGCCTAACGTACAGTCTGGTTATCCATTCAAGGCTCAATAGTGTAGTACTGAAAAAGTCACTCAGATCACCGAGGTAGGCTCTCAATTTGCACTTCAGCACCGAAATCTATTTAGGCGGACAGCTCCGTCCATCGAGTTCATTCTTAACGTAGCCTTTATCTTATCATTTTGAATAACCTCCTACCATTGTTCCCACATGCTTTTACCAGCAATCATTCTCATTAATTCCATATTCGCTGGTTTTAACTTATGACATATACATCCTGAGTGCACCAAATTTCACTTGCGAACCGTAAAGTATTCAGACCTATGGAAATATAATTTCGTCCAGTGTCAGAAGTATTAAGTCAGCCACATACAAAATACAAATTGTATAACATGATATATAGGTCTATGTATATATATATTAATAACAACAAAACATAATTGAAAAGAAAGTTATATAAAGAAATAAGGATTAAGGTGGTGGATCTGGACAGTGTAGTGACCCCGTATCGAGCACAGCGCGTGGAGAATACAACGAAGTAAGTACCAAGGCTCAGAAAAAGTCTCAAATGCCGCTATCTTCGTAGATATTAAGCCATATAAGTGTTTAACAAACAAATTTACGTTTATCTAGTTCAAACAATTACGAACTTCTAGTTGTAGGGACTCAGTACAATGGACGTTACGTTTTAATATAAATTAACCTCCAGTAAGAAAATACGAAATATCTTACATTCATTTATGTGTAATCTCCTCGTTTCTTTGTTGTTGTTATTATTATTATTATTATTATTATTATTATTATTATTATTATTATTATTATTATTATTATTATTATTATTATTATTATTATATCCGGCTCGATAGCTAAATGGTTAGCGTGCTGGCCTTTGGTCACAGGGGTCCCGGGTTCGATTCCCGGCAGGGTCGAGAAGAATTTTAACCATAGTTGGTTAATTCCCCTGGCACGGGTACTGGGTGTATGTGTCGTCTTCATCCTCATCATGACGCGCAGGTCGCCTACGGGAGTCAAATCAAAAGATCTGCACATGGCGAGCCGAAGTCTTCGGACACATCCCGGCTCTAAAACAGTATGCCATTTCATTATTATTATTATTATTATTATTATTATTATTATTATTATTATTATTATTATTGCCGGCCCCCGTGGTGTAGGGGTAGCGTGCCTGTCTCTTACTTGCAGGCCACGGGTTCGATTCCCGCCCAGGTCAGGGATTTTTACCTGGACCTGAGGGCTGGTTCGAGGTCCACTCAGCCTACGTGATTAGAATTGAGGAGCTATTTGACGGTGAGATAGTGGCCGTGGTCTAGAAAGCCAAGAATAACGGCCGAGAGGATTCGTTCTGCTGACCACACGACACCTCGTAATCTACAGGCCTTGAGGCTGAGCAGCGGTCGCTTGGTAGGCCAAGGTCATTCAAGGGATGTAGTGCCATGGGGTTTGGTTTGAGGGTATTATTATTATTATTATTATTATTATTATTATTATTATTATCATCGTGTACTGATTAATTAGCCGGCCCCAAGCTCTAAGGGTAGTGTGCTTGCATATCACTCGGAAGCCCCGGTTTCGATTCCCGACTAGGTCAGATATTTTTATCTTGGCCTGAGGGTTGGTTATGTCCACTCAGCCTACACATAATTACAATTTAGGAGCTATCGGACGGTGAGGTGACGACTTTCGTCCAGATAAACCAAGAATAAAGGCCGAGAGGATTCATCTCACTGAGCATGCATAGTCTCGTAATCTGCAGGCCTTCGGTCTGAGAAGCGGTCGCTTGGTAGACTTTAGTGACATGGGAGATATTGATTGAAAAAAATAAGTTTAATGACAGTTTCAATCAAAGTGACCTCCGTTACTTTGGAGCCGCGCAGGTAAGCAAACACACTTTAAAGACACAGTGATTGTTAACCGTGGTGTTTCTGGATAATTTAGTACTTAACCACGCGTAGTACACAACAACGTTTATATCTGATATCCTCGTGCCGGGAATTCTAATCTGGGTAACAGCATAGTTACGGGAATGAGAGTATGTTCTGTGAAATGATATCCGCATTGAGCGAGAGTTCCACCCGAGGTCGCTCTGCCACACCGCCCACTCCAGCAGGTCATGATGCATGGCTGGCTGTCGAACATTATTCACAAGAAATGCTGTGTGCTAAAATATTTTGAGTGATGGATTCACGCGAGAAGTTGACAGTAATGAGTTGTTTCTCATGCTTTGAAGGTAGTTCTTAAGGTATATAGCATTTCTTCCCCGCAGCAATAAACTAATAATAATAATGCTATTTGTTTTACGTCCCACTAACTACGTTTTGGTCTTCGGAGATGCCGAGGTGCCGGAATTTAGTCCCGCGGGAGTTCTTTTACGTGCCAGTAAATCTACTGACACGGGGCTGACGTATTTGAGCACCTTCAAACACCACCGGACTGAGCCAGGATCGAACCTGCCACGCTGGGGTCAGAAGGCCAGCGCCTTAACCGTCTGAGCCACTCAGCCCGGCAGCAGCAATAAACTCATGCGCTTTGATTTATACAAGAAATGTTTTCTTATATTTCCATTTTAGGTTGCATCGCAAGCGTGCCTACTTAAATTTATTTATTTTTAAATGATAGATGATAGAACATATGCTATACACTTTAAATGAATCAGTATTGAATACAGGCCTTCTTCGATTAGAACTGCTGGCACTATCATGGAGCACATGTTGTCCTTAGTTTGTACAATGAACTCTTCCTATCATTTAGAAAAGCGCACTTGCTTTGATCTCCAACTCCCGTGTTAAAGGTTGTGATATCGGTAGCCTACTCAACTTCGTCGATTGGTGTTTGAAAGTGCTTAAAAGCGAGAAATTCGCGTCAGAAAGTTAAAACCAGTTCGCCTTTTTGGTGTAGTGGTTAGTGTGATTAGCTGCCACCCCCCGGAGGCCCGGGTTCGATTCCCGGCTCTGCCACGAAATTGAAAAAAACAAGTGGTACGAAGGCTGGAACGGGGTCCACTCAGCCTCTGAAGGTCAACTGAGTAGAGGTGGGTTCGTTTCCCATCTCAGCGATACTGTAAGTGGTTTTCCGAGGTTTCTCACTTCTCCAGGCAAAGGCCGGGATGGTACCTAACTTAAGGCCACGGCCGCTTCCTTCCCTCGTCCTTGTCTATCCCTTCCAATCTTCCCATCCCCCGCAAGGCCCCTGTTCAGCATAGCAGGTGAGGCCACCTGGGCGATGTACTGGTCATCCTCCCCAGTTGTATCCCCGACCCAGAGTCTGAAGCTCCAGGACACTGCCCTTGAGGCGGTATAGGTCGGATCCCTCGCTGAGTCCGAGGGAAATACCGACCCTGGAGGGTAAACAGATAAAGAAGAAGAAAAATAAGAAGTTAAAACCAAACAAGCAACCTTGCATTTTTAAATGATCATTCATGTCGTGATCACAAACACAAACCGTTGTGGGTGGGGGCTGTGGAATAACACCCACGGTATCCCCTGCCTGCCGTACGAGGAGACTAATAGGGGCCCCAGGGGTTCTTAACTTGGTAGTATCGGTTGGTGACCACTGGAATCTTAGCTGAGTTCTGACATTACTTCCAATTACTTTTTCCTAGGCTCCTCAATTTCATCTGTCATACATGACCTTTCTTGATCAACTCTTGTTCATTTCCGACCCCGACGGTATGACGTATGGAGGTCTAGGGAGTCTTTCATCTTCACACCTTTCGTGGCCCTTGTCTTTTTTTGGCCGATACTTTCATTTATCGAAGTGTCGGATCCCTTCTATATATTATCCCTCTCGTTGGTGTTAATGGAGGATGGTTGCCCAGTTGTATTTCCTCTTAAAACAATAATCGCCACCCCTGACCACCTCACAGCCACAGGAATTCACGTTTTACATGGGATCAAAACCACAAAGGCAGTTCTAATTTTTTTAAATCCTATGTGGATTGATCGGAATTCAAACGCGGCCGTCTTGGTGAAGAGCCAATGACTCTGCCACTCGACTACCAGGCCCTCAGAAAATTTATCTGCATGTTGGTATGGCGATCATTGTAGATTTAAGGGGAAACACAGCAGATAACCACTCACCCTTAATTCTGCCGAGCGAGTATAGCAGCGTACTTTGGGCTATGCAGCTGTTACGATTACCTTCGGGAGATGGTGAGTTTTCCGTGGTTTCCCATTTTCATACTGGATAAACCGTGGAGCTGTACCCCAGTTAAAACCACGATCACTTTCTTGCCATATTTAGCTCGTTCTTACCCTATCGTTACCAAAATACCTGTCTGAGTTGGTGTGATGTTAAACTACTTTCATTAAAAGAGGAAACGGAAGACGTCCAAATCTTAGGAGAATGAACTGATAAATAAAAGGCAGAGTTGTGATACACGAAGTGTTCCAAAAAGTATGGGAAGTAATCGGGGCGTGAATATTACATCCTAAAACAATAGGCAGAAGTCCTATGAATTTACTCCGTAAGGTCGATAGTTTACGAGTTATGTCTGTTTATGTTATCAGTTGGAAATGAGGGGACATTTCCAGTTAACTTTGGATTTAAAAATTCTGCCTTAAGGTCTCACATAATTTAATTACCATCTAATCACCACAAGTTCGATGATATCTGTCCTTCCTGTAAGGCCAAAATAACGTAAGATTTCGCGTTGATAATATCATGCACGATTGCCGACAGCACTCAAAAATCTGCTGTTTCGTAGTCCAAAAGCCGTCAAATGTATGACATATTTTGAATATTTCTGGTACACAAATATGGTTACAGATATTCAAAGGGGGATGTGTCATTTAGGGCTGTTACCAATAATTCCAGTACAACTGAGGAATATTTTTAACTCGTAAACGGTCGCCCTTATAAGGAATATTCATATTTGTAGGGATATTTTGTTTGGATTTGTGTGGTAGTATCCGCGACTCGATTACTTCACACATTTTTGGGGACATCCCGTACATGAAAATTTATAGACATCCTCGCAAACCTAACACTGTCAGGGAGGGAAGAGGACAAGAGTTAATCGAGGGAGGTCAGAAAAGAAGGATAAAATTGAGGAATTTTATGTCAGTAATACCAATATCAAACTTATTTAGGAGCCCCGTGGCCATCATTCCATACTCTAATGTTCAGAGGCCCTGGGGGTATTATCATGTTAAAGAATCAATCAATCAATCAATCAATCAATCAATCAATCAATCAATCAATCAACCAATCAATCAATCAATCAATCAATCAATCAATCAATCAATCAATCAATCAATCAATCAATCAATCAATCAATCAATCAATCAATCAATCAATCAATCAATCAATCAATCAATCAATCAATCAATCAATCAATCAATCAATCAATCAATCAATCAATCAATCAATCGCCCGGCGCCAGTCTGACTTCCGGTGAAATGAAAGATACGTCTATTAAATACAATTATATTTACAACTGGCCGATGATAACTAAAAAGAGGGTCGAAATGCATTGTAGTGGGCAACTGTCACGTCAGTAAATAAATAAATAAATAAATAAATAAATAAATAAATGCCTGGCTCCATGGCTAAATTATTATCGTGGGTACTTTTAGTCCAGGGGATTCTGGGTTCGATTTCTGGCTGGATCGGGGATTTTAACCTTCATTGGTTAATTCCAATGGCTTGGGATCTGGGTGTGTGTGCCGTGCCGTCTTCATCATTAGAATTCATCAAAGGTAGGGTCCCACTCTCACAGATGCGCAGGTCGCCTATATGGGGTCAAATCAAAAGACCGGCACCAGGCCTCTTTGGACGCCATACGCCATTCTTCTTCTTATTCTTCTTGTTATAAATAAAGTGAAATTAATAACAACTGGTTAACTGGTTTTGTATTTACAGCTGTTGTGTTATTAATGCTACTTATTTACTATCTGCACGGTTGACTAAATGTATATCTCGAGGTGATTATGTTTCCATATATTTGATGAATGAAAATCCACACCTGTTTCCAGTCATTCGATTGGATCAGGAATATATATTGTAGCCTTGTTATGCGTGCAGTATATGTGATAACTTTAAAAATTTCGTACACCATGTAACTTCTGCCCTAATTTTCTACGACAATGGTACTGTTATATCGAGCGTAAGATTCTCTATTCAATGTTAGGAATTTACATTCAGAAGTCGATATGTTTTGTTTATTTTACAAGTTGTTTTACGTCGCCCCGACATAGATAGGTCTTATGGCGACGGTGGGACAGGAAAGGCCTAGGAGTGGGACGGAAGCGGCCGTGGCCTTAATTGTTACATCCTCAGCATTTGCCTGGTGTGAAAATGGCAAAACGCGGAAAACCATCTTCAGGGCTGCCGACAGTTGGGTTCGAACCCACCATGTCCCGAATACTGGATACTGGCCGCACTTAAGCGCCTATAGCTATCGAGCTCGGTGAAGTCAATATGAAGCTGATGATGAAAATCTGACATATTCGACCCCTTATAGTTCTGTCCCAAAGGGCTGTAGGGCAACTGTTGTGGTAACATCTTAGATGAAGGGAGATATTTCTTATATTTTCCCACTCTAGGGGTCGGAAATGATATTTAGACAACAAAGTCACCACTTTTCCATAATTTTGGTGCAACAAACACTAAATGAAATTGTATTCGCTCACTTCTATTTGTCAGCCTGTCTATTTGTGAACGAAACGAGACGAGCATATTTTACATCGGTCAACACGTTGACTCACTACGACGGCGTTCCCAAACGTACTGAGTGCGTGTATTGAGCACTCAAAGCACGAGGCCCGCATGGAGAGAAAATGGATCATCGCCTTAAATTTGTTGTTGTCGCATTTAGCTGAGGCGTTGAATTACGTAGTGATATCATAAGACTGTATTTATCACTCATAGTTTGCCATGCTTTTCATAACCCAAATTTTCCGTGTATACTGCGGAGTGAGACTTTGTTACGTTGAGAATTTTAGAGTTTTACGGTCGAAAATTAACCAATTTTGGCATTTTACTTGTCCAATATTACTGATAGGCGTACAATGGTCTACAGGCAACATATGCTAGCGGAAACTAGGATAGATTAAGACCAAATCTGCAGTACGAATGAGCCGGCTATGGGAGTACATCAAACTGATGTAGAGCCTCCATTGCTGACCTCTTGTGAAAGTAAACAAAAACACAGGTAAGGAGTTGGAGATCAGTGGTTCGTATGAACAGTTGATTCATTGCCGTTCGTATATTATTTCTAATTAAAATACACAATAGGCCCTTTCCGTAAATAACTTTATCGGCTGTACCTACCATGTTGTTGTTAAATTTATTTTTAATTTGCTGTTGTACCCGTCGTTGTCGGTAAAATCATTTACCTTGTGTATGATACAGTTTTTGTGGTCCCATCAAGTTGCTCCTGAGAGTCTGAGGCACGTTGGTGGACATGCGGCTGTAAGCGGCTTGGCGTGACGTAAGCTGATCTCTTCCTAGATCTCACTGTCCTTGGCAGTTTTATCTTTTTGACCTGGAAACATCTTTCTTTTCGGTCCACACAAAAAAATTCTATGACGTCTCCCATCAAAACAACATGGCCCCCAAATAAGACCCCTTTTTGTCTGTACCGCGTACGAGGGTAATCGTTATAACTTCTGAACCGTCAGCCCGAATTTAAAAAACAGAGCGTCGTTTGGAAGGCCGTATTATACGTACAAAATGACTGAAAATCATTTCAGTTGGTAAAGCTGTTAGCGACGGACATATCTTTGAAAGAAAATGATTTGTGAAATTTTCGAAATATGTTCATCATGCTCAACTTTATATAAGGTAAATCCGGGACAGATGCCGCTCCGGTAGAGATGCCGCATACACTCTAGCTAAAGGTTCCCATCGTTACAGCTAGATGGCGATATGTGTGGTTTTTCAGTTTCTAAGGAAGAACTACTATCTGCGAATGTGACGAAATTTGCTCGTATATTACGCTAATTATAGCCGATATCTTGAGGCGAGTACACGTTTCCTCCTGACAAAGTTTTTCCGTGTGCTAATTTATTGTATATTAAGTTGGCTTCAAATGCTTAAATCAGGCGTTTTTAGTACAGTAGACGTCAGAAGCATAACTGTAGTTGAGAGTAAGCTAATTTTGGGCCATGATAGCCTTGAGGTATGACAAGAGGAGGGTGCGGCGCCTCTCCCTGATAGTTGGGAGAGTTGCCGCACAACAATCCGGCTGAGACGCCTCATTGCTATCAGATTCTACAAGCGATCTGGAAACATTCAACACTATTCAGAGTGTACCGGTATTTTATTCGAATATTTTATCGTCTCACGATTTTTAATATACATAATCTATTTTTACTGATTTCATTGGTAACATTATTTTATTATATAAAATTATATTATTTTCAGAAATAAAAATTTGCGACATGCCTGCTCAGTATAAAAGTAAGGGCACTGTTAAAAGACCTCAATAGACAGAGGAAAATTTAAGAGAGGCTGTTAAAAGACAAAGCCAAGGAAATACTGATCAGGGAGGCAGAATCATACTACAGAATAATGACGGAACGAACACTGAAACTTAGAATGCAGTCAGGAAATCTGGAAAAAGGCTCTCTGGGTCCAGCAGGTACAGCTACTTCAATAATCACCGAAGTCAAAAGGATATTAAAAAAAGGATGACTGTATCTAGTGTTTGAGTTACAAACAGTGGCTGCATGAATCTTGCTCCACATATAACGACTATTGCAGCAAGATTGCTAGAGAACAAAGTTTTAAGAAACAATCTGTAAAAACTTGTAAGAGGATAAACATCAGTTTTTTATCAAGAATCCTGCCTTAGACATGTTTTCATATTACTATGTCAGGACAGAATTATATTCATTATGATTTTGATGTTTCCTTTATATAACAGGACGACCCCGTGGTGTAGGGATAGCGTGCCTGCCTCTGACCCGGAGGCCCCGGGTTCGATTTCCGGCCAGGTCAGGGATATTTCTCTTGACCTGAGGGCTGGTTCGAGGTCCACTCAGCCTACGTGATTAGAATTGAGGAGTTATCTGACGCTGAGATGGCGGCCCCGGTCTCGGAAGCCCAGAATAACGGCCAAGAGGATGCGTTGTGCTGACCACAGGCCCCTCGTAATCTGCAGGCCTTCGGGCTAAACAGCGGTCGCTTGGCAGGCCTGAGCTCTTTCAAGGGCGTTAAATGCCGTGGGGTTTTATATAACACAGTGAAGAATCCATTGCATATGCACATTCATAGTAAATCGAAATTAAAATATGATTAATTTAATGTTGTAAATTATCAGATAGATACTTTTACCATTGAATGATTATATTATATGGATATAATTGTCTTGTAGTACGTTCTAGTGTTCGGTTATATTAAAGTTGAAGAAATAGGCTTAAATTTGATTTTGTCAGTAATTATTTTACTTGCGGCATCTCTCCCGAGCAAAGTCGGCATCTATACCGGGATCCAGGGAGAGACGCCGCTGATGCAACAATATCTTTGTTCCCTCCTTTTTCCCATTTACTTTCAATTACCAATATTTTCTTCATCTCTGATCAAACGTACATGTTTTCAAATTATGCTCAATGAATTTGCAACAATGTTTAAAGTAAATATACCGAGATATAACAAAAGACATAAAAAGTGCGGCAACTCTACCGGAATTACCCTACAACAATAAAGCAAGCTAAATCGTCCGATTACACCACCATTGATAAGAGGACTACGTTTCGAACTGAATAAGACCAAAACTGCTCTGCAGGACCAATATTGAGTGTAATCACTAAACCTTATGTGTCATCTTTCTCATATCATAACCCTGTATGTAATAAATATTTGGAGTGCTAGCTTTCTGATTCCAACATGGCAACTTGGCGGGTTCGATTCTGGCTTAGTCCGGTGGTATTTGAAAGTGCACAAATACATTAGCCTCGTGTCGGTAAATTTACTGGCAAGTAAAAGAACTCCTGCGGGAAAAAATTCCTCTCCCTCTGCGTCTCCGAAAAATGCCAGAAAAGTAGTTAGTGGGACGTAAATTCAACAACATTAATGAATTTAATAAATATTTGTTAAAATAATGTAAGTTGAAGTAAAGAAATAACGAATGGAGCATATAGCAATAAAGAAAATATAAATCTGTGTTGAAATAAAGAATAAAATATTTCAGTTTAGATTATTTCACGCCTTTAAAGTTGACGGACTGACACTGTCCTTGCCGGTTTTTTGCATTATTGCCGCTCTTCATTTGATCTGTTCCTTCCAGTATAAAAAAATCAATGATCAGGTTAATTAATATTTAAAAAGTAGACTACAGAGAGATACACAGAGCCTTTAAACGTTGCCAGGATAATTTCCGTTGCAACTCCCTATGCAGTCTGGCTGACGGGGGCTTCTGCGCATGCGCACTACGCCTTGCCTGGTTATTCCTGAGCAGCAAACATAGTGCTAACTGTTATGCCTTTCACGTTTTCGTTTGACAAAGTGTCGGAAGTGATGCAAATATGAGGAATAGTTGACAGTAGTTCGTTTTGTTACCTTCATAGTATGAGGGTAATTGTAATGGCAAAAAACAAAACACGAAATGACCGTACATAGTGGGGAACGAAATTTACTTCAAGTGCGTGCGTTACGAAACGTTTTGATGAGGAAATAACACAGAAACTCTTTGATAAAACCCTAACAAACCGGATTGTTAGGCCAGCTAAATACTGCGGCGTTTCGGTGAAAATGAACCAGTGTATTAGGAAACAATGAGATAATTCTGTAGAAGGTAGTTTATTACCTACAGATTAATCATCAGATATTTATTATGATTATTATGATTATGATTATGATTATTATTATTATTATTATTATTATTATTATTATTATTATTATTATTATTATTATTTTCTAATGTTAAATTATAATGTTTTTTAGCGGAATATGTGGGGTGGGTTTTTGTTGTGTAGTAGTGTCACGAGTCGCGCGAAATCGCCATTCTGTCCATATAAATGCGTCACGTTTCACCCTGATTGTTAGAGGAGTAATCAGCATATCAGTATTGTATTTCAGCCCTTCTGCAAAAAATTTCAAATTCCACAGCCTGTTTCTAGTCATTCGACCGGGTAAGAAATGGAATGAATGCAGCCCTTATTTAGCGGCGAGGATAGGAGCTGTGCCGGCTGCTGAAGCCTGTTGCACTCCTTTGGGACAATGCTTCATGACCAACGGATGAAATGAAAGATACTGGAGAGTGTGACAGGAAAATTGGGAGTACCCGAGGAAAAAATGTCCCGTCTCCGCTTTGTCCAGCACAAATATCACATGGAGTGACCGGGATTTGAACCACGGAACCCAGTGATGAGAGGCCGGCGCGCTGCCGCCTGAGCCACGGAGGCTTGCAAAAAGTACCCCGTCGAAACTTCTGTTTGGACATAGAAAACAAACTATTGGCAAGCATGATTAACATTTCGAAACTTGGCATACACCCTTGTTCATCATCATTTGATCTTAGAAACTGCGTTTTCCTTCATAACCGAAATGCATTATTATTTCTAGTAATATTACTTGTCTATAGCTTTAGAGCCGCTGAAATCCAGTTCATCATCATCATCATCTGTTTACCCTCCAGGTTCGGTTTTACCCTCGGACTTAGCGAGGGATCCCACCTCTACCGCCTCAAGGGCAGTGTCCTGGAGCTTCAGACTCTTGGTCGGGGGATACAACTGGGGAGTATGACCAGTACCACGCCCAGGCGGCCTCACCTGCTATGCTGAACAGGGGCCTTGTGGAGGGATGGGAAGATTGGAAGGGATAGGCAAGGAAGCGGCCATGGCCTTAAGTGAGGTACCATCCCGGCATTCGCCTGGAGGAGAAGTGGGAAACCACTTCCAGGATGGCTGAGGTGGGAATCGAACCCACCTCTACTCAGTTGACCTTCCGAAGCTGAGTGGACCCCGTTCCAGCCCTCGTGCCACTTTTCAAATTTCGTGGCAGAGCCGGGAATCGAACCCGGGCCTCCGGGGGTGGCAGCTAATCACGCTAACCACTACACCACAGAGGCGGACTGAAATCCAGTTATCACGAAAATCTGTTCAGAAGTGAAGAAAATGGAACAGTTTTAAAATGAGCTTGCATCATTCTGTTTCACCGCGAGATTGCAAAGGACATCATGACTAATGTTTTAGCGGTGTGTTTGTTTGTTTGTTTGTTTGTATGCAACAGAGAAACAGACAAATAGAAAAAGAGACAAATAGACTTTGAACCGGACATAGCTTATCAGTTTCCTCTCCGGTGTAAAAATCACGTATTAGGACAATATTCAACAAGTATTTACAGAAAGATGATTTTTATATAACCAATATGTGATGATCAGATATGCCTTACGTCTGCACACTGGAATCTTTCTTGAAATCGTTTTTCTTTGAACTTTACGAACTGAGTCAAAACTTATGAATTGTATGCCTAAAACACCCAGTGCCGTTGAAAACGCACGAAGCATAGTACCCTTTATGACTAATTACAGAATTAAGAATAGAACAAAACCCACACACTTGGGAATATGTGAAATACGACTGCAACATCGGACACCTATACAAGGTCAGTTATCAGGAATATTCGCGTATACAAAACAAAGGCTGGCGTCAGGGAACGAAACGTGTTGACATGCCGGGCCATCCCCTTCCCGTGCGCGGCGAACGAGCGGGGAGCTCAGGTATAGGAAAAAACACCGCGCGCCGGAATAAATCATGCCTGATCACGGTATATCGTCACTGAGCGAGCAATACCGCGTATCTCACAATGCTCTTCCTATCCATTACTGGTCAGGCCTCCCAGGCATATATCGATATGCAGTCCATCAGAACAATTTCCATTGTGTTCAAATTCCTATGTTATTGTGTAAAGGAAAATGAACATAACCGTACTGCACTATAGGAATGTGTGTTTGCATGACGTATTCACGCACTTCTATAGTATCACGTATGTAAGCTTCATTTTCCTTTTGCACATTAGCATAGGAAAATAAACACAACAAAGATTGTTCCAACAAACCGCATAGGCCTATCCACATGTGGCTGGGAGGCGTGACATGCCTTAAGGAAAACAATGGATAAAAGTA
The DNA here is from genome assembly GCF_040414725.1 of Anabrus simplex. Taxonomy (NCBI): domain Eukaryota; kingdom Metazoa; phylum Arthropoda; class Insecta; order Orthoptera; family Tettigoniidae; genus Anabrus; species Anabrus simplex. Next base: position 193,851,462 of record NC_090271.1, on the reverse strand, counting down.
TTATAGACATGATAATAAGCTACAATTCATGTCTACGATTACGGGCCGTGAAAGCATCAATCTTAGGAAGAGTATTGTCAGATACGTGGTATTGCTCGTACAGCGACGATATATACTCTAGATTTAATTTCAGTGCTATACCAGCGTAAGCAGGCCTTGTCACAAGTATATCTCCAGTTGCAGTGTATCTAATAACAATAACAATAGACCGTAATAATAATAATAATAATGAAATGAAATGAAATGTCGTATGGCGTTTATTGCCGGGTTATCCCAGGACGGGTTCGGCTCGCCAGATGCAGGTCTTTCTATTTGACACCCATAGGTGACCTGCGCGTCGTGATAAGGATGAAATGATGATGAAGACAACACATACACCCAGCCCCCGTGCCGTAGGAATTAACAATTAAGGTTAAAATCCCCGACCCGGCCGGGAATCGAACCCGGGACCCTCTGAACCGAAGGCCAGTACGCTGACCGTTCAGCCAACGAGTCGGACATAATAATAATAATAATAATAATAATAATAACAATAATAATAATAATAATAATAATAATCCCATGTAGGAAACTCAATTGTTACCCTCGGAGAAAGATTGTAAACAAATGCAGTCGAATGCGTGGATGGCATTTGAAATACATTACTGGAATTAGTTCCAAATTGAAGCCCAACAAATATAAATCTACAGTATATACCATCATACCTTCTTCTTCTTCTTCTTAATCTGTTTACCCTCCAGGGTTGGCTTTCCCCTCGAACTCAGCGAGGGATCCCACCTCTACCTCCTCAAGGGCAGTGTCCTGGAGCTTGAGACATTGGGTCGGGGATACAAGTGGGGAGAATGACCAATACCATCATATCTTACACAGAAATATCTCACATTATTTTGAGTATCTGCGTGAATAAATGAGAGATGTGATAAGCTGCTAGTCATATATCCAATTTATCTTCTTTGTTTTCAATGCGCTTGACCAAGCCATGGCGCTATTTCAAGGTAAATGCTGAATTTGAACAACATTCTATAGTAAGCCTCTTTTATCTGGGCTCAGTCATTTTCCAGGAAGCTTGCTGTATTTGTAATTGAATGTGACAATTCATTCACAAACATAACACCGGAATGTGCGCCAAGAATGTTCACCTTGGCAGCATCTTGAGAGAGAGAACGAGTCACGGGGAGATCACAGAAGTATCAATGGGTGGCTAAACTTGTAGTTTTTCGAAGAATTGTGAATTGCATCTTGGCAATATACATACACACATACATACATACATACATACATACATACATACATACATATGGGGCATTACATGTGAAATAAAACAGCAAAAGAAATTATTTTTTAACATTTTAAAGTAAGATTTTAGAAAAGTAAAGTGGTCGGATATATTCATTTCTGCGCAATTCCAGATTCCAGATTCCAGATTCCAGATTCCTCTGTTCAAGAGTATTCATTATATTAAATGTGCAATTTCTCCGAAAATCAGCTTTTTGCAGAACAAATCCTGTATTGTGAGCAAACTATCTAAGATAGTGCCTTCATTTCTATAAAGTTATAGAGATAATAATAGAGGCTAGACAGGATGAACCGAAATTCGCGCACTCGGGCATCGCAGCGCGACTCGTCATATGCCAGCAATAAAAAAAGAAGTCTCTCACAAAAGTTCTTCCTGCGAGTATATCCGGCAGAGAAAGGACGTTGGAGAGTGGCAATGTGGCAACACTGTAACCACATGTAGGGTAACTACGTCTGTCAGCACATATTAGGCGTGCTGTACAGTTGGTGCAGTGGATAGAGTTTTGGATTAGCATGCAGGAGGGTGAGGGGTCGATCCTGGGCTGAGGCGTATTTCGTTGGTCAGCTTTGAAAGACGCCCTTTCCACGTCGTGGGCGAGCATTTATTCGCTGTTGACGATTAAGATGCCAGATACCATACCACCTGGACTGTATATATGTATGTTCAGTCATCAGCCCTAAGGCTGGTTGGATCCTCAACAGCTCCGCTATACTGTCATAGATGGCCTAGGCATCACTGAAGAGGCGTACTAGAGAAATGAGGAGTGAGGTAGTTTCCCGTTGCTTTCCTCACCTAGCCAGAAGTTGCTATTACATATCAGTCTGCCAAGTCTCAACAGCTCCGCCATACTGTCATAGATGGCCTAGGCATTACTGAAGAGGCGTACTAGGGAAATGAGGAGTGAGGTAGTTTCCCGTTGCTTTCCTCACCTAGCCAGAAGTTGCTATTACATATCAGTCTACCAAGCCCACTGAAAAGCATACACCAACAGACCCTATGAGCAACATTTTCACACCATTCATAGCAGGGACTGGCTGCATAAGGAATGGCATTACTAGCATCGCTCATACCTCAGTCACTTTAATATTGTCAAGGCCAAGGGTAAGACAGAGACAGATCAGTGAAAGTAAAAAAAAAAAAAAAAAAAGCTCTAGCCTATACCAGAAGACTTAGTGCACTGTAAACACCAGGTCCTGCCAGCAAAGAACTACATTTACGAAATAAAAATTATACGCCTCAACCCAGGATCGACCCCTCGACCTCCTGCATGCTAACCCAAAATTCTATCTACTGCACCAGCTGTACAGCACGACAAATATGTGCTGACAGAGTTAGTTACCATATATGTGGTACATTGTCGCTGACAGAGTTAGTTACCCTGCATGTGGTACGTTGTTGCCAGATTGCCACTTTTCAACGTCCTTTTTCTGCCGGATATACTCGCAGGACGAACTTTTGTGAGATAATTTTTTTATTGCTGGCATGTGAGAAGTCGCGCTGCGACGCCCGAGTGCGCGAATTTCGGTTCATTCTGTATAATTCAATAATAACTGCCATAGTAACTTCCTTAATAACTTGTTCCAGAAACATTTTTTTTAAGTTTATCTACTTCACCACATTAAGGAAAATATCTTGAAAGTCATTACATGTCTGCCTGTGTGGTGTAGTGGTTAGTGTGATTAGCTGCCACCCCCGGAGGCCAGGGTTCGATTCCCGGCTCTGCCACAAAATTTGAAAAGTGATACGCGGGCTGGAACGTGGTCCACTCAGCCTCGGGAGGTCAACTGAGTAGAGGTGGGTTCGATTCCCACCTCAGCCATCCTGGAAGTGGTTTTCAGTGGTTTCGCACTTCTCCTCCAGGAAAATGCCGGGATGGTATCTAACTTAATGCCACGGCCGCTTCCTTCCCTCTTCCTTGTATATCCCTTCCAATCTTCCCATCCCCCCCACGCAAGGCCCCCGTTCAGCATAGCAGGTGAGGCCGCCTGGTCGAGGTACTGGTCATTCTCCCCAGTTGTAACCCCCGACCCAATGTCTCACGCTCCAGGACACTGCCCTTGAGGCGGTGGAGGTGGGATCCCTCGTTGAGTCCGAGGGAAAAACCAACCCTGGAGGGTAAACAGATTAAGAAAGAAGTCATTACAGTTTGAATATAAAACCTCATTCATTTTTCTATCCCTAGGGATGATTGAAAATGGGCCTAGAAATTAAAAAAAATATCACATGACAAATGACAGTGCAAAATATGATTTCACTTGGTTGACCAGAGTGCAGACCTCCACTCCTCGATTTGGAGCAATAGCGCTGTCTCTCTCTTTCCCCACGCCTGTCTCGCTCGCTCCCCCCTGTCTCCCTCTTCCTCATTTGCTGCGTAACGCTCCAAATCCGAGCCGAATTGATCCGAGTTGAGCCGAGCTTAGTCGAGTAGCCCAGAGACGAAGCGTTGGTACGAGCCGTGCCGAGCGGGAGCGATGCACAGTGCACGGAGCTCTTGCGCCTCGATTTGCACGCGTGAGATTTTGGGCGTTTGAGAGGCCCTGCTTTAGAGTCTTCTTGTAATTGTGTGGAAGTGAATTTATTTGTTCATTTTTCGAAACTCGTGCCTGAACTTACGCAACACTATACGACCCGTAATTTTTGCGCAATTCAGTTAAAGCCGCTCTGCAATGCTAACTGCTTATTGCTGTACGTGCTGCTTGTGTAAGATGGAACTCTTTATGATGTTTTAAATTCGTGTAACATTCAAGGAGTCATAAATTTGACAAAGCAGATTTATTCAACACCCAAAAATATAAGCATTTATTAGTTTAAATATATCTTTCCATCATGGAATAAAATAAATTTAAAATAATGTTAAAGATTATCTCAATAATGTCTTACACAAAACACATGATTTACGTATCACTAAAATCCTATATGATAGGTGTGAATATAAAACCTCATTCATTTTTCTATCCCTAGGGATGATTGAAAATGGGCCTAGAAATTAAAAAAAAATCACATGAAAAATTTAACGAAATGTTTTATGAGTGTTATAACAGAAAAATGTCTGTCTGTTAGATCATCAGCACACAGGCTGGTTGGATCCTCAAATAGCACTACCAAAAGCTATGCAGTTATAGGGAAACCGCAAAAACCAATGGCAGAGCCCAAATGAGGCATACTAGGCAAGAGGAGGAGTGAGGTAGTTTGCCATTGCTTTCCTCACTGGACCAGAAGGTGCTACTACAGCACGACTGATCCTATCAACACCTTTCATAACACTTGACACTAGATGTGCTCCAAATGTCATTACTCAACACCACCCTACCCCCAGCATCTTCCATATAGTCACAGCCATGAATGAGACTGGGACTTCGGTGGAAGCTACACTTTGCTCTGGCCTGTGCCAAGAGACGGATACAAAAATACTGCATCCATCAAGAAATGGCAACAGGAAAGTATTATTTACATATTCTTGATTCTGGAGCCATTTCTTACATTTATTTTCAAATGTTCACAATTAAGAAAGCTCAGGTTGATTTTAAGCAATTTTTGTTCGAAATTACCGGCAATATTTCATATATATACCGAGACGGCTGCGTAGACGTAAGCTTACATTAGGGAGATGGTGGATCTGAACCACACCGTTGGTAATTTGGAGATGATCATCCGTAATTTTCCCATTTCATAAAATGCAAATTGCTATATACCGGTACCTGCTTATTGAGTAGCTACGTGCTGGTGTAAGTTCAGCTTCATTCAATGAAATATACTGCTTCATGGTTTGCATGCATGGTGGCCTTTAATCAAAGCGGTCCCGTGTTTGATTCCCGGTCACGTCGGAATTCTAAATTTCATTACTTAATTCTTCTGGATGGGTATTTGCGCCGTCTTCAGAATCAAAATTCGTCATCCCCACAGACGCGCGGGTCACCTATACGGCGTCAATTCGAAAGACCTGCACTAGGCCTTTTCGGGGGCCACATGTCATTATGTCATTATATTTCATATTCGAATTATTTTTAGACTCTGTACTCATTATTCAACGAAGTTTTCAGAAAAAAATATTTGAATGATAACTCTTGCTATAGGAACATAGGTACGGATTTATGTGCCTTATCAAAGTAGTTTCTATAAAGTGGATTTTGTACTGCTTTCAAGTACCTTTGTTTGATGTAATAAAGCGATGTTTATTTACTTTTATCTGTGCCATATGAACTTGTAGAACTCAAAGAGAGGTCATTCACTAGTAGAGAACTTTGAAAAATAAAATACGTCATATCAAGTGAGCCATAAAGTTCGCCGCTTGAATGCAGCTGTAACAAACACAGCCAAGGATGCAGAATAAAATTTTATGAATCCAGCGAATGCAGTTCAGTTACTGTAATTTGTTTCTAAGATAGTAGTCATTAGCAATAAAGGAGAGAGTGGATGATGATGGAATCAGTCGGAAGGCATCATAATCATCAGGTCATTGCCGTCTTCCGACTTCACGTTGCCATCCTTTCTTAGGATGGTTCATATCTTTGTTTTATTTTTTAAAAGTTGCTTTACGTCGCACCAACACAGACAGATATTATGGAGAAGATGGAAGGGAAAGGCTCGCATCCGGGAGATAGTGGGTTCGAACCCCATTGTTGGCAGTTCTGAAGATGGTTTCCCGTGGTTTCCCATTTTCACACCAGGAAAATGCTGGAGCTGTACCTTAATTAAGACCGCGGCCGCTTAGTTCCCATTCCTAGGCCTTTCCTGTCCCATCGTCGCCATAAGACCTATCTGTGTCGGTGCGACGTAAAACAAATAGCAAAAAAAGAGAAAAAGATGCACCAGCAGAATCTAGAATATCGGTTATTCAGTTTGCGGAATTTCAATCGTTAATGAGTTTGGGAACTTAAGGGCCATCATACATTGCTGTTTTAATTTTTCCATACTCCTTCAGGAAAACAATCTAGAAATATACTCGTTCAGCGTCCTAAAAATTGCTTCGTCAGCCCTACTTTATAACGAACGCAGAGAGAATAATTTTTGAGTTGTTAATAGAAAAGATAGAAAATGGAAGATTTTTCAAACATTTGCATGAATGAAAATGCATGAGATGACGGAATGAGGTTGATAAATATATTGTTTTTGTGTAAAAATCATAAACTCTGAATCCTCTATCTCAAAACGAAAGACCAATTCGACAAAATTACAGTCATATCTGAATTCCGCCTCGCGAAAATACACGAAATTACTTCAAACATCCTAGACAAGGAAAAATAACTTTTGTATTGTTGAGCTGTGTCACCGAGCAAGTGGCGCGCGTGTTAACGCGCTACGGCTGTGGAGCCAGGCTGTGCATTAGGGGGACGCGTGGGTTCGCACCGTCGACTGTCCTAGAATGGTTTACTGCGGTTGGCCATTTTCACGTCCAGAAAAAAGACGGGATAGTCCATATCCATAGGCCACAGAAGTGGGAAACCATGGAAAACCACTTTCAGGATGGCTGAGGTGGGAATCGAACCCACTTCCACTCAGCTGACCTCCCGAGGCTGAGTTGACCCCGTTCCAGCCCTCGTACCACTTTTCAAATTTCGTGGCAGAGCCGGGAATCGAATAATAATAATAATAATGTCTGCATCTGTGGTGTAGTGGTTAGTGTGATTAGCTGCCACCCCCGGAGGCCCGGGTTCGATTCCCGGCTCTGCCACGAAATTTGAAAACTGGTACGAGGGCTGGAACGGGGTCAACTCAGCCTCGGGAGGTCAACTGAGTGGAAGTGGGTTCGATTCCCACATCAGCCATCCTGAAAGTGGTTTTCCATGGTTTCCCACTTCTCCAGGCAAATGCCGGGATGGTACCTAACTTAAGGCCACGGCCGCTTCCTTCCCTCTTCCTTGTCTATCCCTTCCAATCTTTCCATCCCCCTGCAAGGCCTCTGTTCAACATATGAAATGAGGCCGCCTGGGCGAGGTACTGGTCATTCTCCCCAGTTGTATCTCCCGACCCAGAGTCTGAAGCTCCAGGACACTGCCCTTGAGGCGGTAGAGGTGGGATCCCTCGCTGAGTCCGAGGGAAAAACCGACCCTGGAGGGTAAGCAGATTAAGAAAGAAATAATAATAATAATAATAATAATAATAATAATAATAATAATAATAATAATAATAATAATAATAATATTTCTATCTTAATCTGTTTACCCTCCAGCGTTGGATTTTCCCTCAGACTCAGTGAACGATCTCAAGGGTAGTGTTCTGGAGCGTGACACTTTGGGGTAGGGGATACAACTGGAAAGGAGGAACAGTACCTCGTCCAGGCGGCCTCATCTGCTATGCTGAACAGAGGCCTTGTGGGGGATGGGAAAATTGGAAAAGATAGATAAGGAAGTGTGAAGGAAGTGGCTGTGGGCTTAAGTTAGGTACCATCCCGGGATTTATCTGGAGAAGATGCGGAAAACCACGGAAAACCATTTCCAGGATGGCTGAGGTCGGAATCGAACCCACCTTCCTCCTCAGTTGACCTCCCGAAGCTGGTGTACCCTTGTTCCAGCCTTCATACCACATTTCAAATGTCGTGGCAGAGCCGGGAATCGAACCTTGGCCTCCGGGGATAGCAGTTAATCATGCTAACCACTACACCACAGAGGAGGGCATAATAATAATAATAATAATAATAATAATAATAATAATAATAATAATAATAATAATAGACTATTAATGTATTTTAGAGAGAAAGCACATATGTCTGCCTCATTGTAAGGGCATTGCTATTCTCTTACAAACGTTCTTCTTATAAGAAAACACACATGATACCTCTTTTTTCTATTTGCTTTTCGTCGCACTGACGTAGATAGGTCTTATGGCGACGATGGGATAGGAAAGGGATAGGAGTTGGAATGAAGTGGCCGTGGCCTTAATTAAGGTGCAGCCCCTAAATTTGCCTGGTGTGAAAATTTGAAACCACGGAAAACCATCTTCAGGGCTGCCGACAGTGGTATTCGAACCCACTATCTCCCGGATGTAGCTCACAGCCACGTGCCCCTGGCCGCACTGCCAACTCGCCCGGTAAGCTGCAAATCTAGCGACTTTTAAAACAATATTCATTTGATGACAAACCTAGCCACTTCAATTTGTTTTCAATTTTAGAAACTGATTACATTACAATTTAAAATGTCATCTTTTTCTCAATAAAATCGGGAAGTCCTGTTTTGTTATCATCCTTTTAGATCTTGCTGCAACGAAGCAGTTTTTCCGCCTACGTGCCATCATGTCCTCTGCGTTCTCTCGTCAGGGGAGTCCCTGATCCAACAGCCAACCAATTGAAATTGCCAGTGACGAATTAATGTATAGATGATATGTGAGATATTGCTGTCGTTATCACGAGACGAGTGTCAGTTATATCAGTGGTTAATTTCGGAACTTATATGTGGCGTTTATTCCACTGTATTGTACTTACATTTTTTGTAAGCATTACGAAGAAAATGAACTGATTTCTTTTGTTTCTTATAGTAACAGGTCATTTTATTTCGGAAACCGCATATGTCCATGATCTTCAAGATCCTTCGCTACTCTTAGATAAAAGTATAACTTTAAAAGAAGTTCAGAAATATCACTAGGTATCTCATAAATTCATTGTATAAAACCAGAAAAAAGATCAAAAATCACAATCTGCAGACAGTTTTTTCTACTTTTCCTAAAACGGGTAGTAATGGCAAGTATTGTTTCGGTGTTACCCGATTCAGTTTTTCTCTGTAATTGATGTTGGAGGTGCTTTTCCGGTATTGAGGGTCACTGAGGTTGTTCTAATGACCAAGACAGGCGTACGGTGACCTTATGACATGCCACTCCTGAACGTAAACGAAACTCAACTATTTTGCACTCCCTGCACACTGTGTCTAACGAGACATCCATCCCACTTCGAGGTCAGGAAGGCACAATGTTACTGATATCGTTGAAAGCACCACGGAGCACCTTGTTTGTGTACGCAATATTAGCTCGTAATAGAAAACATTGTCCACCTCTGTGGTGTAGTGGTTGGTGTGATTAGCTGCCACACCCGGAGGCCCGGGTTCGATTCCCGGCACTGACACGAGATTTGAACAGTGGTACGAAGACTCGAACGGTATACACTCAGCCTTGGGAGGTCAAGTTAGTTGAGGGGTTCGATTCCCGCTTCAGCCATCCTCGAAGTGGTATCCCGGGGTTTCTCACTTTTGCCCCAGGAAATTGCCGGGATTGTACCTAACTTATGGCCACGGCCGTTTCCTTTAATCTTACTTTCCTATCCCTTTCAATCTTCACGACAGAAGGTGAGGCCACCTGGGCGAGGTACTGAGCCTCCTTCCCAGTTGTAGCCCCAACCATTTGTCTCACGCTCCAGGAGGTTTGCGCTTGAGGCGGTAGATGTGGTATTCCTCGCTGAGTCCGGGGGAAAACAATCCGTGGACGGTGAACGGATGAAATAATAATAATAATAATAATAATAATAATAATAATAATAATAATAATAATAATAATAATAATAATAATAATAATAATAATAATAATTTAAAAAAGGGACAAACAAAAGGTTGATAACTATAGAGGCATCTCTCTTATGCAAATTGCATACAAGGTATTCTCAAAAATATTGCTGAATTGAGTAGAAACATCACTTGACCAGCACCTGGGTGAGTATCAAGCTGGATTTTGAAAATGTAGGTCTTGTTCAGAACAAATATTTAACTTAAAATCCATAATTCGCTATAGGATATTGAATTCAAAAGACATTGTTGTGACTTTGTAGATTTTTAAAAAGGTCTTTTACTCGGTTTATAGAGAAACCATAGATAAAAAAATTCGTGAATTTGGAGTGAAATCTAAATTGGCAAACCTAATACGAGAAACCATTACTGACAGAATTTCAAAGGTGAAATTTATGGGTGAGATATCAAAACCTATTAAGACAAGTAGAGGGGTACGGCAAGGTGACGGTTTGTCACCCCTTCTAAACAACTGTGTTCTAGAGAAAATTTTAAGAATTTGGAACGTAAAGTTTAAAGAGCATAACATTTTGCCGGTAACTTTGGGGAGAAAAAACAAAGGCATTGGAATAAATTGTCTGGCATTTGCAGACGTTTTTAGCTATATTGTCAGAAATCCTAACAAGTGCAATAACACAAATCAATCTCTTGGAAGAAATAGCCAACAAGACAGATTTGAGAATCTCCGTAGGAAAAACAAAATTTATTACAAACATCAAGAATGCTCCAAAATTGTTGGCAACACATATTGGTCCAGTGGAAAGAGTAACGAAATTCAAATATCTGGGGCAAGTAAGGGTACACAAGATGGAAAGAGCATATGGTATCACAAATAATTTTTATAACAAAAAGTGTCTATCTAAAAGTCTTAAAATAAGGCACTACACTACAGTGGTGAAACCGGAATGCTTATATGCAAGTGAATGCCTGGTACTAAACTATAGATTAGGTAAAGTAAGGTACTAGAAAGGAGAATCATGAGGAAAATTTTAGGCCCTGTGAAAACAACAGAAGTATGAAAATTAAGATCGAATGATGAAATATACAGGAACATAGAAAACATAACAGAAACCATAAGAAAAAGGAGATTGCAATTTTTTGGACATATTTACAGAATGGATGATTCCAGATTAACAAAAAGGATTTTCAAGTACCTTTGGGACAAAAAGGCAACAACTAGCTGGATTCAAGAAGTAAAGAAAGATTTATAAAGAAATAATATAAGAGAAGAAGGAACTATGGACAGAGAAATTTTTAGAAAGAGGGTAGTAAGTATGGAAGGATTCCAAGGAGGATTGAACAAGAATCCTGGTGCGAAGTGGTCCGAGGACAGAAGGAAACAGCATAGTGCAAGGATGAAAAAATATTGGAAGGAGCGGAGGGGAAAACAACAAAGTATGAACTGAATTGAAATTGGCACGTGGTCCTTAGCAGGCCTCATCAATAATAATAATAATAATAATAATAATAATAATAATAATAATAATAATAATAATAATAGAAAACATTGTCCACAGGATAGCGATGATAATTTTACCTTTAGGTGGCGTGGAAGGATTCCGTGTCAAAGTGGAAATACTAGCTTATTTAGGGTACAATATATGCAAGCAAATAGGCCCTAAAAAGAGCTAAATATGACCCAAAAATGTAAAATATGACTTAAGCATATTAGCGATAATACATCAGATACACTTAATCATGCAAAGTGACAGAGCTACAGTCGGTAGGTTAAAATTTTGTACATTCATTCAGGATCAGTCCACAGGCGCAGTTTCCCTAAAAAAAGCGCAAACAAGCGAAGTATTAGCATGCTTTTTAGTATCTCCAGCCGTACGTTCGTACAGTACCCCCTGTTTCACGGAATAATGTTTTTTAAATCTGCTTCCTCCCTGTTTCGGGAAAAGAAAGAAAAATACATCTACTACAGTATTTTGAAATCCTATATTTGAAATGCTTTGTTTGGAACTCGACACAGATAACATGTACTTACCTGGTTAAAAAGACGCCTCAGAATAAACGAAAATGCTCAAAATATGACCAAATATGACCTTATATCACAAAAATGAGTAAAATATGACCATATATGACCTTATATCACTAAAATGAGTAAAATAGACCAAATATGACCTTATATAACTAAAATGCTAAAAATATGACCAAATATAACCTTATATCACTAAAATGAGTAAAATATGACCAAATATGACCTTATATCACTAAAATGAGTAAAATATGACCAAATATGAACTTATATCACTAAAATGAGTAAAATATGACCAAACCAATAAAAATGACCGAAATATGCATTTATATGCAATTCCAAGTTGCTTTAAACTGGGCCAGGAATCGATCACTCACAGTTAATTTTCAGTTTTCGTGTAAAATTTCGTCACATCACATATCACGGCGTGATCATTAGCAGAGTTAAAAAGCACACTTTCAACGTGCACTATGGATATTGTATAGTAGTTTCCTCTGTGGATTAGTGGCAGATTGTTGGTCTGCGGAATCCTGGGAGGGGTAGTCGTATTTTAGAAAGACAGAAATAAGTCCATCTGACACTACATGTCGTACAATGTCGGCATGTAAGAGTTCTCACGTGACACATTTGGTGTTTAACCGACAAAGTTAATTAAAACTCGGCCATAGATCGCCCAACAGAATAACGGCTTCTCTGCCATTCGGTACAGTAAATCAGAACGTCGAAATTCACATTATTGCAACCTTAATGGCGTCAAATGAACATATTTGAGACACAGTAGCTGAGACCATACGATTATTATAATAATAATAATTATTATTATTATTATTATTATTATTATTATTATTATTATTATTATTATTATTATTATTATTATTATTACGGGGTTACCCGTGGACCAGCAGAGGTGAAAGAAGGTGCCGGGGTGAATGGGTCTAACTACTATGTCCAGAAAGAATGTAAACTGAAATGGAAGGTTATATTTTCAAAAAGCAACAAGTTAATAAATTCTCACTTAGTGAAATACAATGACAAGCAATTTTGAAACGAGACTTATAAAAATTCAAGATTTCAAAACTTTAACACACTTGGGTTACAAGCCCATAGTTTTACAATTCCTGAGCTTCCAGCTCAAACTTTACAGAAGGTTATAATTTTACACCAGGGCAGAAATCCCTCAATATATGGAGCGATGGCTCCCAACTCCCAATATCATGCCTTCAGAAGGCATTCAATAATCTTACTTTGAAAAAGAGCTAACAGGCTCTCAGTTTTCAAGCCTATTCAAGGCAACACCAAAAATATCTTACACCTCTTGGCCTTCCATGGCCCAGCTTACAAATTGAAACAGGGGTATCTCGTACCCAACTTATAGGGCCTTCGTGTATAAGAAATAACAGTTAAAGATGGCCCGAACACAAAATGAAAGGAGGCGAATACTTGCATTCCTCGATGTGACTTCTTAAAACCGAAAGGGCACTAGGCCGATGAAACAGGGGCTATTCCCAAACTATGGAGGTGACTCGTATAAAAATAAATTAAGACATTACGGAAAGGAAAAAGACGAGTTACAAACGTAGTCACCTCAAACCGATGTGAAGGGGAGCTCGAGAGGGTACAGCACTCTCTATCCCCGATTTACAGTTAAAGATATTATGAAGATTTTACATAAGCCGGCAGAACATTACATTTGTAGAAAAGTAGGTTACATGGTTAAAATGTTGGACCTTTCCCTCAGGTTAAACTGCGGAGCTAGCAAGAAATAAAAATGTTAACTGGCCATTACCTTGCTGAAGACCTGTTGCCTGATGAAAGAGGCGCCTCCCGCCTCCTGCTTGACACACACACTAAGTTAGATGTTGATCAAATGGCCAAGAAACGTGAAAATCCGCAGTTTATAAACCCTCGGGGAAGGTTCGAGACCTTTCAGGAATAAACTAGCCACACCCTCTCAATTTATTGGTCAATACAAAAGTTACACTGAAAGTCGAAGAAGAAATACGGGATTGGTTGGAAATAAATTACAAAAATTAGGGATTGGCTGGATTCAAAACTGGCGGAATGAAAAGATAAATATTGCCAACCCAAAAATAAATGAACATCAATTAGTAAAAAAAACGTATGTATACAAAACTTCTTCAAAAACGTTCTTTCACTTCGCACCAGGGTGCATAATCATAGTTTTCTAGCAGTGACATCTATGAGAGAACGTCCAAACTTCTTGATGAACGGAAAACAAAAACAAATTGAAATTCACACAGTACTGGAAACTTCACAATAACAAAATTACGTCGAATTACAGTAGTGACATCTTCTGAGTAAAAGTAGGTTATGTTCACTGTTCCTCCTGTAGGGGAGTTCGATTAGGCGCAACATTTAAATGCGTGGCGTTGGGGTGTACCTCCTGGTACAATTATTATTATTATTATTATTATTATTATTATTATTATTATTATTATCATCATCGTCATCATTAAATTTATGTGAAGACGGGGGAGGGGCGGGGTTGATAAGCACAATGGGTAGGTTACCTGCTGGCTTTCCATCTGGACGACTGAGGTTCGAATCCCAGTCAATCCTGGATTCGAATTTTCAACTGAAGAATCAAGAGATGCCAAAAAGGGCATCCGGGCAAACTTAAGCTAAAACCAAATTAATCTTGTGTGGCTCTAGTGACCCTAGAAAATTCAAGAATAAGCCGAAAAATGTTGGTTTGACTCTTTCTCTGAATGGACATCGTTCTGGCTTTTGGTTCAGAGGGCCCTGATTTCGGTTCCCATCCGGGTTGAGAAATTTAACTGCGTATGGCTAATTTTTCTGCTACGTAGCGATTTGGCAGTGTGGTGAGGATTGCGTAGCTGTGAGCTTGCATTAGGGATGTGGTCGGTTCGAATCCCACCGTTGGGAGCCTTGAAGATGGTTTTCCGTGGTTTCCTATTTTCACACCAGGTAAATGCGGGGCTGCACATTAATTAAGGCAATGGCCGTTACCTTCCCAGCCCTAGCACTTTCCCCATCCTTGCGTCGCCAAAAACCTTCTATGTGTTAGTGCGACTAGCAAAAAAAAAAAAAAAAAAAAAAAAAAAAAAAAAAAAAAAAAAAAATGAAAAGAAAGTAGAATACCGTAATCAAAATTACTGTGGAGAAACTATCTCAGAGACCATGAAAACTAGGAGGTTATCATTTCTCAGACATTTATACAGAATGAACCAGAACGTCCGCCTCTGTGGTGTAGTGGTTAGCGTGATTAGCTGCCACCCCCGGAGGCCCGGGTTCGATTCCCGGCTCTGCCACGAAATTTGAAAAGTGGTACGAGGGCTGGAACGGGGTCCACTCAGCCTCGGGAGGTCAACTGAGTAGAGGTGGGTTCGATTCCCACCTCAGCCATCCTGGAAGTGGTTTTCCGTGGTTTCCCACTTCTCCTCCAGGCGAATGCCGGGATGGTTCCTAACTTAAGGCCACGGCCGCTTCCTTCCCTCTTCCTTGCCTATCCCTTCCAATCTTCCCATCCCTCCACAAGGCCCCTGTTCAGCATAGCAGGTGAGGCCGCCTGGGCGAGGTACTGGTCATACTCCCCAGTTGTATCCCCCGACCAAGAGTCTGAAGCTCCAGGACACTGCCCTTGAGGCGGTAGAGGTGGGATCCCTCGCTAAGTCCGAGGGAAAAACCGAACCTGGAGGGTAAACAGATGATGATGATGATGATGAACCAGAACAGACTAACCAAAAAGTTATTCGACTATGGCGGCATGGATTAGGGAAGTTCGTAAAAATCAAGAGAAGTCCAACGTCCAGGAGATTCAGATGTTAGACAGGAAAACATTTCGGACCATGATTTAAAATTTGGAAGGGTTTCAAGTCGAAGGAACTGCAAAAACGAGAAGAGCCTGGACGGAACAGAAGAAACAGCATAGCGCCCATATGAAGGAGTACCGGAGGGAGAGGAAACTTCATACAAAGAAAAAATGAAATTGTAGCTTGATCCTAAGCGGTCCGTTCACAAAAACAAAACAAAAAAAAAACTTCTGGTTCGGGGACTGTGTTCGTGCTAATTTTAATACACGTTTCTTCATATACAAACAACATACCCAACTACGAACCACCGCAGAAACATGCGACATTGAATACATCACTCCACATGGCTTGGAGTCACGATGAACGTTCGGACGTAAAGCTGGGCGAATTCTGTATCAAGTAACGATCAATGGACATTCAGAAAAAGGCCAGGTAGATTAGCAATGAATGAAGATCGAGTTTTTGCTCTGATCACTCCAAGCAGATACACTCCATCTAAAGGGAAAGGACAAGCATGGTCTTGGCAATCGGACTTCTACAATACCGGCTTTGTTATACTTGCATCTCGTTGCGAGTCTAGTAGTGTTTGTTTTGATTAATAAATTTCGTATCCCGTTGTCCGAAGTTTTAGTACCCAACCTAGCATATCACGACTGACGACAAATTGTAACTTAGTTGCTGTCATCTCGGGGATGAAACCTTGAACTTCTGAACGGTGCAGCTTTTCATTTCCAGTATTATGGTGGAAAATAAATTGACTCCGTTACATCCAAAGGTGAAAATATGAAATTGTAATTTTCAAACAAATACTATTTTGAAATATCTCTAATCACAATATAGTAAGTTATATACTTCTGGAAACTATGACAGCTCATGCTTTAGTAAACTCTATTGTTAAATTCTAATCGATTTCATTGCGGTAACTCATTTCTCGGGAAAATCAGAAGCGGAACAAAATGAAATGCATATCTCCTACGCACCGTGCTTCATTATGCAGTCTGTTCCGTCCTAGGCAACATGCTGTTTGTGAATACGTAGAGAAATCAATATGGTTCTAAGAACAAGACATTGTTCAAGGTATTACCCATTTTGTCTGCATTTCCTGGAACTAGGGGTGCAGTGGAGAGGAATGGACTTGTCTTGGATGCTCAGCTATCCTGCGCATATGAATGGCATTACTATTGATATGCATGAGGTGGTGGCGGTTTTGTGAACCATGGCGTGACTCGACGCGTCGCCGCACTGAATGGATGGCCAAAGGAGGGACGCGCGGGGTAAGAGACGCACTACGCCGCGCCGCTGCTATGTTCGTGAATGGAGCCTGTAGCGTCGTCGCCCTACAATGCCGGCAGCAGGCGATTTATTTGTGTTACATCGCTGACGTGAGCTGTTCCACCAGCTGGAGCTCTGAGCTATATATGATGATATTGTGGGAGCAGAATGGCGAGACTTTCCTAAGCTGATACATGATGAGTATTTCGAGCTGTGGTGCTCTTACAGTATCCTGAATGAAAGTACCGAAGATCGATTCCTTGAGCGGTAGCAAGGTCCTCTAGCTTGTTCTTGATTAACTCACCGGGAGAGTTGGCCGTGCGGTTAGGGGCGCGCGGCTGTGAGTTTGCATCCGGGAGATAGAGGGTTCGAATCCCATATCGGCAGCTCTGAAGATGGTTTTCCGTTGTTTCCCATTTTCACACCAGGCAAATTCTGGGGCTGTATCTTAATTAAGGCCACGGCCACTTCCTTCCACTCATAGGCCTTTCCTATCCCATCGTCGCCATAAGACCCATCTGTGTCGGTGCGACGTAAAGCCACTAGCAAAAAAAAAAAAAAAAGCCTTATTAACTCGCTCTATGAAAGCCACTGAGCCGACCCAACGATTTAGGGTACCAGGCGAGCTGACCGTGCGGTTAGGGGCGCGCAGCTGTGAGCTTGCCTCTGGGAGATAGTGGGATCGAACCCCACTGTTGGCAGTCCTGAAGATGGTTTTCCCGGGTTTTCTATTTTCACACCAGGCAAATGCTGGGTCTGTGCCTCAATTAAGGCCACGGCCGCTTCCTTCCCATTCCTTGCCCTTTCCTATCCCATCGTCACCATAAGACCCATCTGCGTCAGTGTGACGTAAAGCGAATTGCAAAAATATAAAATAAATAATAACAAAATATTTAGGATTGGGAAGCGTGCCTCTTACTGGGAGACACCTGTTTCGGTTCCCGGTCAGGTCAGAAATCTTTTACTCGGATATGAGGGTTCATTCGAGGTTAACTCAGCCTATTAGAGGACAACTGAGGGGCTATCTGACATTGATATGGGGGCTCTGGTCTAAAATGCAAGACTAACGGCTAGAAGAATTCGTCGAGCTAATTATGCGTCACCTCGGAATCTGTCCATCTCCGTCGTGTAATTGTTAGCACTAATCGCTATCGTCTTTGGAGGCCCGGGTGCTTTCCTGGTATTACCAGAGATCTCCGCCGGAGATGTATATGAAAGACGAGAGATGCGAGGACTAAGTTTGAATTTTACCTCGTCATCTGCAGAGTTTGGGCTGAGAAGCGGTCGCTTGATAGGCCAAGGTCCATTAGGGCGTAGCGCCATCGGGTTTGTTTATTTGTTTGTTATGAAAAACCGAGAAGGAATGGAGAGAAAAGCCTTACATTTTTCATAACCTTGGCACTTAGTAGGTTAGTGTGGTAGTGATTATTGTTTTAACTATGCCAGCTCTCCTGTACCCGTGCAACTATTATCACTTGGAGGTTAGAGTTTTTAGCTCTATTTCGGCCACTTTACCCAGGAATCAACCTGGTACCAATTTCTGGTATAAAATGGCTGAATCTAAGATTCTTGAGCGTTTCCAGCAGCGGAACCTTGTTTATGCATTCTTTGACTTTCTGTCCCAAATCAAATGAGGGCACCATCAATACTTAGACCAACCCTAATTAAACTCAAACAACCGGTTATAGCTTGAGTCAAGGGGAACGTCTAATAGAGCACATCATCTCATATCCTGAAATTTAATATAACGTGATTGATTTTATGTCCCACTAATTACTTTAACCGTTTTCAGAGACGCCGAGGTGCTGTAATTTTGTCCCGCATAAGTTCTTTCATGTGCTAGTAAATCTACCGATACGAGGTTAACGTATGTTAGCACATTCAAATACCACCGGAGTGACTCGGGATCGAACCTGCCAACTTGAGATCAGAAGACTGGTGTGCCATGGTTAATTGCGTAGCATGCTGACGTATGGTACAAGAGGTCCCGGGTTAGACTTCAGGCCGTGTCGGGGTATTTTATTCATTGGTTAATTCACCTGCAATGAGAATTGGGTGTTTTTGCTGTCTTCAGCATTAGATATCATCCTCACAGACGAGTCAACCCGAAAGATACCCACCAGCCCTCCTCGGAGGACGTACGAAGAAAATAAATTAGGATCACCTTGGTCTAGCGATTAAATGAAATGAAATGGCGTATGCCTTTTAGTGCTGAGAGTGTCCGAGGACAAGTTCGGCTCGGCAGATGTAGGTCTTTTGATTTGACGCCCGTAGGGGACATGCGCGTCGTGATGAGGATGAAACGATGATGAAGACGACACATATACCCAGCCCCCGTGCCAGCGAAATTAACCAATAATGGTTAAATTTCCCGACCCTGCCGGGAATCGAACCCGGGACCCCTGTGACCAAAGGCCAGTACGTTAACCATTTAGCCATGGAGCCGGACGGTCTAGTGATTATTCTATTAGCTTCAGTCTGGTTGGTCTGAGTTTGTTTCTTGGTTCCCTTGTAAAGGTGTCGGATCCTGGTGCAATAACACGAGGTGTATTCTGTGAAGGATGCTGAGGTAATCAATAGGTTTGCAAAGCATTTATGTTGAAAACTGGGGCACTGTGAGAGCTGATAGTAGAATGATTTCTTGGTTCAGAGGAGTTGTAGTGGTTACACATTCACCTTTATTGTACAAAGGTATAAAATACCAGAACGGTATTCAGTTGGATGGAAATGCAGTAAGCAATTTGGCTTATTCCGACGGGCTAGGAGTGGGAAGAAAGCGGCCGTGGCCTTAAGTTAGGTACCATACCGACATTTGCCTTGCTGAGAAGTGGGAAACCACGGAAATCCATTTCGAGGATGGCTGAAATGGAAATCGACCTCCCCCTCCCCTCTTCTACTCAGATGACGACCCGAGGCTGAGAGGACCCCGTTCCAGCCCTCGAACCACATTTAAAATTTAGTAGTGGAGCCGGGCATCGGACCCGGGCCTCCGGGTATGGCAGATAATCACATTAACCACTACACCACAGAAGCGGACAAGCTTATTATATACAGTTTTACTCGTCTGTACTTATACATTGTCTCCGTCCATAGTAACTTCCAATCATTAAATATCTTCGTAGTCATTTTTCTTTCTGACTTAGTTTATTAAGTGAAATCGAATCGAAGTATGGACAAGCTAATGCAATGAGATCGAAATACTGACACCAGTGCTCTAAGAAAAATGTAAGCTTTCAGAAAAATGTACTTAAATCGCTCTGTTTTCAGGTGAATAAGCTGCATGGGCACAAGATATATTATTCAAAAGCTTGTAGTAACGGACATGAAAGTAGAGAGAATGATTGCTGGTATATAGTGAGAACAATGGCAGGAGGGCACTCTCAGTGGGGAGAGTAAGTAAGGAATGAACATGATGGAAAGAGCTGTGCGTTTGGACCGGCTTCAGTGACGGGATAACGTAACATCAATGGCGCATAGTAGATTACTTAGGATAATAATTGACTCTGTGGTGTAGTGGTTAGTGTGATTAACTGCCACGCCCGGTGGTCCGGGTTCGATTTCCGCCACTGTCACGAAATTTGAACAGTAGTATACGAAGACTCGAACGGGACCCACTCAGCCTCTGGAGGTCAACTTAGTAGAGGGGTTTCGATTCCCGCTTCAGCCACCCTCGTACCTAACTTAAGGCCACGGCCGTTTCCTTCCATCTTCCTTGCCTATCCCTTTCAACCTTTAGGACAGCAGGTGTGGCCATCTGGGCGAGGTATTGGTCCTCCTCCCCAATTGTACCATCGATCATATGTCTCACGCTCCACGAGGTTTGCTCTTGAGGCGGTAGAGGTGGTATCCCTCGCTGATTCCGAGGGAAAACCAACCTTGGACTGGAAACGGATAAATAAATAAATAAATAAATAAATAAATAAATAAATAAATAAATAAATAAATAAATAAATAAATAAATAAATAAATAAATAAATAAATAAATAAATACACAATAATAATAATAATAATAATAATAATAATAATAATAATAATTTTTTAATTTAATTTCGTGTGGCTATTACTAGCCGAGTGCAGCCCTTGTAAGGCAGACCCTCCGATGAGGGTGGGCGGCATCTGCCATGTGTAGGTAATTGCGTGTTATTGTGGTGGAGGATAGTGTTATGTGTGGTATGTGTGTTGCAGGGATGTTGGGGACAGCACAAACACCCAGCCCCCGGGCCATTGGAATTAACCAATGAAGGTTAAAATCCCCGACCCGGCCGGGAATCGAACCCGGGACCCTCTGAACCGAAGGCCATTACGCTGACCATGCAGCCAACGAGTCTGACATAATAATAATAATAATAATAATAATAATAATAATAATAATAATAATGATAATAATAATAATTTTATGTACCGTTAACTACTTTTAAGGTTTTCGGAGTCAATGTGTCGAAATTTTGTCCACTATGCGTTATTTTTTGTTTCAGTGATTCTACCGGCACGAGGTTAGCGTACTTGAGCCCGTTACTGTACCATCGGACTGAGCTGGGATCGAATCCACGAATTTGAACTCAGAAGGCGGGAGACTTAGGCAATGATTAGAATCGTTTTTTTTACCTTTTTTAAGGTAAGAGATATGGAATGAGACAAGGCCTCAGAACTTGTTGTAAATAGAGGATTGTTTGGAGTGTCATAGTTTATTCACAGATGTTTGCAGACTGAACGCTGAAAGACTTAACAGTCCGTCATGAAGATATACTGTATGTATGTTTAGTTCTAAAGTTTGCACGAGTTAACAATAATACTTGCATTGGGAGTTGGCGAACATAATCGTCTGAAGAGGAAGGTCGCCATTTGAAATGAAATGGAATGCAGCCATTTAGGGTTACTGATGGGGACACCTGTGCCTGTCACTTCTCCTCTCCAAAATAGACGACGCGCAGGAAGTTATTAAAGACGAGCAGAGGGCAGAAGGTCGAGGTAAAAAGAGAGGAGCAGTGCTTTGGAATTTAGGGAAGAGGTGCATTTTTACCCTGCATACTTGCTGTTCCTATTGTTGTTTTTGGATGATCAAAGGGACTTGAGTATCATCATGGCCAACAGCTTCATGTACTTAAGATTTATAACCTGTGTGATCTTGGTATGCGTACTGGAATTTGCGATTAATTTACTGAAACTAGGAATCTACTGAAACCAGCTCCGTGGTGTACGGGTAAAGTGCCTGCCCTTACTCGAGGGTACTGGGTTCGATTCCCGGTGAGTCCAGTGATTTTCAATATGAGGTCCAGAATTGGGTTGCTCAGTCTCCGAGGAGCTGTTGATGCTTTGATGCAAGGCGCAGTGAATCCCGTCAAGAAAGCCAAGAAATATGGCTATGCATGTGGTCACCCTGACTATGTGCAATCCAGTGCCTGTACGCCATCTCTCTGGGCAGCAGTCGTCTTGACAGTCGAACGCAATAATGGGCTGTCGTGCCACGTTTTGTTTTGTTTAAGGAAAGCGGAGGAAGCAGCCTGTATGCTAAGGTTTGAAACCTTGGGAAGTCACCTGTAGAATAGACAGGAAAGATATATTAGCCCACTTCTCTCCTCAGTCATCTTGTCTAAGGCTATGTGTGTTACCTTTGAGTCTTTCAAATCGTTCGAACCCCACTGTCGGCAACCCTGAAGATAGTTTTCCGTGGTTTCCCATTTTCACATCAGGCAAATGCTGGGGGCTGTACTTAAATTAAGGCCTGGACCGCTTCCTTCGCACTCCTAGCCCCCCCATCGTTGCCGTAAGACCTATTTGTATCGGTGCGACGTAAAGCCAATTTCAAAGTCTCTCAAATCAGGTTTAATTTCGCACACAGCCGCGGGTCGAAGGTCGAGTGAACTTAGAGAATACGGTGAGTCATCTCTACTTATATCAAATAATAATTGTTTTTACGTCCCAATAACTACTTTTTATGGTTTCCGGATACGCCAAGGTGCCAGAATTTATTCCCGCAGAAGTTCTTTTAAGTGTCATTAAATCTACCGACACGAGTCTGATGTATTTGAGCACCTACACATACCACCGGGCTGAGCCAGGATCGAACCTGTCAAGTTGGGGTCAGAAGGCCAACACCTCAACCGTCTGAGCCACTCAGCCCGATATCTATTAATAATAATAATAATAATAATAATAATAATAATAATAATAATAATAATAATAATAATAATATTTTATGACCTTAGCTACCGTGTACAGGAATTTTTTTTCACGCCATTTAGGCTTCCTGCATGTCTATAAGCTATTGACCTTCCATACTGTACTAGTAGATGGAAGGGAAACCAGAACTCGAGATCTATTGCTGAATTTCAATAATTTTTTTTCGGTCAACACTGAATGTGTTACCAGCGATCTTTTACAAGCCAACATCGTACGACATGGACTGTCGAATGATTACTTTTCTGTTCTTCAAGAACCCTGCTACCTCTGCCATGCAATGGGCCAACAGTCCACCTCTTATCTACAGAGGGAGCAATCTGTTAGTTTATCCCTAGGTCAATGCATCCTGGTCGATCAGGAGGCTCCTGCTAAACATCACCAGACCTTGGAGTTCTTGAAATAGTGTCTTATTTCCAGCTCCGGCTCATATACACTTATTTCAGACCCTGCCCTTTCTCTTTCTGCCGCTGTGGGCGGGGGTGGTAGAATAACATCCACGATATCGTCTGCCTGTCTTAAGAGACGAGTAAAAGGGGTTCTAGAGATATAATGCTTGTTGTGGGTGCCCGCAGTTTTTTATCTATATGGGAGGTGAATTTGATTTTGATAATTATTTAAATTAAGTGCGATGAACTCTTAAATGCCGGGAACATACAATACCATGCGCTCATACTTCTTTTGAGTGACTATATGTGAATCTACAGAGTGTATCAGAATTCAATACTCCAACTTCTAGGGATGATAGAAGAGGCTGACTGTGCGAGTTGGCCGTTGGCAGCCCTGAAGATGGTTTTTTGTGATTTCCCATTTTCACACCAGGCAAATGCTGGGGCTTTACCTTAAATAAGGCCACGGCCGCTTCCTTCCAACTCCTAGACCTTTCCTATGCCATCGTCTCCATAAGACCTATCTGTGTCTGTGGGACGTAAAGCCACTAGCAAAAAAAGACAAGATGCTAAGTAAAACGTTTTTTGGTAAATAACAATTGGTCTGAAATAAGTTATTGAGCGACAAAAATAGAAATTTTACTGCAAGGGTATAAATTAATTATGGCTTTCATTCTTCAACATCAAATTACATATCTCTATTACTTATTATGCCTTTGCTGACAGGACCTAGTGTTTACAGTGCACTATGTCTTCTGGTATAGGCTAGAGCAATTTTGTTACTTTCATAGATCTGTCTCTGTCATATCCTTGGCTTTGACAATATGAAAGTGACTTCAGGTATGAGCGATGCTAGTAATGGCAATGTTTATGCAGCCAGTCCCTGCTATGAATAGTGTGAAAATGTTGCTCATAGGGTCAGTTGGTGCATGCATTTCAGTGGGCTTGGCAGACAGATACATAATAGCAACTCTGGCTCGGTGAAGAAAGCAACGGGAATCTACCTCACTCCTCATTTCCCTAGTACGCCTCTTCAGTGATGCCTAGGTCATCTATGACAGCTGATGGCAGAGCCGTTGAGGATCCCACCAGCGGAATCGCTGACGGACTGAACATACATACATTATTTATTAGTTCTAAGGTGTGGATGTTGATGACCTAAACAATCATTGAAAATTATCAGTAAAAAGCCTTCAAATTTACTTAATAAGTCTAAAAAATAAGTAAAAAATGACTTTAAAATATTTGATCAAACTGAATTCTGGTGAACGTGTAACAATGGTTTTACAAGTCATTTCCGCCTGTCCTATTCACTGCACAGTTCTTGTTTTTGCGGAAATAATTATCTGCTAATTAACTTGGAGGTGTATATAAATATGGACATAATGATATGCTGGATATAATGCTAAGCACTTTCCACCCGATTAACTTGGAAACACTTGTTGTTCTCCCCACTCGTTAGAGATTTCTGATGCTTTAATCGTTTAATGTGCTGTTGTAAAACAAACTTCCTTTCCGCACTCACTTTAGCGCTACACAATTTACAAAATAAAACATGCCCATCTCTTGTAAACACATCTTATCCAAATTCATTCATAGCTGAATTTAAAACACACTTTGTGGTGGTTTCTCTTTTTGCATTTTTGTTGCACAGAACTACTTGGGAGTATAATCCTGTACTGAAGGGGAAGTTATATAACAGTAATTTACAATCCCTTCTCGTTTCCAGTGTTTTCTTGGCCTTGTGGTACGTGGGTAGGGGGGGGGGGGGCTGAATGGTGGGTTATAGGGGCGGGTGCGAAGGTTGATGCATTCCTTGTGCTTGAGACACATTAAGAAATTCTTTATCGCAATAATCGGGCTTTTGTTTTGCGTTCTTGCACACATCTCCTAAACACAAGACTCAAGGTATAAATCCTTTCCGTACCCTTTCTTAGTCAGCAGAAACTGCTGGTCATTTGCTCAGTCATAAAATATATTTAACAAATTTAACAATATGAAAGGAAAATGTGTAACTGTTTATGTTGTCACATTTGGATTTCTATAGGTCTGACAACAAGGAATACATGCGTATCTTAAAACAAAAATTAAAATGATCTGACCGAGCTCGATAGCTGCAGTCGCTTAAGTGCGGCCAGTATCCAGTATTCGGGATATAGTAGGTTCGAACCCCACTGTAGGCAGCCCTGAAAATGGTTTTCCGTGGTTTCCCATTTATACACTAGGCAAATGCTGGGGCTGTACCTTAATTAAGGCCACGGCCGCTTCCTTCCAACTCCTAGCCCTTCCCTGTACCATCGTCGCCATAAGACTTATCTGTGTCGGTGCGACGTAAGGCAACAACAAAAAAAAATGATCTGAGCATTGTCAAAATGCTATGTATTGACCCAAAACCTTCTTGAAAGTTGAAATAATTGGCAAAAAATTGTAAAATACAAGACGTGTTATTATCGTTTGTTATATCACAGAATGAATTTCTATACTACTGAGCAACGTTCCAATGCAAACGGAAAAAGAGGTAACATTTCAATAATGAAAATGAAATGAAATGTCGTATGGCTTTTAGTGCTGGGAGATCCCAGGACGGGTTCGGCTTGCCAAGGAGCAGGTCTTTCTATTTGACTCCCCTAGGCAACCTGCGCGTCATGATGAGGGTGAAATGATGATGAATACAGCCTATACACCCAGCCCCCGTGACGTAGAAATTAACCAATTAAGGTTAAAATCCCCGACCCGGCCGGGAATCGAACCCGGGACCCTCGGAACCGAAGGCCAGACGAGTCGGATTTTTCAATAATAATACTGTACGTTATATAAATTCCATGACGTCAGAATGCAGTGTATGTGCTGTGACAACACGTAATTTTTTGTGTTTGTTTAGAGCAGAATGAGCTTAGATGAGATTACAATTGAATCCCAGGATCGTCGTTCGGGTGCTTGCAGCTGCGTGCTCTTTACAGCGTATGCCTGGGGTTTTTGAACGTGTACGACAGGTAATGGCGCCTCGTTGCAGAGCGTGTATTGAAGCAGGAGGACGCACTTTTGAACAGCTTTCATACAAAATTACCTCAAAATGAACCTCTATTATTGATTCCCAAACCTGTGGTTATATCTGATTTTGTCTCTTCTGTCATGCCTAGAAGTTTGAGTACCGAGCTCGATAGCTGCAGTCGCTTAAGTGCGGCCAGTATCCAGTATTCGGGAGATAGTGGGTTCGAACCCCACTGTCGGCAGCCCTGAAAATAGTTTTCCGTGGTTTCCCATTTTCACACTAGGCAAATGCTGGAGCTGTACCTTAATTAAGGCCACGGCCGCTTCCTTCCCAGTCCTAGCCCTTTCCTGTCCCATCGTCGCCATAAAACCTATCTGTATCGGTGCGACGTAAAGCCAATAGCAAAAAAAAAAAAAAAAAGAAGTTTGAGTAGTGAATTTTTATGTATCCTGTATTTAAATCTCATAGGGTAGGGGAATGGCTTTGATTTTTATCTGATCATTCTATCAGCTGTGTGATTCCCGTCAATTTATTTCCATATCGGACTATGATCTTCGCTATTGTATGTCATTTTCATTGACAGTTCTAATCCTATGACACCGGAAGCAGCAGCATAATGCCACCAACTGTGTATGTCCTCACATAAAGCTATTTTGTTTATTCAGCCTTCGATTCATGAAAATACAATATTTAGGATTAAATTACATTTTTTTGGTTCTCTTAATGTACCGGCATTGTATTCATGTGTGTTCTTAAACCACGAATTTCTATTCAGTGAAGTTACACCCCTGAAAGCAGTAAAGGCATTTAAAGTGACAGCTATTTATTGACTCTTTCTACCCTCATCAATCGTTAGTTAATATTGAAAAGCGTGGGTGGATGAGACGAGAAACTTGAAACGTTTTACAATGGCACGGAAGTAATGGGCAAGCGTGGGAGTGATAAGTTGTGAAATTGAAAAAGTACAGCTATTTTCATTCGGAAGGTCGAGATATTGACAAGACTGCCAATATTGTCATCGCATTTGATTGCGAGACATAATTTACTGTTTTAAATATCGAAATGTTCTCGAAATAAACTTTCAACGTATTATGTCGTGTTCAGTACATATAGTTCATATCGAGGAGATGTTAAGTACAGAATAAAAGTGGCCAACCAGACATCAGTGGAATTCAAACCCACAACCGTCCGATTTCGCGTCGGATGCTCTATCAATCTATGGTGGCCTAGGTCATGTTTGTTATGTTAGAAAGGATTTTAGGGGAAATTAGAATAGATAAATAAAAAGATAATAGGCCTGCATCAATTAGAATATGTGGGTTTGATGGCCACCACCAAGCTTGTGGTTGTGAATTTTGACTCTGTATCATGTATAGTGACTTCCCTTGAGACCCGATCAATGCTCTGAAGTTATTAATTGTGACTTGGAAATTACGTGGGATGAATCCCCTCATTCCTAGTGTGTCCTAGTTCCAATGCTAAGGAAATACTGAACTGATACATTTCATAAATAGACGGTTGTTTCTTTCTCATAATTCTTTCGAACTGAATTCAAATATGCAGACTATAAAAAATACCGTACGAGTCCAGATTTCCCCAGAAACAGCGTGATGGACGTCAACGTGTATGGAGACGCCGTGGTGAGCAGTACATGCCAAATATCCAGGAAGGCGACCGATTAGGACAAAGTTCTGTGATACTGTGGGGTGTCATCAGTATTGATGGCCGTACGGATCTTGTCGTCGTCCGTGGTAATCTTACCGCTGCGGGTTACATCGAGCAGATACTGCTAGAGCATGTGTTGGTTGCCGCATACGATGTTGGCCCTGAATTCATACTCATGCACGACAATGCCAGAGCTCATGTAGCACGCATCACCACAGCTGTCTTGCGAGAATTGGACATCCAAGACCTCGAACAGGCTCTCATTGAAGAATGAGACTTGATAGCGCAACGTGACCCCCGTCGACTTATACGAAGCATGCCACGTAGGTGTCAATCTGTGACAAATGCTCGTGGAAGAACATACACCATACTGAAGCTCTCCAACTGTGATAAAAATCCACCCTGGAGGACTGTTATCACTTAGTTTTCGCCACTATTTGGACATTTCCGTTTGTGTTCTGAAAATGAACGCGAATCCATCGATGTTCTTTTGTATACTTCAACGGTAAAGGTTTATTGGGTAATATACCTGGGTGTGAGGTATTGTTTTGTGGAACATGACATACGTCCAAAAATCTGTTCCCATTTTTTAAAAATTTTTTGAATACAAATTATTATAATATTCTGAAGAATAAGCTGAGGGGAGGTTTAAAGGGAGCTCTGTATGTTTTTGAATATACAGTATTTTCATAATAGTTAATGTCCACATAGGGGCTGCCTGGCCGAGGCGGTAAAGGCGTACTCGGCTCGCCCGGAAGGACGTGGGTTCAAATCCCCGTCAGGAAGTCGTAAAATTTAAGAAATGAGATTTCCACTTCCGGAGGTGCATATGGCCCTGAGGTTCACTCAGCCTACACCAAAAATGAGTACCAGGGTAATTCCTGGGGGCAAAGGCGGCCGGGCGTAGAGCTAACCGCTCTACCCCATCAAGTGCCGAGGTTACGGATAGTGGAAGCCTTTACCTTCCACCCCTCCAAGGGCCTTCATGGCCTGTAGGGAGATGACTTTGCTTCCTTTGCTTTGCTTTTTAATGTCCACATACTTACAAGGACAGTTGTAATACATTTTAACAGTTTTTGTTAGAACAAGCCGTTGCTGATATATTTTCATGACACCGTTTCTAATCCTTTTACACTGAAGAGTTCAAATAAATAAATAAATAAATAAATAAATAAATAAATAAATAAATAAATAAATAAATAAATAAATAAATAAATAAATAAATAAATAAATAAATAAATAAATAAATAAATAAATGTGGTTTTCCCCTGGATCATACCACACTCTCTAGTAAAATCTACTACTACTAGTAAAACGTTTTAATTTCGTCCCTGAGGGGAACGGCGGGTCTCCTAGACGGCAAAGCCGTCGCTCACGCTAGGGAGATTTGATACGGTGCAGGAGATTTCGGGAGGTGGTCAGAGGGTTGGCGGCCGTGCCCAATACTAGGAACTGTCCCAGCATTCGCCTTGGTGCAAAATAATGGAAAACCACGGAAAAACATTCTCAGGACAGCCGACGGTGGGGCAAGCCCGCTCTTTTTCACGAATGCGGAGGCGTGGCCACCCCGCCTCTGCTCGGTTCGTCGGTCGGAATGCAGAGCCGTCGAACAGCGGACCAGCCGTGACCGCCCGCAGGCCAAATCTCACTCTGCATCCGCCGGCGTGGTAAAATACTGGGATAGTGTTTTATTACAAGCTTCGGAGCGTCAAACCAAATTATAGCTCCAATAATAATTAGAGTTACGTTGCCCACACTACTACAACCATCAAATAACACTGGTTATCAGCAACATTTCGATACCCGCAAATACACGAGAGTGATTGCTTACAACATCCTACGACCTTAACTCCAAATAAAACTAATATTACGCTGACTGCTTATCGTAACTGAAGTCTGTGTGCCCTGTCTCTTATGTTCCTCCCTTACCTCTACTAGGTGGCTTTACTGTGCAGAAATTGTACGAAAGCTAATTGGTCAACGACGAGTGTCTCATGAATCAAGATTCACACTCAATATCTTGAGTTACATTAATTTCAAAGTTGCTTGCGAACATATTTTTCTTTAATTGAAACACCGGATCCCGTGAGATCTCTGAAGTTAAGCAACATAGGGCGTGGTCAAGATTTGGATGGTTTGCCATGCGCTGTTGGTGGGCGGGGGGGGGGGGTAAGGGAATGAAGGAGCGGAAACGAACTGGCCACCCTACCACACCTCTGCGGAGGTTCGGACCTGCCTTCGGGCAGAATACACCCTTACCTTACCTTAATTGATTAATACACATTCAAAGATGTGCTTTTCTTTAAATACTACTGTATGTATTCTAGGCAGAAAATGTTTATTGATGCGGTCAATTGCTTCATACACGGGGCACATTTTCCTCTAAACAGCTTATATTTTGAGGTAAAAAACGTACAGACATTTACTATCTCTATTGTTAAATTTGTGTAGCCTATATTTTTCTATCTCATTAGGAATTAACGTCACAAGTGGTAAACCGAGCTCGATAGCTGCAGTCGCTTAAGTGCGGCCAGTATCCAGTATTCGGGAGATAGTAGGTTCGAACCCCACTGTCGGCAGCCCTGATGATGGTTTTCCGTGGTTTCCAATTTTCACACCAGGCAAATGCTGGGGCTGTACCTTAATTAAGGCCATGGCCGCTTCCTTCCCACTCCTACCCCTTTCCTGTCCCATCGTCGCCATAAGACCTATCCGTGTCGGTGGGACGTAAAGCAACTAGCATAAATGGTAAGGCCAAGGAAAATGTAGCTAACGCGTTGAGGAAGAAGAGCTGAACAGTAGCTGAGGATATTTACTGCTTTGTTGTGTATGGGTCAACTTGGAGGGTTGGCATGATAGCATACTCTACGAAAAAAAAAGATGGCTGTAATTTTGGATCGTACAATAATACTTTAGGTGGAAAAATGAACAGGATACAGAAGTACACAAAGAAAACAAAGATAAAAATTATTTGGAGTCAATCGAGGTTTATAATCTACTTGGAACTCGAGATGCCATTCCGATGTTTCTTGAAGATTTTTGGGTAAAGATTTGGCTTAACATCCCGTCTAGGAGATGAAATTGTACTGTCGGTGGTGAAGAAATCCTGCCAAATTTTGAAGCACCATTTCAATCGGAATATTTCATTACGATTTTTTATAACTGTTATATACAATTTCAATTATTGAGTATACTGAGTCCTATTGGGCTTCCGGTTTTGGAAGGTATTTTTGAAAATTCAGTTAAAACTATAACTGTAGTAAGTTGGTTTCCCTTTTTTACTGTAAATATTCCGTTCATTGAAAACCTATTATGTTTTTCGCTAATATGTGTAGTCTCTAGTAGTGCAATAAATGTGATTCCGTATCATAAATAAATAAATAAATAAATAAATAAATAAATAAATAAATAAATAAATAAATAAATAAATAAATAAATTAAAAAGAAAGAAATATGATGAAGGAAGGAAAGAGGAAAGTAAGTTAATCAAAAGGCACGTCCTCAGCCTTTCATGAAACGCCTAGGGCCTACTACTTAATTTCTTCCATCTCTTTGAATAATAATAATAATAATAATAATAATAATAATAATAATAATAATAATGGTTTCGGTTTCGGATGAACACTCAGTGAATTCAGGGATTTAGAAACAACATTGGCCCTAAAACCTGCCCAAGGACAGGTGGATTCTAAGTATGAAGTTTGGTAGAAATATATCCATTAGTTTTCGATGCAAGAACTCAAACAGACAAATAAACAAACAAACAGACACCAAAGCTAAAAATATATGCAGCCGGGCTGAGTGGCTCCGACCGTTAAGGCTGGCCTTCTAACCACAACTTGGCAGGTTCGATCCTAGCTCAGTCCGGAGGTATTTGAAGGTGCTCCAATACGACAACATCGTGTCGGTAGATTTACTGGCACGTAAAATAACTCCTTCGGGACTAAATTCCGGCACCTTGGCGTCTCCGAAGACCGTAAAAGTAGTTAGTGGGACGTAAAGCAAATAACATTATTAAAACATGTGCTGATGGTCATTATTACATCTGAAACGGATAACTGTTCGAAAATTTCGCCAAAACAGTCAATGTACAGACACAGGGTCGTTACGATTTTATTTATAGAATATTATTATTATTATTATTATTATTATTATTATTATTATTATTATTATTATTATTATTATTATTATTATTATTATAAAATTTTGTACCGTCTTTGATTAGTCTAAAAACATAAAAGTGTATACTTACGTGTAGGCTGCAATAAACATTGTTACGCTTTACGGGTCACTCCATCCCTAACCATGACCTTTGAAGCATTCAACAGATGCACTTTGCTGAGTGTTAGCATATTGCAAAACTGATTCATAAAGATGAATACATTTTCGACTCCAACATCTGTTTATGACCTCACATGAACATGAGAGTTGAACTGTACAAGTGCCAAATTGACCAACTGCGACACAACTCGTGTGTTGCAGGAAACAAAACGGACTGAGTCACTAACCAGCCAAAGGCGACGCGATACCAAAAATAACTTTACAGTATCCGTCACATTATGGCAGGTAGTGGACATTAACATGCAGTTCGACCATCGTAAAAGGCTTTAAAGGTCAGTAGCCCACATACTCCGGGTCCAAACATCAAGGCTTGACATAAATGTTCTCCTAACTGTCAGGAACTTTTTTTGATACTGAACAGCATACAACAAATTTTATTCAGCAGTCGTTTATTCAAGACATCTTAGAATGCTCTATAATGGAATTCCAAGAATTTTATGCTTCATGGGATAGAACTGCGTAGTTTGCAGAATGTGATCGAATATGTTCTTGTTTGAGCGTTTAGATATTTTGAATATCATACGAGTGACATTTTATCTGTATTTTGACATATCTAGACACGTCTGTGGAACTTCAAACTTTTATTTTTTTTGCTAGTTGCTTTGCGTCGCACCGACACCGATAGGTCTTATGGCGACGATGGGACAGGGAATGGCTAGGAGTGGGAAGGAAGCGGCCGTGGCCTTAATTAAGGTAGAGCCCCAGCATTTGCCTGGTGTGAAAATGGGAAACCACGGAAAACCATTTTCAGGGCTGCCGACAGTGAGGTTCGAACCTACTATCTCCCGAATACTGGATATTGGCCGCACTTAAGCGACTGCAGCTATCGAGCTCGGTGAACTTCAAACTACTATACAATGCTGTTAACCAGTGACATTAATTGAAGAATTGTAGTGGGGCACTTATATGCGGAGGTTGTTACTGCGTTATATATAAAGCTGGATCAGTAAAAACAACCCACTCAAATATGTTCTGATCCGATAAAAATGTCAATATTCCGTTTTCATATTCTTAAGCGTCTGCCTGTTGGTATTTTTGGATTGATGCAGTATCTTTGCATCTGTCTTTTCGTATGGATCGGATCAAACTATAGTTTCCATTGAAAAACCAAATCCTGTGGTGCAACAGCCCCGCGGGGTAATGGCCTACCAGACGACGGCTGTCAGGTGGTGGTGTTGGTGATTTTTGTTTTAAGAGGAAGTACAGCTTCATAATCGTCTTCTCTGAACAAATTAAGTGGAAAAATTAAAATAAAACCAAATTATGTATTCATTGAAAGAATTTGGAAAACGAATAAAAAGTTACAAGTTACAATTTGTAATTGCAAATTACAGAAGTATTGTATTAACCCGAAAAGGTTACAAACGAATAAAGAGAGAACTTATGTTCCTTAAGTAACAGAACACTTGAAATTTAAATACCTCTTATTAATCCACTTTCATACATAAATCGAATGTCGAGATCAGCAGTAGTCGCGTCATCGGCTAATATGAGTATGAGTGTCTCCTGTAGGCCGAGGTTCCGTCTTAGGCCAGAAAGATCGGCACACTCTGTGAGAATGTTGGCCACGGTGAAGTCGGCACCGCAAGAACACACTTGGGGAAGTCAGCGGGGGTGTCTTCCCTCTTTAGGAGGTAAGAGTGCGTAGATCTTCCATTACCTATTCTCAGCCTACATAAAACTACGACCTCTCTCCGAGAAGATCGGAAAGTTGATCATCAAACAGTAGTTGTCTTCTTAACTGCTCTCAGCTTGTTGGGAATTCGGTTAGCTAGCCACTCTGATTTCCAGGACGCCAAGATGGTTCGACGTAACTGAGAAACATATCCCTAGCAGGTAGATTCACAGGTATTGGAGGAAAAAGCATCAATTCCTTTGCAGCTTCATCCGAAAATTCATTTCCAGCAATCCGAACGTGGCTTGGAAGTCATGTGAAATACCGTTGTCAGCCTGAAGGCCTATAGATTACGAGGTGTCCTGTGGTCGGTACGACGAATCCTTTTAGCCGTTATTTTTGGCTTTCTAGACCGGGGACACTACCTAACCATCAGATAGCTCCTCAATTTTAATCACGTAGGCTGAGTGGACCTCGAACCAGCCATCAGATCCAGGCAACAATCCATGACCTGGCCGGAAATCGAACCTGGAACCTCCGGGTAAGATACCACGAATGTATAATTGTCAAACTAAAATATGATATTTTGGTGTTAATTTTCACAGTTGCAATTATTTTAAAATAATTTTGTGCAGGTCTTTTTTAAAGAGCATGTCGAGATGTTGCGCCGTGTTACACTCAACACAATAAACTGCTACTTAGGTGCAACCAAGTGGCAATTCCCCGAAGTGCAAATTGTGAAAGAATTAATATTTCGACTGATTCTGCAAATCGCCCCGATCATTTCCGTGAATAGTGACATTAAGCTAGATATACTAATTTTTTCACGAGGAGTCTGTGGAGCCCCTTAAAGGCCCGGGCCCACCTGATTTACAGGCCCCGCAGGCTCTAACGTTACGCTCCAGGTAGAACACTTTAAAACTGCTTCCCTCACCGCTCCTCATCAACTTCTTTCGATAACGCATATGGTTATAGGCTGAATATGGCCATTCTTCCTCTGTTGCAGGAGTTTCGTCATGTAGAAATTAGATGTACACTATGTACGTCATATGCTAGCATTTCAAGCGAGTGTATTACGCTGTACGGGTCGTGGAGCTGTCATTTTGCATTACTGGGATGGTAAGTTCGAGCTCATTCCATCCTCTCTGAGAACCCTCAGAAGTTAGGGCGACATTAAACAGATTGCATAAATGAATACGAATTTTGGCTTTCGATTAATGTAGCTAAATAAAATTCAGGAAACTCAATCGTCGAATTACCAGTGTTTCACCCCAGTGTCTTGCAAAGGTGTGATATCCAACTGAGGAGCTCATGCCGCACTGACGGGAAACACTGATAGTTTGACGATTTAATTTCCTGAATTTCGTTAGATTGCATACATATTTATATCGGTACTATACTCGAGTATATTAGACTCTTTGTATTCTTGTACACATACAAACTGTGCTATTTTGGTACTTTCCCCTCACCCTTTAGTCGGTACACATAAATGCTATACTTCTTGCCTCGGCACTCCTACAATACACTGTGCGAGATATTTATTGTGGTACATTCGTTCAGACTTATTAGTCTACATTCTAATTGGCACTGCGGACAATTCCACAGGTCGCCTGTCAAGTAAACATGAAGAGAAATGTGTGGGAGGAAGGAGGCAAGACGAGACGGTACTCGTAACCATGACAACGGACTTCCTTCCTGTGTTCTTGGAACGAAAGAAAAGAAGTCAAGCTGTAACAGGTACAGCCGCCAATGTTATTTGTGTGAAACATCTACCGTCCATTGCAATTAAAAATAATCAACAAGTTATAAGTTTTGACATCGTCTTATTTATTCTACTAAATTTCGATTTAGCAATTGCCAAAATTACATCATTCATATCAGTTATGACCAGATTTCTAAAACGATGCAAACGAGCGACGTAACCAGGTGGGGGAAGGAGGGTGTTACTGGGTGTTAGACCCCCCCATGGAATTATTACAAAAGAAAATAAACACAAACTGATAACAAACACGTGAAAGTCGACTCCGGTTGGTTCTTTTGAATATTCATAGGGACAAAATTGCAGTACCAACAGATCTCTTGAATGTATTGTCTAAGTAGCCTCGAAAGTTGGATTTTAGATTGTAATATGAACATACCATTCGCCGTAAAATTATTCACTTTGATCATACTGTTCTTATTTTGTATTTTAATGTAAGATTTTGTAATGTACCGGCATTGCAATTTGAATATCAGTGGTGGTGGTGGTGCTTATTGTTTTAAGAGGAAGTACAACTAGGTAACCATCCTCTATATAACACTAATCAGAGAGAAAAAAATGGAAAGGATCCGACACTTCGAAAAATGAAGATATCGGCCAAAGGAAGACAAGGGCCACGAAGGGCGTGAAAATGAAAGCATCCCTAAGCCCTCGGAAACCTAATAGCGTCGAGGTCGGAAAAGAACAAGAATTGACCAAGAGAGATCGGATATGATATATGAAAGTGAGGAGCCTGGCACAAGTAAGTGGAAGCAATGCCAGGACTCAGATAAGGGCCCCTTGGTCGCCAACCCAGGCTCCAAAGTTCAGAACTCCTAGGCGCCTTTTAGTCGCCTCTTACGACAGGCAGGGGATACCGTGTGTGTTATTCTACCGCCTCCATCCACAGGGGTATCTGAATATCAACATAATTGTATCAGTGTCCTTATGACACTCGTGCGTGCGCACACCACACATGCACAAGCACTTTCATTATGTTCTATCATATCCCCTTCCCATCGGTCGATCCTGGCTACGCTACTGATTCAAGCACGTACGATAAAGATACTTCTTCCAGTTCTCCGGGACTACGAACCAACCACTCATACAAACCGCTCATCTCGGAATGCAGCGCTTACCTGTTAACATGGATGTGTTTTTGGAAGTCATCAATTTCCGGACGCTATTGTAACCATAGCAACCAGTCTTTGTATATACTAGGTCAGTAGCGTCATCTTTTCACTGTGCGCTTTCCTCTTGTACGAAGCAAGCTGGCCGCGTGATTAGGGGTGCGTATGAGTGAGCTTTCATTCGGGAGATGGTGGGTTCGAATCCCTGAATGTGGTTTGCGATGGCTTCCCATTTAAATACCAAGTAAATTCTAGAGATGTACCTTAATTTGGACCACGACCGCTATCTTCCCAATTCTAGCCCTTTCCCATACTTTCGTCGCCGAAAATCATCGATGTATTGATGCGTCGTTAAACAAGTAGAGAAAAAATCTTCCTATAACTAAGAGCTTGTGAAAATCTCGAACCGGGCTGGGTAGCTCAGACGGTTGAGGTGCTGGCCTTCCGATCCCAACTTGGCAGGTTCAATCTTGGCTCAGTCCAGAGGTATTCGAACGTACTCAAATGCGTCAGCTTCGTGTCGGTAAATTTACT
This sequence comes from Anabrus simplex, assembly GCF_040414725.1. NCBI lineage: Eukaryota > Metazoa > Arthropoda > Insecta > Orthoptera > Tettigoniidae > Anabrus > Anabrus simplex. The sequence continues at coordinate 193,814,054 of NC_090271.1, read as the reverse complement.
GGCACGTAAAAGAACTCGTGCGGGAGAAAATGCCGGCACATCAGCGTCGGAAACCCAGTAACATTATCATTATTTTTTAATTGAAAAATTTCATATCAAGTGAATCCCGTTCTATTCCTCAATTCAGAATTAAAATCCTTGAACTGGCCGGAATACGAACCCAGGGCCTTGGAATAAGCACAGACATTTAACCTCTATACTAGAGGTGCTCAAGCTGGACGTTCCTTCCCGCGGGCATCCAGCACTGTAAGTGGGCGGGCTGGCAGCGTATTCTATTCAACCGCAGTGATGTGGTGGGTATGTCACAGGCCGTGAAGGTTGGGCGAAGTTCTCCCAGTTACTCTTGATAACTGCGGCGATACTCGAGTTTGGAATTGAGGTAGAAAATAATGAAAGAAGTTGGATATCGGCATCATTTTCAATTTACGTTGTAAGAAATAAGTTATTTATATTTGTTGCAGTTTGTATGTTTTGACCGGATACAATAAAGAGTTGCCCTACAACCTCTAATATTTTTGTAATGTACATAATGAAATGACAATTTTCACTATTACATTTTAAGAGGTGCTTTAAAAACATTTCTAATATAATACGGAGTTAAGGTGGATAAGCTGTGACTTATGGTTGTTTGTGTTTAAATTATCAGATAAACTCACCAACAATCCAATCATGCTTACCGGGAATAAAATCGGTGCAGTTGTTTATCTGAAGGCATACTGTACATCTCTCTGGTAGATACATTTATATTGTTGTTGTACTTTAATGTTAGATAGTAAATTCATACGTCCTCACTCGAGATGAAACTGCCTCTTGCCATTTGGAGACTAACTGTTATCACCAGAAGCATGTTAACTTTTAAATACTATTTTCAGAAATTCAGTGAACAGGGAAATTTACTCCAACACTGTGCAAAATCATTGTAATTGTAATAACAGGAATTTATTTTTCAAAATGGAAATACTCTTTTTCCCATCCAAGGAATTGTAAATCGTAGCTTGTACGCTTAAACCCTGTACTTTTGTATCACAAAAATTGTAACGTGTCAGCTTTTTTGAATGAATAAATATAATAAAACTGACTGTTTATATTGGGTGCAGTATAAATCAACCAGACTATCTTGAAAAGGTCAATTTTTGTTACTGCGATTGAAAATGAAAACCTGCAACCTGTTTTGCAGTCATTGACCGAGACAGGGGTGTAATGAATGAAGCAGATGTATGGGGTCGCCACTCCCAAGGTGATTTATTAACAACTGATAGATGCTATAAAATGAGAATGGAGAGTGTTGCTGGAATGAAAGATGACAGGAAAAACCAGAGTACCCGGAGAAAAACCTGTCCCGCCTCCGCTTTGTCCAGCACAAATCTCACATGGAGTGACCGGGATTTGAACCACGGTATCCAGCGATGAGAGGCCTACGCGCTGCCGCCTGAGCCAAGGAGGCCCTTGTTGCGATTATAGAGTTTTATTTTAAGTAATGTACCCCAATCAATACTTCGCTGAGTAATGGAGGAGAGCTTCGTAATCACAATCGAACGTCAATGCTGCCTCGCTTCCCTGCAAAGTGTGTTCGCTCTCTCGCTTCACTGTGGCGTATGCTTGCTACGTAAGCCGCCCGCGTTTACGTCACACCAGCCCGGCCGCACTGGGCTAACCTCAACGAGCGCCCAGCCGAGCACCTCTGTTCTACACCATAGGGCTGGCTAATAATTTATTATTCGATTTACGAGATCTAGAATGTCTTTCATCCCCTCACAATTCATGATCCTTGCCATTATTTGTGGATACAGTAATTTTTCTTTCGATTTATCGCAACTCTTTATCTCCCCTGTGGGTGGAGTCAAAGGATGCGTTATATGTTCCCCGTTCGTGTTATAAGAGGCTACTAAGAGGGAATCAACCGAAGAATCCGTTCTCGTTCCCTCGCCTTCTGAGCCCAAAAACATATCCGTGATTGTTTTGCTTTTCCGTGCAATGGAGAAATTTGCCAAGAAAATATTCTTATGCCGTGTTTTCACAAGAGGCCAGCAATACTGGATCAAGTTTGCGACGCTCTCGTGACGTCTCACTACCACAAAAATGATTCCATTCCGTACCCTGATGGGGTGCCGCGGGCCTCTCAGACGGTAACTCCTTCTCTCAGGACTGGTAGATTTGTATCGCTGATGTAATTCATCGAGAATGTGAGGTGGGCGGTGCCGTGGCCTACAATAAACACTGTTCCGACATTTTCCTTAGTGCAGCAGAATGGAAAATCAAGGAAAGCCGGTAGTGGGACCTGCCTCTCCGCTTCCCGAATGTAGATCTACAAGGCTAGTAAAACTATTTGCTGTAAAGCCGAAGCCTAGCCTGCTCGGTGTTACTTTTCATTCATTATACCGCTGTACTTTTGATCTTGTTCGAGCCGTAGGCTAGTTTACTATAAATGCGTTTGATTTAGGATTTTACCCTCTTTTTATTCATTTATTTGCACATTTTTGTAAATACAAAAAATTGTCAATTTCACCCGTAAAACGTTCAACATATTTTTTTTTCCAGAATTGAAAAGTATTCAGGGTATCATCTAATAGATTTCGGTGATACAAATCAAATCACACCTCACTTGTCTCGCGCAGTTACTAATGTTCGCCCGCCAAGTCATACCTTAATTTGGCGGCCAACTTGTGAAGAAGTCATGCACATTACATCAGCTGCCCTCGATCAAATCTTGCGTATTGTACTGTAAAACATTGTCCATACAGTTCTCGTATATGCAATACTTTTTAAAAACTATATTAACTTTTAGTGTTATATGAAAATCGCCATATCGGTTTTTCGCTAGAGATCCCCCACCCCAATTTGAATGACGTTTCACGTCACAATCTACACCATTAACGAAGGAACACCTACCGCAGTATAAAATATGCTTGAGAAGAAGGTGCTATTTTTAACATTTTAATAATATTGGCCGATATTCTACATACGAGGTAATGAAAGCCCAGTGGCATCGACCGAAATTCGATTCCCCTTAAAACAAAAATACCACCATCACTACCTCCACCACACCCATCATCAGGACCATCGATTCCTGGATACATTTGGGATATTTGAAATAAATAATTACTTCTCTATGGATTGAGCTCAACTTAAAACGGGAGATCACAAGATTAAATCAAGTAAATATCCTTTATATTCCGCATTGTATTGTATACAGGGTGAACAGAAACAATGTGAACCGAGTAGGCTATGTAAGCGTTAGAGCGTTGGTCATACTGATAAGTAATTTGAAAAAAAAAATCCGTCGATATTATCTCGCCGTTGTCTTTTTATCAGCTGCTAAATTTAACCAATCAGATCACTTCGCGGGCGAATTCAAATGGGTTTTACGAGGCGGTGTTGCTAAATCTGTTCATGGCTTGATCAGGCTTGAGAGCGATGCCGAGAAATGAGCGTCAAACACTAACACACGGTGGGTTTCAGCGAATGCCATTGTAGCGTGTTTGCTATGGGCCGCTCCTAAAAGCAGTGAGGTCCTTGTTCAAAGAGAAGTTTATTTCTTCTATTGGCCTTTTCAAACCGGTCATAAATCACGTGCATATTTAGCAACAGCGCCTCACAAAACCCATCTGAAGTCGCCCGCGAAGCGATCTGATTGGTTAATTTCATCAGCTGATAAAATGAGAACGGCGCGAGATATTTTTTCAAATTTTTTCAAATTTTTTCAAATTACCTGTCACTATGACCAACGCTCTAAAGTTTATATACCCGGAACACGTTATTTCTGACCGCCCTGTATGTATACCTGGAAGGAGAAAATCCAAGAAGGTCTCTATGTCTGAATGGTCAGTGTCTGAACTTTGGTCCTAGGCTTCGTGTGTTCGATTCCCGGGCAGGCCAAGAGACTTTATAAATGGTTCTCTTGTCTTGGGGACTGGGTATTTGTTCTATCCGCAACATTCCTAAAACCCTCACACCACATTCAAGACCAACCTACATCTCAATAACACAGAGTTTTCCTTCCTCCACAGACGTCGACCGCCGTCATCAGAGAGTCTGTCGTACGAGGACTGCACCAGGATTAAAAATAATTATACGAATTTATTACAGTTTTATTGTTTGTTTAATGTTATGGATTAATATTTTCCCAGGAATTTCAAGTTGGGATGGCTCACAGAAGTTTGTGTGGTTCGTCTGTGCTTTTTTCCCTAACGATCACCTTCATGCTAGACAAATTATTTATATGGCTATTGAGGTCAATAAGATGGCAGGAAATGTTGTTAAATTTAAAAATGCTAGCGGATATTTTAGATATGGTAAAGGTGCAATTAAGTTGTTTATACTTATCTTCTTGCACTCTCTACATATAAACTGACCTTTTGAAAATTATTACTCTTGATTCATACTTCATCATTCGAGAGACGCGTTTAACAAATTAGGTTGCAATTACCTCCTATGAAGGTAGCTACGGTAATGACAGAGTGTCTAAATTCTCCTTGTAGGAAAAAGATTTATTTTGTTATAAGTCACTGAAGAATTCTTATTTATATGGCGCATGTTTATTTATAAAATTTAACTCTTTGACACTTTAGTGTTTCCTTGGCCTACGTTCGACTGACCTCTGCTTCCTGTCGACCGTAAAGCTAACCAGGTGAAGTATGCTTTGAGCTTTAATCGTCTTACCTTGAGTATGCTTCGTTACGTCACTGTAGTAATGAAGGTGCCCTTGGCCTGGTACTGTTACGACTCGCGTAAGAACACAAAGATCTAGAGCAATGTGGGTCAGACCATTTCGCCGTGTTGATGACACCACATTCGGCACAAGGCATGCGACTATCCCTTTGGATGGCGATATCCAGAACGGAGCGTTGAGTTCCCTCGTCTTATGTCAAACACGCGCTCAGACCGCTTTAATGGACCATGATTTATTGCATCGTATTCTGTAACCTTTTAACCATGTTGCAAAACCTAATGCCGAGCAATCATCAGTGACACAAAAATGTTTACAGTGAATTTCCTAGCAGGGTTACACTAATTGTGGCCCGTTCTTTGTTACTCATTTTATTTCCAGTTTTATTTCTTCATAGCTCTTTAAAGAGCTAATGCATTTTACTGCCTCCTAAATTTGTAGGTTAGAATATTAACTTCCTGTGTGATTCACTTTGGATTAATTTCCAATACAGCCAAAGAGAATTTGAATTCCTCTGCGTATATGGTAAAGAACATAATCATCCTCTCTAAAACAAGGGTAGGATAGGTTCATAGACTACCGTCAGTGATACGAGAAGAAGTTTTCAAAGGCAGAGCAAGTTGGCTGCGTGATAAGGGCCGTGTAGCCGTAAGCTTGCATTCAAGAGAGGATGGGTTCGAACTCCACCATCGGTAGCTTGGTGATGCTTCTTTACACCAGGTAAATGCTGAGGCTGTACACGCTGCTATGGCCTCATTTAGTTCTATACCTCTTATCTTTAAATCATTGGCCTCTCTCTACTTTTCTTACCCTCCATAACAGAGTCCATTGTTCTCCTAGGTAACTATCCTCCTCCATTCGTCTCACATGACCCTACCACCGAATTCGGATTATGCGTACAGCTTCATCCATCGTGTTCATTCCTAACTTGGTCTTTATCTCACCATCATTCCGGCTACCCTCCTGCCATTGTTTCCACCTGTTTGTACAAGTAACCATTCTTGCGACTTTCATATCTGTTACTTCTAACTTATGAATAAGATATACAGAGTACACCCAGCTTTCGCTCCCGTAATGAAAAGTTGGTCTGAAAACAGAACGCTGTAAAGATAGTTTCGTCCGGGAGCTGAATTCCTTCTTACTGAGTACTGTTGATCGCATCTGCGGGCTCACTACATTAGCTTTACTGCACCTTGATTCAATCTCACTTACTATATTACCATCTTGGGAGAACACACGTCCTAAATACTTGAAATAATCTACTTGTTCCAACTTTGTATCACCAATCTGACATTCAGTTCTCTTGGATTTATTACTTACTGACATCACTTTAGTCTTCGAAAGGCTAATTTTAATGCCATACTCATTGCACCTATTTTCAAATTTCAAGATATTAGACTGCAGACTTTCGACACAATCTGCCATTAAGACCAAGTCGTCAGCATAGGCCAGACTACTTACTACATTTCCACCTAACTGAATTCCTCCCTGCCATTTTATGCCTTTCAGCAGATGAACCGTGTAAACTACGAACAACAAAGCGAAAATTATTACAGCCTTGTCTAACCCCTGTAACTATACTGAACCACGAACTCATTCTACCATCAACTCTCACTGCAGCCCAATTGTCAATATAAATGCCTTTGATTGATTATACGGTAATAATCTACCCTTAATCCCATAGTTACCCAGTAATGCGAACGTCTTTTCCCTCGGTACCCTGTCACATGCTTTCTCTAGATCTAAGAAACGTAAACAAAACTGTCTATTCCTCTTGTAGCATTTTTCAATTACCTGATGCATACTGAAAATATGATCCTTAAAACACCTCCGCGGTTTGAAATCACACTGGTTTTCATTCAACTTCTCCTCAACCACTGATCACACACTACGTTCCAAGATGCCAGTGAATACTTTGCCTGGGATACTAATTAATGAGATACCTCGATAGTTGTTACAATTCTTCCTCTTCCCTTGCTTATAGATAGGTGCAATTATTGCTTTAGTCCAATCTGAAGGTACCTTACTAACACTCCATGCTAATCTTATTACTCTATGAAGCCATTTGATCATTGCTCTCCCACTATACTTCACCATTTCAGGTCTAATTTAATCTATTACTGCGAAAATTATTACAGCCTTGTCTAACCCCTGTAACTATACTGAACCACGAACTCATTCTACCATCAACTCTCACTGCAGCCCAATTGTCAATATAAATGCCTTTGATTGATTATACGGTAATAATCTACCCTTAATCCCATAGTTACCCAGTAATGCGAACGTCTTTTCCCTCGGTACCCTGTCACATGCTTTCTCTAGATCTAAGAAACGTAAACAAAACTGTCTATTCCTCTTGTAGCATTTTTCAATTACCTGATGCATACTGAAAATATGATCCTTAAAACACCTCCGCGGTTTGAAATCACACTGGTTTTCATTCAACTTTTCCTCAACCACTGATCACACACTACGTTCCAAGATGCCAGTGAATACTTTGCCTGGGATACTAATTAATGAGATACCTCGATAGTTGTTATAATTCTTCCTCTTCCCTTGCTTATAGATAGGTGCAATTATTGCTTTAGTCCAATCTGAAGGTACCTTACTAACACTCCATGCTAATCTTATTACTCTATGAAGCCATTTGATCCTTGCTCTCCCACTATACTTCACCATTTCAGGTGTAATTTAATCTATTACTGCTGATATTCCCGTTACATTCAGAAGATTTTATAAAATATTCCCTCCACCTTTCCAGTGATTCCCTGGGATCTATTATGAGTTCACCTGAATTACCCGAAACACTATTCATTTCCTTTTTCCCTCCCTTCCTAAGATTCTTTATTACTGTCCGGAAATTCTTCCCTGTTGCTTGACCTAGCCTTTCCAGGTTATTATCAAAATATTGTCCGACTCGTTGGCTGAACGGTCAGCGTACTGGCCTTCGGTTCAGAGGGTCTCGGGTTCGATTCCCGGCCGGGTCGGGGATTTTAACCTTAATTGGTTAATTCCAATGGCACGGGGGCTGGGTGTATGTGTTGTCTTCATCATCATTTCATCCTCATCACGACGCGCAGGTCACCTACGGGTGTCAAATAGAAAGACCTGCACCTGGCGAGCCGAACCCGTCTTGGGATATCCCGGCAGTAAAAGCCATACGACATTTCATTTCATCAAAATATTCCCACGACTTCCATTTGGATTCAACAACTATTTGTTTTGCTCTGTTTCCTTCATCTACATACAATTCCCTACCTGCATCAGCCCTTGATTGTAGCCATTTCTGATAAGCCTTATTTTTACGTTTACAAGCTGCTCTCACTTTATCATTCCATCAAGATGTTCGCTTTTTCCCATCTTTACACACAGTTGTTCCAGGGGATTCCCTTGCTGTTTCTACTACAGCATACCTGTATATCATCCATTCTCTTTCTATATCCTGAACATGCTTACTGTCTATTGTTCGGAACTTTTAACTAATCATGTCCATGTACTTCTGTCTAATTTCCTCGTTCTGGAGATTTTCTGCTCTTATTCGTTTGCTGACAGATTTAACTTTCTCTGTTCTAGGCCTAGAGATACTTAGTTCACTACAGATCAGATAGCGGTCTGTATTAGCGAAAAACCTCCGAAAAACCCGTGTATTTCTAACAGATTCCTTGATTTTGAAGTCGGTTATGATAGTCTATTATGGAACTGGTTCCCTTACCCTCCCATGCGTAGCGGTGAATAGCCTCATGCTTGAAGAATATATTCGTAACTGCTAAAGCCATACTAGCACAGAAGTCCAGCAAACGCTTCCCATTCCTATTAGCTTCCATATCTTCCCCACATTTACCAATCACCCTTTCGTATCCTTCAGTTATATTTCCAACTCTCACATTGAAATCGCCCATTAGCACTATTATATCCTTGCTGTTGACCCTGACTACGATATCACTCAATGCTTCATAAAACTTGCCAACTTCATTCTCATTTGCACCCTCACGTGGTGAATATACTGAGACATTTCTCGTCCTAATTCCTCCAATTGCCAAATCTACTCACACCATTTGCTCATATATTCTACGTGCCTAACAGAAAGTATGTTGCGTGCAATAGTATTCCTGATGAACATCCCTACCCAGACTCTCTCCTTCCCTTTTTTAATACCTGTCATGTACACTTTATAGTCTCCTATCTCTTATCTCTTCCTCTAGCACAACCAGATGCATCTGGCCGTGTGGTTAGGGGCGCGCAGCTGTGAGCTCGCATCCGGGAGGTAGCGCGTTCGAATTCCACTGTCGACAGCCCTGATGATGGTTTTCCGTGGTTTCCCATTTTCACACGAGGCGAATGCTGGGGCTGTACCTTAATTAAGACAACGACCGCTTCCTTCCGATTCCTAGGCCTTTCCTGTCCCATCGTAACCAGATTCATCCTCATTGCTGACTCAGCCATTTCTACTTTCTTTCTTCCATAAGCCCGATTAATATTGATAGCTCCACATCGAATTGCATTTCGTTCGCCAGGTTGTTTCCAAGGAGTCCCTCGCCAGTCAAATGGGAGTGGGACTCCGTTATTCCCATAGGTCCTAGGTTTCCTTAAAATATTCTGAGCTCGGTGAATTCATGAAACAGAATGCTACCCCACTTACACATAGTCCAAGTGAGGATTTCTCCTCTAACAGGTTAGGGACCACCGGTGGATTGTATAGTCCTAGCCACGTGAGCACAAGGAGGGTCATGACTCAGAATATGTCCGAGATGCTCACTCCCATTCCGTAGCAACTGGTATCCCCACACTCAGGACCACTTACTAGGCCACTCACCCGTTGCCCATGGTTCACGAACTGGGACATGACTGCAGTAACCGACACCAAGAACCTAATAATAATAATAATAATAATAATAATAATAATAATAATAATAATAATAATAATAATAATAATAATAATAATAATAATAATTTACTTTCACGTCTCACTAAGTACTCCTGCGAATTTGGAGATGCCGAGAAGCCACAAATTTCTCCCGCAGGAAATCCTTCACGTGTCAGGAAATCTACCTGCACGAGGCTGGCGTACTGCTGGACTGAACGCCGATCGGAAGCTTCGACTGTGGGGTCTGAAATCCAGCGATCTTCCGTGTGAGTTTCTCAGCCCGGCATATTATTATTATTATTATTATTATGGCATAGCTATGTATACTGAGATAGTTTTTTTTGCTAGGGGCTTTACGTCGCACCGACACAGATAGGTCTTATGGCGACGATGGGATAGGAAAGGTGCAGCCCCATCATTTGCCTGGTGTGAAAATGGGAAAATACGGAAAACCATCTTCAGGGCTGCCGATAGTGGGATTCGAACCTACTATCTCCCGGATGCAAGCTCACAGCCGCGCGCCTCTACGCGCACGGCCAACTCGCCCGGTATACTGAGATAGTAAAACATTTTCATTACTATATTCTGTCTCAATGGACGAGTGGTCAGCGTCTTGGCCCGTGGCCCTTGAGGCCCCTAGTTCGATTCCGGGCCAGATTGAGGTATCTCAACGGTTAATTCTCTTGGCTCGTGGACAATGTTTGTACAGTCCCCAGTATTCCTGAAACTCGTGCATCACATACAACACTATCTACCAGCGCAACAACGCGCAGTTTCAATAAACTGGAGATTACACCAACCTAGGCTCACAAGGGGTGCATGTGGCTAGCAATATTCACGCGGAATCATTATTAATGGATTTCGTCTACTAACAGAAAACGTATTACAGGTGTAATAAACTTCTCTTCTCAACAGGGAAACGACCTTGCAGAGGCCGAGATCTATCAAGTCCTGTTATAGATTACCGTTTTTCTCCTTAATCTTGACTTACTTCCCTTACAATGAAAACAACCAACGTTATGGTAGTGAGATATGGCTGTCCTTCACAGTGCTGTCCTGTAAAAGTTTAAATGTTACGTCTGGTTCATTTCCATGAACTGCTTACTTGTCCAGCTACGGATAATAAACACCATGACCTAGAGGTATTTAATATTAATCAAATGCAAATATATAGAGCAGTCTAATGGCATTCAAGGTGATAGCACCACTCATTTGCTTAATGTATCGCAGTGGCGGCGAAATGGTCGTATTGAACGGAAAGCTGAGGGAAGACTGGCGGTAAAGAAGGGGAAGGAAGAGGCAGTGAACATCTAGCAGTAGACTGAAGCAATTAAAATATACGTGTAGCAAGAATCATAGGATATACGGCATTGAGTATATTGTTTAAAATTGTAAACCGGGTGCTCGCAAATAAGTATTCAAGCGTCGCATGTTTAAAATGAAAATAATTTTAAAATAATACCGGTCTGATTAGGATTATGACAAATATTTACAAAGCATAAAGAACACCGCCTCTTTTGCATCTTCTTCAAACTGCGGCCATAGATGTTTGACGGAACTTAGTTCCATAAAATCCCAGTACAGTCTATTACCGGAGAAAATCGAATATTTGGGCGTTCCAACCTTCATCCATTTCTTGTTTTCAGGACTATAAGGCCAAAAACGAGAGGGATTACTCTTACTCAACACGTCCTGCTCTTGTACGTTGCAAGCTACTGATCTACCCCATCTCCTCCGGAGAGACCTGGAGCAGGTCTTTTAGCTGACGCTCACAGACGACCTATGCATCCGGGTGTGGGATGATGCTAGTAATGAGCTAGAGAGAGGGTGAAGCCGTGTGTCGGCAGATAGCCTACTTCCCTCGAATAAAGCCATGGGTCTCCTCAAGATGAATAATCATCTCAGCGCCATTTTCCCTTACCTGATTATTATTATTATTATTATTATTATTATTATTATTATTATTATTATTATTATTATACGATTTTAGCGTGTGATCTCAATATACCAAATGTTTACTTATTAATTACGTATTTAGGAAAGGGCACTTGAGGCGAGGCTGTTAACGGTGCAATATAAGGAAGAAATATTGGCGGAGGTTACAACATATTCAGAGTATAATAATACCTTATTTGAATCCCTTACAAATATATAAGACCATTGTACACTGATTAGTATGCAAAATTTACTGCTAATTTTCTTCTAACCATTGATTATTTATTTTTTTGTTTAAATTTTGAAATTGTTGCTGCCTGTTCACAGAGTATTCCTATTACTAGATTTTACAAATTCTGTACGCACTCTCTCAGCTCTTTGGGTGTAATATGAGTGTTTGTCAGAATTTATGATACAGATAGAGTTTGTATGAACCAAATTATGATTAATTTTATTTACCATCACAGCTGAGGCTCAATCACGTAATATATGTACTGGCAGAAATTTGCCTTTCTTACACAAATAATCCGTAGGCATTAAAGGTGGTAAATTATAAAGTATTTTTAGTGCTCTTTCTTTGTAAAATGGCAACTTTATCAAAGATTTCCTTACTGTAACGTCCCAAAACATGAATCATATAAATCAGGTGACTTTCAGGGAGAGCATGATAAATAGATTAAGATACTTATGGCTGAATTTATATCTTAAGAGCTCCAATTTCTGGAGTAATTCCTTTGCGTATGGTTTTAACTTGCTCGTTCCAGTCAAGCATTTCATCTCTTTTGAAACCTATAAATTTAGTAAATTGCACTCTTGGTAAAGGATCAAGAAGCGTTTCACATGTTACCTTTTGAAGGAATACAAATGACAGTAAGTATAATCAACAAACAGTAAATAAGTTAATCTGGCAAGGACAGCTGAAACAGAAAATGGCGTATCCAACGAAAGGTGGAGCTAATGAAACCAGATGAGCTCTATACAGAAACTGAAGTGATAAACGGTATAAGTGATCACTGATTACGAAGCTGTTTTTGTCGTAGTTAAGAATAAATGCGAAAGAAATGTTGTAAAATTAGGAATATTAGGTAGTACCATATGGATGATAAGAGAGGTATGAGGGAGTTAAAAATAGGTAACTTTGATCAGAGGAAAATAGCAAATGAAAATGTAAACGGACTATGCGGTGGGTTTAAAGATTTGTTGAGGACTGTGAAAACGTGTATATATATATATATACATACACTGACTGACAGAGCAAATGCAACACCAAGAAGGAGTGGTTTGAAAGGGATGAAAGTTGGGGAAAAAACAGAGACGGCACGGACGAATAATTGATGTTTATTTCAAACCGATATGCAGGTTACACAATGCGCACGGCATCGACTCAGTAGGATGTAGGACCACAGCTAGCGGCGATGCACGCAGAAACACGTCGAGGTACAGAGTCAATAAGAGTGCGGATGGTGTCCTGAGGGATGGTTCTCCATTCTCTGTCAACCATTTGCCACAGTTGGTCGTCCGTACGAGGCTGGGGCAGAGTTTGCAAACGGCGTCCAATGAGATCCCACACGTGTTCGATTGGTGAGAGATCCGGAGAGTACGCTGGCCACGGAAGCATCTGTACACCTCGTAGAGCCTGTTGGGAGATGCGAGCAGTGTGTGGGCGGGCATTATCCTGCTGAAACAGAGCATTGGGCAGCCCCTGAAGGTACGGGAGTGCCACCGGCCTCAGCACATGCTGCACATAGCGGTGGACATTTAACGTGCCTTGAATACGCACTAGAGGTGACGTGGAATCATACGCAATAGCGCCCCAAACCATGATGCCTCGTTGTCTAGCGGTAGGGCGCTCCACAGTTACTGCCGGATTTGACCTTTCTCCACGCCGACGCCACACTCGTCTGCGGTGACTATCACTGACAGAACAGAAGCGTGACTCATCGGAGAACACGACGTTCCGCCATTCCCTCATCCAAGTCGCTCTAGCCCGGCACAATGCCAGGCGTGCACGTCTATGCTGTGGAGTCAATGGTAGTCTTCTGAGCGTACGCCGGGAGTGCAGGCCTCCTTCAACCAATCGACGGGAAATTGTTCTGGTCGATATTGGAACAGCCAGGGTGTCTTGCACATGCTGAAGAATGGCGGTTGACGTGGCGTGCGGGGCTGCCACCGCTTGGCGGCGGATGCGCCGATCCTCGCATGCTGACATCACTCGGGCTGCGCCTGGACCCCTCGCACGTGCCACATGTCCCTGCGCCAACCATCTTCACCACAGGCGCTGCACCGTGGACACATCCCTATGGGTATCGGCTGCGATTTGACGAAGCGACCAACCTGCCCTTCTCAGCCCGATCACCATACCCCTCGTAAAGTCGTCTGTCTGCTGGAAATGCCTCCGTTGACGGCGGCCTGTCATTCTTAGCTATACACGTGGCCTGTGGCACACGACAACACGTTCTACAATGACTGTCGGCTGAGAAATCACGGTACGAAGTGGGCCATTCGCCAACGCCGTGTCCCATTTATCGTTCGCTACGTGCGCAGCACAGCGGCGCATTTCACATCATGAGCATACCTCAGTGACGTCAGTCTACCCTGCAATTGGCATAAAGTTCTGACCACTCCTTCTTGGTATTGCATTTGCTCTGTCAGTCAGTGTATATTTACTGAACCCTTTGGTCCATATTGAGGGATACCTACCTTTCTTACCTATCAGCAAACTTCATGAGATCTGTCTCTTGGGTCGTATCGGGTTCTTCGTCACTTGCTGAGGTAAAGGTAGGGTTCATTAATTCTAATCCATCTACTGGAATGAAAGGTCTGTTTAAAAGATTACTATTTATTCAGGAAAATTCTGAAGCAATCTGATAAGTCAACGACATCATAGAAGTCAATTGTGTCCACTGGACACCACAATAATTTTTACATAAAGGTCAGAACACTGGTGTGAGACTTCAACGTAACTGCCTGATGGGCATTCTTACTAGAAACCATTGTCTCAATTATTAATTATTTAAGAAAGGAAAGTCTGGAAATCCTTAAATTCGGCTTCCATGTGAGACCACATGTACCATCATAGTGATTCGTTATGGTCCAGCCCTCGTAACACGAACTCTGGACTCTGGGTATAATTAAGGCAGTCCAATTGGTGTGTGCCACACAGTGGTTCTACGGCATGGCCCCTTAATTGAATCGATGTGACCTGCGTCTATGTCATAGACCGACATCTAAACTTCTAAGTTACTTTAATGTCATTGTGGATGATGACCGCAAGGAAAGTGATGCTACAGTGGCATATGGCCCTAATCTAAGTCACTGAGGTTGATGACCCCCTGACCATCCAAGTTTCTAGGCTGAAGGCTAAACACAATTAAGTTACATCGGTTGATGACCAAAGTTTCCACTTTACTATCCCCAGCACATTCACTGCTCAATCAATCAAAGTTCAATAATTACAACAATAGCAATGCTCACAAACTTTGTGGCAGTAAAATCCATTTCCTTCGGATATGTCCCCTTAATCGTTACTTTACATATAAATAATCCAGAGAAAACAAACTAAAATTTCCAGAATGCATCTCCAAGTTATTCGCTTAATTAAAGTTATTTCAAAATGCGGTTTCACTGAATTTAATAATTAAATAAATTTAAATGATTTAACGAAATGTTAAAGAACAGTAAATTTTATCTCCGCGGACTCTGGTTTCTTCACAAATTCCTACGTAGCTGTGATGTGAATTCAATCTTGTGACATTTATCTGGCTGGGAAAGAATTGTTACATAATTCATGTCCAGTTATATATCTTGTCTCATGATCTCACACTTTAAAATCTAATCTAGTCCTAACCGTTATTAACACTTGGATATCCTAATAATCTACGTACAAACCAAACAACTCGCCATATAATTACGATGTCATATCTCGTCATACCATTTATGAATTTTGCACACCCCTCACAGACAAACCAATCATCACAACCATCGCTCTATATTTTGGACAACCCTGAATTTGGTTACTCTGTTCCTTATACTCGAAGTTCATGGTTTCAAATGTTCATTACGTCCCCAATTAAACAAAGTTTACAGTATTCCACAATGCTCAGATTATTACCGGCTATGAATTTCAACTAAATCCAGCATTTTAATGTTCTCCCCGAAATTGAGAATACAATCTCAATTCCACGCCTGTCCCGTTATCATATGGTGTTCTCAACTGAGGCCTCTCGTCCCCAAGTTCGCTTGGCAGTAACATAAAACACCTGGTTTGTTCCAGTTGACTGGCTTCTCAAAATGTTCACCTTTAAACTCTGCCGACATAATTAAACAAATACGATATTCTAACCACCAAAAATGCACAGATTATGCTTCAAGATGCCCACACTAATTATACGCGTCGCAAATTAATACCGCTATGGATTTCTATGTATTTCTTTCCATTCCCAACATTATAAAATATACCTCGGGCTATCGTGTCCCGGCTTCAATGACAGGACTCTAACCTGATTCGCACATCTCATCTCAACTCATATAAAACATTCCTCGTGCTTCCGTGTCCCGGCTTCAATGACAGGTCCAACCTGATTCACAAATCTCATATCAACAAAACTAACCTCTGTTTCCCAGCTCCACAATTATCATCGACAAAGAACTGGAATGTAATCCTTACTAGAAATCTCGACGTAAAATATCGCACAATGCATTAATCATGAATAACTTCGCATAAATGATATCGTATTTAATAACTTGATTTTTACGAAAAAATGACTGAAACATTCTACTAGATCTTTTCATTGTCAGTCAGACACAGTTTAAAATGGGCCTAGAAAAACGTTTCTCTCCGTGACCAAATTCATCACCCTAGATTCTCACCCGACAGCGCGCTTCCACTCGATTGAAAATGAGTAACCATGAATTCCTACATTATTAACGTCAAATTGCAGACAGAAAAAATTTACGTCGAATGAACATCTTAATTTGACATCACAAAATATAGGCAGTACACTCACACGGATGACGATCTACATTGGACGTGATATCACTTCGAAACCCTATTCAATAACTTTTACAACATTATACGGCACTCGCAAAACTTCAAAAATGTTATCCAAGTGGAAAATAAAACAAATGACTCCTTTAGTCGTATTCTCACATTTAAAAAACTTAGTATGGGTTACCACTGCGTCGTATATCCCCATTCAAATACACTTTTATAGATCATGAAACAAGATATAAAAGGTAGTAAGATGGAAAGTCACATTACCTTATGTAGTCACACCATTGTTCGTCATAGGGCTCACCTGCGACCCTGGCATTTTATTTAGCCATTTTTACATTCATGGCTGTACAGGTCATTATTATATTTCTTCAGGTTTCCTGGAATAAAGCATAAAAACAGAAAATACCCTTCACTTGTTTGCTGAGCGCACACGATGGACTATAATAATTTCCGCACACGAATTACTTAATCACATTAGAATTTATTCAGTACTTTGACCGTCCTATCTGGTACAATTATTTCACTCAAGAAAACTATCTCCTCATGGAGTCAAGACCTAGCCACAATGGCTAAAATCTGCAGTTGAACTCGGTCTACTTTTGTTGTTTGATTTCGCAGAGCAGCTCAACAGTTTTTCGTTCGCTTTGTATCACAAATGCCGGAGAAGGAGACTTCGTCATGGCGTCCCTTCATATTTATAGCAGTTATCCCCTCTCTTCGGATATCTCCCTTTGCCGCCAAGAAAATTTCTATAAATTTTCTGACTTAACTAAACTGTAATTTCAAGAGTTTTGAAAGTGACTACATGCTTGCTACATTTCTGGCGGTAGTGTTCATGGACATTTAAAATTTTTACGGGTTCGATTTGTGAGATGATTGACCCCCTTTGATAGGCACTATATTTTTTGACTTGGCTTGGGTCACGCCATGTACACGCGCTTTGAAATAGTTCACAAAAATGACTTGAGATTCTTCCGCCGTCGACACGTGTGGCTGACGTCACGTACCCCAGAGCGTGGGACCGAGGGTAATCACCCCCTCGTCACGTGTCAAATCCATGCTATCAAGAATCCAACTTTTAGTTTAATTGTTAATTTATGCATAATGTTCTTAGGGCACAAAGGTCATGGGTTCAATATATATTCGGAAAGGTGGTAAGTGATGGGGAAGTCCCGCTATGTTATAACAGAGAAATAAATCAGATGAAAGAAGCGGCGCAGGTCAGAAATAAATCCAGTTAGACATGGTTGTGGAAGTAAGGAGAGATTGAAGGAACTTAGCACGAAATTGATTTTAGCAGAGAAGTTACGTAAGAATAACATGATAGCTAAAGTAATTGGCAGTCATATGTTGTTTAGTGAAAAACTGACGGGTTTGTATAGGTGATTTAAAGCAGAAACAGGTTCGAGGAGGGAAATTCCAAGGATCATTAATGAATTAGGGGAGGGTACATGTGAGAAATTACAGAAGGTAGAGGCATTCAGTCGGCAGTATGTTAATCTGGTTGGATATGCGAAGTGATGGAAAAAGTACAAGAAAAAAGCTATTGGGAAGAATTACAGTTATCTGAGAAATATTTTAAACAGTTCCAAGTAAACATTACTTTTTAAACAATTCATCAGTAAAATTACCATTAAAATTACTTCACATTACGCTAATTTTAAGGTAATTCGCATGGTCCTGGAAGGATAGCCCGCCAATGTTTACAAAGAATGATACATTGCTACATTCTATGATTTATTTTAACATAGAGGAAGCATCCTGTGTTGCAACAAACGGCTCCACTAGACGATTAGACATCTTCAAAGGTCACCAAAAATGGATTGATTCCAACAACCAGATATGAAACGTGAAGAAATCAGCCAGAAGGAGTAAATTTTCAAAAGAAGAACACATTCGAGGCAGCAATTGGATATTTCAAGGAAAAATTTCACCTGAAACATATAGAAATAATAGATCTTCTAATACGCTCTCGCGGAGTTATTCCGAAATTCTTTGAATCGTTACGGAAAACTTTGGATTACCTCTATCTTTACGGGACATAATTATCACAGTGGTGCTGAAGATATCGTACTAAATTTTAGACCATAACCCACGTAAATGGAAATTTGTGCATTGTAAAAAATAAAAAATAAATTGAGAGTGTACTGTGTGCGGTGGGACTATCTCCAATGGGAGAAGTGTTTTCAAGTAATAATATCATTACCAAGTGAGACTAAAAATGATACTTTGGAACATGCATAATTATTTTATCCGTTATTTTTTTCAGTTAGTAACTTTTAGCTTTTTACTTAATTTTATATTTACATTATAACACATTGGCTATTAAAATTCTCATTCCTAAGCCTCGACCCATTGGGAGAAATGTAGCCTGCATCTACGCATTTCCTGAAATACCCCTTCCAAGGACACTTGAAGGAATACCTGCGTTTAGTTTTAACAACATTCCCAGCAGTGATGGGTGTAGGATAAGTTTGATGTTTGATGTCTTTGGAAGTACTGGAGTGGTAAGAAACTACTTTACCGAGCACTGGTGAAACTACCAGTTCTTCTGTAGTAACGGTAAAGTAGTTACACTTATCGTAGCTTAATCTCCCGTTTCCGCTTCCATGCGATTTATATCAGTCACTAAAATGTAACGATTACAATTTTATTTATTTATATTCATTCTTAATCCTTTTACACTTCAGGGTTAGCTTTTCCCTCGGACTCAGCGAGGGATCCCACCTCAACCACTTCAGGGACAGTGTCGTGGAGCGTGAGACTTTGCGTCGGGGGATACAACTGGAGAGGAGGACAAGTACCTCTCCCAGGCGGCCTCATCTGCTATGCTGAACAGGGGCCTTATGGGGGAATGAGAATATCGGAAGGAATAGACAAGGGGGAAGGAAGCAGCCGTTGACTTATGTTAGGTACCATCCTGGCATTTGCCTGGAGGAGAAGTGGGAAACCACGGAAAGTCACTTTGAGGACGGTGAGGTGAGAATCGAATTCCTCTCTTCTCAGTTGACCTTCCGAGGCTGAGTTGACCCTCTTCCACCCCTCGTATCATTTTTCAAATTTCATGGCAGAACCGGGAATCAAACCCGGACCTCCAGGGGTGTCAGCTAATCATATTAACTACTACACCGCAAGGGCGAACACAATTTTTATTTTAAGGAGTAAATTACGAGTAGAAATTACATTTTGTAAAAAATAACGATTAAAATTAAAAATTACTAAAATGTTTTTCGCTACAAGTGATTCCATTTGCCCCAAATTGTCCTCTTGAATTCCAACGTTATATTCATTTTACGATATTTACTTATCTTCGTTCTGGGAGACAACTCTAAATGCAGGTCAATAATAGATTAATTGACTATATAACACTTCGGAGAGGTTGGAATTGAACTCAAGCTTTCGGCACGTAATCCGGTGATTAGACATTGTATACGATCACCTCTCCTACCTAGCGGCCAGCATTCTGATGGTGAAATGTTTTTCCATAATGGGGCTCAAACCGGCTAAATGCGGTGTCAGGTCATAAGTACTTGATGCCTTAAGGATCACGGCCACCAGGTGGGCTATCCTTATAAGTTACAAAATATAAATGAAAGTACATTCGTGTCTTCATCCCGTGGTGATGCAGCTGTTTCCAGGCACACCCCTCAGTGGAGGCGAACTGCGTATACCAACTTACACACTTTTCAGCTCGGCCCACAGATGTTTGACAAAATTATAACGTGGCGGGTCACTTTAATATTAAAATAAATAAATGATATCTCATTGTTTCTCCATAAACAATATCCCATGGGCGCCAGCTTATGGCTTGAAAACGAAAGTTGATAATAATAATAATAATAATAATAATAATAATAATAATAATAATAATAATAATAATAATAATAATAATAATAATAATAATAATAATAATAATAATAATAATACGTAATGAAACTCAAAAAACTCCCACGGGTAGGGTGACAGGACACAAATCATTAAGTACACTAACTTGGAACTTAAGGATCATTAATAATAATTTCTGAACATACAAATTAAAACTGCTATTTATTAGGATGAAAAACGTGACGTAACGGCGTATTAACGAAATCTGAACTTACGGAAGCAAAAGAAAAATTGAATGAAATTAACTCTAAAAAAATGAACTGTTGTGCGAAGACTTGCAGTAACTTATGCCATAAGTTCACCATATGTAGACTCTGTTGTCTTGAAGCTGATGATGGGTGGATCTCTTGTACCGGCTGCCTCATCTGTTGTTGGATTCCAGTCCTACTTATGCTTTTCCTGCCTTTAACACTTCCTACTTTACTCCTTACATAAAGTCGTCATGAGCCCTAATTTTAAATGCAAAACCACCATGGGTTATGTTCATGGAGAGAATACACTTGTATTCTTCCGTATTACGGAACAGTAGTGTAACTAAATTCATAATAAAAGCTCTCCTTCCCTATACTAGTCAAAACCGGTTTCCCGTTGACTACCTCTCGTCATTGAAATAACAAGTCCCAATGAGAGTAACTTTTGAGTAGTATCCTACGGTACTACTCGGATGAAAAGTGAACTAAGTTAATATCTTCTCCGATGTGCAGACGTAGAATCGTAGTAAGAGTGTCTTCCAAGAGTATCTCAGTGTCTAAGAGTGAGAATAAGAATGCTCTCCCCAGCTCTTGTCTTCGACGTATATAGGTTCAAAAGTCTCCTTCCATCAGCCATATCACATGGTCCAGTAAGATTCGAGGTCTCATCCCTTGTCCTATGTATTGCTGTGAATCCATCACGTTGCTTCATTACGTTCATTCACATAAGCTGAACTTTCCCGCTGAAATAAAGCGTCAAGTAGCGAAGTTCGAAAAGTGGGCGTTTATAATGTATCAACTGTCTCTTCATGAGGTGGAGAGGGTAAGATCTCCCGATAACCTAGATGACGTACTTTTCCTGGAAATGGGCTGAAATTAGCCTGCTGACTCTGGCCACCTCACAACGGCTATTGGAAAATTTACTGCAAGTTATTAATATGAATGATGTTGAAATACTTCACCCAATTATTTGTTCGTTCAG
This sequence comes from Anabrus simplex, assembly GCF_040414725.1. Taxonomy (NCBI): domain Eukaryota; kingdom Metazoa; phylum Arthropoda; class Insecta; order Orthoptera; family Tettigoniidae; genus Anabrus; species Anabrus simplex. The sequence goes on along the minus strand of NC_090271.1, from coordinate 193,792,535 downwards.
AATACGTTATAGCCTTGATACAAAGAAATGAAATGATGATTGAAATGGATGATAAAACCCTATATATATATAAATTTAAAATTGACCTATCAGTGATTAAATATATACATCTTATCAATTAATTATATAGTTCAATAAATGAAAACATGCAGTGATGTCCCAAACATCACATTACCAATCTTAAATTTCTGGCAGCGGGACATAAAGCAAATTGTGATAAATAAGGAAGGTAGATAAAAATGCTTCCGTGTAAAGTTTATCCTTCTTTTATAGCACCATATGTAATTGGTTGGTGAGATTATTAAGCTGAGTTTTTGTATGTTGGGTATTCAGCCCGAAGGCCGGTTTGATTCTGTACATCTCCACCAACAGCTGTCATAGATAGCCTAGGTGTCATTGAAGAGGCATATTAGGGAAGTGAGGAGTGAGGTAGTTTTCCATTGCTTTCCTCACTGAGCCAAAAGTTGCTATTACATATCAGTCTGCCAAGCCCACTGAAATGCATGCACCAACCGACCCTATGAGGAACTGGCTGCATAAGGAATGGCATTACTGGCATCGCTCATACCTCAGTCACTTTCATGTCGTCAAAGCCAAGGATGAGACTGAGACAGGTCAATGAAAGTAACAATTTATTCTAGACCATACCAGAAGACACAGTGTACTGTAAACACTACATCCTGCTAGCAAAGGCATCCTTCTTTTATAGCACCATATGTCATTGGTTGGTGAGATTATGAAGCTGAGACTAGCTTACTTTGCCCACGTTATGCGATCCGATGCATGGGAAGAAACAATCATGCTAGGAATGATCAGCGGTACAAGAATACCAGGTTGGCAGAGGACTCGTTGGTTAGACACCATTAAAACATACACAACCCTCACCCTGGTACAACTAAAGGAGGCAGTGTGGACCAGGACAACTTGGAGAGCGCTAATTTATAGAATCGCCGATGGTCGGATTCGACGGAACGGATGACATCATCATCATATTTCTAAAATAATATTCAACTCTCATTGAAAGCACACAGCTTCTACTGATCGTACTGAACCTTGTAAATGGTGACAACATATCGTTTTTTTTTCACACAGGAGGGTTTCTCCGGTTTATTGCCCAGAAACAAAGGAACGGAGCTTATGTATCCGATATTTTGTAGCCATACCGATAGAATGTACACAGGTCCTCAGGTCAGTAAATCAGAACTAGGGGACAGCGGTAGTTGCAATTGTTGAAGTTTCTGTGTGATTACATTAGGAGGTCCGTATAGTAATTGGTTTTCTGTGTGCATAAACACGGAACCTGTCAATATTCACAGGAGTATTGTGCCTGTATATAAAGTGTAAGGGATGTTTGTACAACAACTGTGGAAATGGTACCGCGAAATCGCAGAGGGTCAAACCAATATGAAATCTGAAGAGGTGAGTAGCCGGCCATCATTATCACAAGCAAGACTTCGAAGTCAACAATTCTTGGATGCCTGTTGTACACAAATTATCAGTATGTAAGTCATAACTAGGGCCCGGATTTTTTAAAAATGCATATGCGCATATGCAAATGCATATTTCGAACGTTACTGCATATTTTGAGCGTTAGTGCATATACGGACATATTTTTCTCTTATGTGTGCTCGATTACCTAAGATTTCCGAACGAAATGAAAAATTGAATAACCTTTGTATGTTGTACATCCTTTGACAACATGAGAAGCCTTCCCTGATCAAGGAAAACGCTTTCAGTGTCGCAATACAAGCTGGTAGACGGATAATGACGCTTTTCACAATAGCTATTTCCTTCTTTCTGACATTACTCTTTCCTTCTCCTTACAGTAGCCTCCCGAGATTTGCTTAAACAAGTGCGTTCATCTGCTAGCCTGCTCTTCGTCTGCTGCAGTGTTTCACCAGATCAAACTGTAAAAATGCCTAACTTTTTACCAGAAGAATGTTCTGAGCAGTCAGTGTCAGTATTCAAGTATTACCCGTTTACGTCCGTCGACGTAGAACGATAATTTTCAGCGTAAATTAATTCTGGCCGACAACAGAAAGTTATTGACTTCTGAAAACATTGAAAAACTGTTGGATCTTACTGACATGCATCATTTTGCAAGGAATTAAACATGTTTATCAATTTAACACAGAGTTAAAATTAAATAATGCTTCTGGTAATTGTATTTTATTTTATATTTAGTGCATATTTTCGTGCATATTTAAAACCTTTTTAGTGCATATGAGCATGCATATTTTCGGAGTTTTTAGTGCTTACGAATCCGGGTCCTAGTCATAACATAAGAATATAAGACCCTGCAGTTTACAGAATTTTGACAGAAATGCTTCACCTGACCATCGAATGAGAGATTCATTCCGCATGTTCAAAGGATTCCTCGGGGCTCACTGTAACTTGGGGTGGAAAGCCGATATAAGACGAGGCACAATAACAACGTTCGTAATTGAGTTTATCAGCGTGAAGGGTCTGATTACCTCGGATCGATTAAGGGGTATGTCAGTCGCCTTGATAACAAATATTGTATTGAATTTGAAAGGTCGTCAACCCGTATATGTGGTACACAAAACAACAACACTGCTCAACCCGGAAAAATAACTTAATATTAATCAGAAACATTTCGTTGAAGTCATTGTTGAAGTGGTATGAGAGAAAAGACCTGTAATACTGAATGAATCAGAGGTATTCAACAGACAAGACGCCGCTTTCTATCGTCAAGGAATGGAGGCGAACAATTTGCAGTATGAGAAATGCTTGAGAAATTTAGTGATTATTGAAAGGAAAGGAGTGATGCGGATATTAAACAGTGTTCTTTATCGCCTGCCGTTTTATCTGAAAATACGGGTGGGGACATTTGAGGTACTGTGGCAATTCATCTCACTGGTCGCATAACAACATTGATGGCTGATTACACAGCCCGTGCATGAGCGAACCGTATCACTCCGTACCATTCCCTGGTAGTCGGCATGTTCTGCCTTTCTTATGCCGTATGACTCAGTGCTGTTATAATTTGTGAAGTAGAAGTCTGAGTGGAATTATATAGTTCAATTCTGTTCAATGTTTTGAAAAAAAAAAAAAAAAAAAACTACTACAGTCAATAAGTTCTTGGACTGGCGCCTACAGTGTAGATAACACAGTGTACACCTTTGTACTACAATCATCATGTTCGTGAAAAGGCGCTGACAGTTCGATTACAGTCTTTTGACCTGCCCTTTCGCAACCTTTTCCCGTCGTGGTCATCCAGACGATTTTGACTTCATCATCTCAAATGTTTCTCTATCGTATTTGCCTAATTTTTGGCAGAACTTGAAATTTGCCCGTTGCTCAAACCACGACATTCTCAAGTTCCGCCGCTGACTTTCAGCTACCCTTCACAACAGAGACCATAGTTCTGCTTATACCGTATGCACACAATTGCCTCTTGTTGGGGCTAGCGAAGAACTGTCATGGCAACATCCTGTGGTTCAAACTCTCCGCTACTGTTCACCGCAGTGGCATTAGGTGGCCAATCCCCGAACTTAATGACATTGCTACGTACACTACAGTTAATTATGTCTAGGTCCGCCTTGTCAATACAATTAAAAATGTATAAAAACCATCAAATACATATATACACACAAGCACATGTTTCGAGAATTTAAAATTCTCTTCTTCACCTTATGGATGTCCGACTCGTTGGCTGAACGGTCAGCGTACTGGCCTTCGGTTCAGAGGGTCCCGGGTTCGATTCCCGGCCGGGTCGGGGATTTTAACCTTAATTGGTTAATCCCACTGGCACGGGGGCTGGGTGTACGTGTTGTCTTCATCCTCATTTCATCCTCATCACGATGCGCAGGTCACCTACGGGAGTCAAATAGAAAGACCTGCACCTGGCGAGCCGAACCCGTCCTGGGATATCCCGGCACAAAAAAACCTTATGGATAAAATCACATGCATTTGAAGACCTAGTTTAAAATTATTTTATGTCCTAACAGATTGTAGATAAAATGACAATACAACAGCATTAAAAGTTCAAACATGAACATCTTTCACGTTATGTCCAAATGCTATAAAACATTTGTATGTGGTATGTCAAAACTGAGCTGGTTGACTGTTGATCTAATGTTGATCAAATGAAAAAGTCAAATTTAACCTGGAAGGATTGATCTACAAATAATATAATTATTTTCTGTTTAGATATTATATTGGATAAGCAGATGGTGTCAACACTAAGCATAACAACTTGAGACCCAGGAATGGCGATGGGACTATGAAAGAGCATAAATAAGGCCACACCAAAACACATTAGATCAACAGTCAGTCAGCTCAATTTTAACATACCACATGCAAATGTTTTATAGAATTTGGACATAACATGAAATATTTTTATGTTTGAACTTTTAATGTTGAAGTATTGCCATTTTGTCCCGCAGTCTGTTAGGACATAAAATAATTTTAAATACGTTATTCAAATGCATATGATTTTATCCATAAGCTGAAGAAGAGAATTTTAAATTCTCGAAACATGTACTTGTGTGTACATATGTATTTGATGGTTTAGATATATACATTTTTGAATTGTATTGACAAGGTGGACTTAGACATAATTAACTGTAGTAATTAAGTCAATACGGACCATTGGTAGCCATCATGGTCAAGCTAATAGATACTCCTACTTATTCCAAATTCAAAGTTTGGGTCCATCCCTTGTTCTGTTATTTTTGTAGGATTCAGACCATTTTGTTAAAGCGTGAAATGTTTTATTCTAAGACATTTTAACCACTTCCGTTTTGTTTTTAGTTTCATAATTATTAATCGCAGACCAAATCGCATACTTTGAAAATAGTCACCTTTTTAATCCGAGCTATTTGCATCCCGTATATAACTGAATCCAACAACTACCATATTGACAGAAATATGACTTAGAGCTGGGAGTGATCCAAAAATTTGAGTAATGAAGTAGTGTCATGTAAAAAAATATGTGACGTGATGTCACCTAGCAACAGTATCTTGAGAGATGCGAAGTCCATGGATCTGTATAAAGAAAGCTCAATACTTTACACCACAGCCTGAAGGGTTGTTAGGTAACATCGCGCCACAGATGCTATTGAAATATTTATGATAACTTGATTTTCCCAGAAATAAATTTAAATACATTAACGGAGTATCTAGTATAAAACGAAGTCGATACAGTGAAGAAACTAAGGAGCGATGAACAACAAGCTTGCAGCAAAGAGAGGCAGACAGAAAAAAGAGGGACTTCTCGCCGGATTCTCTCAAAATTCACAGGGACTGTTATTTGTTCCTCTTTTGTCTTACATTTCAGAATTAAAATGTACGTCAACCATTCGGATCGGATCTTTAGTCAAGGAACTATAAACCATAAGATTTGAATGTCTGTAGCTTGATTTTATAGATATTTGTCACGCGAAAACACTAGCGAAAACTAACTTTATGACTTGTCCTCTTAGGCTGTTAAGTATTCAGACCGGATGCTAGTGGAATTCTCAGATAACGCAACCGAACGACGAAGAGGCCAGAATCACCAGCTCACTGCTGTTGAATTGAGCTACTTGAAAGTGGATTTTCCTTCCGCGCTATTACAGAACGACTTGGCAGGAATGTGTCCACTGTGTATGCGTGCTGGCAGCAGTGGTCACGAGAAGGTACGCTCGCAAGAAGACCGGGTTCCGGATGTCCCCGTCGCACCATCGAGACGGAGGACCGCCGTATTCGGCGTATGGCTGTGGCTCAGTGGACTGCGTCTGCAGCAGCGATTCGAGCGGCAGTTGGCACCACAGTGACGCAACGAACTGTTCGAAATCGGGTACTTGAAGGACAGCTCCTAGCCAAACGCCCTGCGGCATGCATTCCAATTATCCCAAACTACCGCCATCTGTGACTTCAGTGGTGTCAAACGAGAGCTCATTGGACGATGGAGTGGAGGTCCGTCGTGTTTTCCGATGAAAGCCGGTTCTGCTTTGGTATCAGTGATGGCCGTGTGTTGGTTAGAAGGAGGCGAGGTGAGCACCCGCATTCCACCTGTCTGCGGCGTCGACACACTGAGCCTGCACCGGGGGGTTCTGGTCTGGGGAGCAATTTCCTATGACAGCAGGAGCAATCTCGTAGTTATCCTACGTATGCACCCTGACTGCAGATGTGTTCGTCTGTCTGCTGATTCAACCTGTTGTGCTGCCATTCATGAACAGCATTCTCGGGGATGCTTTCCAACAGGATAATGCACGCCGCCATGCCACTATTGTAACCCAACGTGTTCTGCAGGGTGTCGGCATGTTGCCTTGGCCTAGTCGATCTCCCGATCTGTCTCCAATCGAGCACGTATGGGACATCTCTGGACGACAACTCCAGCGTCATTCACAACCGGCATTAAGCGTCCCTGTATTTACAGACCAAGTGCAACATGCATGGAACTCCATCCCAGAAGCTGAAATCCGGCACGCGTACGAAACAATGCATGCACTTTTGCATGCGTGCATTCAACAATCAGGCGATTACACTGGTTATTATTGGACCAGCATGGCACATTTGAGATGGGTTTTCTCGCTCGGATATTAACCTGTAGTCTTGTACCTTTAATCAATTAACTATGTCACCTCGACATATACTGTATATTGCCAAAATTTCCGTATTAAAAATTCTTTACTTCATGACGTTTGGATATTTTTCCGCCAGTGTAGTTTACCGTTGCTTTCCTCTGGGACAAAAAGTGCTATTTCAACACAACTGATGCTATGAAAAACACCTTTCTTTATCAGTCAGGAGCTCTAGCCATTCTCCGAACGTCATTACTCAAGATCACCCATACGTTAGCCGATTCCATTCTGTTACAGCCATAAATAAGTCTCAGACTTCAGTGGAAGTTACATTTAGTTTGCCTTGTGCCAAGAGATATATTTGAGATATATCAAGAAAAGCAACAGGCAGATATTCGTACACCCGCATAAACATCTATATATATAAAATAACGTCCTGACTGACTGACTGACTGACTGACTGACTGATTCATCACCGCCGAGCCAAAACTACTGGACATAAAGAAATGAAATTTTGGGGATATATTCATATTAAGATGTAGGTGCTCGCTAAGAGAGGATTTTTGGATATTACGTCGCTAGGGTAAAAAGGGGGGTGAAATTTTAAAATGTGTGTATCTATATCTCAAAACTTTAAAAGTGTACAGATGTAAAAATTGGAATTTAAAATATTCTTTAAAAATAAGGAAACACGTATTTTTTGGTTTTCAGAAAATCCTAATAGGAGGGGTAAACAGGGGGAAAAGGGGTTGAATGCCTTTAATCAGGATACCGGTACTCATATCTCAGAAACTGAAGATATTACAGACCTGAAAATTGGTACTTTTGATCTCTTTTAAAAATAAAGAAACACGTATTTTTTGTTTTGGGAAAATCCAATTAATGGGAGGGTGAAAAAGGGGTGAATTTCTAAAATGAGTGAATCTATATCTCCAAACTTTTAAAGTTTGCAGATGTAAAAATTGGTATTTAGAATCTTCATTAAAAATTAAAAAAACGTATTTTTTGTTTTCGGAAAAACGCAATAGGAGGAGTGAAAAGGGGTGAAGAAGGGGTTGAATGCCTTTAACACCTTAAGTGCCACGTATGCAGTAAAAAAAAATTCCATCCAGGCCATTCTTTCTTTTTTTACTATAGAGTATAAAATGGTGCACCTTACTACGGAAATGTACCTTTTAGTCACCTTGGGCCAAAATTGTAGACATAACATTGTGTTGAAATTGTGGTGACACATTGGTCTCACGCGGCCACTGACACTACCTTCCAGCTGTATAGGCCGCGTGAGACCAATGTGTCACCACGTATCCTAGCACAGTTCTCACCTTCCTGACACACTGGTATACGTCTGTCTCATTACCTCATGAACTACTAAAGAATAAAACTCTTATCTTTCGAACACTGAAATCTAATCGGAAGTATAATCCAACCGATGTTACTAAAAGGAAGTTAGCAAGAGGAAAGACAAGAGCCCGGGAAAGTAACACTGATGTGGTTGTTCGGAAATGGCACGATAAAAGAGACGTCTTAATTTTGACAACTAAACACACTGGTGAGATGGTCACTATTCAGAGGAGGGATGGTGAAGAGCAAAAACCACGGAGTGTTATAGACTATAACAAATACAAACCGTACATTGATTTATTAGATCATAAAAAGAGCTATAGTACTCCCCCGAGACGGGGTAAAATGGTACAAAAAATAGCTATAGAGATATTGATCGGCACAAGTATAGTAAATGCCATCTATATTTCCAATCAACTTGGGAATGAGAGTATATCTGTTACCCACTTCAAAGAGGACATTGTTGAACAGTTAACAGGTACCGGTATCAAATATTTTCACATTCCCCCACAAGCACCAAAGAAACAGGTATTACCCCACCGACTGGAGGATGTAGGCCGGCAGGGAAGACAGAGATGCAGTAAATGTTATGAAGAGATCCATCAGGAATCAAGAAGGCCATATGCCATGAGGAAGACTCTACAGTCTAAGTTCAAATGACCAACCTGTGAAAATTTCTTCTGTTTGGACTGTTTCTTCAAAGTACACAGATTTGTAGTGTGATTGTAATTGTAAAGCACAGTTTGAATCATATTTCTTCAGAAAGTCTCATTTGTTATACTTTGAATTCATATGCAAAAAGTGTACCAATTTTGTGATGTGATTGCGAATGAGACAAAGTTACAAATATTTTTTCTAGAAAGTTCATGTATTTTTTGTCCTATGTTTTCAATTTGTCTATAGGCCTAGACCCTGATATGAGATAATGAACAATGAGTACACTATACAGTACAATAATTTGTTATTTGTACACATGACACGATCAGAAAACAATAAATAATGTCATAATTTATTTATTGTGGGTGATATATTACAGTGACGTACAGGCTACGTGGTTAAACATCGGACTCGCAAATGGATAGGCCAAGAATAGATTCATGACGTACTGGTCACCTATTTTTATTTAACATACGTTTACATGTCAAATGTGATGACAGTATGGCACCACGGGGCCTGAGACTTTGAGAGTGCGCGTGAGTCCACAGCGGACTCACGCGGCCCGAATGGCATTAAGCTCTGTGAGTCAACGTTGGTCTCACGTGGCACTTAAGGTGTTAATGAGGCTACTTATATCTCAGAAACTGAAGACATTATAGACCTGAAAATTGGTGTTTGGGATCTCCTGTAGAAATAAGGAAACACGTACTTTTTTGTTTCTGGAAAACGCAATTAAGGGGGGGGTGAAAAGGGGAGGTAATGTTTTAAAATGAGTGTATCTATATCTCAAAACTTTTAAAGGTTATAGATGTAAAAATTGGTATTTAGAATCTCCATTAAAAATAAAGAAACACGTATATTTTGTTTTCGGAAAATCCTAATAGGAAGGGTGGAAAAGGTTGAAAAATTGGTCGAATGCATTTCATGAGTCTACTTATATTTCAGAACCTGAAGATATTACAGACCTGAAAATTGGTGTTTGGGATCTCCTTTGAAAATAAAGAAACACGTATTTTTTGTTTTTGGAAAATACAATTAATGGGGGGTGGTGAAAAGGGGGTGATTTTTTAAAATGAGTTTATCTATATCTCAAAACTTTTAAAGGTTATAGATGTAAAAATTGGTATTTAGAATCTCCTTTAAAAATAAAGAAACACGTATTCTTTTGTTTTCGCAAAATCCCAATAGGAAGGATGTAAAAGGGTGAATAATGGGTTGAATGCCTTTCATGAGGCTACTTATATTTCAGAACCTGAAGATATTACAGACCTGAAAATTGGTATTTTGGATCTACTTTAAAAGTAAAGAAACACACGTATTTTTTCGTTTTTGGAAAATCCAAATATTGGGGGAGGGGGTGAAAAGGGGGGGGTGAATTTTTTAAAATTAGTGTGTCTACATCTTAAAACTTTAAAATTTACAGATGTAAAAATTGGTAGTTAGAATCTCCTCTAAAAATAAAGGAACACGTATTTTTTTTGTTTCCTGTAAATCCTAATAGGAGGGGTGTAAAAGGGTGAAAACTGGGTTGAATGCCTTTAATGAGGATACACATATCTCAGAAACGAAAGATATTACAGAACTGATAATTCGCATATGGGATCTCCTTTAAAAATTAAGAAACACGTATTTCTTAGTTTTTGGAAAAGCCAATTAAAGGCGGTTAAACAGGAGTGACAAATTGGGGTGAATTTTTTGAAAGACTATATCTACAGAATATCTTGGAAACGTAAAATGTTACAGACGTAAAAAGTGGGTGTAAATCTCCTCTAAATGTAAAGAAATATCGGTGATTTGTTTTTGGAAACTCCACTTAAGGGGAACTCAAAAGGGGTGAAATTTTAAAATGAGAATTTTTACAGTATATCTAAAAAACTTAACATGTTACAGAAGTGAAAAATGGTATTTTTTTATGTCTATTAAACATAAAGAAAAGTGTATTTTTAGTTTTCGGAAATACCACTTGGGTGGAGGGTGGGGGGTAAAAGTGACTGAAAATGGTGATGAATTATTTTAATTAGACTACTGATATCTCCAAAATGAAGATGTTACAGACGTGAAATTTGATTTTTGCAATCTTCTTTAAAAGTAAGGAAACACGTATTCTCGGAAAATCCTATGAAAGAATTGAAAAATTAATTGACTTAATTGTATGAGAATACATACATCTAATAAAAACTAAAGTTGTCACAGACGTGAAAATTCGTATTTGGATCACCTTTAAAAACAAAGAAAAACGCGTTTTGGTGTGGGAAACCATCTTGGAGGGCGGGAGTGTAAAGGAGTTGAATTCCTTTCATGAGGACATATAAATCAAAAACTGAAGAAGTTAGAGTCGTGATAATTGGTATTTAGAAGATCCTTTACTATTAAAGAAACAAGTATTTTTTGCGGGAAAATCCACTTAGAGGGGGGGGGGATTATTGTGAAATGAAGTGAAATGAGGTAAATTATTTTTATGGGGATACTTATATCTCAAAACTGAAGGTAATAGACGTGAACATTGGTGTTTGGAATCTCCGTTAAACATAAAGAAAAAAGCATTCTTTTAATTTTCTTTTGGGGCGGGGGTGGCGGTAAATAAACTTAAGGCGGTGGGGTGTAGAAGGAGGTGAGACCAATTGATTTTACTGTTATTAATGTACTTATAAGGATCCTCCGTTGCTCAGGCGGCAGCACGCCGGCCTCTCACAGCTGGGTTCCGTGGTTCAAATCCCGGTCACTCCATGTGGCATTCGTGCTGGACAAAACGGAGGCGGGACAGGTTTTTCTCCGGATACTCCGATTTTCCCCGTCATCAGCCATTCCAGTAACACATAATAATAATAATATTAATAATAATAATAATAATAATAATATTCCGGACCGTCGTCAAATCTGCGGACCGCGCTGGAAACGGCTCCTGGACGGGTAATGACTAAGAATGCAGTCCGGCCGCGGGTTCAGTGCCGCCAAGGCACCCAATATGACAGCACGCCAGAACTCCTGAAGGATTTTATCCATATTAAAAATATTATAGGAAAAGATGGAAAAGATTTAGGGACCCAACTGACCGGGAGGAATACCTGAGCCTAGCCCGGGAAGTACAAAATCGATTGCTGGAAAGGAAGATTTAAAAATGGGAGGAAACGTGCCGTAAAATAATAGAAAACCAGTCAGATCGGGAATTTTGGTGGATTCTCGCAGAAAACGAGTCAGATAGCGAATTTCGGCGGATTATATATTTAAAACAATAAGCATTCAATTATAAATTTCAGTATAATATCGTAGCGAAGCACGGGTATCTTGCTAGTACTATATAACTGCTGAATATGCCAAATTTTATCGGGAAACCTGATATATTTGTATAAACGCATTCAAAAAGTAGGATCAACTAAAGGGTACTGCAGTGACATTTCAGGAAGATCAATGAGCAACAGGGTGGTGCCTGACTTTCAATTTTGTGAAGCTACTGCCCACACTTGTGTTATCTCCTCTTCTAAGAAAACTGTCCATATGACACTTTGGCGTCCGGTAGCCGGCCTGGTTAGAACTACACTTAATAATCTTCTGAACAGGTTCACTCCTGGTCTTCCAACAGTGTGTAATTACACAACATGACGTGTTAGCTCACACTTGACAGTGCTTGATTAATTGCTACAATATACTTGTTTCTAGGAAACTAGTTGTCTGCACAGGCTTGGGCTAGATCCATCCCGTGGTCTACGCTTGGTGTAAAGTGCTTGTCAAGGTCTCAGGTTCGGAGTGTTATATGGAAAGTTAGAACTATTTTCGTAGATTCATTTCCGGCCTTCCTTGTATTACAGTGCATTTGATGCAGAGGAAATTTTGTTAAGTATCAGTGTCCCTACATCGTGTAAATACCAAGCATATTGGAAATTTGCAATACATATAATTAAATGCGAACAGGGAGTTCTTATTTTTCTTGTCGCTAAATGTAGGAGGTTATGGTCAACAGCTCCTATTTTTTAGTGAGAGACGTCTGTGATAGCCCATGCATCTGTTTATATGCACTAGCGGGAGTATCTGTTATTAATTTGGGGCTAGGAATAGGAAGGAGACAAAACAGAAACATTTTTTCCTCCCACTAATTCCAAATTTATCAGGAATGTTTAAAAGATTCTTTGTTTGGAGGGAAACAATTTAATATTACCATTAATTACACACGATTAGACATATGATAACAAGATCTATGTAATGTGGCGGGATAAGAGACTGAGATAGTTCAGCTAGCTTTCTGAGACCTAGTTAATGAGTTCGATTTCGGCTCAGTCCGGAGGTGTTTGAAGGCGCTGAATATACACAAGCTTCGTGTCAGTAAATTGATTGGCACGAAAAAAGAACTCATTCATGACAAAATTCAGGCCTCTAGCTATCTCAGAAAACCATAAAACAGGAATGTAAAATAAATAATATTATTTTCATATGATTATATTTGTCCGACTAATTGGCTTAATGGTCACCGTTGATGCCCTTCGGTCAGAGGGTCTCGAGTTCTATTCCTGGCCGGGTCGGGAAGTTTAATCACGTCTAATTAATTCTTCTGGCTCGGGGAATGGGTGTTTGTGCTTGTCCGAACACTTTCCTCTTCATATTCACACAACACACCACACTACCAACCACCACAGCAACACAGAATAGTGATTAGATTGCTCCACATACGGTTTGTGTGAGGAATGGCATCCAGCCTTAAAACAGGGCCAAATCCTCATGTGAAACACAGTTCTCACCCTCAATCCTACAAGTGTAGAAAAAGCGGTAGAACGAGAAGAAGAAGAAATTATTATTATTATTATTATTATTATTATTATTATTATTATTATTATTATTATTATTATTATTATTATTATTATTATTATTACATGAAAAGCATGTTCTATAACAGATACTTTATCAGTAAAAGTATCTGTATTTACAAATCAGTAATACACAGACAGGACCAGAGAGATCTGAAACCACGAACATTTAAAGAGAATTTCTACGGACATTCCTTTTGTAAATAGCAAACGAAATGTTTATTTAGCTGAAACACAGCATTGCTGAGAATAAATATGCAAGGGTCGGAGTCTACCTAGCAAATTCATTAGGAAATAGAAACCTACATCGTCATAAATTAATTACTGGAGGAAGTTGTAAACTACCAAAATACTTTTGGCTTCAGTGAAGTAGAATTTGGAAGATTGCAGTGTTCTGATGCTGCTCCGGTGTATGATTTTTCATTTGAGTTCCATTTCCTCCTCTAGTGAATTTGTAATCTATGTACTATGAATACTTCATTCTGATCATTATCGTAAAAATGTACGACTGGCAATACAGTGATGCCCCATTTGAAGGAAATGAAGTGTTGTGTGCTAAGACAAATCTCCCCGTGTCAATAATGCTCGTGTACAGGGAGCACAAATGTCCATTACCCCCTTTGGATTGCAGACATATTAACTCTTGTTTTCTACTTGTAAGTGGTGATATACATCCAAGTCATGGCCGATGAGTCCACATACACTATGGAGGAATGGATCCGTACGAGCTCGTAGGGTCGCGAACGACTCAACATGGGAAAATCAATGAGAGATATACAGAGTGTTTTCACCGCGTGGTTTCGGATACCTTGCCCACCAAAACCAACAATTTTACGGTGGCAGAAGAAGCTCCTTGTAAGTGGTTCATTAATTATAATACCCACTCAGGACGACCATCTATACGACAAGACATGTGTTTGGAGGCTGCAACGCCTGAGGGACCTTCGCCAAGAAAGCCCATTAGTCAGTGATTTCAGGCATTTGGAGTTCCATACTCGAAATTACGAAACATATCAAGAAGGATTTAATTTAAAGGAATTTAGACATTCGTTTGTGATGGAATGGATAATGATCGGGAAGAAAACCAAGACGCTTGGGGCTGATTTCTCGATGTCTTTGCAACTTTCCCTTCAAGGCTGACGGTGCTTTTCTAGGACGAATGTACAATATACCGCAGTGCAAAATCAAGAAACGTGTTTATTTCTGCAGAAAAGAGAACCCACATTTTGTTTAGAACTTAAAAACAACCTACTGCATGACGTAATCTTGGCTGCAATGTCTGCAACCCACTTGATCGGTCCACATTTCTTTAACGGTGCTGTGAATCTAATACTGGATCTCACCATGTTATGTGACTGGTTTATTCCGCAGCTGCAATTTCTGTGACTACTCGGTCCTGTATGATGGAGCATCAGTCCATTGTGCTATTGCCGTCAGAGAATATCTCACAGAGATATTTCATAATCAATGGATTGGACGTGGCTCTGCCCATTTGCCTGCGTCTCTGGATTGACCACTCCGAAGTTCTGATCTGTCATCGTGCGACAATGGGTTATGAGGGTACATTAAGCAGGAGGCTGATAGCGCAGGTTTATTTACTGTCATCACTCTAGCAATGGTGAGAAGAGTACATGGAGGAGAAGGGTACTCTGTTAAAAAAATGATGGTAATATTTTAAATTTCCTGTGGCTATTTCTAGCCGGGTGCAGCCTTTGTAAGGTAGACCCTCCGATGAGGGTGGGCGGCATCTGCCATGTGTAGGTCACTGCATGTTATTGTGCTGGGGGATGGTATAATGTGTGGTGCGTGAGTTGCAGGGATGTTGGGAACAGCACAAACACCCAGCCGTCGAGCCACTGGAATTAACCAATGAAGGTTAAAATTCCCGACCCGGCCGGGAATCGAACCCGGGGCCAGTCGGACGAAAATGATGGTGAACAAACTGGAGTAAATCGTTAAGTATAGATTCTACATGAATACAAGGACAATGTATTGGGGGTTAATGGGACTTTGTTATCACCTTTTAGAATGCTTGTTCTTTCGACCTGATAACGTCACAGTTCCCAGGTCTACATGCACAGAAATTTTCCCCGTTGATGATAGACTGTTTTTGGCTACCTATAAGGATACATTCGTTATTTTCATATGAGTAGGTTGCTAAAGGCAATGGGATGATGTTTGTCGCCTCGTTCTCTGAGCGCTCGATTACGCGCACTCTACTATTCGGACCGCTATAGCGAGTGAGCGTGTCGAACGATATAGAAGATTTCGGTCTCATTTTGTCTTAAAGAGGAAGGCTAACAAATAAGTGGAATTATAGGAAATACAAGTACAGTTTGTGAATACGTGATTGAACATTGAACAACGTACCTACTGACGCCTTCCGAAGAATTTGTTCAGGCATTCATAACACAGTCGAGGAGTTGACCAGGATACATGTTCTATGTATGACTGGGTACGGAGTAAAAATCTTCTTTATTCCTTAGAAGAAATACGTCGTGGGATTGCGTCTTGTGGTACCTGTGCTGCTATCAAGCCAATATTTAATCGCGAGAGGCTCAATGTAGACTTGAAGGTTTACACTCTGTCAACCGTTATCGATATATCCCGGTTGTTGTGGATGAATGTCAATCAATCAATCAATCAATCAATCAATCAATCAATCAATCAATCAATCAATCAATCAATCAATCAATCAATCAATCAATCAATCAATCAATCAATCAATCAATCAATCAATCAATCAATCAATCAATCAATCAATCAATCAATCAATCAATCAATCAATCAATCAATCAATCAATCAATCAATCAATCAATCAATCAATCAATCAATCAATCAATCAATCAATCAATCAATCAATCAATCAATCAATCAATCAATCAATCAATCAATCAATCAATCAATCAATCAATCAATCAATCAATCAATCAATCAATCAATCAATCAATCAATCAATCAATCAATCAATCAATCAATCAATCAATCAATCAATCAACATTGGTCTGCGTTTAGGGCTGTCACCCAGCTGGCAGATTCCCTATCAATTCTTTAACTAGTCTGTTCTTAAATGATTTGAAAGAAGTTGTAAATTTATCAAAAATATCCCTAGATAAATTATTTCAGTCCCTAATTCTTCTTCCTATAACCGAATATTTGCCCAAATTTGCCCTCTTGAATTCCAACTTCACCTCATTTTACAATCTTTCCTACTGCTAAAATTTCCACTCAATTTTATTCGCCTGCTAATGTCATCCAAAGCCATTTCTTCACTGACGGCTCGAAACAATCCCCTTAGTAGAGCGTACCGTACTTCCAAGTCTTCCCTGCTCAAAGTTTGCAATATTTTCGAACTACTTTTTTGTCGTAAATTACCCTGAACAAATCGTGGTGCTTTCCTTTGAAACTTTTCCATTTCTTGTATGAAGTAATCTTGGTGAACTAGAACCATACTCTAAGTTGTGCCTTACCAGTGATTTATACGCAAACTGTTTTACATCCTTACTATTTCCATTTCTTGTATGAAGTAATCTTGGTGAACTAGAACCATACTCTAAGTTGTGCCTTACCAGTGATTTATATGCAAACTGTTTTACATCCTTACTACAACCCTTAAATACTCTCAACCATATGAAAATATATCTATAACCCTTCACAATCCTGGTTATGTGATTACGCCAATAAGTATCAACACAGTAATTAAAACTGAGAGACTTCTCCTCTCTGTGAAACTTACAAGCTTAATTTTCTCACCACTAGCTATCATACCATTGTCTGCTGTCGATCTCACAACTTTGTCGAAGTTTTCTTGCAGTCGCTCACAATCCTGTAACTTATTTATTACTCCATACAATATAACATCATCCGCAAAAAGCCTAATCTGGGATTCCAGTTAGCCGGCCAAGTGATGTAGGGGTAGCGTGCCTACCTCTTACCCAGAAGCCCCGGGTTCGATTCCCGGCCAGGCCAGGGACTTTTACCTAGACCTGAGGGCTGGTTCAAGGTCCACTCAGCCAAAGTGATTAGAATTGAGGATCTATCTGAAGGTGAGATAGCGGCCCCGGTCTAGAAAGCCAAGAATAACGGCCGAGAGGATTCGTGGTGCTGACCACATGACACCTCATAATCTGCAGGCCTTCGGGATGGGCAGCGGTCGCTTGGTAGGCCAAGGCCCTGCAAGGGCTGTAGTGCCATGGGGTTTGGTTTTGGTTTGGGATTCCAGTTCATTAGCTATATCATTTATATTTATATTCAATAATATTTCCGTGTGGGACCCTCCCTTCTATAACCTTACAGGATCAGATAACGCTTCACCTACTCTAATTCTTTGTGTTCTATTTTTGAGAAATGTACCCACCTATACAGTCACTTCTGTTATCTATTCCAGCGGCTACCATTGTCGTCATTAATCTTCCTTGATATAACCTGACATAGGCTTTGGGTAGGTCAATAGTAGGACAGTAAATTTGACCTCCTCAATCTAAAATGTCCGCTATATCTTGCAAGTTAAGATTCACAGGAATAACCTGTTTAAGAAATACATATGCGTCCTCGGAATTAGCAAGAGCTCACCGTATACAGCATAGCTCTTTGCGAAAGATTGAACATTTTATATAATTTAATAATTATAACAGGGCCTCTCAGGGTGCATGCGCGTGGTGCATGCACTGTGCACGGTGCAAAAGACGACTTCGCTTAGTTGACCAGAGTGCAGACCCCCCATTCCTCTCTCCCTACACCTGTCTCCCCGTTCGGCCTGTCTCCGCGTTCCTCACCTTCACTGCTGTTTCTCCCCCACTGCGAAATGTTTACGTGTGGTGAGCGGAGACGCACAGTTGTATGGGACAAGGTTACCAGTGTTATTAAAAAAATTAAAAAAAGTGAATTAGAAACACACATACATGTTTAAGAGGAATGTAAACATAATTTTAAAAAATGCAGAACCCGTTACCAAAATGAAAATACTACAGTACTGGAACAAAACTCATTTGTGGATATAGAAGCTGTTTCAACTTCCTTAATTCTTTCTCTCTGACGTCTCCTATGGTTTCACAATAATTTTCCGAATGTAGTCTGTTGTAGTGTCTTTCAATAGATGATTTTCTTACGCACCTAATTATCGTCCCACAGATTAAGCATTTGGCGTTATCGTCACGACAAACAAACAAACAAAAAAAAAAAATACGAAAGTTACCAGTTCGATTGAAATGGACTTTCGGAAGTCTTTGCTTTCTTCGAAACAGGTGCTCCATTATTATGTTGTTGTTGTCGTGCGCTTGTCTATTTCACTGATAAACACGTCGTCTACCATCAAACGCTTCGTCGCTCTCAGCACACTACACCATCCGAGTCAAGCCGAGTTGAGGCGAAGCGTACCGATGCACAGTGCACAGAGCCTATGCACCTCGCTCTGCACGCGTGAGAGTTTGGGCGTTTGAGAGGTCCTGAATTATAATATACAAAGGGATTATTATTTTGCGCCGCATAGAAAACTTATTAGTCATTATAGAGCTATGAAAACGAAATGAGAGAATTGTATTTAAATATCGGGCTGCTGATGAATGAGAGGGAGCGCTTATTGGATGCTTATTGTACTTTACCTCGATTCAAGTGAGCTCTCAGTATTTGTCCTATCTTAATGGTCTTAATTCTACATGTCTTTTCAAATTCAATAATTCATTGTTCGAGATTTAATTGCGTATGTTATTGGTAGTTCTCTACGGGACGTTTTTAGACACTCAGAAAATCATGACATTTAATTGGAAGTCAGATGATGAACTGATCGCAATACATAGGACAATTCTTGGAGAACTCGGGGATATTAAACAATGAAGTATTCTGGACATATTGAAGCGGCTAGATAATACAGACGGCAGGTATTTTACAAACGGTTATGAGATAGAATTCTCGACGAAAGCTCTCCATACTTTTGATGTGACCATGCATCATTAGTCTTCTCCTTCTCACACAGACTGGTATCCCTGGAAACTATTTGCAGAGTTCCCTGTCTGACTTTGTGTGGAATACGAGACCATGTCCCTGAACTTTCCTTGGACCTAGAATTTTCTTTAACAATTTCCTTTCTTTTCCCTCTTCCTCTGAAATTCTCATTCCAGGTAAACTTTCGACTACTGTATTATTATTAATTTTATTATTGTTATTATTATGTAAGAATGCGTTACAAACGGATGATTTCCAGTGTTAATGCCTACTTACAATACCTTAACTTAGAAATTAAATGAGAACATACTTGAATCATATAATAATACAATTTTGCAACAAAATATAAGTTAAAATATAATTGAAATTAGATAAGAGAAGGAGGTTACGTGATATTCATGGACTTTGAAAAAACCCATTGTCTGCCATTCTCCTGTATTATTTTTAAATGCACGAACCATTGTACGATAAATCCTGACTTTGCGCGAAAATAAAATCCTTTCATCTCAGCCTATTAGTGCTAAACGATGCCATTTCGCATGCCCTAAACTACGTATGCTGTCCGTGCAATCATTCAGTCTGCGTCTCAATTGCACTACCTATATACCGAGCTCGATAGCTGCAGTCGCTTAAGTGCGGCCAGTATCCAGTATTCGGGAGATAGTAGGTTCGAGCCCCAGTGTCGGCAGCCCTGAAAATGGTTTTCCGTGGTTTCCCATTTTCACACCACGCAAATGCTGGGGCTGTACCTTAATTAAGGTCACGGCCGCTTCCTTCCCACTCCTAGCTCTTTCCTGTCCCATCGTCGCCATAAAACGTATCTGTGTCGGTGCGACGTAAAACAACTAGCAAAAGAAAATTGCACTATAAAAATGAAACATGAAAGAGAAACGAGCGTGTTCGTTACACACCAAGGGTCCTATAACACTTCGGCCTACCACATTTTTTCCACCAGGCAAATGCTGGGGTTGTAACTTAGCTAAGTCTACGGGCGTCACTTTCCTACTCCTAACTACCTCAGCGTCACCGAAAACCAACATGAGTTACTGCGACGTTGAACACACAGTGAGAAAAGGAGTACTGTACATGTTCTAGATTTTAAATGTATAAAATACACTTCTTTCCATTAAAATTTGATACTACAAGAAGGACAAAAACGGTCGACCTGACATGTGAAGAATGCGTAGATCGTGAGAGGACTACGACATGAATAGCGACGCAACACAGCTAAGATTCACGTGCACCAGTCAAGTCGCCGAGGAACGGTGAAGAGCTCTGAGTCTCTGTGTGCCTACTGTGCAGACGGCTTAAATAGTGTATGCCTCATTAAAGATAAAGGCAGATATACCCTCAGGTTTCTCACTTTAATCTCGGGAAATATGTGGCATATTGAAGCATTGTAGAACCATCATCAGCTGCCGGAATTGCTCTAATCTTGTCCCTCATCTAAAATTCTTTCTCTCTACTGAGCAATCTAGAATGATATGAACAGTCCCTTTTCAAATCCTGGTGTACTTCTTGAAGCCGAACAGGTTTTGACTTCTACCTGTCTTGGATGATGAGAAGTTTGTTCCCCAGCTTGTTGGTTCCCATACTTTTGATGTGGCCATAAATCATTAGTCTTCTCTTTCTTTCACTGACCGGTATCCCTGGAAACTATGTGTAGAGTTACCTGTCTGACTTTGTGTGGAATATGAGACCATTTCCGTGAACTTTCCTTGGTACTAGAATTTTCTGTAACATTTTCGTTTCTTTTCCCTCTACCTCCGAAATTCTCATTCCAGGTAAAATTTCGGCTACTGTATTATTATTATTATTATTATTATTATTATTATTATTATTATTATTATTATTATTATTATTATTATGTGAGAATACGTTGTTACAAACGGATGATTTCCAGTGTCAAAGCCTAATTACAATACCTTAGCAAAGAAATTAAATGAGAACATACTTGAATGATATAATAATACAATTTTGCAATAAAATAAAATAAAATAAAATAAAACTGAATTTAGATCGGAGAAAGAAGTTACGTGATAACTAAAGACGTGAAATGAAAATAAATAGAAGGAAATAAGGAACAAAATGAATGATAAATATTATTTACGAGTAGCGTAACGTAATAATTACAACGTTTTTACGCAGGAATTCACACAAGATTTACAGAATATAACAAAACACATTCCATTAGCAATAGTGTATCATGATATTTACAACTCAGTCACACGGAAATTCATATACAACGTTTAAAATGTCATTACCTTAACACTACAATTTATATTACATTGACCGAGCGAGTAGCTGTCAGCTCTCAGCTTGCAGTAAAGAGATAGGAAGTTCAAAACCCACTGGAAGCAATTATGAAGATGGTTTTCCCGTCGTTTCCCATTTTCATACCAGGTAAATGCTGGGGTTGTACCTTGACTTAGACTTCAGTCACTTCCTTCACGCTCTTAGCCCTTTTCCTAGCCGATCGTAGCCATATGACCTATTTGTGTCGGTGCATCGAAAAGTAAATTGTAAAAACAGAAAATCTACAGAATTTTGGAAAAGTCTCTACTGCTATTTGCTTTACGTCGCACCGACACAGATATGTATTATGGCGACGATGGGATGGGAAAGGCCTAGGAAGTGGAAGGAAGCGGCCGTGGCCTTAATTAAGGTACAGCCCCAGCATTTGCGTAATGTGAAAATGGGAAACCACGGAAAACCATCTTCAGGGCTGCCGACAGTGGGGCTCGAACCCACTATCTCCCGATTACTGGATACTGGCCGCACTTAAGCGACTGCAGCTATCGAGCTATTTGAAAACTCTCTAACACTGTTGCAGGTAATGCATTCAAATTTAGAACTAGAGACCAACTACATAACATTTCTTGACGACGGAAAGGTGGTGACGGCTGTTACACAATGATAGATTATCACAACCTACAACACTTTTACGCTAAGCCAGACTTTTCTTGCTACTTTTTTTTAATATCCCACTAACACATCGACGATTTTAAGCGACGCAATGATGGGGAAGACCTGGGACTGGGGAGGTAGTGGTCATCGTTTTAAGCGAGTATTTTTCAATGTATTGTGACCAACTAATCTATTTCTATCTGAAAAAGAAGTGGTCAACAACAATACGTTTTGTGCTGGCTAAATTTTAATTCAAAATGAGTGCGTTTCCTTTCGTGATGATTCTTCATGCTGGCCATTCTCAAAGTTATCCATGTATAGAGATTTTAAATTAGGTAAATATCCGAAACGAACAGTTACATCTACTTCTTGAGCTCAATCTGTTCCTAAAGAAAAGTGACGTTATTTTCATACGGGCCATAAAAACCCTTGGAGGGTTGGAAAGTAACCTCGGCACTTGGCGGGCTAGAGCGGTGAACTTTATACCCGGCCACCTTTGCTTCCAGGAATTAGGCCTAAACGGTGTTTAGTTTTGGTGCAAACTGAGTGCACCTACGAAAGTGGAAATCTCGTATCTTAATATTTTCGGCTTGCTGACGGGGAGTCAAACCCTAGTTCTTCGGAGTAAACCAAGCACGGCATCCGGGAGATAGTGGGTTCGAACCCCACTGCCGGCAGCCCTGAAGATGGTTTTCCGTGTTTTCCCATTTTCACACTAGGCAAATGCTGTACTTTCATTAAGGCCACGGCCACTTCTTTTCCACTCTTAGACCTTTCCTATCCCTTCGTCGCCATAAGACCTACCTGTGTCGGTGCGACGTATAGCTAATTACAAAAAAACAAGCACGCTTTTACCACCTCGTCCAGGTGGTCCCTAGTACCTAAACAGTGTACGAAATGCAATATACGTCATAAAAGTTTTGAATTAACATAATGTGGAAACCAAATATAGTGTGGTTATCTGCTGTCACATCTTTTCAATTACAATTCAGCAGTGAAGAATTGGACAAGATGTGGCTACCTATGACTGCAGATTATCCTGGATTGTTTTCATGTTATCTGCAGCTTTAGGAGTTTCCATTATCTTCATGATTTCCTTTGTTCCCTCTGTGAACTCGGATGTCTTACTGTGAGTAAAATAACAATAGCTAGCATATAACAGATTTTTACTTGAAACTGGCGATATTGTGTGTGTTACAAAAACCGAATTAGATACTATGAGGAAGATGGTGCCAAGAATGGTGGAAACTTTCATTACCAGAAATTAATCTTGTGTAATATTCACTTTAGTTGTTCATTTGTAATTAGATTTAGATACATTCATGTTTCAATATTGTTTAGTTATTTGTATTAATCCTGTCTATTATTATAATAATAATATGTTGAATGTTACAACAAAAATGTGAATATTGCAATTAATACAGTTCAATAACTTACATAAAATAAATATAAATTATAATTTGATACGTCAGTGTAAATCTCCTAGAAATGCCCTTACACACTCATTATGAACCCAATCCTATCAATGGGAATGCCAGTTACTTCTTAAGACTGATAGATGACACATTCAAAAATTCTAAACAACAGTTAATAAATTATTGAAGGGACGAGTACCGCATCTCAAGACTGACGCAATACATTAGTTGCTGTTTATCTGTTCCCATGATAGAGTGTTCAGTTCTGGTTGAGATTTGTGTCATTTATAGGTGTTCAAATGCAGCAACTTCCTATCGTTGCCTACTTATTTGTTATGCAACTCATATGAGGAAAGAATTCTACAAACTGATGTCTTGTAAAATAAATAAAAATTTAAGGGATGATTAAGAAGTAGCAGTATTATTTGAAGATTTCATTTTCTACTCTAATTACCTTAATTTCAGTACATACTGTGGATCACTTGTACCTGGGCTTCACTTACATTCAAAAGGAGTACTCAACACCGTACAGACCATGTGTAGAAATTTGAATGAATAAAACCTACGTTCGGTCAAGGATGACCGAATGGAGGACACTTTACCGAGCGTGTGTGAAATGTACGCCTCATTGAGTGTTCCATCAGTTACACTTATCTGTAAATGACAGGTAGGTTTGAAATATGAATTTACTTTGTCCTCGTGCCAGGCCCGACAGAATGACACATACTCTTCTATATAACAAGACGCAGTCTTTGTGATGACCATGATCTACTTCAAGGGAGACATTTGACTCAGTCAAGGACCATTTCAACAGCAAGGGTTTGGTGCTAATTGAACTAAGTCCCTCCTGAGTGAAGTATATCATTTATCTCGTTACCTATTCAGGTGAAAATTAGTTTTGGACTTAAGGGAGGCTGGGAGTGAGTTTTTGGTGTAAAACGTGAAAATGATTGATTTTTCAATTTATGCATATTATTGTACGCCGGACTCCTGCAGATCATTTGGCGGGGGTATTTTTCTGGTTCCGCCATTTTTAAAGTACTAGCGTGACATTTAAATGTCCGGTTGAGTCCCCATCCACTAGCTTTTTCTTACGAAAATGTATTTTTTTCATACATACATTTTCAGGTATTTAAAATGTTCCAGCTGAACCAATTTGGTTTCAAATTCCATGAGAATTTCATGGGTTGTTAACACCTGTATTATCGTCATATTAACAGAGGGAATTTTTTATAATGTTGATACTTTAAAAGATAGTAGCCTACAAAGGGGTATTATTTTAGCATAATTTGAGAAAAATATAAACACATAAAACACATTTTTTCCTCACATTCATGGACTACATATGCAGACTTTCTCTCTGTTAAAATTCTTTCCATCGTCGTCGTAAGACCTATCTGTGTCGGTGCGACGAAAAGTCCCTAGCAAAAAAAAATTCTTTCCATGACTTGAAGTACCTGTACACCAGTTTTCAATGTGATATTTAAAGTAACTGTTCAGCTGGAGCATTTTTTATGCTTATCGATTTTTAAAAATTTTAAATTAAAAAGTGTTAATTTCTCAGAAAGTTCTGTTGCTGTTTTCCTAAAAATTGGTATATGGCCTTCTTTCACCATTAGGAGACCACAAACTAAATTTCATTCAATTCTATCAATAATTACTATTTTTTTATAAATTCAGTCCTAACTTCCCATCTATGAGTGGCAGTGGTTTCGTTTTAAATCTTAATTCTTTGGTGTGCTAATCTTTCTCAGAGTGTCCGATTCACGATTTTTGGTTTGTGGCTGAAGTAATCGGTATTTGGGGGATGGTCAAGTACCTTGGCACTTCATGTCATTGTTGTTAAAGAGTTCTGGTGGTGGACCCAACAAAATTCAATTGGCTTAGTCAGCAGCTCAGTCCTAATGTTGAAATTCGTAGGCATACCACCCAGACGGCACCACTTCAAAAGTAGTGATGGTTGTGGTGATTATTGTTTTATTTAAAATCACATTTCTTTCATCAGAGGAAGAAGTGAAAGACTGAAGGTATCGACAAAAAAAGGGGAATACTACGAAGGGCGTGGAGATGGCAGATATACTAGGACTCAAAAGTATAATACCACCGTGGTCGGGAGAGAAAAAGATTTGACCAAGCGTGACAAGTAGGGAACAGAATTTTGTGTAAATAAATAGTTTCATTTAAACATAATTTCAATAATTAGACTACATACCGAGCAAGAGGTTGCACGGTTTGAATCACGAAGCTATCAGCTTACTTTCGGGAGATAGTGGGTTCGAATCCCACTCTTGATAGTCCTGAAGATGTTTTCCTGTGGTTTACCATTTTCACACCAGGAAAATGCTTCAGAACACTGGCCACAGTCGATTCCTTACCGTTCCTTATCCCATCGTCGCCATAAAAACCTATCTGTGTCGATACGACGAAAAACAATTAAAAATAAAAACATCTACTAAAAATACATTTTTTCAGTGATTCTGCTAAATCATAAATTTCTATTTTTATTTAACCTAAACATCATTACAAATGATATACATATTAACGAAAACAAAATGTGAATTAATTTTTTTTTTGTATTTGTAATACATCGCGATTTTAATTTTACAAGCTGGCTAACTTTCTCTCACTTCGAATGGTAATCCCTTCTACGAAATGAAGCAACTCATTCGATTCGAATATTCTTCAATCATTGGCGTTCGTTGCCTTGATTAACTCAGAACACTTCTACCGTACGAATATACATTGTATTAGTGAAGTGCTTGGTGATATAACGCCGACAGTGAAGTCAAGTGTTCATTCTCGTTTGCAGCAATTTGAACTTAGTACAATACTTAAAGTGTTTGAAAAATTTGTATCTATCAAAAAATGTAGGAGAAGTGCGGGTCAGTGATCTCAAGTGTCGCAGCTTTTAGCAGGGAGTAAACATAGAATGGATGTTTCACGTACAACCTCTAGACAAGTTCTTTTACGCGATGCAAATATCACTTCGCATTCCCCATCTTAAAAATATTTCAGAATATTAAGCAGATTAATAGAAGACTTCTCTTAATATTACTTTATGTAAATTGAAAAGTCCAGGTCTTAGAAAATTTATTACAAAACTAGCAAATGCACCCGTGCTTCGCTACGGTATTCTACATTGTATACGGATATCGACGTAAAGACTGTGCGTGCAGTAAATGAGATAGTTTTAAAATTGCATGTCTCTTAGCCTTATCCGAGAAATAGCATGGGGAGGTCCCCGTACGTTATTTCCAATGTAAAGTGAGGGTTGCGGAGTTGTGATGATAACGGCAGGCTCACTTGCCTACTGCCACTCACAATCGAGTTGGCAAGTTTACATTATAATTGCAGGCCCCATTGCCTACTGCGCGGTCACAATCGATTTGGGGAGTTTTAGTTACAATGGGAGACCCATTTCCTACTTTCAGACAGATTACAGTTGAGGAGTTTTTATTATAATAGCAGGCAACTTACCTACCACCAGTCAAAATTGATTTGTGCAGTTATCATTAAAATTACAGGCCCTTTTTACTGCTGCCAGCCAGCTTACTGCCAGTCACACAGAATTAGTGAGTTTCCATGAAAATAGCACGCCACTATGCGGGCACCCTGGCCTAGAGCCAAACACAATAGGGTAGGGGACTTTCG
Organism: Anabrus simplex; assembly: GCF_040414725.1. NCBI lineage: Eukaryota > Metazoa > Arthropoda > Insecta > Orthoptera > Tettigoniidae > Anabrus > Anabrus simplex. The sequence goes on along the minus strand of NC_090271.1, from coordinate 193,765,297 downwards.
AACAAAAATGCATGATCCCTTGCCTTCTGCAAGACAAATCAAGAAGGGAATTATTCATTAAAATGGTAGATCCTCCTTACTAATGCCAGTTACACAGGAGCTGGAGAAGGACCCCATTCCTACTGCCAGCAGTCAAAGTCGGTGTAGGGAGTACTGATTACAATAGCAGACACACCCTTTCTCGATCGCTACAAATCGACATCAATGAATATATACAGATAGACATACGAAAGTATATGCATGTTTACAATATTGCAGACCTTCATTTACAGATTAACTGCTGCTGAACGGTACGTCATATTGACAAAGGATTGTACCGTAAGGCGCAGTATTTAGCGATCTAAATGGCTGGTCCTATGATATTTTCTCGCATCTCATCTATTCATGGTTCAGATTGAGTCAGAAACGTTGAATAGGTTGAAATTTGTGTAAGATTATATTACATTGCATTACTTTTCGGATAATTACGTGACATAGCATTTGGCTCACATATGGGTACTGGGTGGGCCAATGTTCGTGTTTGATCATGCTATCTTTCCTGTAAGTGATCGAAAGTATGAATTATATAGGTAAAGAGTCCAAATTTACTTAAAATCGAGAAATAGAGACGAATCTAACGTATAAGCGATACAGATACGACAAAAAGTCATAAGATCCAGGTTGAAGATCACTCCTAATTCAACGAAGATTGTGCCATCCGTTATGTGAGAGGACTTCCCGTTTATCCCACGAAATACCTCGAAACGAAGGTCTACACCATCCTTAAAATTGCTTCCATATTTCGATATTTTTCGGGGATAAAAAATGAAAAAATTAAAGATCTGTGAAATTTTTCGTTCGTTACAGGCTGAAACGTATAATTTTGCCAAATTTCAATTTTCTTGCTTGTGTGGCAGATTATGTTGCAATGTGGATTTTGGGCGAGGGGGTAAAAATTATGACTTTCAGGAAATTAAACCAAAAAATATGCAGACGATCATTATTACCCCTCAAATGGGTATCTGTACGAAAATTTCACAAAAATAGTCAATGTACAGGCACACACAGTCGTTACGATTTTACTTATATAGATAGATAAGGAATCTGCTCCACGTACAACACATTATGGCTATTTCCGCTGGACGTAACCTGAAAAACCAACCGTTCATGATATCTCATTTATTAATCCTCCTGTCGAAAAATTCACATGAGAACAAAAGGTTTAGAAATGGATTTCCATTAAGGATTGTAGATTTCGATTAATTTCGGATGTGCATATTTTGAGGAAGTGCAAAATCATGGTTCCGGTTTCGGATAAACCCCCAGTAAATTTAGGTATTCAGAAATAATATTGGCCCTCAAACCTACACAAGGACAGGTGGATTCTAAATATCAAGTTTGGTAGAAATATATTCAGCAGTTTTCAAGTTATAGAAACTCATACAATCAAACCGACAAACAGACACAGAAGTTAAGAAATATGCAGATGGTCATTATTACAACTGAAACGGATAACTGTACGGAAATTCAGCCAAAATAGCCAATGTATAGACAGACGGTCGTTGCGATTATATTTATATAGATGGCAGATAATCATGGGCACGTTTGAAAGTGCAAACCTTCATTTCGAGATTTACTGCTCCTAAACGGTACATCATATCAACAAACGGTTTGCACCCTCAGACGTCCCTTTTATCGCTCTACATGTTTGGTGTTAAAACATTTTCTCGTATCTCACATATTTATGGGTTCGATTGAGTTACGATATTTGAATGGGGTGAAATTTGGGTACATTTTCATCATTTTACATTATTTTTCACATACTTATGTGGAAGCTAGAATCATGAAATTGGGTTCGCATATAGCCATTGGTCGTGTCAACGTGTGTGCCAAATTCGATGAATCTACCTTTCCTATAAGTGTGTCAAACTAAGTAATACACGTGTAAAAAGCACAAAATTTACGAACCATCGAAATATACAGCCAAATCTACCCTATAAGGGAGAGAGAGAGAAACGACAAAATATCACAGTACCAAAGTTGTAGATCACTCGAAATTGAACGGAGATCGTGCCATCCGTTTTGTGATAGGACTTACCATTTAGCCGCGAAATACCTCGAAACGAAGGTCTGCACCGTCATTAAATTGCCTATATTTCGATATTATTCGGCATAAAAAGTGAAATATTTAAAGATCTTGGAAATTTTCCGTAGGTTACCGGCTAAAACGTATAAATTTGCTTATTTTCAATTATTCAGCTCGTGTGGCAGATTGTGAGGCAATCTTGATTTTGGGCGAGGGGGCGGGGGAAAAATTTAGGACTTCCAGGAAACTATAGCTAAAAAATATGCAGGTGGTCATTATTACCCCTTACACGGAAAGCTGTACGAAAATTTCGCCAAAATAGTCAATGCACAGACACACGGTCGTTACGATATGATTTATCTAGATAGATAAGGAATCTGCTCCACGTATAACACCTTTTGGGCTATGTACGCTAGACTTAGCCTGAAAACCGACCTTTCATGTTATCTCCCTTATTAATCCTCCCGTTGAAAAATGCACATAAGAGAAAGAAATTAGAACTGGATTTCCAAACAGTTTGATCGATTTCCAGTCAGGTTGGTCTTGTACTTTATATATTGTGGGAGAGTAAAAATCACCATTTCGGTCCCCTATAAAACCCCAGTCCATTCCGGGAATTTGAAATGGTATAAACTTTAAAACCTACCCTTGGAGGGGTGGATGCTAAATATAAAGTTTGGTTCAAATATCTCAGTAGTTTTCAAGCTGTAAGAAATACGCTTTAAGCGCACCCGCTCTTGCGTTAAGTCCGGTGGGACTTGTACCGAAAAACGAACCGTTACTGATATCTCCGTTATTAATCCTGGTATCGAAATGATGCACATGAGAAAAAATGTTTAGAAATTAATTTCCATTAAGGCAGGTAGATATCCATTAAGTTTGGTTGTGTATAATTTGAGGGAGTGCAAAATCACGGTTTCGGTTTCGTATAAACCCCCAATTAGTTCAGGGATTTAGAAACAATATTTGCCCTAAAACCTACCCAAGGACAGGTGGATTCTAAATATGAAGTTTGGTGGAAATATATCCAGTAGTTTTCTAATTATAGAAAGACAAACAGACAAACAAACAAACAAACAAACTGACACCAAGGAAACCTACCCTTGGATAGATGGATGCTATATATGAAGTTTTGTTCAATTATCTTCAGTAGTTTTCAAGTTGTAAGAAATACGTTTTACACGCACCCGCTCTTGCGTTAAGTCCGCTGGGATTTGTACCGAAAAACGGTCCGTTAATGATATCTCCCTAATTAAAGCCTGTTATCGAAATGATGCACATGAGAAAAAAAGGTTTAGAAATTAATTTTCATTAAGACAGGTAGATTTCCATTAAGTTCGGTTGTGTATACTTTGAGGGAGTGCAAAATCACGTTTTCGGTTTCGTAAAAATCCCCACTCAGTTCAGGGATTTAGAAACGATATTTGCGCTAAAACCTACCCAAGGACAGGCGGATTCTAAATATTAATTTTGGTGGAAATATATACAGTAGTTTTCAAGTTATAGAAGGACAGACAAACAGACAAACAAACACCAAAGGTACAAATTATGCAGATGGTCATTATTACACCTGAAACGGATAACTATACGGAAATTTCGCCAAAATAATCAATGTACAGACACACGGTCGTTACGATTTTATTTATATAGATAGATAAGCATATTTTGAAACATCTGTACAGTCTGTATTGAGAAAATTCTATGTCTCTGCGTGTTACGAAGGAATACTGGGAAAGGTCAAGCTGGAATGTAAAAAACATTAGTAAGTATGGACGAATCACCGAACTCTAGTAGTAGAAAAGTGTTAACGTTGTGGTAAGTGTTCTAGAAAATAATGAAGTTGTTTCCAAGCGGTGTTTTCTATTATCATGCAGAGCAATGTCAGTATTGGATCATGCAACGATGGCAAAGCTCGTACAATTAATTTCTGTAGTTGTTTTGGACGAATTGGGTCAAATTTGATAATGTTTTACCCTCACTTGCAGCAGTTGCAAGTTCCCTTTTTGAACAGAATGCTGAGATAAAATTAGAAGTGAGTTATTTTTCCGAAACACCGTCATCATTGATTGGTACTATGAACCCTTTAGAAAACATGTAAAACAACCACTGCATCGAAGTAAAGTGTTTGGTGTCTGATGGGCAGCTCGGAGAGTAATGAATCGGAAACTGCTGCCAGATGTCCGGGTATTCAGTGTAACTGTAGGCTCAAAACTGCTGTGACATGTTGAGGAAATGCGAGAAACCGTGGAGTCAGTACTTCCGAATCATGAAGGTGTTATAACGCAAAACCACCCTGGATATGGCAACCCATGACTATACTGGAACATTTCGATAGAAAAATCCAAAAAATTCGGTGATTTACCGATTTCTATGCCATCTGTTTCACTTTTTATACATTCATCGTAGAAGACGGCCATCGACGTGATGAAATGAAATGAAATGAAATGAAATGAAATGAAATGAAATGAAATGAAATGAAATGAAATGAAATGAAATGAAATGAAATGGCGTATGGCTTTTAGTGCCATGATGTGTCCGAGGACTTCGGCTCGCCAGGTGCAGGTCTTTTCATTTGACACCCGTAGGCGACCTGCGAATCATGATGAGGATGAAATGCTGATGAAAGCCATAAATACACCTAGACCCAGTGCCAGCGCAATTAACCAATGAGGGTTAAAATACCGACCCTGCCGGGAATCAAACCAAAGACCCCTATGACCAAAGGCCAGCACGCTAACCATTTAGCATGGAGCCGGACATCGACGTGATGATAGCCGTACTGGATAACTTCCTTAGTTAACTTTGCACGAAGTTTAAACTGCGGTGGAATTCATGGTCTTCTAGAGCACTGAGGGAAAAGTCACCAATTCTGATTAATTTTCTTAGATCATGGCATTTGTTTTCGTAGATTCAGAATCTAACACTTTCAGTCCTGCTCATGTTTCTCGATGCCCCTGATTCTCTACTACCCTGCATCTCAGTTTCATACTGACGTCACGAACCAGGCAGAGAACACTGTGAGACAAAGCGACGTCAACGCTCTTCTGCGGAGAAACTCAAGAATCAGACAGTGCCTCTCATCAATAATTGGTTTCGAAAACATCAGTAAACATTATAACTTATATTATTATCTTTGTGTTTCAGAATACGACAATGATTTAACTTATTTCAATTATTAACATATTGGTAAATCTACAATTTTTCTCGGTCCAAGAGGAAGTTCGAAGGTTTTATTTTGTTAGGAATTTAAACTGATGTTGCACTGTGAAACTTTTAAATCATTAAATTAGGGTAACATTTCTACACGCCTGATTACACTTCCTGTAAATTAAGTTATACAATTAACAACTAATTGTAACTTCTGCAGACACCATGAAGGATTATGTAGTTTATTTTCCGGGTTGAACCGTGTTGTTGTTTTCTGTACAACCCGGAAAATAAACTAAATAATTCTACACACCGTGGAAGCTTCACCTCTAAGATACCATGACGGATTAATCGAAGGGTGTCATATGCAAAGACTAATTGTGAATGTTTCATTTCCATTTTCCTATTGCTTGTTTTGAAATTAAGCGTAATAATTTTCACTATGGCTCCTAAGGAAATGGAAAATAACAGATTGAGATAATTTCTGATTAACGAATTATGTCTATGTGCTATTAAATTTTGTCGAACTACACTGAAGATTATTTTTACATCTGAAGTCGAATTCATGTGCATCACAGCCAACAAATGAAATTTTGGGGGGATTTTTTTGTAGTTTTAATATAATTTCGGTTTCCCTTAAATTACTATGACCGGGCGAGTTGGCCGTGCGCGTTGAGGCGCGCGGCTGTGAGCTTGCATCCGGGAGATAGGGGGTTCGAATCCCACTGTCGGCAGTCCTGAAGATGGTTTTCCGTGGTTTCCCATTTTCATACCAGGCAAATGCTGGGGATGTACCTTAATTAACGCCACGGCCACTTCCTTCCAACTCCTAGGCCATTCCTATCCCATCGTCGCCGTAAGACCTATCTGTGTCGGTGCGACGTAAAGCCCCTAGCAAAAAAAAAAAAAAATACTATGAATTAATTCTGTTATCAGCTTTTTATTATCCGGCTTGTCGGTTGAATGGTCAGCGTAGTGCTTTTCGGTTCAGAGGACGTAGAATTCGACTCCTAGCCGGGTCGCAGATTTTAAACTTAAATGACTCGGGGACTGGGTATTTGTACAGTGTCCAACATCCCTGTAATTCACACACCAAACATAACACTATTCTCCACTACAATAACATGTAGCCTTCCATAAACGGCAGATGCCACCCACCCTCGTCGGAAGGCCTGCCTTGCAAGGGACCAGGCTAGAAATGGACACATGAAATTATTTATAATTTATTGCTTTTAGTTGTAAATGCTGCCAAATGTTTTCCATTTAAAGGTATCATTCCATATCTTAAAACTAATTTTATTGTAAACTTTACCAAACAAGTCTACCTTCAATTACGCCTATAGGGAAAACGGAACGAGGTTAATTTTTTATTTATTTAATCCGTTTGTCCTCCAGGGTTAGTTTTCCCCCTGGACTCAGAGACGGATCCCATCTCTACCTCCTGAAGGGCAGTGTTCTGGAGCATGAGACATTTGGTCAGGGATACAATAGGGGATGAGGATCAGTACCTCGTCCAGGCGGCTTCACTTGCTGTGCAGAACAAGGGTCTTGTAGGAGATGGAAAGATTGCAGGGATAGGCAAGGAAGAGGGAAGGAACGGGTCGTGGCCTTAAGTTAGGTACTATCCAGGCATTTGCCTGGAGAAGAATTGGTAAATCATGAAAAACCACTTCGAGGATGGCTGAGGTAGGAATCGAACCCCCTGTACTCAGTTGACATCCCGAGACTGAGTGGACACCGTTCCAATCAGCTTTTCAAATTTCATGGCAGAGCCGGCAATCGAACCCGGGCTATTCAGACTAACCACTACACCACAGAGGCGGGAATAAGATTAATTATCTGAAATAAAATAATTATAACAGATGAAAAATAATGCTGGTTTTCAGTTTCATTGCACATATCGGTTTTTTATTTCGGAATTCAAGTAGTTTGAAACATGTGAGAGGGACGGGCCGTAATGCTGTACTATTACCGAAATGAAGCCGGCCCCGCGGTATACGGGTAGCATGCCTTTCTCTCACCCGGAGGCCCCGGGTTCAATTCCCGGCCAGACCAGAGATATTTACCTGGTTCTAATGGCTGGTTCGAGGTCCACTCAGCGTACGTCATTACAATTGAGGAGCTATCTGACGGTGAGATAGCAGGCCCGGTCTAGAAAACCAAGAATAATGATCAAGAGGACTCGTCGTGCTGACCACACGGCACCTCTTAATCTGCAGGCTTTCAGGCTGAGCAGCGGTGTCTTGGTAGGCCAAGGTTCTACGGAGGTGTTGCGCCATGGGGTTTGGTTCAGATTGACGAAATGATTTTAATCGTACAACATCGTTTAATTTTTAACAGTTCAAAGGTTATTTCCATTTGAATGTGTAAATATTTGATCAAAATTCGTATGATTTGTGTCTTGAGACGTATTTATAGTTGCGTTATGATTAATGATATTATTATGCAAAAAATCTACTTTTTAAAATAATTTGCTTTATGTCGCACCGACATAGATAGGTGTAACGGCGACCATGGGATAGGAAAGTGCTAGGAAGGAAAAGGCCGTGGCCTTAATTAAGGTACAGCCCCAGCATTTGCCTAGTGTTAAAATGGGAAACAACGGAAAACCATCTTTAGGGCTGCCGATAGTGTGGTTCGAACCCACTATTTCCCGAATACAAGCTCACGGCCACGGTAAATCCATTCTTTTTATTTTCCTTCTTCTCGAGTGTTAGGGGCTGCCCACCAAGATGGTAAAGGCGTGCTCGGTTCTCCATTAGGAAGTCGAAATACGAGGTTCGGAACTTAAATAGTGGCAACACTGCTGTGGAGACGTTTTGCAACGGAATCTAATATTGTCGCTGATAGCACACGTTGGTTACATACCTACCTTACCTCAGAGCAAATGGACTCGCCCTTCCCACATCACCTGCGTGCGCACAAGCGAGAGAAACACAATCACTTGTGAGCTAGCGGTCTAACGTAATGTTGTCACTATGTTTTCCAAACAGGAACAACGGAGTTGCTTCAAGATGGAATGTGCCAGAGGTCGTACAGCACGATAGTGTCATCAAGATATTCAAGAGGCTTGCGGGGAATCTGCATTGCCTTACATAACAGTGGCACATTGGGTAAAAGCCTTCAACGATGGTCGGCGAACTGTGGCGGATATTCATCGGGCAGGTCGTCCTACGAGTGAAGAAGTGCATGCTCTTGCTGCGTTACTGGGCAGTGATCGAAACCAGACGATTAGTGAGCATTCGCTTCAGAACTGTTGCAGAGATTCGACAGGCAGTAGACCGCTCCATTCGCACCATCAACAGAACAGGCTCTGCTAAAGGTATACTACGATTTCCACAGCGCTGGCAACGTGTTATACACAACGCTGGTGACTACATTGAAGACAGTAAAGGTTGCTAACAAGTAAATCTTTTATATGTGTTGTAAATAAATAGTTGTCACTGTTTAAGTTCCAACCTTCGCATATAGATAGGAATATTTACGTTTCTGGAGAGCCATATGTCCCTGAAGTTCACTCAGCCTACACCAAAATTGCGTTATTTCCTGGAGGCAAATATGGCCAAACATGGAGCTAACCACTCTATTCCAATTGGTGCCGAGGTTAATTATCGTGAAATCTCTTTACCTCATAGTACTCAAAGGGCTGCACGCCTATATGGAGACGGATTTGCTTTGGTCTTGCCATTATTTGCGCGATGCAGTGACACAATAAGTTAATGGCCGACATATTCCATGCTCTGAGACGCCATACTTCCGATCAGCTGCACTTCCTGCTTCGCAATCTTTGTGAACTAAGCCTGTCGTGCTAAGTAAAAAGGGCTGTTCCATTTTAACTGAACAGTGACAGCATGGTTGGCCATGAACTTCCAGAGCGGGCACGATTCATCCGAGTGTTAATCAGCTTCCCAATTTTTATTTCAATTGTTGCAGTAGTAATTGCTGATTTTACGTGAGTTCCCATTTTCACACCAAGTAAATTCTGGGGCTGTATCTTAATTAAGGCCATGGCCACTGTCTTCCAATCCCAGCCCTTTCCAGTCCTTGCGTCACCGAAAGCTTTTAATGTGTTAGTGCGACGTTAAACCGCTAGCAAAAATAAAAGTAAAATGTAAATTGAAAAAATAAAAATAAATAAATAAATAAATAAATAAATAAATAAATAAATAAATAAATAAATAAATCATAGTAATTGCAGAACTTTTCCATACTTATATTCATTGGCACGTTATATAGTGTAATGACGCTCTGTATTCAACTTTTTAAAATGCTGAGGTACTTTGCCATAAATCAAGCACTTTGTCGTCCCTCCATACTCCATAAATAAGATGAAGTTTTCCCCCTACAGAAATGAAAATCATGAGAGTTGATGGTATTTTTCTTTTATACTCTTGTATCTCTGGCTTGGTTAGTGCATGCACTTCCATATACTGTCACGGCTGTTCTTAACCAGCTTCATTGTACTGCTTAACTGTTCACTATTGCGGCCGTGCGTGTTTCCAGTTATACGACTCCACTGCTTACTCTGCCACGCACTTTTTTCCTAACCGGATCTTAAGTCATAACAGCAGCCTCTGCCGACTTCTGCCAGTCGATGTTGTAAGATTCATTATCATTATTCTTCTTGCAAGTAGTTCAAGCCCATTATATATTCTACAAACATCAAAGAAGGATGTTTAGTTTTTCTGAGGACATGCATATCATCAAGGAGATTTAACTTCGATTGAGCATCTGACACCTTCTTGTACAGTACCTTTGTGACATTAGAGAGTTCTTGATGGGAGTGTCACTGGAATACTTCTCCTCATTTATTTTGAGGAGATATTTAAGGCAAATAAATTGAGAGTGACCTAGAATGGGCTGCATGGTTTATTTCATCTTGCTGAAGGATGTGTGACAGTGCTTGTTGTGAGGAGGAAATGAAACCATGTGTCATGGCCTCTGATACCAAGAAAACATTGCGGAAGTCTGGCTAAAAACCGCGAACACAAAATGCAACCTGTGCTACATTCAAACTAAAGAGGTGTGCGAAAATATCAGACTGAAGAAGAAAGCAACAATAAGTATATTGCGCCAGAAGCGGATGTAGGCATTTTTATATGACGCCATTCAGGGTTCTAATCCCATTGTCGTCAGCCTTGAAGATGATTTTCCGTGGTTTCCAATTTTCACAACAGGAAAATGCTGGGGCTGTAGCTTAGTTAAGGCGACGGCTGCTACCTTTCTATTCCTAGCTCTTTTACACCCTTAGGTCGCCGAAAACTTCGATGTGTTACTGTGACGTTCAACCAAATTAAATAAATAAATAAATAAATAAATAAATAAATAAATAAATAAATAAATAAATAAATAAATAAATAAATAAATAAATAAATAAATAAATAATATGTGCAAGGCCTGGATTGTCTCAGTTGATATTATTACCAACACTTCACGTACAAAGTTGGCAAGTCTGTAACTCGTAAGCGATCGACCGTAGGGCAAATGTTCATAGGGACTTTTTGTATTGGTTTGGGATGTATTATACTCTCACAACCGCAGAATACTTTCCACGTGTCTGGAAACACCCTGCATCTGATAACTGAAGCGATATCACATATGAAACCTTAATAATAATAATAATAATAATAATAATAATAATAATAATAATAATAATAATAATAATAATACCTGCATCCCTCATAGAGATTGCTTGTCCAAACACCTCCAATCTGCAAAGAACATTAGCCACCAAAATATCAAAATACACAGAACTGGTAATAGAAATACAACGCCTGTGGAAACTACAATCAGTTCCAATAGTAATATCATGTACTGGTGTTATTGCGAAAAGTTTGCACAGCTCTCTGGTTGCATTAAACCTGCATCACCACACGTACGTTGAACTGCAGAAAACCGCACTGCTGAGCACCTGCCACATTGTGAGAAAGTTTCTAGGAACGACTTTTCCTCTGAGTTATACTGAACAGCATGAAGATCCAGACTCCAGTTCTAGTGATACTGAAAGACAGATTCCAAAAAATGGTGCATGAAAAGAATATTTAGGGCACATCGTTTGTACACCTTTGTTGTATATATGTACATTGTAATTATTTCTATTGTAAATATTTGTAGATACAATTGGCTTTACGTTTCACCAGCACAGATAGGTCTTATGGCGACGAAGGGATAGGAAAGGGCTAGGAGTGGGAAGGAAGCGGGAAGTGGAAAACCACGAAAGCCATTTTCAGGGCTGCCAACACTGGGGTTCTAATCCACCATCTCCCGAATGCTGCTTACTGGCCGCACTTCAGCGACTGCTGCTATCGAGCTCGGTAAATATTTGTAGATGTCTGTATAGTATAGTTTCATAATCAAGAGGACTCCTTGCTTAGACAGAGTCAGCCCATTATGTTACCGGCACAAGCCGAGCCTTCCCAAATGGATATAATAATAATAATAATAATAATAATAATAATAATAATAATAATAATAATAATAATAATAATAATAATATAATTTAAATTTTTTAACAAATTAAATATTACTAAGATATACGGGAAGAATATGAGCAATAACAGGAACTGTCATTTTAAAATTTAGTGAACCTTTTCGGGCTTTGAATTTTTTTTTTCCTTTTTTGCTATTTGCTTTACGTCGCACCGAAACAGATAGGTCTTATGGCGACGATATGACAGGAAAGGCCTAGGAATGGGAAGGAAGCGGCCGTGGCCTTATTTAAGGTACAGCCCCAGCATTTGTCTGGTGTGAAAATGGGAAAACACGGAAAACCATCTTCAGGGCTGCCGACAGTGGGATTCGAACCCATTATCTCCCGGATGCGAGCTCACAGCTGCATGTCAACTCGCCCGGTGAAAATTTTAGGGCTCTTCAGTCTGCAAACCATTCCTCCTAAAGGAGAATTTATACAAGCTTTTTTTTCCGAGTTATATGCATAATCAGTATAAGGAGGTCACGGATAATTTTAAGTTACAGTGACATGCTCAGATATGGTACGGGCTTATTTGCAAGGAGGCCCAAGGTGGTTCGGTATAACAACAGACTGTGACTCATGCAACGTAAATCCCTCGACGCTCGTAAACTGATCATGCTGGAGGCTCGTTCCCCAACAGCTGATTCTTGGAACGTTCATAAAACAGTCAGGTAAATAAACACAACGGCCAGTCAGCCTCCTGTTGCCGCTAAGAGTAGGGGTACCACGTCACAGGGCCACTTCCTCATTGTACAGAGCTCGAAAGGGAACGAGTTCTTAGTCACCGAAAAGAAATGCTGCGACAACGACAGAAATTTGAAATTTGACTTATTATTGTTTTACGTTATAATACAACAGGCTACCTGGAATGTTTTATCTTTTCTCGCGAGCATTCTATGAATTATTATACAACCGTATTGTTTGGAAACCCACGGTAGTGGTATGTTGGAATTATTTTCAAGGTGACATTTAACTACGTCTCTCCGTGAAGGTACTTTTGCGTTCTTATTCAGTACTGAATATCTATAAAGAACAATATTTTCCTCATTAGCGAATTAAATGACGTAGCATGGATGAAATGATAAAGAGTCCTTTTGCACCCAAGGTGGCCGAGTCAATTTCGGCTCAGGCTGGCAATATTTGAAGGTACTATACGCCAGTATCACGTGGGTAGATTTAACGGCACGTAGAATAACTCCCAGGACGTAAAACCATTATTATTATTATTATTATTATTATTATTATTACTATTATTATTATTATTAATACGGAAATTCCGTGGCTTACAGAGCAATGGGAAGCGCATGGGTTGAATGGCTAGACAGGGGATTACTTAGAGCAAATTTTACTTTTACAAATTTTGAAATTTTATTTCTTTCCTTTCCTGAAATTCCAAAGGACAGTTGGAAATATTGACAATGAGCTCTTTAGCTCCAATAATGCCTTGGGCTTAGAAGTCCTAAATCAGGTACAAATAAATTGCGAGAAACTTCCAGTCTTTAAATCACGTACGAAAGAGCATAATTGCTCCTGACAAGTACAATTTATAGGAGTCTCAGCTCCGAAATACAAGAAGCTAGCCTCAGACAGGCAATCAGTTGCTTTTTATACTCTTAATCACACACGGTAACCCCTAGGGTGACCCCTTTTCATAGTGTTCACACACCGGGTGCCCCATGGTGGGCTCATCTATTACCAAGGTCCACAATAAGTTTAAGTACTGTTACCAAAGGGAACCAGAAATATGGATACGGTTACCCTAAGAACTATAAAGAATAAACATGGGCATAATTATCCATACTACGAGGCCTTATGAATAAAAGGAAAAGCTTACACACAACAGGATATGAACAAAAGGCAAGGAAGCGAAACATCAGCACTCCTTAACGAACGTTCTGGAATAGACGAGAACTTAAGTCGGCTTAAGGTCCAGTGACACAGAGGCTAATCCCACACTAAAAAGGGTGACTAAAGAGGGAGAATTTTAAAACTTGAGACAAGATTTCCAAAATTTAGAGGTTGAAAACTTTAGCCATCCAACTCAAAATTTGAAGGGGAGACAACTGAGGGTCCCCACTCGTGCTCCCTTTCATTAAACATTTCCTAGTAGGGAATAGAAATAGATTCCGGAGACTGCGCAGAAGGTCCTAACATTTCAAATCCAAAATGAAAAGATTACATGTTAGATATTAAGAAAACGGCTAAAAGCTTCCCCTTGAACTACCCGCAGGCACGATCACATGCTTAGGTAAATTATGCCATTATCTTGTAGCACTGGATCTTCTTCAAGCCGGCCGCAGCCTGCCCCCTAGCCCTCTCTGGCCTCCGTCAAGTGGCATTCTCAAGAGTATGAGCTAATCAGACAAGACGGCCCTAAAGTTCTCTCCTAAAATAGTTCCGTAAGGGAAAGTTACAGATTAAATTAAAATACAGTACTCTGATAGGTTGAATTTCCATACACGCCCCGGGGTTTTATTGGCTAGAGAACATAGTTAAAAGCATTTGATAGCCAGATTACAATAGACGAGGCAGCAGGTGAAGTGATGAAAACTTCGGTACATTAAATAAACAATCCCCAGAAAGAAGAAAAAGGTTTACCAACAACTAAAACAAAATTTATTCAGCAATTAGTTTGTTTTTAGTCCACCAGATATCATTAGAAAATATATGGCAGAGCCATCTCACCATCGAAGAGGAAAGTTTTTGGAAGTTTTTAAGGATTCGTGTTCACTGACATAGATGGCCGTAGAGAAGGTGCGCAGTTTAAGCAGCCGGGGAAGGTGAGCCCCTGGTACAATTTTTAATGTTTTTTGATTCGTTGTGCCCAACTAAGGAGCGCGTTTGAACTTATTACCACTTTTTTGGTGTTTCTTCTTCTCTTCCCAATATCTCTTCATCCGCTCGTTGTGTTCCGTTTTGCGTTGTCTAGTCCATCCTCTATTTAGTCGGGCGGGCTTTGCAGAACATTTACGTTAGTGAATTAAGATTAAATTTTATTCTATTTTGAATGGTTTCTTCATGAATTCCATTTTCATTTAGATCTTCACTGATTTCTTTTATTCACTTATTGTAATTTTTCGTTGATAAGGCTAAGTTTAAAATTTTCTTTGTAAGCCTGTTATTATCCATTCTATACAGAGTGTTCCTATATTCCCATGACAGACTTTGAGGGCTTGAAGTGGGGACCAAGACGGTTAAGTTTAGAATAGGAACTTGTGTCCGGAAACGTATCGTCTTCCCGCTACCCGCAAAAACCCACCACAACACACGTTCAAAACCCCCGCATTTTTGGCGCCACTGACTAGAGTACGTACCTCATTGAATGATCACGTGATATCCCATACCACTTCAGGTTTGTTGGCAATCTATGTCATTCAGTTGAGTGTGTGATCCGCACGGAGACGTGTTGTATGTAAGCTTTGGGAAGGCATTCTTTCTGATTATATTATACATGTTTGTGAAATTAATAACTGGTTCGATAGAAGGCAATTCGGTTTTAGGAAAGGTTATTCCACTGAAGCTCAACTTGTAGGATTCCAGCAAGATATAGCAGATATCTTGGATTCTGGAGGTCAAATGGACTCTATCGCGATTGACATGTCTAAAGCATTTGATAGGGTAGATCATGGGAGACTACTGGCAAAAAGGAGTGCAATTGGACTAGACAAAAGAGTGACTGAATGGGTTGCTATATTTCTAGAAAATAGATCTCAGAGAGTTAGAGTAGGTGAAGCTTTGTCTGACCCTGTAATAGTTGAGAGGAGAGTTCCTCAGGGCAGTGTTATCGGACCTTTATGTTTTCTTATATATATAAATGATATGAGTAAAGGAGTGGAATCGGAGGTAAGGCTTTTTGCGGATGATGTTATTCTCTATAGAGTGATAAATAAGTTACAAGATTGTGAGCAACTGCAACGTGACCTCGAAAATATTGTGAGATGGACAGCAGGCAATGGTATGTTGATAAACGGGGCTAAAAGTCAGGTTGTGAGTTTTACAAATAGGAAAAGTCCTCTCAGTTTTAATTACTGCGTTGATGGGGTGAAAGTTCCTTTTGGGGATCATTGTAAGTATCTAGGTGTTAATATAAGGAAAGATCTTCACTGGGGAAATCACATAAATGGGATTGTAAATAAAGGGTACCGATCTCTGCACATGGTTATGAGGGTGTTTAGGGGTTGTAGTAAGGATGTAAAGGAGAGTGCATATAAATCTCTGGTAAGACCCCAACTGGAGTATGGTTCCAGTGTATGGGACCCTCACCAGGATTACCTGATTCAAGAACTGGAAAAAATCCAAAGAAAAGCAGCTCGATTTGTTCTGGGTGATTTCCGACAAAAGAGTAGCGTTACAAAAATGTTGCAATGTTTGGGTTGGGAAGAATTGAGAGAAAGAAGAAGAGCTGCTCGACTAAGTGGTATGTTCCGAGCTGTCAGCGGAGAGATGTAATGGAATGACGTTAGTAGACGAATAGGTTTGAATGGCGTCTATAAAAGTAGGAAAGATCACAATATGAAGATAAAGTTGGAATTCAAGAGGACAAACTGGGGCAAATATTCATTTATAGGAAGGGGAGTTAGGGATTGGAATAACTTACCAAGGGAGATGTTCAATAAATTTCCGATTTCTTTGAAATCATTTCGGAAAAGGCTAGGAAAACAACTGATAGGGAATCTGCCACCTGGGCGACTGCCCTAAATGCAGATCAGTATTGATTGATTGATTTCCATTCCCGCAACAGTTATGTATGTGCTGCTGAAAACCCGCATGCTGCGCGTTCCCATGGGTTTCAGCAACGGTACGGTGTGAACATAGGTGGATGTGTGATTGGGCCATACCTTCTTCCTCGAAATCTCACGGGTGTTGCGTACTAGAGGTATGTGCCACTGCATGTGTATGTGTATCAAAACATGTGGTTTCAAGCACAATGGTGCACCTCCTCATTTTTCGCTTGCGGTCCGAGATCATCTGCGCCAAAGATTTGGGCAACAGTGGATAGGTCGTGGTGGCCCGATTGCTACTACCTGTGGGGTAACATGAAAACCTGATTTACGATAGCCCTGTGGAATCCGAGGAAGACCTACTGGCTTGGGTTATGGCTGCGGTGGATGTTTGAGGACCAAGAATTCGTGATCGTGTGTACAAGAACACCGTACGGAGGTACCGTGGACCCAGACGACAAGCAGCGGGAGTCGGACGGAGCGCCGAAAATGCGGTTGCTGTGAATATGTACTGAGGTGGATTTTGCGGGTAGCGGGAAGACGGTACGTTTCCGGACACAAGTTCCTGTGATAAACTTAAACGTATTGTTCCCCACTGCAAGCCCTCAAAGTCTGTAATGGGAATTTAGAAACACCCTGTATAAGTGACCATAAAACTGTAATCGTCGTTCCCTGATTGTGATGTTTTCTGTAACTTGATAGATTTCATGTGATTTCCTTTTCATCCAAATACCATTTTTGCACTTTGGGCCTAAGATTTTCTTGAGGATTTTTCTTTCTTGCTTTTTGATCATCTTTATTCGAGATCTGCCACCAGTTATAATAGTTTCAGATGCATGACGGGCTTATGTTTTATAATGTCATAATTTTGCTCTTTTTGATATAGTTCTTTTATTGTATCTGTTCCAAGCAATATTCTTTGATGTTTTACAATTCTTTCTTCGTTAGCCTTCTGATTTAATCCTGCTTGTTCAACAATTTAACCTAGGTACTTACATTTGTCTACTTGAGCGATATTTCCATATTTGGATGATTGTTGTAACCTGAATTTGTCCCTTCGATATTGTCTTTTAATAAGAAGTTTGGAGTCCTGCTTCGGCTGCTATTTGATGGAGTTTTTCTACGGACAGGATTGCTTCCTGTCTGTTGTTCGATTGGATAGAAATGTCATCAGCAAATGCTAGGCAAGTAAGGTGAATTTTGGTTTGGACATTTCTACCAATATTTATACCTTTAGTTTCATTTTGGCCATATCACAATCACTTTTTCCAGAAATAAATTAGGCCTAAATAGTAAGAGAGATAATCCATCCCCTCATGTGACTCCTGTTTTGATTTCAAATGGTGCAGACATTTCTCTTAAAAAATTTACTTTTGTTGTTGTGTCGGTCAATGTTTGCTTGATCAATTCTCGGGTTTTCTTGTCAAATTGGAATTCTCCTAGCACGTTAAATACTGTCTGTCGGTCTACGGATTCGTATGCCTTTATGAAATCAATAAATGTGACTACTGTTTGTATCGTTTTTTGAATCTGAAGATTTTAAGGTTGAAAATTTGCTCTACACACGATCTCCTTTTTCGAAATCCTGCCTGGTATTCGACAATTCATTGTTCAGTTTGTTTTTTAACCTATTAAGCAGGGCTTTAGAGAGGATTTTATAGATGATCGGCAATATTCCATGTTCGCTTGCTTCTTTGTTGTCTTTTCCGTTCCGAATTATTAGTTTAACCTCTTCCAATGTGGGGGGGGGGGGTTGCTGAGTCAGAATTTGGTGTGAGTTTCTCAAAAGCAAGTTGGTCATTGGGACTTTCACAGTTCAGAAACTTCTGAAAGTAGTTTGCAAGGAGTTTGCAGTTTTCCTTGTTATTTGTTTTCATTGTTCCTTCTGGACGTTTCAAGCATAAGATGGGGGCAGTATAGTTACGAAATTTTTCTTTACATTTCTCACAGTAGTTTCTGGTATTAATTTCCTTCAAGTCTTGATAAATTTCTACTAGTCTGGGAAGTTCGTATCTACACTTTTCTGTTCTAATGGTGTTGGATGTTTGTTTTTTGAATTTTAAGAAATTTCTGCCAATTGATTTCTGATTCTTGACAGTGTCATCGTTGCCACGTCTTGATTCTTTGATAAATTGCTTTGTCACAGGTGACATTCCACCGTCTATGTTTTCTTGGTGGCGTGCCAATCTTTTGCGATGCCTGGTGTATTGAATATTTGATTTCATTCCAATTAGCTGGTATGTGAGGGTAAATTTTCAAGAAAGATATCTGAATTAAATTTAAGAATTTCAGGATCAATTCTTGGTGTTCTGAAAGTTCTCATTTTAGCTTTATTTGGTTGAAACCTTATTTTTACTAGTGACAAGTGATGGTCTGAATTTATAATTCCTTTTTTGACTTTAACGTTCATTATTTCTCTCTGATTCTGCCTGGTGACTGCTACGTGATCAATTTGAAATTAGCCTTACTGATGATTGGGGGATATCCAAGATTTCTTCTTGCTGGGTAGTGCCAAAAATAAATGTGTTGACATTATTTTTAAATGAAATGTTTTGCAAAAGTCAATTAATCTTTAAGCATTTTGGTTTGTCCTTTTATGTGCTGGATACAATCCCACTGTTCTCCTAAATTTCTTTCCACCGGGAGAGTTGGCCGTGCGCGTAGAGGCGCGCGACTCTGAGCTTGCATCCGGGAGATAGTAGGTTCGAATCCCGCTATCGGCAGCCCTGAAAATGGTTTTCCGTGGTTCCCCATTTTCACACCAGGAAAATGCTGGGGCTGTACCTTAATTAAGGCCACGGCCGCTTCCTTCCAACTCCTAGGCTTTTCCTATCCCATCGTCGCCATAAGACCTATCTGTGTCGGTGTGACGTAAAGCCCATAGCAAAAAAAAAAATCTTTCCTGTACCAAGTTGTGCATTAAAGTCTCCCAACAGCAGCTTTGACGTGATGTCCTGGAATTGTGTTTGTTGCTTCCTCTAGTAGTTCCCAGAATTCATATAAGTTTTTCGGATCTTTTCTATTATAGTTGTTTTTGGGAGCATGTGCATTGATTAATGTGTATACCTTGTTTCCCGACTTAATCGAAAGAAGTGAAATTCTTTCGAAAGGAGATGTGAAATTTACCACGGCATCGGAGATATGTTGTGCGAACGTTGCGTCAAATTGTGGAGGTTCATTGAATGTGAATATTGCAGGCAGTCCATTGTAGAATCTATAATTTCCTGATCCAAAGTGATCTTGATCTCTTCTTCGAGTTTTTTGTAATGCTAGAATTTTTATGTCGAGTTCGTCCATTACATGTGTTAATTGCTTCAGTTTTCCAATTTTGAGTAATGTTTTAACATTTAAAGTTCCTATGAAGTGCTTACATTTTTTTTTGAGAAATTGGGAAGCTCCGACACATTGCCGCATGATGTTCTCGGTTCCCCAGAATCCGATGACCGAGAAAGCCTACTAGGGCCTGGGGGTAGAAGCCTTATTAGCGTTTGTCCCATCATGCTAATCAGTTGAAGGTTATGGGGAGATCAACCGTAGTCGATCTCAAAATTGCAACTAAAGTTTTGAGCCCTAGAGGTTTCCTCAAGATATATTCCAGCTGTCTGATATTTGGCACTAATTTTTACGACCGAATACCCTTCCTGGCGTCAACCTTCCTCCTTTATCTGGGCTTGGGACCAGGAACAACAGTTAATGAGCTGCTCTATCCACCCATTAACTGCTGCAGGCGGAGTTACGATAATAATAATAATGTTGTTGTTGTTTGAGTCATCAGTCCATAGACTGGCTTGATTCGCCCTCCATGCCATCCTATCCTGTGCTAACCTTTTCATTTCTACGTAACTATTGCATCCTACATCTGCTCTAATCTGCATGTCATATTCATATCTTGGTCTACCCCTACCGTTCTTACCAACTGCACTTCCTTCAGAAACCAACTGAGCAAGTCCTGGGTGTATTAAGATGTGTCCTATCATTCTATCTTTTCTTCTAGTCAAATTTAGCCAAATCGATCTCCTTTCACCAATTCGATTCAGTATCTCTTCATTCATGATTCGAACTATCCATCTCACCTTCAGCATTCTTCTGTAACACCACATTTCAAAAGCTTCTGTTCTCTTTCTTTCTGAGCTGGTTATCGTCCACGTTTCACATCCATACAATGCCACGCTCCACACGAAAGTCTTCAAAAATATCTTTCTAATTCCTATATCAATGTTTGAAGTGAGCAAATTTCTTTTCTTAAGAAAGCTCTTCCTTCCTTGTGCTAGTCTACATAATAATAATAATAATAATAATAATAATAATAATAATAATAATAATAATAATAATAATAATAATAATAATGTGGCTCTAGAGGTACATACTTGAAGGAGCATTTTTCTCCACACATTTGCATTCTAAGAGACTGAGATCCAAAATTTTACTACAGTCCTGCCTTTCAGAGGCACAAGTTTCCTGCCAAATTATTATTATTATTATTATTATTATTATTATTATTATTATTATTATTATTATTATTATTATTATTATTATTATCCGAATCATTGGGAGAATGGTCAGCGTTGAGGTCTTCAGTTAAGACGGTCCCAGTTTCCATTCCCGGCTTCTGACTTGGGGATTGGGTATTTGTGTTTTGTTCCAACACTTTTCTCTTCGTATTCAGACAACGCACTACACTTCCAACCACCACAGAACACGCAGTAGTGATTACATCCCTTCATACAGAATTAGCGTCAGGAAGGGTATCCAACGGTTGAACAGGGCCAAATCCACATGTCCAACACATATCGTACCCGCGATCTCACATATGTGGGAAAAGCGGTAGTTTATTATTATTATTATTATTATTATTATTATTATTATTATTATTATTATTATTATTATTGAAAATGAAAACCTACAACCTGTTTTCCAGTCATTGACCGGGTCAGGGATGGAATGAATGAAGCAGATAAGGCTATTAGTACGATGGGGTCGCCACTCCCAAAGTGATTTATTAATGACTGATAGATGCTATGAAATGAGAATGTAGAGTGTTGCTGGAATGAAAGATGACAGGAAAAACCGGAGTACCCGGAGAAAAACCTGTCCCGCCTCCGCTTTGTCCAGCACAAATCTCACATGGAGTGACCGGGATTTGAACCACGGTATCCAGCGGTGAGAGGTCGACGCGCTGCCGTCTGAGCCACGGAGGCTCCCTATTATTATTATTATTATTATTATTATTATTATTATTATTATTATTATTATTATTATTATTATTATTATTATTATTATTATTCCGGGGATTTAGTGGACCAGAGAGGTGTAGGAAGGTGCTGGTGTGAAAGGGTGGGGAGAGAAAAGATCAGAGCATAAGTTAAAACACTAAATCTTGAAATTTTATTTAATTCCTCTTTTCGAGTTTTTAAATATTTGATAGATAATCTGAGTAAGCAAAGCCAAATAACAGTTAAAGAACTCATCAGCTCGTATAACAAGGTTGGACTATAAGTCCAAAAATCAGGTACAATAGGGAAAATTATCGGTACAATAATTTACAAAGAATGAGCTTTGTGGCTCTAAAGGTACATTACTTCAAAGAGCATTTTTGCTCCACACATTTGCATTCTAGGAGACTGAGCTCCAAAATTTGACTACAGTCCAGCCTCTGAGAGACACAAGTTTCCTGCCAAATTTACACAAACAACTTCAAACCTGTGTTCACTGTCATTTCTGCTCGACAGTCTTTTACACACTCATCTATAAAAATGGTTATTTAACAGGGGCAATGAGTGCCCATTCTGAATGGCATAAAGTAAAAGAGACCGGGCGAGTTGGCCGTGCGCGTAGAGGCGCGCGGCTGTGAGCTTGCATCCGGGAGATAGTAGGTTCGAATCCCACTATCGGCAGCCCTGAAATGGTTTTCCGTGGTTTCCCATTTTCACACCAGGCAAATGCTGGGGCTGTACCTTATTTAAGGCCACGGCCGCTTCGTTCCAACTCCTAGGCCTTTCCTATCCGATCGTCGCCATAAGACCTATCTGTGTCGGTGCGACGTAAAGCCTCTAGCAAAAAAAAAAAAAAAAAAAAAAGTAAAAGAGAAAAGGTTTAGGAGGATCGGCCATGAACAAAATGCTAGGAGGCGAAACACTTGCACTCCTTTTGACATACATTTAAAATCCTAAGTGGGCTTACGGCCTGAAGTTGCAGAGGCTAAGTCTATACCACAGAGGGGGTGACTAGATGCGAAAAATTAAATAATAAAATAGTTTTGAGAATTTCGAGTTTTAGAAAACCCTTCACCCCCATACCAATTTGAATGGGAATTAATAGAGGGTGAACACTCTTTATCCCCTAAATTTACATATTTCCCAGCAGGGATTTGAACAGACTCCTTAGAGTTACCTAATATTAAACTTTAGAATTTTACCTTAAGAAGGAAGTTTTAAACCTTCCCCTCAAGTTAACTGCCTGGAGCTATCACATGTTAAAAGATGTCTAGCATTACCTTGAGTTGTTGGGCCTTCCGACAACGGCAAGACTGCCCCTGCCCCCAATACGCCGCACACATACTTAGATCGGAGAGATGAAGATGACAATACGGCCCTAAAGCGCCCAGCTCTTATATCAACTCAAGTTCCAGACCTCTCTTGATCTAGGCAGAATGCCTGTACACACTCCCAATTATAATTGGCTAGAAACATATATACAAAAATTCCTGATTGGTTCATAAGGAAGAAGGAAGCCGTAGTAGTGCTGACAACCTCAGCACATTAAAAACAATCTACAAACACTTAAGGTTTACCAACACAGATATTAGCAAATTTCTTGTAAGAAAATTAATAGTCCGTCCTCCCCCCACATGGGCACATATGCCGATAGTTAGAGACACGAAAAATTAAATGTTCAAGTATCTTCAGAAACATAGCTCAGGGTTTACAGCACAAAAGGGGTCTCTAGAAGGGGCGTAGTTCAACCGGGCGGAGAAGGTATAATAATGCAATTATTATTATTATTATTATTATTATTATTATTATTATTATTCTCTTAGCAACTATATATTATGTAATTCGTCTTCTCTGTGTCCTATACCGTTCATGCGGGGTCAACATTTCTGGCGAGCCGGGTTACTATGCCTCTTATGGATGTAAATACTGATCAGTGTGATCACTAACGTTTGGATGTTAAGAAAAAGTCATAATTCTTTCCTGAGCTCATTTATAGCTGAAATCTGAAAAATAAATGTGAATGATGGAACCATGACCCCGTTGAAAGCAATTTTATGTTGCATGTAAATGTATATTTCAGCCAGTTTTTGTTTTGGTGATAATTTGCTCAACTTAGTGATATAATGTCATTTTTGGTTCTATTGCAAGCGTTTTTGCTTAGAGTAGAGTATCGCTTCTTACACGGTACATGTTATCTGCGTTGAGTTTCAAAGTCTGAATTTTCAATTCCTGTAGCATATATATTTATCTTACTTTTCCCGGAACAAACAGGTAGCAGTTTGAGAAGACTTTATTCCGAGAAAGAGCTGCTGTATGGACGTCTCGTTGACGTTACTCCAATAGGTACTGTATTATTAGGTCAGGAACAATTAACAACAGAATTGTTTTCCAGTTGTCGAGAAAATTAGTATACATTACTTCCCTTGAAACTGCTGTTTAGATATATATGAATCTTTGGGGATGTTGAAAGACATGATATTCAAAGTAGAACAAGTTACGATGAATAACAAAGTCGGCTAAGTACTGAGTGGAAATTAGGGATACGCAGCAATGTGCAAAATTAGTGTCCTTTAGAGGGTATTGTATCTGGCTTAGACAAAACTGACCCACACCTCATCAGCAGTATATGATGTGACATACAGTAGTAAGGAGCTCCTCCCAGTACAAGAAAATACTGTGTGATCTTTGAAAGAGATTTCTTTTCGTTAACCTGAGAATGCACTCGACTGTGATGTGCAATGCTGGCAGGGAAGAAGATCAAGAGATACGTACGAAAATAAATTCAATTAACTACTTGTTAGGCAGTGTCTTCTAATTTACACCAACAGATACCAAAAAATATACTGATACATCGTTTTTTGGTTCTCTTTTAGGAAAACCGAGTGAGAACTGTGCCCCAAGGCACTGATAATTTTAGGTCATATTCTAGCTACTTTTTAGGGCATATTTGCTTGCACGATCATATCATCATGATCATGAAGATGCTCCGGTTTGCTCATCGAATCTCACACAATTTTGCACGATACAAAATAGATTTCTTTTACCTTCGCTCGACATATTGACGCCGCTCTCTTTTCGTATGTATGTTACTTCTCATATCACATACCCATTGTACATCGACTTTGTCTTGGAGATACGTAAATTTGTTTATAAGTAAGATATAAAGTGTCAGGAATAAATTTTAAAATCCATTTTTTACATCCAAATCATTTTCTATCACTATAACTTTTCTATTTTTTGGGTAGTTGGGTGGAGGGTGGGGATGAGTAGATGTGTTCGGCTGGGGATGCAGAAGCGCGGAACTGGCTTAATGACGCTTGGCCGCCTTCATTTTGAGGCGCTTCTGATAATCCGTATTTCGACAATATCTGTCACAAAGTACGTACGACCGAGCTCGATAGCTGCAGTCGCTTAAGTGCGGCCAGTATCCAGTATTCGGGAGATAGTAGGTTCGAACCCCACTGTCGGCAGCTCTGAAAATGGTTTTCCGTGGTTTCCCATTTTCACACCAGGCAAATGCTGGGGCTGTACCTTAAGGCCAGGGCTGCTTCCTTCCCACTCCTAGTCATTTCCTGTCCCATCGTCGCCATAAGACCTATCTGTGTTGGTGCGACGTAAAGCCCCTAGCAAAAAAAAAAAGAAAAGTACGTACGATACAGTACCGCTAGTCTACGCCAAACCGTGCGGCTGTGTCCCAATTGCAATTTGCTTTATGTCACACCGACACAGATAGATCTTATGGCGACAATGGTGTAGGAAAGTGCTTGAAGTAGAAAAGAAGCATCCGTGACCTTAATTAAGGTACAATGAAAGTGAAAAACCACTGAAAACCATTTTCAGGGCTGCTGACAGTGGGGTTAGAACCCACTATCTCCCGAATGTAAGCTGATAGCTACATGACCGGTACCGCCTGGCCACTTGTTCGATAGCTGTGTCCCCAATACAGCCGTTTAATTAGTTTGATTCTATCTCTCATCGGATATCTGAAGCAGCAATAACTTACTTGTTTTGCTGTTAGTATAATAACAATGTAGGTTTAGTTCTCTTGAAATAATTAATCAGCAGAACTTTGTTTAGCGACACACATTTTGAGGAATGTTTTAGAAAATTACCGCGGGGGGACGAAAGCAATAAGTAGATGTGTCGTGCCAAAGCACAGCATATTTCCTTAACATTCTAGGGCAAACGTGGTATCTAGGTACGTACTTAACTAGAACCATATGCTAGCTGTAGTCATATCGGCGCCCCACGCCACACTGAATAAAGAATACTCTTGTCTTCCCACGTAACAGCTCATACCAAAACACCGCTCAGAACTGGGACTCCTTATACGATTCAAGATATACAGATAAACTAGATTTAGAGAAACAAGCTCGTACTTAACACCTCAGCGTGAGAAAATGGCCAACCTTGGAGATGTTATGTGAGGAATGTGTATGTATGGGACTACTCCAGAAACTGAAACATCCTCTTCATTGGAAGAACAGCTCCAAAGTGAGTGTCAAAAGGTTTGAACAAATGTATAACCGCAGAGTAAAGAATGAGCACATAGTATTGTATGTTCCTCGCATTTAATATTTTATTAGCTTTAATCTTAATTATTATCAAAATATAGTTCATTTCGCACGTAGATAAAACCCTGTGGTTATCCCAAACAAATATCTATATAATAATAATAATAATAATAATAATAATAATAATAATAATAATAATAATAATAATAATAATAATAAACAAAGCAAAGTCATCTCCGTTTAGGCCATGAAGGCCCTTGGAGGGGTGGAAGGTAAAGGCTTCCACTAACCGTAACCTCGGCACTTGATGGGGTAGAGTGGTTAGGTCTACGCCTGGCCGTCTTTGCCCCCAGAAATTAACCTGGTACTCATTTTCGGTGTAGGCTAAGTGAACCTTAGGGTCACGTGCACCTCCGGAAGTGGAAATTTCGTTTCTTAAATTGTACGACTTCCTGACGGGGATTCTAACCCACATCCTTCCGGGCGAACCGGACACGCCTTTACCGCCTCCGCCAGCCAGCCCCCTAATAATAATAATAATAATAATAATAATAATAATAATAATCCACCTGATGGCCAACCCTATTAGGGAATCGAACATCGGCCTCCTAATCAGTCCATATGAACAATATTTATATTATATGATGCTTGGATTAAGCAGGGCTTGA
Source organism: Anabrus simplex (assembly GCF_040414725.1). Classification (NCBI taxonomy): domain Eukaryota; kingdom Metazoa; phylum Arthropoda; class Insecta; order Orthoptera; family Tettigoniidae; genus Anabrus; species Anabrus simplex. The sequence continues at coordinate 193,738,497 of NC_090271.1, read as the reverse complement.
GCCATAACTCGAGATTAAAATTGGCAACCATCAGGCGGTTGTCTCTTTCAGATTTTATTTGAAAAAGTAAATCCAATACATGATATTTCAAGTCAGGGAGTACAAATTGTGTCTAACAATCGCGAATGAATTTTTCAACGCAGAATGCGCTATAGTCTGCATAATGGTGTCCGAGGTATTGTTTATTCTTAAGATGTTCAGCCTCTCTTTAGGAATTGTCTCTCTTGCCCCATTCATAAGGCCAATGAATTCTCATTTTGTAATTTCATACTTCTCTCCGAGATCCCTAATGAATGGTTCATATATGGCGTTTTTCTCCTCACACACTAATCGAGACTGTTCTTCATTTTACTTGCATCTTACAGTGGAATCACTCTCCATACTCGTACCTTTCACTCGGTCGGGTCGATGATAACAATATTAGCTCGTTTCGTGCCTCCATTTGTGGGAAGGCATCCCACTTCTTCATGGATCTCTAAGTGCTGTTGTTTGCAGAGGCTTCCAGCAATCAACGTGCGAACTATATTGTGCCGATCGATTCTCATCAGCTCTCCCTTACGACAGAACCCTAATGCATGAGGTAAGGTTTCGAACTCCTTGCATCTTCTGCAACAGGATGTATCAAGGCTCCATCTAGGGAGAGATCGAACTGGGGTGACATTACATTTCATTTTAATTGCTTCTGTCCATTGTCTGCACAACATACCTCTCTTATTACTGATTCAAGCGTTTCCTTTCTTCCAGTGGGAAAATAATGTCACTCCCTTACCCTTGGATGGTAATGTGCACCAAATTCTAAAGGAATCTTCGTGGAGTACTTTTCGGATGAGCTTGGGAAGAGGGTTTTGTAGATGTTCAACTTGTTCCTTGCTAAGCGGAAGGCGTTGAAGGCAATGGTCAATTTCAGTACGGAGCTCTCGTGTGGCTTCGATTTATGGGCTTCTAACACGCATCAGCCTTTTTGCAAATATTTGTATGCTGAATGAAAGCCTCCCACTGAGTTTTGAAAATTCCATAAATACCATAGCAGGTAGCAAAGATATCCATGAATTTCGATTTTTGTTGCTAAGTCTAAATCAATGCCGTATTACGAGAAACAGGGTGAGCCGAATTTAATGAAAAAGGGTTTATAAATTCAGGGAATAAGGCACTGCAGTCTAGGCTATAAATAATTGTATTTACGCTGGGAAGGCGCCTAAAATTTCGTTTATAAATTCCTACGTTGTTGGTCCTATCGAAAAGTAGTAGGCCTACATTACAAAATTTATAGAGAATGCAATTTCCGATAATATAGGCCTATATCTTATACAGTTTTAGCGTATCGGCTATGAAAATGGAATTCATGAATTTATACTTTTATTGCTTAGTCCATATCAACGCCGAACATTGGTAACACGGAAATGTTGTTCAATCATGTTGACTGGCGGGGGTTTTCATCATGATTGCCTTAAGGTGTAAAACTGCGCAGTCATCGGTCCGTATCTGCAAGGAACATTGTGAAGATAATTTAAAAAAATGATAAAAATCGTAAAGGGACGATCGCTTGAAGAATAAGACAAAAGGGAGTTATGAGATAAGTACTCCCTTTACAGTAGATGCCCTAATTCATAGAGTCCAAAGAAAACTAAACGTGGAGGCCTACAGTATCGAAAGCTCATAAAATTGATCAACAGCAACTTTTACATTGAGCATTGTCTGTTGTGATGTGATATGTCTCTTCTGCTGCCACTCATTTCCAATAGATGGGATTACCGCTGCGTTCCGAGTAAAACAGCATGAATGAATCTTGGCGGAAAGTAGCTGGGGAGTTAGATAACTATATGATTGTCCCGACAATGACGGGTACTGCAGCTAGTTACATCTGTAAGTTCAATTGTTTCTTTATTTTTTCTTGCTATTTTCTTTACGTCGCACGGACACAGATACTGTAGGTCTTATGGCGACGATGAGACAGGAAAGGCCTAGGAATGGAAAGGAAGCGGCCTTGGCCTTAATTAAGGTACAGCCACAGCATTTGCCTGGTGTGAAAATGGGAAACCACGGAAAACTATCTTCAGGGCTGCCGACAGCGGGGTTCGAACCCACTATCTCCCGGATACGAGCTCACAGTTGCAAGCTCCTAACTGCACGGCCAACTCGTCCGGTCAATTGTTTTTGAGAAAAGTTTACCTACTGGGAACTTACACAATAGCATGCGCTCATTTTTGAACTCCTGTACAATTATTTTCAATCTACCGGTAATATCATCCCTATCCTATGCTATAATGAAAAGTGACATCCTAACAAGTCATTAGATAACTGAATACTTGATATTTCTGTTGGTTTAACGTCCCACTAATTACTTTAACGGTTTCCGGAGACGCTGAGGTGCCAGAAGTTTGCCCCACAGGAGTTATTTTACTTGCCGGTAAGTCTATCGAGAGGAGGCTGGCGTATTTGAGCACCTCCGAATATCACCAGACTGAACCGGAATCGAACCCACAACTGGAAATTTATTACAACATTTTTACAAAAGTACTCAAAGAAAAGGCTTTTGCCTAATTTTTGACATAGCCACGCTGCTTTTCAACACACTTGGTTCGTCTGTCCACAAGCTTACAGATGCCCTCAACAAGGAAGCTTTCTTGTGTAGCCTGTACCCAACTTCGTACCGCCTCTGTTATCTCGTCATCTGCTAATGTCTGTGATTAATAAAGTAAGCTTTATTTTTTACCGAGCTCGATAGCTGCAATCGCTTAAGTGCTGCCAGTATCCAGTATTCGGGAGATAGGTGGTTCGAACCCCACTGTCGGCAGCCCTGAAGATGGTTTTCCGTGGTTTCCCATTTTCACACCAGGCAAATGCTGGGACTGTACGTTAATCAAGGCCACGGCCGCTTCCTTCCCAGTCCTAGCCCTTTCCTATCCCATCGTCGCCATAAGACCTATCTGTGTCGGTGCGACGTAAAGCCAATAACAAAAAAAAATGTAAGCTTTATTTTTTACATTTCCAGAGATTTGGTATGTGTGTTTACGGGAAAGCGTAATAATACCAATAAAAGAACTATCTTCTTGAGATTTAAACTTTTAAAATGTTTTATTATGACCATATTCTTAAAATTGCCATATAATTGATTGTAGACTGGGCGAGTTAAGGGCGCGCAGCTATGAGCTTGTAGCTGGGAGATAGTGGGTTCGAACCCCACTGTCGGCAGCCCTGAAGCTGTTTTTCCATGGTTTCCCATTTTAACACCAGGCAAGTGCTTGGGGCTGTGCCTTAATTATTAAGACCATGGCCGTTTCCTTCCCAGTCCTAGCCCTTTCCTATCCCATCGTCGCCATAAGACCGATCTGTGTCGGTGTGACGTAAAGCAAATAGGAAAAAAAAGAGAAATGTTTTTGAAAAAAGGCCAAAACACTCTCCAAAGAGCGTTAGCCAATTAATTTTGAGATAATACAGGCCAGAGTATTATTTTGCATTTTTAAAGCTATATATTTATGTTATCTTATTTTCTTAGTATTAAGCACTTTCTCTTCAAAAATATTTTTGTAATATTACTAGTAGGCCCGTATTGCTCCTCAGCGTTCCTTATTAATAGGTCAGATGACTCGTCTTGATACGCCTGCCGTAGTCATATTGTTTTGCCTGCTCTTTTCAATGGTTTTATGAACATTTAATACCGGTAATGTAGTTTATAACACTACAATATTCTCTGTGCTTCGACCATTTGGCTGTATCGGGATCTTAACATTTTCATTCGATCTTGCCCGAGATAGTGCAACATACAATTGGCCGTGGCTAAATACTGGTTCGGGTAAGTAGAATATTCTGATTTTCAACAGATTTTCCCTGCACTTTATTAATGGCCATACAGAAGGCTAGTCGACTCGATACCTTTCCGTCTGTACGTACGTAGATTGTTTTCTTTTAACAGCATGAAAGTTATTAGGAACGTTCTGCCATCTGTTGAGTGTATTTAGAAGCTGCAGAAGGTCAGAGAATCAAAGAGTATCTAGCAGAGAATATTATTCTTCGTTAATCTGAAGAACTGTATACTCTCTGGCTTACATGTAGCAATCAAATATGGCTGCATGCTGTGACATTAGTAAGGAAGAACATCACATAATATATCAGAATATTAATGAAAGTCTTAGTCGCTTAGTAACCTGGTAAGTACAGCATGAATTGCGGGTTATTGGAGTGATTTTTTAATGATTTCATTTTATGATAATTCAAAGAGTCAGTGTCTCAGTGTCTCATGATTCACTGGCAGTAATTCTGGAGAGTATAAACGGAGATAAAGCAAATCAGTCGAGTAGAACGGATGGACGGATTTGCCAAAGCTGTTTTTAGTAAACTCTTTTAACATATACCTTGAATATGTGGTTACTTTTATTTAGAAAACCATTTAAAATCCTAAGCCATATAACAGAATTTAAAATGAAACTAAACAGAAACTTCAGAAATCTCAGAACAGCAAAATATAACTTCGTCGGTTGAGAAGCAAGCAGCTCCTTTTTGTTTTTCTGATATAGGAATATGTATGTAACCCAAGTACAGGAATTTAGGATATCCTCCTTCTTTGCTTTAAAAATACAATAAGTAACATTATGTGACTTCCCACTTTTAGCCAGGATACTATTGGCAGGATACCAATCACGTGAAATGAGGAAGTGCTGAATGGGAACTGCACCTGCTCTTTGTTGTTTCCTATCGACAAGAATGTGTTCCTCACGCGATTAGTACCGAGAAAGTCTCACTCACGTTGAGTGTTTACTGCTGAGAGATTCTTCACTTGTGTAGCATCAGCTAATTGTAGCTCTTTTTCTGCGAACTGATATCTAGTTCTCGTTTCTCTCGTGTTAGAAAGAACTTTATTTGGATGCCCGTGGCTTACTTCATTACGGCCTACTTGGAAAGTACCACGCGCCAACGACCGAAGCAGTTAAGTGTATGATTTCTCTCGTCGAGTGACTTGAGTTCTTGCCAGGTAACGTGTCATATTTACAAGTTGAAGGTCGTGTGCGTCGTCTTCTCAAGATTTATCGTATGTAATTATCGATGAAGACATAATTTACTACTCCACCCATCATTGCTTCCGTATTCTGTTACTATTTTAACGAGTCACATTCGTGAGTTAATGGTCGCCAAATGTGGTGGTTCATGTACAAAAATGTTGTTTATCCCGTTGCTATTATCATTATTGCTAGTGACTTTACGTCGCACCGACACAGACAGGTTTTATGGTGACGGTGGGATAGGAAAGGGCTACGAGTGGGAAGGAAGCGGCCGTGGCCTTAATTAAGGTACAGCCCTAGCATTTGCCTGGTGTGAAAATGGGAAACCACGTCAAACCATCTTCAGGGCTGCCGACAGTGGGATTCGATCCCACTGTCTCCCGGATGCAAGCTCACAGCTGCGCGCCCATAACCGCACGGCCAACTCTCCCGGTTTTCCCGTTGCTTACAAATATGTTAAGCTATTTCATTGTAAGATAAAAATTACTGAGTTCTATATGTTTCTTTCCTTTTAGTGAAAAGTAATAATTTTAGCCCTTGGTACTGGTCTTAAGCGACAGTATAGTCTGTGTCCATATGAATTTATCATTTCCAACTTGCTACTCTAGGATTACTGTTATAACCGGAGGAATTATTCTCTTTCAAAATGAATAAAATATTTCACTTTTTTATTCTCACAGTATAACTATATTAATTACGTAACTATAATGATTCTAACAATGTTAGTTTAGCATCCTTAATAGGAATGAAAATGGAAACGCAAGGGGACACCATACCGCATGACTATGTTGTTGTTCTTATTCATGGTACGATTCTATTGCAAACAAAGGAATTAGCTGAAGGCACAGATTTAACACAAACAGAGAGGACTGAACATTAACAGACTCGGCCGGATCTTTCATACTCGGTTATAGTATACAATATTGCTTCCCAAAAATTGTTTGGTGGTTTGCTTACATAGCCGGGCGTCAGACTATTTCATCTAACGTAAGGGTTTCTAGTCTAAATTTACCGATGAAGACAAGATAAACTATTCCATACATCGATGGCTCCGTAATTTATTTTACTATTTTTAACATTCCATCAGGTGCTACGTGGAAGTTAGAAATCTAAAACTTCAACGTTTCGTTATTTTTATGTTTTCATCCAAAAAACAAAAACAAAAAACAAACAAACAAACAAGAAATTGATATTTCATTATTACATTGGCGATTCTGTTGTTAAGAAACTCTTTCTAGAAACGAGTTTTTAATGTAAACTGTAAAGGAAATTTTTGATGTGAATCAGAAAAAGTACAATAGAACGCTGGGAGATTGTCAGTTAAGACATAAATAACACAGCGAAACTTCTCCTAATGGACACTTCTGAACAGTGAACTCTTTCAACTAACGGACATTTTTCACATCTTCGGCAGAAATACATGGATTTGTGTGAGTAATTACTTCTAAATTACGGACGTTCTCAACAACGGACGAGGACTCAAACAAATAATTATTAATGAGCAACGTTTCCTGTATAACTGAGATGAATTATAGTAATTTTGAAAAAAATTGAAATCGAATCAATTTGAGAATGTATACTATTGTTTACTGTATTTTGTTAGAATTATTTCAGAAGTAGAAATGCGTCTAAAGAAAAATATTCAAAGTGCTTCCACAACACATAAGTTCATAACAGATTTTTTGAAATATAAAAATGAAAATTAATGCCATACCTTTTCATTTTGATCTAAGAGAGGTTCAGCTTTTCTCTATTAGACTAAATTAGTTATACTATTTATTTGTGGCGGAGTTAGAGCTCTATTCCGTCTTTCACACTTAACCACTCAAATAATGTAATCCAAATCCCATAAGAATTTTAAAAATGCACCCATGATTGCAATGTTATTTTCGCTTTCATAATAGGAATTGACACACAAGGAGACACCATACAGTATGACTATGTAGTTCTTCTTGTTCGTCGTGATAGGGTCTACTGCAAAGAAAGGAATTACTGCTCACGCAATAAGAACCTGCAAAAATTTGTATGCATCCATTGAAACGCTATTCAGCTACATTTAAATACGCTTTCCCGACCCGTTGCTCTACGATTCATGTTATAACCGGGAACATTATTACTGTTTGTAAAGATTAAAATAACGCACTTCCTTTATACTCTCAGTGTTGCCAAAATAAATATATTAATTACGTAATTATTAGTGTAGGCTATATTGAGTGCTGCCAATACTCACAAGACATCCTCAAGCACTGTTTGAAAATGGGATATTAGGAAAGATGCGTTAGTAAATACTGAGATGATGGAATGTTGATGATGATGTTAATAATAATAATAATAATAATAATAATAATAATAATAATAATAATAATAATAATAATAATAATAATAATAATAATAATAAGTCAGAAAATACAATAATACATGACTATAGTCTAAGTACCAGTTGGCCATTCACTCAGGCATTCATACCTCGTTCATCTAAAAAGTCAGTTTGGTAAATCAAGTAGGTAAGTACCCTCGACAATCCATATTAAATTTCTTAAGGGAAGCCATGTCCCCAATGTGGCTGGAAGGGGGATTCAATTATCTGGCAGCAAAGATTTCGACAGAACGGTTGTTTGTAGTCATACGTTGTAAATATATGGCGAGAGAGGAATCGTATAGTGTACTGCGATTATGATTTGATGAGAGGAATTTGAAATGGGAAGGATAATTTGGTTAATTTAAATTGAATACTCTACGAGATTGAGGCAACAAGCGCACTTTACGACGGTCTTGCACTCGAAGCTATGCCGTTTCCTATAATAACGTGTTATACGACTATCATAACGTAGATTAAAAATAGGTCTAATAAAGCTAGTTAAAGTCTGGTCTAATTTATTATTACTCTAGAGTTATGTCAATTAATACAGTAGTAGAGTAGCCAAGGACAGCTAAGACGCGGGAGCAAACAAGTTGTATTTTAATTTTGCTAGTTGTTTTACATCGCACCGACACAGATAGGTCTTACGGCGACGATGGGACAGGAAAGGGCTAGGAGTGGGAAGGAAGCGGCCGTGGCCTTAATTAAGGTACAGCTCCAGCATTTGCCTGGCGTGAAAATGGGAAACCACGGAAAACCATTTTCAGGGCTGCCGATAGTGGGGTTCGAACCTACTATCTCCCGAATACTGGATACTGGCCGCACTTAAGCGACTGCAGCTATCGAGCTCGGTAGTTGTAGTTTAAGGCGTATTGGTAAAATAGTTGAGTAGCGTTTCAGAGTATGCAGGGATGAATGTGTTTTTGTTTTGCAGGTTCCTGTTACATATTCAATCCAATTTTAACGTCCAGTTTATTACAACACCTAACCTAGTCACTGATGTACAGTAGGGTATCATTTATCATCATAATTGCAGTTACGTAAGTACGTTTTTTGTAAATTCAAATGTCTACTGGTACAAATAATTATTGATCAAAATTTATTTATTAAGATCGATTAATAAGCTGTTTTAATACCGTAGGCATTGAGTTACTGAAGGCCAGAGTTAATTTGATCATTCACTATGTCGTCGTTGAAGAAAGAAGCACGATTTTCATTAAAACTGGTCACGCCTCCCAATCCCATATGGAAATGCAGTCCATCAGAACAATTTTCGTCGTGTTCATTTTCCTATCCATGTGTGTAAAGGAAAATGAACCTTACTGTACCGTGCTATGTACGTATGTATGTTTGCGTGACGTATTTAAGCACCCCTACAGTGTAATGTATTTAAGCTTCATTTTCCTTTACACATTCGCATAGAAAACTGAACATTGTGCTGATAGACTGCATACAGCTACCTTGTTAGGAGGCGTGACAAGCCTTAAGGAAAATAATAGATTACGAAGAGCATTGTGACATACGAGGTATGTATGTCATTTGGACAAAAGTGACGTTATATAGCGCGAGTCTCAGTTGAGTTGCCAGTTATCCCACGTGCAGTGTCTAGTTGAACTGATGACTCAATAGCCTATACTGCTAATAATAAGAGTTGGTGTGTGACATTCCTTAGAGGGAGGTCCGTTTACTGCCTGCCGAGGCGGGATAAAGGGAGTGGCTGTGTGGTTGCCATGGAAACGAGGGTGGGGCGACTGCGGTTGCCATGGAGATAAAACTTCAGGGCAGCTCGTCTTGCTGGGAGTTGCCAAACCTGTCACTGTCACTGATAAGGATCTGTTTGTTTGTATAAGAGTGATGGCAAATGGGACGACACCGCCTGGCCAGGTAGTCTACAACAGATCACAGCGGTCAGAATGAAGGAGGGAACAAGTGAGCCGGAAGCGAGGGGTAAGAGCATGTAGAAAGGAATGCTGGAATGTGCCAACATCGTGAAATGGCATGTGCAATGCTCCTACCTCCAACCTTACTTGTCAGACGCCAACTTCAGTTAAGTCTAGTATAGGACCATACAGTAGGGGCTGGTCCACTGCAGCCTGAATATGTCACCTCGCTGATTCGATGCTTGAGGTCATCAGCCTGATAGCAATGGGCAGCGCTTTCTGGTCTAGCTGAATTCGTACTATTGCCACATGATAACGAATTATGATACCAAACCCTTCATTCTAATAGCTATTTTAATAAAGCTGTTCCTTTCTTTTTTTTTTTACTACTTGTTTAACGTCACACTAACACATCGAAGGTTTACGGTGACGGAAGGATGGGAAAGGGTTTATGATTCGGAAGGTGATGGCCGTGACCTTAATTAACATAAAGCCCCAGCATTTGCCTGGTGTGCAAGTGGGAAACTACGGAAAACTATCTTCAGTGCTGCCGACGGTGGGATTCGGACTCAGTATCTCACAGTTGCGCAACCCTAACCGCATGGCCAACTCGCTCCATAAAAGCTGACCTTAAACGTACAGTAGGCCTATATGTTATTCGCGAAACTTTTAGTGACACTTCGTTTTACGGGGGTGAGGAGTAAGGAGGGAGTTACAACGGTTCCGGTAGTACTGCCAACTGAACGGAAATTAAATCCGAACTGAATCGATACTATGATCGATCGATATTAACTTTTTAAACCGTCGTTTCCGTGTAGGAGTTCTAGGTTTTTCCTGTGATGTACTTTGACATTCCTCACTCATGTTCAGGCTTAACCTACATATTGACTTTGCTGTGTAAATAACAACAGTATTTAAATTGTTGCAATTATACCGCCAGATGTCTCATGACGATTCATATTTTTTGTGTCAGAGGTTGCCAATACGAATCTCGAAGATAACCTAGGTCTACCGATTCAGCACTAGGGAGCCGAAGTATCACTAAAAGTTTCGTGGATAATACTTTTGCTTGTGTAAGCTTACAATACAGTAACCGCAATATGACTGACTTCACACACTTGAAGATTTCTGTCTTATTTTACGCGTATGGGTATTTTCCATTAAAACGTTTTTCAGTACCATACAGATCCTTGATAGAGAGTACTCGTAACGTTTAATACAATCATACTTAAATGCTTCACTGTAAAAATGAAATTTAGTTAATATATATGGCAAGTAATTTTTCTGTTATGTCCGCCTCTGTGGTGTAGTGGTTAGTGTGATTAGCTGCCACCCCCGGAGGTCCGGATTCGATTCCTGGCTCTGCCACGAAATTTGAAAAGTGGTATGAAGGCTGGAACGGGGTCCACTCAGCCTCGGGAGGTCAACTGAGTAGAGGTGGGTTCGATTCCCACCTCAGCCATCCTGGAAGTGGTTTTCCGTGGTTTCCCACTTCTCCTCCAGGCAAATGCCTGGATGGTACTTAACTTAAGGCCACGGCCGTTTCCTTCCCTCTTTCTTGTCTATCCCTTCCAATTTTCCCATCCCCCACCAAGGCCCCTGTTCAGCATAGCAGGTGAGGCCACCGGGGCGAGATACTGGTCATTCTCCCCAGTTGTATGACCCGATGTCTGAAGCTCCAGGACACTGCCCTTGAGGGGGTAGAGGTGGGATCCCTCGCTAAGTCCGAGGGAAAAGCCAACCCTAGACGATAAACAGATTAAGAAGAAGAGAAGAAATTTTTCTGCTAAAAGAACTGATACAAACAAACAAAAAAAAAAAAAAACAAACAAACACCAAAGCTAAAAATCCCTAGATGATCATTGTTACAACCGAAACGGGGATAACAATTACTCGTAAAATATTTCGCGAAAGTAATCAATGTGCAGACACACGATCGTTACGATTTTATATATTACTATTACACAAGACCGCCTCTGTGGTGTAGTGGTTAGTGTGATTAGCTGCCACCCCCAGAGGCCCGGGTTCGATTCCCGGCTCTGCCACGAAATTTGAAAAGTGGTACGAGGGCTGGAACGGGGTCCACTCAGTCTCGGGAGGTCAACTGAGTAGAGGAGGGTTCGATTCCCTCCTCAACCATCCTGGAAGTGGTTTTCTGTGGTTTCCCACTTCTCCTCCAGGCAAATGCCGGAATGGTACCTAACTTAAAGCCACGGCCGCTTCCTTCCCTCTTCCTTGTGTATCCCTTCCAAACTTCCCATACCTCCACAAGGCCCCTGTTCAGCATAGCAGGTGAGGCCGCCTGGGCGAGGTACTGGTCCTCCTCCAAAATTGTATCCCCAGACCCAGAGTCTGAAGCTCCAGGACACTACCCTTGAGGTGGTAGAGGTGGGATCCCTCGCTGAGTCCGAGGGAAAAACCAATCCTGGAGGGAAAACAGATTACGATCGAACTATTACACAAAGTGAGAGATTGCATTTGATTCGTATCTACAGGTTGAGACACAGCCATTATTCACGCAGTTTCAACCTCCACACAATGGTGTATAACTAATAATAATAATAATAATAATAATAGTAATAATAATAATAATAATAATAAGGGCGTATGGCCTCTGGAGAGGCCTGGTGCGGGTCATTTTCTCGTAGACGGTCTATTAGGCGACCTGTATGTCTGTGAAGACGAGGGCCCTACCTAGGATGATTTCTAATGCTGAATACGTCACACACACCCAGCCCCCGAGCCATTGGAATTAACCAATTAAGGTTAAAAATTCCGTCCCGGTCGGGAATCGAACCCGGGATCCTCTGGACCGGAAGCCAGCACGCCATGGAGCCGGAAGTCGTATAACTGGCGTGGGGCGATTCGACTGACCTTCGAAATCCGGGCACAGGCTTGTGAATAACGAGACTGAAAGCCAGCAGTGACCTCTTTTTTTTTTTTTTTTTTTTTTTTTAACAACGTCTCGTCCTCGTCCAGTACTCCTTCATCCGTTCACTCTGCAATCTGCTCCTTTCTTCTGTTCATGGCGCTTGGGTGCAGGATCTAACTTTTTCTTGAAACCTCTTCGTGGCCTTGATCCTTGATTTGTGAGCATCCCTATTGCTGACTTCCGTTCCTTGTATTTCCCTTTCTTCCACATCCTTCTTCACCTCCTGGTACCAGCGCACTTTACGTTTCCATGGCTCAAAAAGTCTTCTTATCTGATTGGTCAGTCCTCTCGGGTTCATTCTTGTAGATATCTCCGAAGAACATGGCTCTCCTATTCCGGATGGTATCTGAGATATTTTCCATCTTGAGATATAATTCTTGGTTTCCTTTCTTTCTGTATGATCCATCCTCTGTTATTTGGGGTCCCAGTATCTTCCTCAGAATCTTTCTCTCACTAGTTCCAACTTCTTGGCCAAGCCGCTTTTATCGGGTTCAAAATTTCTTCAACATTCATTATTAAACCTAAACTAATAATTTAGGTCTACCGTCTTGAAAGTGAGTGCCCATCCACACTACTACCGCTTGCAGGCGAGTCTAATAATAATAATAATAATAATAATAATAATAATAATAATAATAATAATAATAATAATAATAATAATAATAATAGCTTTACGTCTCACTAACTGCTTTTGCGGCTTTAGGAGCCACCGAGGTGCCGGAATTTGGTCCCGGTCTTTTGAGCACCTTCGAATACCACCGGACTGAGCCAGATCGAAACTGCCAAGTTCGGGGGTTAGAAGGCCAGCGTCTCAACCGTCTGAGCCACTCAGCCCGGACACAGGTGTGTCTAGCAATTGATTGCTGGCAATCTATACCCTCGACGTCCCCTGCATAGTGGGGGAACATTTCGTTGTCTTGTCCTGTCAGTATATGCAGTATAAGATTCAATTGACGTCAAGGTTATGGAGATATTCGTATGAACATCGGACATATCAAAGCTATTTTGTACTCCATTCATGAATTACTATAAGCCTTTCTCATGAAGTTCTAAGAAACGTTAAGGGAGGTTGTACAAACTATCTGCTATGAAACATGAAACAGCTTCCAATTATAGAACAAGATAATATTGAAGATCAGTAGAATCCATTGTCAGGACCTGTAGAGATAAAACGGATATTGCCTGGGATTATGTCAAGTTCCATGAACTGTATTTTCGCTCGAATGATTAGAGAAAATAGTAATGGGCCACTCTTTTGAAGACTGCCAACGTCAGGTTTCAAATTGAAGTTCTCTTAACCATCGCGCTTGCCATTTCTTCTATTACGCAGATGATGGATGGCGAAAAAATTATGGGAGGAATATTACAGAAATGAAGAAGTTTAGAGTAACTGTTATTGCCAAATTTGTGACATTCGCACAGCCCAAATAACATTACAGGTTGTAGTCTATGCAATGAAACAATCAGTGGGTTACACATTTAATTTAAATTGGGTTCGTTTCTCAGAGGAAAATTTTTCTACTCGCCCCAGAATCCACTGTTGTAATTCGTCACACTGACCATGCGTCACCTCGTAATATGCAGACCTTCGGACTGGTCAGCGGGAACTTGAGAGCTCAAAGACCGCCAGGACTGTAGTGCCCTGGGATTCGGTTTTAAAATCATTTATTTATTTATTTATTTATTTATTTATTTATTTATTTATTTATTTATTTATTTATTTATTTATTTATTTATTTATTTATTTATTTATGCCTTCATGAATTGGCGAAGCAAGGACTCTTGGCAAGCGCTTACACTTAACCACATACAATTTTCAGATGTTTTTCTTTCTTTTTAATCGGGTTACCCTCCAGTGTTGGATTTTCCCTCGTACTTAGCGAGGGATCCCACCTCTACCGCATCTATGGCACTGTCCTGGAGCGGGAGACATTGGGTCGGAGGATACAACTGGGGAATATGACCAGTGTCTCGCCCGGGCGGTCTCACCTACTATGCTGAACAGGGACCTTGTTGGGGGATGGGGAGGTTGGAAGGGATAGACAAGGAAGAGGGAAGAAAGCGGCTGTGGCCTTAAGTTAGGTACCATCCCGGCATTTGCCTGGAGGAGAAGTGGCAAACCACGGAAAACCACTTCCAGGATGGCTGAGGTGGGAATCGAATCCACCTCTACTCAGTTGACCTACCGAGGCTGAGTGGACCATGTTCCGGCCCTCGTACCACTTTTCAAATTTCTTGGCAGAGCCGGGAATCGAACCCGGGCCTCCGGGGGTGATAGCTAATCACGCTAACCACTACAGCACAGAGGTGGACTTAAGATTTTTACTGCATGAATTCATAATAACATGACAGTCAATTACAATACTGTTACGGATTACTATTAATGAAAAAAGTATAGGATAACTATGAGGTAAACAATAACGGAAATATATCAAATTAATAACTAAAAGGAATATCTAATAATTAGCGTAAAGTAAAACTTATTCTCATATGAGGGAAAGTGAAGTGAACGGAATATTTGTATGTTACAATCTGAGTTCACTAAAAGCCATGTTACTATGTTAGATATCTATTTCTAGGAATGCCGGGCTGAGTGGCTCAGACGGTTGAGGCGCTGGGTTTCTGACCGCAACTTGGCAGGTTCGATCCTGGCTCAGTCCGGTGGTATTTGAAGGTGCTCAAATACGTCAGCCTCGTGTCGGTAGACTTACTGGCTCGTAAATGAACTCCTGCGGGACAAAATTCCGACACCTCGGCGTCTCCGAAAACCCTAAAAGAGCAGTTAGTGGGACGTAAAGCAAATACCATTATTATTATTATTATTATTATTATTATTATTTCTAGGAACAGTGCACAGTCAAGATTGAGAAGAGTAAAAACGTACATAAGACAGCCTAAGATACTTAAAGCCGGCCGCGCGATGTAGGGGTAGCCTGCCTTCCTCTTACGCGGAGGCCCGGGTTCGATTCCCGGCCAAGACAGGGATTTTTACCTGGACCAGAGGGCTGGTTCGAGGTCCGCTCTTGCGTCAAGGAGTTTGGTTGTTAAGATATTTAAAATTTTGTACGTAATTTTTGGTTTCATTCATACTCGTTCGCATCTACAGTCATTCATATCAACAGTATGTACTTTGGCGGAATTTACGGTAGGCTATCCTAGACTTTTTGCTATCTACTGGGATCGTATTTCATGACCTCCAAGCAGTAAAATGAAATAGCGTATGGCTCTTCGTGCCGGGACTGTCCGAGGACATGTTCAGCTACAGGTACAGGTCTTTGAAACCCGGAAGCGACCTGCGCGTCGTGATGAGGATGACATGATGATGGAAGCGACACATACACACAGCCTCCGTGCCCAAGAAATTAACCAGTGATGGTTAAAATTCCCTACCCTACCGGGAACCGAACGTGGGACCCCTGTGATCAAAGGCCAGCACGCTAACCTTTTAGCCATGGAGCCGTACCTCCAAGCCCTGACCAGGCATGAATGGCTGTAGGCATTTGTTCGATGCGTTGCTATTTCAAGTAGTGATCCGGTGCGAGTACTAATTTCGTGGACTGAAGCCTAAAATTGGACGATAGAAAGGTGGGGCTGTTTATAGAATGCAACTGGTAGACGAGGGTCA
Source organism: Anabrus simplex (assembly GCF_040414725.1). Classification (NCBI taxonomy): domain Eukaryota; kingdom Metazoa; phylum Arthropoda; class Insecta; order Orthoptera; family Tettigoniidae; genus Anabrus; species Anabrus simplex. The sequence goes on along the minus strand of NC_090271.1, from coordinate 193,722,704 downwards.
TTTAGTGGGTTTTTCTTCTTCATATTCTTCTTAATCTGCTTACCCTCCAAGGTTGGTTTTTCCCTCGGACTCAGCGAGGGATCCACCTCTACCGCCTCAAGGGCAGTATCCTGGAGCTTCAGACTCTAGGTCGAGGGATACAACAGGGGAGTTGCTGCCTTCACCTGTCTCTGAAGTTTGACAACACAGTTGCAGACGAAACAGGTGACATAAGTAGGAGATCTAGAGGATTATGGCTGCATAGCCAGGATGATTTTGTTTCAAAATGTTTGAAAGGATTAAATAGCTGCATTATCAACATTTTCTCTAAAATTTTTAATATCCATTTTATCCTCAAACTCAGACTAATTGAGCAAGCATTTTCTTATCACTTTCAATAATGGTGTCTCGGATTTCTTGTTTTTAGACGAGTTTATAGAAAGAAGTAGTGGCCTCTGTAAAGAATGCTGCAATTAAATTTCATGGTCCAATAATTACGAAATATATTTTTACGGTCATGGTGATTATTGTTTTAAGAGGAACTACAACTGGATAACCATCCTCTTTTTACACAAATATGAGGAAAAGAAGGAAGCGTTGCTGACCTTCGAAGATTAATCATGATGAGAAAAGAACGAGCTCAGAACGACGTGAAATTGAACGACACTCTCGCTAATCTAACGTTGTCGAGGTTGGAAGAGAGCAAGTGTCGACCAATGGAGGACAAATGCAAATAAGTGAACGATAAGTAGAAGCAATGCTGGACTTATTTAGGGCCCCGTAGTCACAAATCCACGCTCCCAAGTTGAAAGCTCCTGGGGTGAACTTTTAGTTGGCTCCTACGGCAGGCAGGGTATACCGTGGGTCTCTTCTACCGCTCCACCACACTTTGCAAATCGAAGGGGTAAATACTGACCCGCGCCACATGTACCTTTTTTAATCTGTTTACCTTCCAGGGTTGGTTTATCCCTCGGACTCGGCGAGGGATCCCACCTATACCGCCTCAAGGGCAGTGTCCTGGAGCGTGAGACATTGGGTCGGGGATACAACTGGGGAGGAGGATCAGTACCTCGCTCAGGCGGCCTCACTTGCAAAATGCTGAACAGGGGCCTTGGTGGGGGTGGGAAGATTGGAAGGGATAGACAAGGAAGAGGGAAGGAAGCGGTCGTGGCCTCAAGTTAGGTAGCATCCCGTCATTTGCCTTGAGGAGAAGTGGGAAACCACGGAAAACCACTTCGAGGATGGTTGAGTTGGGAATCGAATCTACGTCTACTCACTTGACCTCCGGAGGCTGAGTGGACCTCCTTCCAGCCCTCGTACCACTTTTTAAATTTCGTGGCAGAGCCGGGAATCGAACCCGAGCCTCCGGGGGTGGCAGCTGATCACACTAACCACTACACCACAGAGGTGGACACCACGTGTATCACAGGACGAAAAATCGTTGAAAGATTTCATGCAATACCGAACTTTTTTGTTTGCAAGTTGCTTTACGTCGCACCGACACAGATAGGTCTTATGGCGAGGATGGGACAGGAAAGGCCCAGGAATGGAAAGGATGCGGCCGTGGCCCTAATTGAGATACAGCTCCAGCATTTGCCTGGTGTGAAAAAGGGGAACTATGGAAAACCATCTACAGGGCTGCCGACAGTGGGGTCGAATCCACTATCTCCCGGATGCGAGCTCACAGCTGCGCACTACTAACCGCACGGCCAACTCGCCCGGTATACTGAACCTTAGAGGACAGAATCTTTCTGGTCAGAGTTCTAAGGTGAAATTGTATCACATAACGGTATTTTCATGCGCAACGACGGTATATTGAACAGGGTACCAGGATAATAATAACTTACAAGAATCGCTCTGGGAAATCTTCCATTAACATTGTTACTACTGAATTAATTTCGATTTGAAAAGATCTCTACACCCTAATAGATATTTGAGACAAATGGCTTTCCTTTAAATATATGCTATGACATTGATATCGCCGTGATTACAATAATGGTTGCTTTATTTGTATATATTTACTGAGTCTTACAATGACAGAGGGTTTACAAATAATTTACTGTTACAGAGGAAAATCTCTTCATTCGTAAATAATTTTGAAATAAGTTTCCAGAAACTCTGACGCGAAATGACGATATACCTCATACCTGCACAGGATAAGATATCACCATAATTTACTGCCCCTTTTTGAAAATGTTTCGACGCAAGATTGATTATAGCGTCATAACATTTTTAAACGTACTTGATGAGGCATTAAACACATTTTTAGGTTTAGAGAACTTGAAAATTTGCGAAATTAAGTACCAACTTTATAGAAAGGTTATTACAGTGAGGTGACACTTGTAGGATTTCAGGAAGATATAGTAGATATTTTAGATTCAGGAGGCCAACTGGACTGTATAGTTAATGATCTATCCAAAATTTTGAATAGAGTAGATCATGGGAGACTACTGACGAAAATTAGGGCTATTGGAGTAGACAAAAGAGTAACTGAATGAGTGGCTAAATTTATAAAAGAAATAGATCTCAGAGGATTAGAGAATTGTAGAAACCTCGTTCTAATCATTACAGGATCAAATGATGCTTAACATACCCTAATAATCAACTCGAAATACCTGCACCAGGCCTCTCCGCAGATCACACTCCATTATTATTATTATTATTATTATTATTATTATTATTATTATTATTATTATTATTATTATTATTATTGTACCGGGAGGTACACTTCAACTCCGCACATTCAAAAGATGCGCCTTAAAGAACTGTCTGTCTGTCTGTCTGTCTAACCAAACGTGAAACTGCTACTACATGAAGTTGGAACTTTAATCAGAAGATGTCACTACTGAAGTATTAAGTAATTGTGTTATTGTGAAGTTGCCTAAACTGACTGGATTTATTTGCTTTGTGTTTGGTTACTACAAGAAGTTTAAACTTTCCTCCATAGATGTCATTTCAAAAACTCTGGTCTTGCACTCTGGTGCAAGGTGGAAGAACTTATAATTTAAAGATGTTTCGTGTTTCTAGGTTTTCATAACTGAATCAATGTTCATTTATTTTCAGGTTGGCAACACTTCTTTTTCTTTCCGCCAGTTCTGAATCTGGCCAATTAAAAATTTCTGTAATTATTTTTCAGCCTATCACAGGCTTCCTGTCGCTGTTTGAATTGTCCAATAAAGTTGAGAGGGTGTGTCCGGACTAGTCCAGAACTCTCTCGAACCTCCCCTTCTGGTATATAAGCTGAGGCTTTTCTGGCTACCTTGTTTCATTCATCGTCGTCTTTCTGAGTGTTGTGTTAAGGCAGGAGGCGAGGCGCCTCATTCTTCGGCAGGCAGAACAACAGCCAGGTAATGGCCACATAAATTCTATCTTTCTTGCTGTCTCCGCAAATTTATTCGACGGGAAGGTCCGAATTTCTAACTATGTGACCAGGCTTTTTCTAAAATGTAAATTTTCGTTCAGCTAACGTAAAAATTTCATAAAATCTTTAACTGTAATTCGGGGATAGAGAGTGCGTTACCCTCTTGAGTTCCCCTTCAACTTGGTTCGAGGTGACTGATTTAGTGACTGTTTTTCTTCTTTTCTGTAATGCCTTAAAGTAACTTTCATTCGATTCACCTCAGTAGCTTGGGATTAGCCCCTGTATTACTGGATTGAGAACCATGTTAGGATTTTATTCTTCAAGTATACGCCTCCATTCATTTTGTGTTCGGGCCAGTAATCTAGCCTGTTTTTTTTCATGATGGGCCAGTAGGTTGAGTACTAGATACCCCTGTGTAAAACTATTTCCCTTGTGAATCGTGCCTTGAGAGGCCAGAGATTATAACCTTTTGTTGTAATGTTGCCTTGAGTAGGCTGTTTGAAATTGAGAGCATGTAAGATCTTTCCTAAATTTCTGTAATATTGAGGAGTGCCTCTGGATGGCTGTAAATTTGTTGGAGCAAAGTGCTCTTAAATTGGGATATTCCTGTCCTTGTCTAAACATTGAGATTTTGCAAAGTTTTGTAAACTGGATCTGGTATCTCAGAATTTGTAAGCTAAGGGCTTAAAGCCCCAAATCTGTAAAACAGAGCTCGATAGCTGCAGTCGCTTAAGTGCGGCCAGTATCCAGTAATCGGGAGATAGTGGGTTCGAGCCCCACTGTCGGCAGCCCTGAAGATGGTTTTTCGTGGTTTCCCATTTCCACACCAGGCAAATGCCGGGGCTGTATCTTAATTAATGCCACGGCCGCTTCCTTCCAATTTCTAGGCCTTTCCTATCTCATCGTCGCCGTAAGACATATCTGTGTCGGTGCGACGTAAAGCAAAGAGCAAATAGCAAATCTGTAAAATTCACTTATCTTGGATTTTCCAAGTCCTGTTTCAAGATTGCTATTTGTACCTGTCATGTTGTTATGTTCACTCAGTGATAAAGATTGTTAAGTTTGTTTTTTGAAAAGAAATATAACCTTTTAAAGCTTTAGTTCAATTTTTGATATCGTAGTTAGACCCATTAGAGCCCACACCTTCTTTCACTTCTCTGCGATCCACCAAAACACGGTAACCAATTATTATTATTATTATTATTATTCGGGAAATTTACCAACTCCAGCTGAACTTATAGTTTTCAATGTTTGTACCTTTTTGTGAATATCTCTGTATTAAACCAAAGCAAACCAAACCGAATCCCATGGCGCAACAGCCCCGAAGGGCCATGGCCCACCAAACGACCACTGCTCATCCCGAAGGCCTGCAGATTACGAGGTGTCGTCTGGTCAGCACGACGGATCCTCTCGGCCGTTATCCTTGGCTTTCAAGTCCGGGACCGCCATCTCACCGTCAGATAGCTCCTCAATTGTAATCACGTAGGCTGAGTGGACCTCGAATCAGCCCTCAGATGCAGGTAAAAATCCCTGACCTGGCCGGGAATCGAACCCGGGTCTTCCGGGTAGGAGGCAGGCACGCTACCCCTACACCGCGGTATCTCTGTTATAATAGGTGAATTTTAGCATTTCGCTAGTATTATTCTCTTACTCTACCTTACATTAAATTTCTATAAACTGCTGACTAAATACTTCTGCCTTCTATAAATCTTCATATATATACCCCGCTTTGCTCATTTAATGATTCCTGGAACCTGTTTCGGCCATAAAATATCTATACATACCCATACAGTTTCGCTAAAATTCATACAACTGCTAATTATACTTGCAGACATGTTATCCTTAGGTAACTCTCTTCTGAATTCAATTTCCTGTTAAGTTCCTTCATTACCTTCTTAGTTCCACAACCTTTCGTAAAAATGTTTTTCCAACCTGCACCTCGTTCTTGAGATTCTTCTTTCTCTCTTATAATGTAGTTGATCATTACCGTACCTTGTGTTTCTCACACTCCTCAAAAGTTGCTTTAAACCGATCCCGTTTGTTAACCACTTTCCACCGATCATAACTGATTTTCAAAATCTCCTTCATGCCTCCTTTATAGACTATTGTGATACTGCTTAATAGTCCTACTCTTACAACCTTCCTTTATATTGCATTTATTTTTAATTACGACAAAAATAGTTTTTTGATTACTTATATCACCTCTCACTTCAGTTTCTGCCCGACTCGTTGGCTGAATGGTCAGCGTACTGGCCTTCGGTTCAGAGGGTCCCGGGTTCGATTCCCGGCCGGGTCAGGGATTTTAACCTTCATTGGTTAATTCCAATAGCTCGGGGGCTGGGTGTTTGTGCTGTCCCCAACATCCCTGCAACTCACACACCACACATAACACTGTTCTCCATCACAATAACACGCAGTTACCTACACATGGCAGATGCCACCCACCCTCATCGGAGGGTCTGCCTTACAAGGGCTGCACCCGGCTAGAAACAGCCACACGAAATTAAATTAAAATTAACTTCAGTTTCTCTATAGAGCTTATGTGGGTTTTATCAGCACCACGTCTAGAGAATTCTTTCATCAACTTTCAGATTCAGCTGTCCTTCCCATATTAAGTTGTTTGCCATCTGTTTCTCGTTATTTCTGTCATTCACATTATCTTCCTAGTTAACATCTTATAAACTGAGATTACCTGAGACAATCACGTTCTTTGCCTTGTCGCTTCCCGCATAGCTAATTATCTTATCAAATATTCCGACGTCACCAACAGTGCCATTCCAGGTCTATTCGCCGCAAAACATCAAGTTGCCTGTTATCTTCAGAGATGAACTATACACCTATAATTTAATGTTTCTCATCCTTAACGTTTTCATAGCTTACCCATTTTTCTTTCACCAGTATGAATACTCTCTCTTATAGAATTTATCGTGTCTTTACGATAAACAATCTAATTACGAGAGAAGATTTCTGTTTCCATAATATAGTTTCTTAGGTATGTTTCAATTTCTGTTAAAACATCTGATAAATATATATTACATGAGTTGATTATATTCCTTTCCTTATCATACTTCTACAGTTTAGCATCAACACCTTGAAGTCATTGTTTGACGTCCAGATACCTCTACTCTCATCACTGCTCCCTAGTACCTCCCTTCTAAATAAACCATCTAAATTATATGTAAAGATAGGTCTTATGGTGACGATGGGTTAGGAAAGGCCTAGGAGTTGGAAGGAAGCACTAGCAAGAAAAAAGTAAGTTATATATAGCCTACCACTGCGGTTCAAATGAAGGTTTCCTGGGGGCTGACCTCTATCTCCTAACCCCCACAGCTTAAAATCTACAAGTCTCAGACGCAGTTACGGACATATTCACTCCATAGTGGTGTTAACCTTTGTCCGCCTTTCGCCCGCACCTCTGCCTTTCAGAAGGGTTTCTATTGGCGTTTCGCAAAGCAATGAATGATTAGCTAACTGTCGAATGATAAAATGAACGAGCATTAGGAAATTATATGTATATCTTGCACAGAACTATTTAAGTATTTTGTAAACTATGTAAATATTGTAAATAAGATCTAATCTTAAGATAGGTCTAGGGAACATTTTATGTGTACAGGTGGGCTCACCTTTTTTCTCTAGACCTTCTATTTCTGTACAGAAATGTGGTAAATAAATAATACTAATAGTAATAGTCTCGTTTATTCTCCCCAATCAGCATTCCTCCTACACAGTATCCCACTTATAACAATCTTTACTCCCTGAAACTTCTCCCGCGCTATCGTAACCATATCCCATAAATTTCCAACTCTGGTAGCTATTACTGCTTGGGTTATGTTGTTGGTACCAACGTTAAAAGCTACCACCTTCTTCTTACGCTCCTTCCACCCTTCTACTTTCCTCAATATTTGTCTCAACATAATTCCTGGAAAACACTCTTTCCTGGTTCCATTTCGTCCACACATTTTCCCCACATCCTTATAATGGAGTCCCCTCTGACCAGAGCCTCTACCCTAAAAACCTCATTAGATCCCCTCCGGTCTCCCTTATCTTCCCTGGTGGCTGCTGTTTTTACTTCCTCCTCTCATAACGATTTCTCACCGACAGGTCTCCTGATCTCTTCCCTAGCCCAGATTCTTTGGCTCTCAATTTACTTACACTTGAAACATTAGCCTACCTGTCTTCCACAACTTCTTCCCTTCCTTGCCTTCGTAGAAATCATTTAGACTCTTCAGGATGTGTTGGACACAATCTGGATAACAGATAGACCACATTTTAACGACGATGAAAACGATGCAGCCATCTAGACCGTATAATACGAAACAATAACACGTAGAAGAAAACACGGCTGACATCACTCAGTTCGTCGAGTAAGGGTAAGGGTACACATAATTTAATTACATTTTATAATAACACTGTAAATCGAGTTGTTTGGATTTGTTGCTACGGACTGGGTTTAGAAAATTCGTGGTATCTGTTCTGTGTAACTGTAATATCAAAATAAATTATACGATAACTCAGCCTATAAAAATTATAATCATTGGCTCTTTACAACATCGACAAATGGGATGGAACTCCATATCTTTGGAACGGAAAGTCAACGTCTTATCAAGACTCGGTCACTGATATCGGCAGAAGGCTGCTAATACTATGTCTCAAGCTCGTTAAAAGACTTCATCATTCCTTAGTATGAACATAATAGCTCTGCTGCTCGACAGGGCAGAAGTACAAAGCTGTAAAACTTTAATCATTTTTGTGCAAATGCAAAGTGATCTGTCAGGAACAATGAGTGCTTTATAGTAGAGTGAATAGCTTCTCAATAATGGAAATGAATTAATTCTGGAAATAGTCCAACTCATTTACTGCTGACAGCTGAAGTACGTTTCTCTGCAGCAGTCGTTACGCAAGAGATAATATTTTCTTTCCAAATACTAGGAATGCTGCTAACGTCGAAGTTGTAAGAAAACCTACTTCCGTGAAACAGTACTTAAGAGTGAACTAGATCTCACGGAAACAGTACTCAGTTTCCGAATCGATTTCTAGTCAACATGATATTTTATATGAATGGAAGGGTAAATATGTTTTGCAATCTGAGAACACGGTGCCTCTTGATACGTATCCGAAATGTATTTTTTCCTCATGTGCATTCGATAGCCCTGTGATGTAGAGCGTACGTGCCACTCTCTTACGTGGCCAGTCTAGGGAGTGTTGACTGGAACACCGAGACCAAATGAGGTGCTGTCTGATATTAGAGGTAGTAGATCTGATGCAGTGAGTGAAGGAGTGGACAGTGCCAGAGTTAGATGGAACTGACATGTGAGATTTGTTGAGTTTTGTGTTCGCCCTAATAGAGAGGAAAATGTTCCCGTTAATATATACTTCATTGTTTGCCATCTCTAAGTATACATTTCAAACACTTTAGGAAAAAAAATTGCAGGATGCAATTCCATCATTTAACCGTCTACTTAGATCTTTTTATCTGCAAACAAACAAACAAACAAACAAACAAACAAACAAACAAACAAACAAACAAACAAACAAACAAACAAACAAACAAACAAACAAACAAACAAAAAACAAACAAACAAACAAACAAAATAACCTTGCATTAAAATAGCTTCATCAGCTCGGTAATGTTAGACCTTTTTCCTTTTATTTTATAGTCTTCCTCGACATTCTCAGCTGTACTCGAGTCATCCGGCTGGAGTGCATGGTATATACATGGTGATTCAGTGGTATATACTGTAGAAGATCCTTATATAAAGCTTCATTAACTGTTGATGAAATTTTCTCACAGAATATATGAAAGACACGTGCCTTTTCTTGAATTGTCATTAATTCTTTCCTTTGAGTAAATGCTACTGCGTTCTTGCCGACCTATCAGTTCCAATGAAATACATTTTGTGCATTATAGTCACCAGTTTTATAGAACACATAATATATATATTATTTTTCAGTTTATATATTCGTTCGTGGTATTTACATCAGCAGTAGTGGCGATTAGGTGGGGCGAGGGGGCAGTCAACCTCCCCGCTTCTCACTTTGTAAAGAAAACATTACATTTGTATTCCATTTTAGCCGGCTGAAACTAGAAATTACAGGAATTATTAAAAAAGCAATTTGTACAAGCCCTGTTGTCTTATCAACTAATTCTTTCCTTTATTTATTACCAAAATTATTAGCGGAAATACGCACAAAATGTCCTCCACAGTAGCTAACAGATTCGTATAGTGCCACAGTTAGTGGACATTTGGCATGTGCTGTGAGGAAGGGTAGCAAGGGTACAATTTTTTGCCAAGGACGTGGACACTGAGGTGTGATTCACTCGCTTGCCGCGCGCATTCGTCAGTCTGGCAGTCTCTTTAGTGTCTGTTAGTTTGTTAGTGTGTAGTCAATTACTAAATGATTTTTAATTGTATGATCACGCCGTACTTCCATTTAATTGTAATACATGTGTGCTATTGTTCCTTTGGTGAAAGTTTTATTGTATAGTATTAAATCAAAATCTCAAAAACTGTTATTACTGCACTTAAGTTGGTAAACTGTCAAACTTTACCTTTCTGTTGAAATTCGTATCAACATCAGTTGAATAAAGCCTGGTGTCGTATTTTGAATACAGGGCTTTAATACACTATTTAAAATATTCTTAAGGTCCCAATTAGTAAATTTATTATTCAATCGTATAAATTGAGACGTTCATAAGTAATAAGCAAAGTACTTGCAATTATTATTATTATTATTATTATTATTATTATTATTATTATTATTATTATTATTATTATTATTTTACAATTTACTTTACGTCACGCTGACAGATAGGTATTACGGCGACGATAGAATAAGAAAGGTACAGGAGCGGCAATGAACCAACCGTTGCCTTAATTAATGCACAACCTAATGTGAAAATAGGAAACCACGGAAGACTATATTCACGACAGCCGACAGTGGAGTTCGAACCTACTATCTCTCGAGTGCAAGATGATAGCCGCATGACCCAAACCACGCAGCCACTTGTTCGGTAAAGTATTTTATAAACTCATCAACAGGTTGGCTCCATTGCAATATTTTGCTACATCTTCTATACTTACAAATTCATCTGCATACAGGCCATGAAGGCCCTTTGAGGGGTGGAAGATAAAGGCTTCCACTATCCGTAACTTTATATTAGCTCTAAGACCGGCTGCCCGTATCCCGTGGAATTTACCTGGCACTCAGTTTTAGTGTAGACTGAGAGAACTTCAGGGCCATGTACGCCTCAGGACTACAAATTTCTTTTTCAATTTTTTTATCTTTCTGACGGAGAATCGAACCCACGTACTTCCGCGTGAAAGGAACACGCTTTTGCCACCTCAGCTAGGCTACCCCTCCTTCCATATTACCAACATTACAACTTCATTGTTATGTTCACGTACATTTAATGGTTTTCCCTGGTAAGTTGTGATGTGAATAGCTTCATAAACAAGATGTATGAACTCGTATGTAGGGCTATGCTCCCTAGCATAAATATTAATATTCTAAATATATATATATATATATATATATATATATATATATATATATATATATATATATATATATACAGACTTAAAGTGAGATTTCTACATTAAGTGAAATGCATTTTTATAATTTAGTATCCTTTATGAGAACGGCTCATTTCGACCGAACTAAATTATTTCAAAATATTGTTTGTATATTGTATGTGTATATTTTTATATGAGAAAAATGGGAAACGATCTCTCTAATTTCCATAGTGCGCCCCTTCAGTGGCTCTTAGGCTCTCTACGACAGCTGATGATGGAGCTGCTGTGGATAAATCTGCCTCGGGCTAGGGCTGAGTACTCAAATATATTATGTTTTTTATTACAACTTGCTTTACGTCGCACCGACACAGATTGATCTTACGATGACGATGGAATAGGAAAGTGTTTGAAGGTGGAAGGAATCCGCCGAAGTCTTAATTAAGGTGCAGCCCCAGTATTTGCCTGGTGTGAAAATGTGAAACCACGGAAAATAATCCTCAGAGCTGCCGACAGTGAGGTTCGAACCCACTATCTCCCGATTGCAAGCTCACAGATGTGCACCCCTAACCGCACGGCCAACTCACTCAGTATATTGTATGTTACACACTCAAATACACACATACATATATACATAAACAGAGATACATACATACAGACATACTTACATACATATTGTACCCAACAGGGACATGAAGCAAGGACTAGGGATCAAGAGAACACGCATTTATTTGTCTGGAAGCAAGCACGCGGGAACTCAAAGCGTGGAACGCCAAGCGTGAAGGTAGGGTGTGTTTCCACTGAGTTGAACGAGGGAACTCCAGGATGAAAAGAGGGGAGGGGTTATCCTGACCACAAGTCGTTTCTGAGGGGGAGAGGTACAACTTTTCACAATCGTAATCTCTAACCCATCTTTAAAACAGCATGGCCAACTTCGTTTTTTATATCAAAGAAATTAATGGTTTTAATAATATTGTATTGTACAGGGATGCAAAAGAGCTGTTCGTCATCAGTGAGCCTGATTAGGGTTAGTGACGTCTTTTATGGCGATAATTTCCTTCGAAAGAATGAATATGTGGTTATATAAGATTGGAAAATTACAGAGGCCATGTGTTTATTGTCTCGACAGCCAATTGAGAGCGGGGAAGTCCCTTGAGTGTGTTGACAATGAGGACAGATATTTATTTACTACTCTGGATTTTGCGATCAGATTTCGTCCGGGCGAGTCTTAACCGTCGTATAAGATCACTGGCCACCTGATTATCGCACTATTGCAGCTCTACGACCCGTGAATAGGGCGTACGGAAATTTTGAGCGGGGGAATATTCCTAATTGATATAAGAAGCGGGAAGCGTTACCCGGTAGTATTCTTCGCTTTTATCTCGTGAGGGACAGATGTGTGTCGATCGTGGACCATCATTTTCCTTTGTACGTGAACTGTGAATAAAGATATCAGTGCATTTTGTTTAAATTGGAAATATATAGGAGAGGAACTCCTACCGGAGATAGAATCGAGTGAGCGGACGTGTTATTTGGATTCATATAGAGCCCGTACTCGAATTTACATTATTATTAATACCTTCTATCCCTAAAAATAGTGTCGGATAGAACTAAGTGAAGTGGAATGAATAGGAATACAGGGTTAGACACCATAACGTGTGCTCAACAAGTATATTGTGCGTGTTCGAACTGATTACCCTGTCCCAAGATATTCGATCCCGGGACGTTGAATTCAACCCGTGTGGTACAGCGCATAAACTGAGGTATTCGAGTGTAACGCCATTAACTGTGTGTATCTGTGTCGTAGATACCAATATTTCCCAGTGACCAGAACTATGGATCTTCGTTGCAACAATCCCAGCCAATGCTTTGTATTCATCGCCATCAACACAGGGGCTATGGACCACTAGACTCAGGATGCACAACCCGTAGCTGACGGAGGCGTCATGAGGAAATGAAGGCTGAGCAGTTCCATTGTTATTAAGCATGACATGTAGTGTACAGGAAATTCATTCAAAATACAGTAATAATGTAAATAGTAATTGGTAGGTTCATTTAATTTTAAATGATGTGCTATTGAATGGCACTGTGCTTTATATCGTAACAAGTCTGAGTGACTTAGATTTTGTACGCATGGGGATTTTGATATCTTTGTGGGATGTTTGTATTTTAGATTATTATTATATTTTACGTTTCGTTGGTATAATTTGTTTTGCTGTAAAATGGTGAGTTCCATTAGTTTTCAAGTGAATGATAACGTAAGAGGGTGTTGGTACTGAACCAAAGGGAGTGTTATACATGCCAGTAAAGTTTACTGCAGAATAATCAGCTTGATAGACAAGTACTGCATTTATCTAGAGAGATCCGAAATATGCCTTCCTTGAATTTAGCTAGGTTCCTATTTTTATTTGAATTTTAGTGTGAACACATTTTGTTTTAGTCCAGGTTAATAACTTTGGGACTTTTGTTGTCACGAATTTATTGTAAAGAAAGGATTAGAGTATTAATAAGTGTACCACTGATCTAGATGTTAGGCCTATTCAGTAATAATAATAATAATAATAATAATAATAATAATAATAACTAGTGAATGTACCCGAGCTTCGCTACGGTATTCTACATTGTATTCAAATATCGAAGTAAATAGTGTACATGCAGTAAATAAGATTGTTTTAAAATTGCATGTCTCTTAGCGTTATCCGAGAAAGAGCATGGGGAGGTCCCCGTACGTTGTTTCCAATGTAAAGTGTTTGTTATGGATTTGTGATATAACGGCAGGCTCACTTGCCTACTGCCATTCACAATCGAGTTGGGAAGTTTACATTATAATTGCAGGCCCCATTGCCTACTACGCGGACAGAATCGATTTGGGGAGTTTTCGTTAAAATGGCAGCCCCTTTTCCTACTTCCAGACAGATTACAGTTGAGGAGTTTTTATTATAATGGCAGGCAATTACCCTACTATCACTCAAAATTGAGTTCTGCAGTTATCATTATAATGCCAGGCCCATTTTCCTACTTCCAGCCAGCTTACTGCCAGTCACACCAAGTTGGTGAGTTTCCATCAAAATAGCAGGCCACTATGCCTAATGCCAGTCACATTTTAGATGAGGACATTTCTTTATAATGGCGGGCACCCTTGCCTACTGCCAAACACAATCGGGTAGGGGAGTTTTAAACAAAACTGCATGCTCACTTGCCTTCTGCAAGTCAAATCGAGAAGTGAACTATTCATTACAATTGTAGGCCTTCCTTACTAATGACAGTTACGCAGGAGTTGGAGAAGGAACCCTTTCCTACTGCCAGTCAAAGTCGGTGTGGGGAGTACTAATTACAATAGCAGACCCACCCTTTCTCGATCGCTACAAATCGACATCAGTGAATATGTATAGATCGACATACGAAAGTATATGCGTGTTTACAATATTGAAGACCTTCATTTACAGATTAACTGCTACTAAACGTACGTCATACCGACAAAGGATTATACCATAAGACACGCCGGATTTAGTGGCCTAAATGACTGGTCCTATGATATGTCATCTATTCTTGGGTCAGATTGAGTTAGAAACGTGGAACAGGGTAACGTTTTTGCAAGATTATCTCACATTACATTACTTTTCGGATAATTATGTGACAGCTACATACATAGCATTTGGCTCACATATGGCTACTGGGTGGGCCAATTTTCGTGAAGAGTTTGCTGATTCTGTATTTCATATAAGTAATCGAAAGTAAGAATTATGCACGTGAAAATTCCAAATTGACTTAACATCGATTAATAGAGAAAAATCAAACGTAAAAGGGATACAGATACGGCAAAAAGTCATAAGACCAAGGTTGTAGATCATTCCAAATTGAACGGAGATTGTGCAATCTGTTATGTGATAGGAATTTCCGAAGGTGTGCACCATCATTAAAATTGCCTGCATATTTCGATATTCTTCGGGGATTAAAAGTGAAAAATTTAATGTTTTTGGATGTTTTCCGTTCGTTACAGGCTAAAACGTATAATTTTCTCAAATTTCAATTATCTTCTTTTTCTTCTGGCAGATTATGCCGCAATCTGTATTTTGGGCGAGGCGGGTAAAAATTAGGACTTTCAGGAAACTAAACCAAAAACTATGCAGATGGTCATTATTACCCCTTAAACGGAAAGCTGTACGAAAATTTCGCCAAAATAGTCAGTGTAGAGGCTCATAGTCGTTACGATTTGATTAATATAGATAAGGAATCTGCTCCATGTAAAACACCTTTTGGGCTATGTCCGCTGGACTTAACCTGCAAAACTGACCACTCATGATATCTCCCTTATTAATCCTCCTGACGAAAAAATGCACATGAAAAAAAGGTTTAGAGGTGGAATTCCATCACGTTTTCCAGTCAGGTTGGTCTTGTTCTGTATATATTGTGGAAGAGTAAAATCACCATTTCGGTTCCCTATAAACCGCCATTCCATTCCGGAACATGAAATGTTATTTACTTTTAAAACCTACCTTTGGACAGGTGGATGCTAAATATAAATTTTGGTTCGAATGTCTTTAGTAGTTTTCAAGTTGTAAGGAATACGCTTTACACGCAGCCGCTCGTGAGTTAAGACCGATGGGACTTGCACAGAAAAACGGTCCGTTAATGATATATCCCTTATTAATCCTCGTATCGAAATGATGCACATGAGAAGAAAGGTTTAGAAATTAATTTCTACCAAGGCAGGTAGATTTAAATTAACGTTGGTTGTGTATATTTTGTGGAAGTGCAAAATCACTGTTTCGGTTTCGTATAAACCCCCAGTCAGTTCAGGGATTTAGAAACAATATTTGCCCTAAAACCTATCAAGGACAGGTGTATTCTAAATATGAGTATTGGTGGAAATACATCCAGTAGTTTGTAGCACTCGCGTACATACGGCGTAATTAAGGAAGAAAATAATACAGTTAAGAAAGTTGAAAGTAATAGAAAATGGATTATAACTGAGGACAGCCGGATAACGACAAATATGTAAATGCCAAGTTAATGTATTGGAAAATCAAATGCCCCTCAATAAATTATGCTAGTGTGAGTTATGGATATAATAAAGCGGTAGCAGAGGAGAAATTTAGGTCCAGTGATTCCTAGGTAAACAAATAATAAGAAGATGACTAATGGTGTTATTACTTAATCTATTCGAGGGCGGTTATAACATCCAACGATATTCCGCCAATATCCCGCAGATAGGCCGATTGACGCCTCTCTTGCATTCTACCCAAGGAACAACCACGAATTTTAAAGCATGTTGAGGAAAATGGCATTACGTTACTTCCCTGCTGGCATGTAGTCAGAGACGTTGCCATGGTAACCTGTAGGTTCGTTGTCAGTCTGTCGGTCACTCAATGCAAAGCATGATACCAGCGGAAAATTGGAAATTTCTCCGTCATGTGAAGAGTAAGGTAAATTATGAACATAACGAAAGTTGTCTATAATGAAGAGACTTTTCACGTACGGTAAACGAAGTTTACAGAAAATCAATAGTATAAGAGAAAATGGAGGTAAACCATTCTGGTTTTCCTATAAACCCCCGTCTATTCAAAGATTTTAAAATGATATGCATATCGAAACCTTCCCCGGGAGGAGTATACTCTAAATATGAAGTTTGGTTGAGATCTATCCAGCCGTTTCGAAGTGATGGTGGAAAAAACATTCTGGTTTTCCTATAAATCCCCCATATGTTCAAAGATTTTAAAATGATATGCATATCGAAACCTTCCCCGGGATGAGTACACTCTAAATATGAAGTTTGGTTGAGATCTATCCAGCCGTTTCGACGTTATGGTGGAAAAGCCATTCTGATTTTCCTATAAACCCCCCGTGTATTCAAAGATTTTAAAATGATATGCATATCAAAACCTTCCCCGGGATGAGTATACTCTAAATATGAAGTTTGGTTGAGTTCTATCCAGCCGTTTCGACGTGATGGTGGAAAAACCATTCTGGTTTTCCTATAAACCCCCCGTCTATTCAAAGATTTTAAAATGATATGCATATCGAAACCTTCCCCGAGATGAGTATACTCGAAATATGAAGTTTGGTTGAGATCTATCCAGCCGTTTCGACGTAATGGTGGAACAGACAAACAGACAAACAAACAGACACGAAAAGTAAAAACCACCGATTCGGTCTTGAGTTGACCTAAAACGGATAAATATCTGAAAAATTGGCAAAACAAAAGAAATTACAGACAGCGGACCCCCTACAATTTTATTTATATAGATAATAATAATAATAATAATAATAATAATAATAATAATAAACTGGTGATTTGCAGTCTAGACTTTTTCTTTGGGTTTAGCAGCTGCCATGTTATTAAGGTATCGTCCTGCCGAAACATTGTCAAAAAGGACCTGCATTTGTATGTTTACAAATTCACTGTCGTGCATCCGTTTAAGCGTCCAAATGGTCCTTCGCGTTTTGAGTTCTGCCGGTGATTACTGAGTGAAGTGGAGTCAAGACTTTTGGATCCTCAGCTTTTCATTTCTTTAGACGAGGCCATTTCTAGTATCTTTTGTGATATTAACAAGATTCAATCCCGCATCAGTCCTATTGTAAATATTTTCAGGGCCAGTTTTATTTTGCCCACCGCGAACAGTACCATGCACTCCTGGTTTTTGGCGAGTGTATGGCAGACTTAGAGCGCAGAATTAGATCTATGTTCTAATTATATCTTCTTGTAGTATTCCCCCTATGGAAATAACAGCCGCGGCTTTTATATTGTCTTCATTTTTTATTTTTTTTATTATTTACTGTATACTGTATACTTTTTATTTTTCATTTTTATTCTTTTTGTGGCTCGCTCCTTGCCACCTCACTCCGTTTCTTACAAGTAAGTACCGAGTGAATGGAAGGATTCTTCGAACACGGGGCAACGTGGTGGTGGTGGTGGTGATGGTGGTGGTTGTGATGATTATTGTTTAGAGAGGAGGAAATCTAGGCAAAAGGCAACGTGGCTATTGGTATTAATGGTTGAGTGTAGTACTCAGTAGGTAAACAGAAGATTGTGAGAAAAATCGGACTAAATTATTTCCGGAATATTGTAAAGAAAGATATTGGAATACTGAAGAACGATGTCCCTTCCGCATTAACTCGAGTATCAACAAATGCTGTCCAAACTACTAGTTAACTGAGATTTCAAATGTTACTTTCTCTCCTATCCGCGAGTTTAATCTGATGCTGCATTTATGTTGTTCAGATCGAGGTTGTACATCTAACAGTGCCCTCGATAGTCGACAATTGATTCAATTAATATCTGAACCGTATTTTGTACCATAATTCCGGGCCATGTGTTTTGCTTCGACAGCTGTCGTCTGTACTCCAACTTGATAACGAGGTGTAAAGAACGATCAGAAGTCTGCCATTTATCATGTAGTGAAGATAAGCTTGAAGTGAATGAATATTTTAATATACTTTATCATAAAATTGTTAAGTTTCTGTAAAGAGTCAAGATTTTGACGCGATTGTAATAAGATTAAGAAATGAAGTAAGCAAAAAAATCGTTTTACCTTATTTTTCCTGTACATCTCGTTTGAAATGTTATTCATAAATGCAGTTATGCAAAGTTGTTCTCTTATTTCATCCTTCAGTCATTCTCTGATTTTCTTGTCTGTAATAACAGAAATGGACACCTTTCTCTTCAGTTGGTATGATTCCTTCCACAGGTCAACGGCCAGTGATTCTTTTCCTTTTGTTGCACTTTTCGTTTTTTCCATAATCTCTCAGTCAATATGTGGTGTCGTTTCTCATCGGGGTGATATCATGAAAATAAGATAGGAATACATTCTTTTGACTGTCTCATATGTAAGCAGTCTGGCTATGGCATGTTGTTTTGAATTTCTCGCTCCACTGGGCGAGCTGGCCGTGCGCGTAGAGGCGCGCGGCTGTGAGCTTGCATCCGGGAGATAGTAGGTTCGAATCCCACTATCGGCAGCCCTGAAGATGGTTTTCCGTGGTTTCCCATTTTCACACCAGGCAAATGCTGGGGTTGTACCTTAATGAAGGCCACGGCCGCTTCCTTCCAACTCCTAGGCCTTTCCTATCCCATCGTCGCCATAAGACCTATCTGTGTCGGTGCGACGTAGAGCTCCTAGCAAAAAAAAAATTCTCGCTCCAGTAGTACATCTCTCCAAAAGCAAAATAGGACTTTAAGTTAAACGGGCTGATAACTTGGTTTTTCTTTTTTACAAGTTACTTTACGTTGCACCAACATAGATATGTCTGACGGTGGCGATGGGATAGGAACGGGCTATAAATGGGAAGGAAGTGGCCGTGGACTTCATTAAGTTACAGCCCCAGAATTTGTCTGGAGTTAAAATGGGAAACTGCGGAAAATCACTTTCAGAGCTGTCGACATTGGGGTTCTAACCTACTATCTCCCGATTGCAAGATCACAGCTGCGCGCCCCTAACCACACGATCAACTTGCTCGGTCATTGATATGTGACTAGTGTATTTAGTGTAATGGAACAAGTATGTGGCCCTGGTCAGAGGTAAGATTATAACACGAGTGTAAGATAAAGATTTCTTTTCGATTTTCATTAGGTAAGGTAAGGGTGTATTCTGCCCGAAGGCAGGTCCAAACCTCCACGGAGGTGTGCCTGAGCCGGAGTTTATGTACGGAATGGTGGCCAGTTCCTTTCCTCTCCTCCATTCCCTTAACCCCACCTACAACTCGTGGCAACCCATCCAAATCTTCACCACGCCCAATGTTGCTTAACTTTGGAGAGCTCACGGGATCAGGTGTTTCAACACGGCTACGGCCATTGGCATGATTTGCATTTGTAATGTTTTTTTAAATACTTGCAAAAAATCCCTAAGCTTGTTCAGAAAATTTCTCTTGATATCCCTTAAAAAGCTCATGTTTTCAGTAATATGAATGTACTAGTGTTCAAAAATTCTCCCAATTCCTGTGACAACGTCTGCTTTTACTTTTGAAATTATTATATTTAAATACAGAACAAATAAGAAGAATTCTAATGAAACGCACTAGTAAATGGTAATGATCGAAAATGCCACAGTGAAATATGTATGTAAATTTAAAGAAGCGACATTGCACTTTATTCAGCAAAGGTATTTCTCTTTGTGTTTCAAGCATTGATTTTGTATGATTACTAGCTGTAGTACCCGACGTTGCCCGGATCGTTTTCAAATATTTACCTTTACCAGGTAAAGTAAAAAAGTAAACTCGTATCCTCATCATGAGGGGTGCAGCTCTTGTCGGGCACAGCCCCTTTGGAGGTGAGCTGCATTTACCGTTGCAACCACGTACCAGATCTCCTACCTGTTTTAAATTTCTAGCAGTACCGGGAATCGAACCCGGGCCCCCGAGGACGGCAGCTAATAACACTAACCAGTACGCTACGGAGGCGGACAATTACCGGCCAGTTTCGTGTGAAGTGAATGTTTAAATAATTCTTTTTTGAGATGTTGATTTTACGATCTATTATGTAGTTTTAGTTATTTAGATGTATTTTAGTTCAAGTATTAGATGATTTAATTTTCGAGCAAAACTTTGCCCTTGTGGTTAGTCGAATTGACTAGGAAGTATCTGATCCTATCCAAAGAAAAATAACTGCTATGGAGATGATACACGCGATTTAAACTGTCGCTGAGACTATCACCAATCAGCCTTGCGGCCCCAAATGCAGTGGATTCAACACTAATCTCGGTCATTTTAGACTATTTACTTTTAAGCCACTCTCTACTCCCCCCGTCTCAAAAGAGACTGGACGTGGACTTAAAGGATATCTATAGCGTTAAAATTCGTGTCAGCGACACGTAGGCATTGTATTCGACGTTAATATATGTTGTCTTCCATTAATTTTACATGTCATACCCTCCCATTCCCCACCCCACCAGGGTTGGGATGTTTCATCTCATAACATTATTTTTCCAGATGGTAAGTCATATGTGTGCCAAGTTTCGTTGAGATTTAGTCTGGAACATACCCACATAAATCCATAATCTTTGTTATTTTCCATTCATTTTCACCACTTTTCAACCTCCAAACTGATTGCGGATGAAGTATGACTTAACCATCCAGGGTGTCACAGTTCAACCCAGGAACCTCGTAAACAATATATTCGACATTAATATCAGTCATTCTCGTTAATTTTTATATTTTAGCACCTCTCCTAGGAGTGATAGGGTTGTTTTACCCCAACAGTATCTATATTTTTTCAGATAGTAAGTCGTGTGTGTACCAATTTTGTATGAGGGCTATTCTGGAAGGAGCACACATACTTATAAAAATCCAGAGTGTCACTATTCATCTCAGCAAACACGATAAGTATGAATTCGACACTATTTTCGCTTATTTTTACATGTCACCCCCTCCCACCCACACCCCTATGTTTGCTTGGGTTGTCATACCTCCACGCAGTTTGTCTCCTGATAGTAAGTCATGAGTGTACCAAGTTTGGTTGAAATCGATCCAGTAGTTCCGAAAACTATTGATTCGACTCTGTTATTGGCCGTTTTTAGATATATATGTATTTCACCCCCTCCCCTAGTAGTTCTAGGGGTGTCTAACTCAAACAGTACTTTTTCCGAATGGTAAGTCATAGTTGTATCAATTTTGGTTGGTAGGTACGCTGGAACATACATACGTCCATTTTCTCGGTCAATTTAGGCAATTTCTTGCTTACCTTGTCTCACCCCTCTATGCCAAAGGGGGCTGAACTTGGACTTTAAGAAAATCCGGAGTGCCACTAATCATCTCAGCGACAACCAAAGCTATGGATTCGACACTATTTTCGATTATTTATGTACTAGCGAATGTACCCGTGCTTCGCTACGGTATTCTACATTGTATTCGAATATCGAAGTAAATAGTGTACATGCAGTAAATAAGATAGTTTTAAAATTGCATGTCTCTTAGCGTTATCCGAGAAAGAGCATGGGGAGGTCCCCGTACGTTTCCAATGTAAAGTGTTTGTTACGGATTTGTGATATAACGGCAGGCTCACTTGCCTACTGGCATTCACAATCAGGTTGGGAAGTTTACATTATAATTGCAGGCCCCATTGCCTACTATGCGGACAGAATCGATTTGGGGAGTTTTCGTTAAAATGGCAGCCCCCCTTTCCTACCTCCAGACAGATTACAGTTTTTATTATAATGGCAGGCAATTACCCTACTATCACTCGAAATTGAGTTGTGCAGTTATCATTATAATGACAGGCCCCTTTTCCTACTGCCAGCCAGCGTACTGCCAGTCACACCAAGTTGGTGAGTTTCCATCAAAATAGCAGGCCACTATGCCTAATGCCAGTCACATTTTAGATGAGTACATTTCTTTATAATGGCGGGCACCCTTGCCTACTGCCAAACACAATCGGGTAGGGGAGTTTTAAACAAAACTGCATGCTCACTTACCTTCTGCAAGTCAAATCGAGAAGGGAACTATTCATTACAATTGTAGGCCTTCCTTACTAATGACAGTTACACAGGAGTTGGAGAAGGAACCCTTTCCTACTGCCAGTCAAAGTCGGTGTGGGGAGTACTGATTACAATAGCAGACCGACCCTTCCTCGATCGCTAAATCGACATCAGTGAATATATATAGATCGACATACGAAAGTATATGCGTGTTTACAATATTGAAGACCTTCATTTACAGATTAACTGCTACTAAACGTACGTCATATCGACAAAGGATTATACCATAAGACACGCCGGATTTAGTGGCCTAAATGGCTGGTCCAATGATATGTCATCTATTCTTGGGTCAGATTTAGAAACGTGGAACAGGGTAAAGGTTTTGTAAGATCATCTCATATTACATTACTTTTCGGATAATAATGTGACAGCTACATACGTAGCATTTGGCTCACATATGGCTACTGAGTGGGCCAATTTTCGTGAAGAGTTTGATGATTCTGTATTTCATATAAGTAATTGAAAGTATGAATAATGCATGTGAAAATTCCAAATTGACTTAACATCGATTAATAGAGAAAAATCAAACGTAAAAGGGATACAGATACGGCATAAAGTCATAAGACCAAGGTTGTAGATCATTCCAAATTGAACGGAGATTGTGCAATCCGTTACGTGATAGGAATTTCCGAAGGTCTGCACCATCATTAAAATTGCCTGCATATTTCGATATTCTTCGGGGATAAAAAATGAAAAATTTAATGATATAGGATTTTTCATTCGTTACAGGCTAAAACGTATAATTTTGTCAAATTTCAATTATCTTCTTATTCTTCTGGCAGATTATGCCACAATGTGGATTTTGGGCGAGGCGGGTAAAAATTAGGACTTTCAGGAAATCAAAAATTATGGAGATTGTTATTATTACCCCTTAAACGGAAAGCTGTACGAAAATTTCGCCAAAATAGTCAGTGTAGAGGTACACAGTCGTTACGATTTGATTTATATAGATAAGGAATCTGCTCCATGTAAAACACCTTTTGGGCTATGTCCGCTGGACTTAACCTGCAAAAGTGACCATTCATGATATCTCCCTTATTAATCCTCCTGACGAAAAAATGCACATGAAAAAAAAGGTTTAGAGGTGGAATTCCATCAGGTTTGGTCGATTTCCAGTCAGGTTGGTCTTGTTCTGTATATATTGTGGAAGAGTAAAATCACCATTTCGGTTCCTTATAAACCGCCAGTCCATTCCGGAACATGAAATGTTATTTACGTTTAAAACCTACCTTTGGACAGGTGGATGCTAAATATAAATTTTGTTTCGAATGTCTTCAGTAGTTTTCAAGTTGTAAGGAATACGCTTTACACGCACCCGCTCGTGAGTTAAGTCCGATGGGACTTGTACAGAAAAACGGTCCTTTAATGATATCTCCCTTATTGATCCTCGTATCGAAATGATGCACATGAGAAAAAAAGGTTTAGACATTAATTTCTACCAAGGTAGGTAGACTTCCATAAACTTTTGTTGTGTATATTTTTTGGAAGTGCAAAATCACTGTTTCGGTTTCGTATAAACCCCCAGTTAGTTCAGGGATTTAGAAACAATATTTGCCCTAAAACCTATCAAGGACAGGTGTATTCTAAATACGAATCTTGGTGGAAATGCATCCAGTAGTTTCTAACATTCACGTACATACGGCGTAATTAAGGAAGAAAATAATACAGTTAAGAATGTTGAAACTAATAGAAAATGGATTATAACTGAGGACAGCCGGATAACGACAAATAAATAAATGCCGTGAGTTATGGATATAATAAAGCGCTAACAGAGGAGAAATTTAGGTTCAGTGATTCTTAGGTAAACAAATATGAAGATGACTAATGGTGTTATTACTTAATCTATTCGAGGGCGGTTATAACCTCCAACGATATTCCGCCAATATCCCGCAGATGAGCCGATTGATGCCTCTCTTGCCATCTACCCAAGGAACAACCACGAATTTAAAAGCATGATGAGGAAAATGGCAATACGTTACTTCCCTACTGGCATGCAGTCAGAGACGTTGCCATGGTAACCTGTAGGTTCGTTGTCGGTCTGTCGGTCACTAAATGCAGAGCATGATACCAGCAGAAAATTGTAAATTTCTCCGTCATGTGAAGAGTAAGGTAAATTATGAACATAACGAAAGTTGTTTATAATGAAGAGACGTTTCACGTACGGTAAACGAAGTTTACAGAAAATCAATAGTATAAGAGAAAATAGAGGAAAACCACTGTGGTTTTCCTATAAACACCCCGTCTATTCAAAGATTTTAAAATTATATGCATATCGGAACCTTTCCTGGGATGAGTATACTCTAAATATGAAGTTTGGCTGAGATCTATCCAGCCGTTTCGACGTGATGGTGGGAAAACCACTCTGGTTTTCCTATAAACCACCCGTCTATTCAAGGATTTTAAAATGATATGCATATCTAAACCTTCCCCGGGATTAGTATACTCTAAATACAATGTTTGGTTAAGATCCATCCAGCCGTTTCGACGTGATGGTGGAAAAAACATTCTGATTTTCCTATAAACCCCCCATATATTCAAATATTTTAAAATGATATGCATATGGAAAACTTCCCCGCGATGAGTATCCTCTAAATATGAAGTTTGGTTGAGATCTATCCAGCCGTTTCGACGTGATGGTGGAAAAACCATTCTGGTTTTCCTATAAACCCCCTGTCTATTCAAGGATTTTAAAATGATATGCATATCAAAACCTTCTCCGGGATGAGTATACCCTAAATATGAAGTTTGGTTGAGATCTATCCAGCCGTTTCGACGTGATGGTGGAACAGACAAACAGACAGACAAACAGAAACAATTTTATTTATATAGATTTTTACACTCGTTCTTCACCCCCTTTCCATCCCCGCCCAAAGGAGTCCTATGAGTGCCTTACACAACAGTATATTTTTTTCCCAGATATTAAGTCTTATTTGTACCTATTTTGGTTGACAGCTATGCCCAAACGTACATGCATAATCTCACTGCTCTAGAATCCTGGAGCTGACGTTGCCATGGTTACGGCAGTTCATTTCTTTATCCGATTCCTAGAGCAGGGGTAGTGTGGTGCCAATATCTCCGTAACGGTTGGTTTTAGGGCCTTAAAACATGGTTTTCGGGCCCGTAGGGCTTACCGAGTTTTGTTCTTTGCGTCAAGAGGATTAAATTGAGCTTTGTCTCGTCCTTATACGACAAATTCGATATTTTGCCTATAATAGTATAAGAGAAAATGGAGGAAAACCGTTTTTCCTATAAAACCCCCGTCTTTTCAAAGATTTTAAAATGATATGCATATCGAAACCTTCCCCGGGGTCAGTATACTCTAAATATGAAGTTTGGTTGAGATCTATCCAGCCGTTTCGACGTGATGGTGGAACAGACAAACAGACAGACAAACAGACAAACAGAAACAATTTTATTTATATAGATTCCACGCCCCTAAGTGTGCTAGGGGTGTCTTTCCCCCACGCAGTTAGTCCCCTGATTGTAAGTCATAAGTGAACCAAGTTTGGTTCAGATCGCTATGGATTTTGTCGTTTTTATTTATATTTCACCCCTTCTCCTAGTATTGTTAGGGGTGTCTTACCTCCAGAGCATTTTTCACAGCTGGTAGGTAATATGTACCAAATTTAGTTTTCAGCTATGCTGGAAAATACACACATACATCCACAATCTCGGTCATTTTGGTCATTTTATCTTTCACCCTTTCCCACCCCAATACCAAAGGGGGCTGAACTTGGACCTAAAAATTTCGGACTGTCACTGTTCTTCTCAGTGACCCATAACATTTCGGATTCAACGCTATTTTCGATTATTTTTATATCTTACCCACCCCTGAACTTGGAAAGAGTTTGGAGTGTCACTATTCATCTCAGCGACCTCAAAATCTGTGGATTCGATGCTATTTTCGATCATTTTTTACCTCAAACCCATCTCATCCCTATCACAAAGGGAACTGAACTTTGAGTTACAAAATACGGAGTGTCACTATTCATCTCAGCGAACCTGTATTAGACACTATTTTCAGTTATTTGTATATATCACTACACCCTCAACCCACACCACAATGGGGGATGAACTTTGACTTGAAAAAGTCCGGATTTTCACCATCCCAGCGACCCCGAAAACTATGGATTCGTCACTATTTTTTATTATTTTTATTGCTCATTCCCCCTCGCCCCCACCACAAAGGGGGCTGAACTAGGACTTATAGAAATATGGAGTGTCACTATTGATCTCAGTGATCCCGAAAACTCCCGGACTCAGCGAGGGATCCCACCTTTACCGCTAAAGGGCAGTGTCCAGGGGCTTGAGACTTTGAGTCGGGGGTTACAACTGGAGCGGATGACCAGTACCTCGCCCAGGTGGCCTCAGCTGCTATGCTGAACAGGGGCCTTGTAGGGGGCGGGGGGATTGGAAGATTGGAAGGGATAGACAAGGAAGTGGGAAGGAAGCGGCCGTGGCCTTAAGTTAGGTAGCATCCTGGCATTTGCCTTGACGAGAAGTGAGAAACCACGGAAAACCACTTCCAGGATGGATGAGGTGAGTATCAAACACACCTCTACTCAGTTGACCTCCCGATGGCTGTAATCGGCTAGAAATTTCCACACGAAATTATTATTATTATTATTATTATTATTATTGTTATTATTATTATTATTATTATTATTATTATTATTATCACTCCATTCGTGGTATTCGCAGTTTAGGAATAATTTTAGGCACGATTTGTTCATAAAGAGAAGAAACGTTGACATTTCACTCCACCAAATTTTATGGAACAAGTAATCAAATTAGAAATAAGTAGAAGCATGATTTTTCGCATCAATTTATGTTCGATTTCGTGAAAAGGAGACATTTTTTCGCGTTATTTCGCGAAATAGGACTGACTCCATCGCTTTAATTTCGCTTTAATCCTTTCCCAAAGTTATTCATGAAAAGTTTAATTCTTGATATTTTTGAATTATTTATGGGAAAGATAGATAAATAAAGAGAAGCAATACTGATAATCATTCATCATTTTTATCACTCTATATGGGCATATCATTAAGGGATTTTATAGAATATTAATACGAAGAGATGTTTCTGTCGAAATGAGAATTCCTTATTCTGTCTTCTCTTTCCCTTCACACACGTGATATCGGAGTACAATTTCAAGATCGTTATTTTCCACGAATCTCGCTGCATTTTCGCACTTATCGCGAAATAAGTAAATTTCGCTTTAAACTGGCCTTTTCGCTTTAATTCGCGAAAACAAAATCACGAATTTCTTAACCAGAATCATGTGATTCCTTAAGATATTTAAAAATCGCTTCAAAATATTTTTTGTAGCGTTTAACGCTAATGCGAAAAAATCATGCCTCTGGAAATAAGTAATGAATTAGATAATGTATATCTGTTAAGTTTTCGGCCTAAAATTTGGTTGGATGCTCAAAAAAAGTACCTCCAAATATTTTGTGATTATAGCCAAATCGCAAAAATCTATTGCAGTGCCTTAATGAGGCATAGAACGCATAATGAAGAGTGAAGTAATTTGTCATTGCTCAGCGCCACCCATAAATCAGCAGCTTCTATATTGTGACAGCCATAAGTGAAGCTGATACTTCGGTGGAAGCTACATTTTTCTCTAGCTTGTGCCAAAAGGCAGATGACCACTACTGCATCTATCAAACACTAGCAACACGCTATATATTAGGTAAACGTAGTGATCCAAGATATCACTTGTGAGTAAAATAAAACAGTGGAATTACAGTCATTATCATACATTAACGTTTACTATTTCATAAACACCCTGTCCTCAGCTACATATAACCCTAGTCTCCCACTGGTCTTTAGTAACATCTCTATGGCTTTGGAAATGGTCCATCTGCTGCAGTGGATCCAAAACATTTCCAGCTGGCGCCCCGCTTTGTAAGCTTCGCAAATCTCATGCCCCCTACAGAGTTATTAGAAATAATGTTTTCTCAGAAAGACCTCAATAGCATATCACATTGGAGCGTTATTAACAAGTTAGATTTTAACATTGACAAGTGTCATGTAGTGGTATCTTCCAGGAATAAAAATAAAATTAGTCACTCGTATAATATTTTGAATACTGATCTGTCATCAGTGAATTCTATCAAGGAACTTGGTGTGCATTTTGACGCTAAATTGACGTTCTCTCTACACATAAATGAAGTTGTTGCAGATACTTACAGAATATTAGGATTCATTAAGAGATTCACACGTGACTTCACAAACCCCGAGGCAATAAAGCTATTATACAACTCCTTTGTAAGAAGTCGGCTAGAATATGCATCGACCATTTGGAATCCCACCATTAAACTATACGAAAACAAAGTTGAAATGGTACCAAACAAATTTCTTAGATAACTTACGTATAAAATAACTTATAAATTGAGGGTAAATTTAATTCGTATAATGACTTAATGAAACAAGTCCTCAGCAAAAAAGAAAAAACGAGTAATTGCAGTTCCCCTATTTGTCTACAAATTATTTAACAATCTTATTGGTGGCTCTAACTTGCTCGCTCTGTTCAACCTGCCTGTCCCTAATCCATCTACACGCCTGAAAACATGTTACTTTCTACTGCTCTAGATCAACAACCCAACAAAGTAATTCCCCAGTGTTAAAATCAATGAAAATATTTAATAAATATAGCAATAGTACAGGTTAGATGTATTTGCAACTACAGACACATCTATAGTAAAGCAATGCAAAGAAATAACTTAATTGTTTTCTGTTCTAAGTTAAAATCCCACTTTGCTGACTCCTACTGTTAAGCTCATAACTTTAGTTATCTTTCTAGTTTCTAGTTATACATCTACCTCCTCGTCATTATTATCTTTGATAACATTACTACCATCATGTATAATTACAGTACTAAGGCAGCTGTAAAGCCGTTCGTAAATCATTTTCATTGTATTGTTTTAAATACCTTGTTATAGCCTACTATGTGCATATGTAACTGAATATTTGTAATATTATGTTACTGAAGAAAAGTGTATTTTATTTCATTTATGACTTTATTTTACAAGGACTTCCATACGAGATATTATAATTTTAATTTAATATTTGATTTTATCTAATGTAATAGTATATGTTTTACACATCATTAGGTTTGTACCTATCTGAAACTAACTAACTAACTAACTAACTAACTAACTAACTAACTAACTAACTAACCAACCAACCAACCAACCAACCAACCAACCAACCAACCAACCAACCAACCAACCAACCAACCAACCAACCAACCAACCAACCAACCAACCAACCAACCAACCAACCAACCAACCAACCAACCAACCAACCAACCAACCAACCAACCAACCAACCAACCAACCAACCAACCAACCAACCAACCAACCAACCAACCAACCAACCAACCAACCAACCAACCAACCAACCAACCAACCAACCAACCAACCAACCAACCAACCAACCAACCAACCAACCAACCAACCAACCAACCAACCAACCAACCAACCAACCAACCAACCAACCAACCAACCAACCAACCAACCAACCAACCAACCAACCAACCAACCAACCAACCAACCAACCAACCAACCAACCAACCAACCAACCAACCAACCAACCAACCAACCAACCAACCAACCAACCAACCAACCAACCAACCAACCAACCAACCAACCAACCAACCAACCAACCAACCAACCAACCAACCAACCAACCAACCAACCAACCAACCAACCAACCAACCAACCAACCAACCAACCAACCAACCAACCAACCAACCAACCAACCAACCAACCAACCAACCAACCAACCAACCAACCAACCAACCAACCAACCAACCAACCAACCAACCAACCAACCAACCAACCAACCAACCAACCAACCAACCAACCAACCAACCAACCAACCAACCAACCAACCAACCAACCAACCAACCAACCAACCAACCAACCAACCAACCAACCAACCAACCAACCAACCAACCAACCAACCAACCAACCAACCAACCAACCAACCAACCAACCAACCAACCAACCAACCAACCAACCAACCAACCAACCAACCAACCAACCAACCAACCAACCAACCAACCAACCAACCAACCAACCAACCAACCAACCAACCAACCAACCAACCAACCAACCAACCAACCAACCAACCAACCAACCAACCAACCAACCAACCAACCAACCAACCAACCAACCAACCAACCAACCAACCAACCAACCAACCAACCAACCAACCAACCAACCAACCAACCAACCAACCAACCAACCAACCAACCAACCAACCAACCAACCAACCAACCAACCAACCAACCAACCAACCAACCAACCAACCAACCAACCAACCAACCAACCAACCAACCAACCAACCAACCAACCAACCAACCAACCAACCAACCAACCAACCAACCAACCAACCAACCAACCAACCAACCAACCAACCAACCAACCAACCAACCAACCAACCAACCAACCAACCAACCAACCAACCAACCAACCAACCAACCAACCAACCAACCAACCAACCAACCAACCAACCAACCAACCAACCAACCAACCAACCAACCAACCAACCAACCAACCAACCAACCAACCAACCAACCAACCAACCAACCAACCAACCAACCAACCAACCAACCAACCAACCAACCAACCAACCAACCAACCAACCAACCAACCAACCAACCAACCAACCAACCAACCAACCAACCAACCAACCAACCAACCAACCAACCAACCAACCAACCAACCAACCAACCAACCAACCAACCAACCAACCAACCAACCAACCAACCAACCAACCAACCAACCAACCAACCAACCAACCAACCAACCAACCAACCAACCAACCAACCAACCAACCAACCAACCAACCAACCAACCAACCAACCAACCAACCAACCAACCAACCAACCAACCAACTAACTAACTAACCAACTAACTAACTAACTAACTAACTAACTAACTAACTAACTAACTAACTAACTAACTAACTAACTAACTAACTAACTAACTAACTAACTAACTAACTAACTAACTAACTAACTAACTAACTAACTAACTAACTATAAAAAGGTCCTTCGAACAACGTTTTGCCATGGATGTTGAAAATATTAAACTTTTAGTACAAAATATTATGTATTTATGGGACCAATTAGAGTCTATTTACCACAAGAGGAATGTGCAGAAGAAGTAAATGGAGTACGGTGGGGAGGGAAATGGACGAATCAACTATATTTCATTCTATATACACTATTTAAATTTTATTTGATATCAGTCCTTTTTGATATCAGTTGATTCTTATCTCTGAATATTATTGTTACAAATAGCTTTACTTCTATTTCCCCGTCTAGTACTTCATTTTAGCTGGCAGTTGTTTACAAATTAGTTTTCCCCTTACATCTCTTACAATCGAGTTTGTAGCAGCAATACAAGTTACTGTACATTTATTTTTCGGTGTGATCATTTTATTTCTACTCTAAGTCTAAGGATTGTTTTAAAAGTAGGTTTAATTTATTTTTAATTTTATCGAAATGTATTAAATTTCATGCGTAAATAACTAAAGTATTGTCTCTAGTCGTTTCCTAAAAATCACCCACACGCGAAAATTAACCGAATGCGTACCAAAAAATCTTTTCACACCCGAACAAGTAACGTATTTGTGTATTGTGCGAGGAGACTTGCGACATGTGTCATGTTATGACCTGTACTTAGAGACTAACAAAATTCTGTTTAACTTTGTTATGTAATTTAAGTGTAATTTCTCGCCATTGACTGAAATAAACTCTTTATTAAAATTAGCCAAATATTAGTAGTTTCAAAAAAGTATCGTCTACTACTTCCGTCTCTCTTTCTGAGCTCCTCTTCTCCCTAGCAGAGCTGTATCTAATGAATGAATATAAAAGATATTCAGAAAGAGCTATTATCTCAGACATGTAGGCCTACTAATTAACTCCACCGAATACGTAGCCAAATATTGCACGAATGAACGAACAGACTTCGCACAGATTCTTCCAAAATCGCAGTTGTAGGAATCCGCTTCCAGTGAACGACTAACATTTGAAATCCATTCAAGATGAAAAGAAACAAAGCTGTAGGCCTATGCTGTGATCGACGTTATTCAAAGATTTAGAAATGAGTTTCCAGACGAAGTTATCCTTATTTCCTTTTGTTTCAGCCCAACATTTGTGCAAGGAAGTGGAAGCTGGATGGACTGAAGATATTTTATTCAAAAGCTGGAGGCAAAGTAGAACCACCTGGTATATGCCATAAAGGCCCTTATCGGAACGGAAGGAGGCGTACTAAGGAAATGAGGAGTGAGGTAGTTTCCCGTTGCTTTCCACACCGAGCCAGAAGTTGCTATTACATATTTGTTTGCCAAGCACACAGAAATGCATGCACCAGCCAACTCCATGAGTGATCCATTCACACCATTCATAACAGGTTCTAGCTGCATAATGAGTGGTATTACCAGCATCGCTCATACCTCGGTTACTTTCATATTGCCAAAGCCAAGGATGAGACTGAGACAGATAAATGAAAGTAACAAATTTATACTAGCCCATATTGGAAGACAAAGCGCACTAGAAACTCTACATCTCGCCAGCAAAGGCATAAGCAGGAAGCACCTTATGTGAAATGAATGAGAACAATTGCTGATGAAATCAATGGTGAAATAATACACGTTATTACTATTTTATTGCCGGCCTCGTGGTGTCGGGGTAGCGTGCCTGCCTCTTACGTGGAGGCCTCGGGTTCGATTCCCGGCCAGGTCAGGGATTTTTACCTGGACCTGAGGGCTGGTTCGAGGTCTACTCAGCCTACGTGATTAGAATTGAGGAGCTATCTGACGGTGAGAAAGCGGCCCCGGTCTAGAAAGCCAAGAATAACGACCGAGAGGATTCGTCGTGCTGACCACTCGACAGCTCGTAATCTGCAGGCCTTCGGGGTGAGCAACGGTTGCTTGGTAGGCCAAGGCCCTTCAAGGGCTGTAGTGCCATGGGGTTTGGTATGGTTTTATTACTATTTTATTGGAAACAAAGCTCATGGTGCTACAGATGTGACAAGCCTTTGCCAATCAGCGACCACTGCTTACCCCGAATACTCACAGATTACGAGATGACGGATCGTCGGTTCGATGAATCCTACCGCTCGTTGTCCTTCTGTTTGTAGACCAGGATTTATTATAATTATTATGACGATAATCGGCTCCGTCTTAAATGGCTCAGTTTTTGAGTTTGTTGATTCCTACATTCTTTGTAAGATTTCAAATCTTCCTCCTTCTTCTAAGATTAGAATTAGGCCTATTGTAAATTTATTTACTAGCGATTTTACGTCACATAAACATATGCATATTTTCGATGGCTGTGGGATGGGGAACCGATAGGACTGGAAAAGTATAAGCTATGATATTAATATAAAATACTGCTCCAGCAACTGCCTCTTATAAAAATGGATAACAGCGGAACAATTTCTTCAAGGCCGTCGATGGAGGCATTCAAACCTACGATATATGAAATGCAAGCATTCAACCACACGACTCGAATGGAGGTGGTTGTGTCTAAGTATTTCCTCCTGGAATGAATTTTGATGAAAAGTTTTACCTGACGAATCACATCGCACCTGGAAGGATATCCTGCCGAAAGCCGCCAACAAAAATCCAAAATTCGTCTGGCTGATCAAACAAGCACAGCAATGTCTGTCTGGGAATAAACTTAAAATATTTCCTCCACGAAACGATAATGTGCCGATATCAGTGGTGCAGTCTGTTGGTCGTTTGACCCTTCATTCAAAAAAATGAGTATTTCGATCTCGGCATAGATTGATTGCATTTAAGAGTATAATAATGCGAGGGCTCCGTCCCATTTGTTCTTTGTTGTTAAAGAATTTAGCGAGACAATCACCGGACACTGCCATATTTTAAATTCTATATTATTTGTAAGAAAACAATGACTGCTCAGTCGACCAATTAGTATGTCAAACTATTAAACTTATGACCACTCCGTGGACAATTACTTTTAGAAATAATTGTTTGGGACCTACTCAGGGCAAATGTTCTGCACTTTATCTCATCCGTTCTGTAAACTTCAACCCAAAACCATTATTTCTGAATTACTGCATATACAGTAGTTTGGTGCAAGAAACACTGCACGTCATACTGAATGGTTTGAGCAAGATCGAACCACCTGTCACCAACACACCCATCGAAAACCACTTCGGTAATGATAGAATTACTCGTGGCACAGTTTCTTATTCATTCTGTAGCCTGACCTTTTACCATTAAATACTTTAGTTTATTGATTACTAAATGCATCAACTTTTAAGAGGAACCCACGCTATAATTGCTTCATTTCAACGTCAGTTTATGACGTTTATTCACCAGATACAGGGAATTTAATTTAGAAAAATGTTCGAGGATCTACTTGAATATAGTGAATGTACATACATACATACATACATACATACATACATACATACATACATACATACATACATACATACATACATACATACATACATACATACATACATACATACATACATACATACATTATCATTATAGACTGTTATGCCTTTCAGCGTTCAGTCTGCAAGCCTCTGAGAATTTACTAAACGTAGCCACAATCCTCGATTTGCAACTAGTATTGTGGCCTCATTTAGTTCTATACCCCTTATCTTTAAATCGTTGGAAACCGAGTCTAACCATCGTCGTCTTGGTCTCCCTCTACTTCTCTTACTCTCCATAGCAGAGTCCATTATTCTCCTAGGTAACCTATCCTCCTCCATTCGCCTCACATGACCCCACCTCCGAAGCCGGTTTATGCGTACAGCTTCATCCATCGAGTTCATTCCTAAATTAGCCTTTATCTCCTCATTCCGAGTACCATCCTGCCATTGTTCCCACCTGTTTGTACCAGCAATAATTCTGGCTACTTTCATGTCTGTTACTTCTAACTTATGAATACGATATCCTGAGTTCACCCAGCTTCCGCTCCCGTAAAGCAAAGTTGGTCTGAAAACAGACCGATGTAAAGATAGTTTCGTCTGTGAGCTCACTTCCTTCTTACAGTCTCACTTACTATACTACCATCCTGGGAGAACACACAACCTAAATACTTGAAATTATCGACCTGTTCTAGCTTTGTATGACCAATCTGACAGTGAATGTAACGACATGGAAAATATTTTTGAAAATATCTTTCCCCATGGAACGTTGGTTGTCGAATTTCTTTATTCACGTGGTGAGGTATGTTCATGTTTATACTTACTGACGCTCATATCCATTTCCAATACTCTTAAGTCTTGGCACACGCAACATAAGTTGTGTAACTCTTCATTACTCATTTCCATTATTGCATGGCAATGGTATTCAGGAAAGTTTAGGTTCTGCACTTTTTAATGTCTATTTTCAGAATTGCTGAGTATGATCATATGCACAGTAGAAATTTCTTCAAAAAGTTAATTTGTCTTATGATAAGGATATGGTGAAGTCAGTGGAGATAGCATGCTAGGTTTATGGATTAGGACGTAATTAACAATAAAACAATGAAAGCAAATATGTATATATATGCATATATTGCATTTATTATACCAAAAATTATTGTATAACTTACTATACAAATTATGATACAAAAACCTAGAATAAGATCACAGCCAGTTTCTCTCCTAATCATATTTCAGTTTTCTTACAACTGTCGAATGTACACGTATTTTTACAAATGACACGACTGTATAAAACAAACATCATTAACAACAATAATCATAATGAGATAGGTTTGGGGTCATAATATTCACAATAATCTTCGTCTGTAACACACACAATATTTACCTATCAACAAGAAATAACTTCTTCATACATTATTTAGCACCATACGTTCCTTTTTATTTTCACAAATTAGGAGAGGGAATTTTGTTTCAGGGGACATCGCCATAATGATTTGTTTTGGTTTGCGTGGAGTTCTGCCACGTGCTACTATCACTTGGCGAAAGAAGCTAGTGAGTTCCATGGACTCTTGCCAGGAGTGAATGAAATGAGGCTACACAACCTTGAGAGAAGCATTTTATTTGTCATGTAGTTGACAGTTTGTAGTTCAATGTATGAATTTCTTCAATCCGACACAAATTTGGTTGATCTAGATCGTACGTTATGCAATTATATTTGACACACTTAATTACCGGTACTTAATTAAGTTAGAAATAATTAATGTTGTTTTAAAAGTTGGAGTAATTTCATAAAGTATGTTATGGTTGCAAGATTTCACAAATAAAACTGAACTCATAACATAATCAGAAATGTATGTTAAATTCGGTTGTGAAGTGCAATTCGCAAGACTATCGCTTTCTACGAGCAACATTGCGAGTTCGAACTAACGCAGTCAGTTGGTATTTTGGGAGTGATTAAAATGAGAGAGACCTGTTTCGGTCGATTCACTAGCACGGTTAAGACACTTTGCGGACAATATTTCGGCACTTGGCGTCTTCTTAAATCCGTTGTAATTAAGAGAGCCTCAAAAGTATATAATAATAATAATAATAATAATAATAATAATAATAATAATAATAATAATAATAATAATAATTATTATTATTATCAGAAATGTATGTTAAATTCGGTTGTGAAGTGCAATTCGCAAGACTATCGCTTTCTACGAGCAACATTGCGAGTTCGAATCCTAACGCAGTCAGTTGGTATTTTGGAGTGATTAAAATGAGAGAGACCTGTTTCGGTCGATTCACTAGCACGGTTAAGACACTGATTATTATTATTATTATTATTATTATTATTATTATTATTATTATTTACTAGAATGAATTATAATAAAAACCTGTATTGTTGTAGTATCTATCTTCGTGTGGTTAATTATAATTGATAATAGCAAAGTTGTTGAATTTCTCGAAATATTAATTATTGAATTAATATTTGGAATTGTGATTCGTAAAGAGGACTGGTTCAAAAATAACTGAAGTTGATTAAAAAATTACGTATGTCGTTCAAAGTTGCTCATAGTGGAACACGAAACGACCTATCTCTCGTGTCCAATTGTTCTGGTAATATTTTACTGCTTTGAACTACATTAAACGATGCCATGTGTCGTGTAAATGAATTTGGCTCGAGTGAATGAGAAATGAAATAAGTAACACTGGCAGAAGGAGAGCAGATGGCTCGAGCCCTAGTGACTGGTAACCATTTGTCTAAAATAAACCTGTTGCATACCAATTGTCAGATGCTAGCTAGTACCACTCAGTGTGGGGAGCAAGGTGCATGAATAATAGTGTCATCCTGTCCCACTCTTTCCGTTAATATCTTAAAAGTGGGTGAGATGAATTGCAGTAGGGTATCCAGAGATAGCATGTAATTTACTGGATGCAAATGACATATTATATCTTTAAAAGAGCGAGACTGAATTCTATATAACTTTAAACAATATAAAAAAATATATATTATTATGTGAATGATACCATTGCAACGTAAGTAAAATTGTACTAATTTTCAGCTATAAGATTTCTGAAATAAATTTAAGATGTGTAATTTAAGATTTCCAGCATATTCTCTGAACGGGTAGATGACAAACTTACTGGATGTTGCTCTCATAATAATTGTGTGCCTCATACATCGTATGCAGGTATTTTTGTTTGACTATATTTAGGCCACTCGCTTGCCAGTAACGAAATTACCCTTTTACTTTATCAGATGAAAGAGAAAACGGAACTCCGTTAGCCGACTTACTGCTGAGTTAATAAATATTGTCGGGTAAACACCGAAAGTATTACCAGAGTTCTTTTAGATGCTGACATCGTACGACATGGATTTGTTTCCATCCTTCATACATCCAACTACTTCTGCCGAGTTTGATCTTGCAGTCTGAAGATCTGGAGCTGGATCTCCAGAGGTAACAATGACAATAATCCTATATCAATGTTCATATTTTAATATGTTTTAATTAACTGATCGAAGTGCATGAATTTTACGAATTGAGGAACGTAAATACGAAATTGTTATATATTTAATCCTCACTGAAGGAAAATAGTAAAATCGTGAAGATTTCGATTCTGAGTTTGATTTTTAAATCATTCTAACAATGAATGCCAAGTTACAGAGGTTTAGATTATCATCAATTATTCTGCTTTAACAGCATTACGTCTTCATATGCGTAACATTCTTACGCCTGCAATACTGTGTATATGCAAAGGAATTCAATGCTTCGTTCAAGGTATCCTCATCTGAGTATCTGACAAGGATGTTGAATCTTTAAGACAGGTTCAGTAACAATATCATTCCGAATGTGGCACAGTTCCCCAGAAACGTTACTCTCAGTAGGTGCTATCTAGAATTTAGGCAAAATTAGGCTAAATTATGACGTTAAATACACTTTTCATTGCAACTTTATGTAAGTCCCTCTTGTGAAAAATCAGTATAACAAATAATGACTTAAAGTTTCACAATAATTCGAATTAATATAGTTAACACCATCGAAAATAAAATCTAACAAAAGAATTAAGGTGACACCCAGAGATATGCAATATAAATATCAAAACTAATGAAAAAACAATGGGGTTTCATGTAATATAATATGCAGTTGCAAATAGCAAATGACATATTTTGTACAACTTATATGGAATTGAGTTAGTGTATGGTAAATGAGTAATTAAAAATATGTTAGTTCACACAATAATACAAGAGAAATAAAGTTGTGTTGAAATGACGGAAAACCTCACTTGTACATGGGTGACATAAGATTTTCCGCTGGAATGTACGGTAAAGAAAGACAGAGGTGTCTCTGCGCTGGACATGGAATGGACTCGCCCAGACCCCTGTACACGCGTGCCAGGCCGTTTGGTTCCTCCCGCGTGACGCCAAGGCGTCGCAGAGTGTCGTGGCCCGCGTCCAAACCCTCTCAGCCTCAGTTTTCAACATGGACATGCCAATATATCGTTAGGGATTGCCATATTTTTTCTCTATGGTTTTCACGCGATAACAAAAATATGATAGACTATATTCTAGTAGGCCGATCTATGTCATTTTACATTCAAATCCTCTAAAACTAAATTCGTATTGAGTTTTGATACGTGGCTATGTCATAATGTTGAAAGGTCTAGCGATTGTCTGAGACTAAGAGGCTGTTGCGTCTCAGAAATAACGCATAACAAAGACAGTTATTTACAAGATACTGCCCATCAAACAAATAATAATTCATCACATGATGAATTGATTAATTCTTTCTTGTACTAGTTCTTACGCAGTACAAAGAAACTCAGGTGTCCCTCAGTGGTCGGTTCTCGGACCACTGCTATTTATCATCCAAATTAATGATATATCAAAAGCTTTCTTCTTTCTTCTAGGCATTGTCGCCAAGGTGAGTTACTACCAAAAGTAACACGCACTAGGCTTTCTGCAATCAAAGAAGCTACGACTGAGCTCTTCAAGTGGAGCATGACGCGAAGAACTCCTTATCTTGCTGCCAAGTGCTTGGGGGTTAGCTCGTCGCCACCCGTTCCAATCTCGGAGGGTGTCATCGCGACGATGACAAACAAAATCTCTTCAAGGCACGGCAGCTGCGCTGCCAGCAGGACCCTGTAGTAGTCACAGCGATGCCGTGGCGGTGAAATTCTGGCGTCGTTTGAGGACTCTGCTGCGATGTAGATCGGACTTCTGGCACACGACGACTGTACCGCCCTGTGACGGTTTATCGTGACCAGGACTTCCGTTCTTACCATTGTTACTGTTGTTACTGCCGATCAAGGTGCCGATCATCTTGGACACCGAGAACTTGCGGGATTTATGACCGTTGCCGGAATTGGTGCTGCCTTGTAAGCTTCGGCATTCATTGACTAGCACTTCGAAGGCATGGTATAAGTCCGCACTGTTCTCCGCAACGGACACCTCAAAGAACTGGCAGCCGTTTTGTATTGCCGCTGTACGACCTTCTACTTCTTCGACCTGTAACAGAAGAGGTTACGGTACTGTAGTAAACAATGTAGGGCTACTTCAACTATGTATTGAAAAAACACCAGTAACAACAGAATTTAATATATTCACAATTGATCACTTTTGACACTTCTAATTTGAACATCTTTCCTTGAAAATTATTTAATTTGTAGTGGAAGAGCATATCATGCATGCTATTAAAATCAATTTATTATAAGCAGTGAACACTTAAATTTAATTGTGTTTAAATGGACTATATAGCTTTCATATCAGTTTCACGTGTTGTTCGTCCACTGTGCTAGACTCTACCAACGCAGAAAGTTATAATTTATATTATTTTCATTGTTATGTTATGAAAATATCATGGATTGGGATACTTCAGTAATAAAGCTCTTTTATTATTATAAAGAAAGCACTTCACAGATTTACGGTACGTTCTAAATTTATAAGACCACTATTTTAGATACAAGTATTTAATAGACTGAGTTGATAGTTCTATTTAAACAATTTTCTATGGA
Source organism: Anabrus simplex (assembly GCF_040414725.1). Taxonomy (NCBI): domain Eukaryota; kingdom Metazoa; phylum Arthropoda; class Insecta; order Orthoptera; family Tettigoniidae; genus Anabrus; species Anabrus simplex. The sequence continues at coordinate 193,681,960 of NC_090271.1, read as the reverse complement.
CTGAAATTTGAGAACTTCAATTTCAGCAGTCTAGAAATGGCTTTGAACACAATGGCTTTGAACACAATTTAAATTGCACTAATATGAATTCAGGTATTATTATTATTATTATTATTATTATTATTATTATTATTATTATTATTATTATTATTATTTTATCAAGACAATTGGCTGTGTGTTTAGGGGCACGCAGATGTGAGCTTGCATTCAGTAATAGTGGTTTCGAACCCCACTGTCAGCAGCCCTGAACAGGTTTTCCGTGGTTTTCCATTTTCACTCTAGACAAATGTTGGGGCTGTACCTTAATTAAGGCCACGGCCGCTTCCTTCCCACTCTTAGCCATTTACTATCCCATCGTTGCCATAAGACCTATCTGTGTCGGTGCGAAGTAAGGCAGGTTGTAAAAAAATATAATAATAATTATTATTACTATATATAAGCAAGGTAATATGGGAGCATTCAAGACAGTTGTTAGCTGAATATGGCATAGTTAATTGACTGGTCGTGGAAGCAAAAGGCATTTAATATAACCGTTATTGGGAAATCTTAAAAGTATTGGGAGGAATTTGTTTCGCGTTTAAAATTACATTTTCTGATCTTTTTTAACAAGAAATTAGGGATATTATAATTCCACGTTAACGAATTTTGTTTCCGGTCAGTTAAGGTTTTGTTAATTTCTTTTAGGAAATTTTACTTCAACACTAAGGATAAATTACAAATTATAAAAAAAGCAAACTACAAGTGCCGGAAAATGTATTAACTTATTTCAAAAATTCAAGCAAACAATAGAGAAATATTAATACAAAATTTTGGGATATATTTCAAAGTAAATATCTTTTTATATAAGGTTCCTTGTGCATCAATAATATTTAACAGCATGGAGAGGTTAAATGAGGCTTTTGGGAACTTGCAGTCATCGGGCTAAACAATTCAATGTGTGTGTGTGGAGCCATTATATCTCTGACTAATCTGTGTGGACTTAAATAGCTCACAACTTCCTCATTTACACTTGAAATACGCACCTTGCTGTCAGTAGCCAGACTATTATCGTATGGCGTAATTAATTACGAGGATTAGAGAGGTGAGTGTTGTGTCGACTCAGAAACTTGTTACTGCACAAAAGTGGTCCATTTTTTGGTACAAAGCCTGTTGGTATTTTGTTTTATTAAACCGTAAGATGTAGTGATGTTCGAAAAAATATAGAAATGTGGGCGGACGAAATCACTTGCTTTTGAAGCTACTGGATTATAAAAGAGTATCTAAGGTTCTGCACACCATAACAGTCCTTTCAAAATGTTCTGCTTTTTTCTGTGAAATTCATATTTTTATTTTAATATAATTGTGCGCATACAGCGGAATTTTTATTATTATACAGTAAAAATAATTACCTCTCTGAGATGTTCCAAGTCTGCCTTGTTTGCCAGCAATGTAACAGGAACTGCACTCACTGGCCGTAACTTCTGGAAATTCTCAAGTGCTTCCACGGCGTACTCGAATGATTGCTTGTCGGTGATAGAATAGACCACCACACATGCATCGGCCCACTGTACTTGCTCCAATGGGAAGCTGGAGTCCCTCTGTAACAATAAAAAACGAATAGAATGATTAGACTCTGAAATGAAAATACAGATCATTAGGAACAATTCTACGTAACCATCCTGTATCCCATATAATATATTTACTGGGCTGTGGATGGGTATTATTCTGTGAGTTTAGATTGTTTCACTAAATAATTCTATTTGAAAATTGAAATAAAATACTGAATTCTGTTTAACAGAACGTTAAATATATTTTATTTAATGTGAAGGAATTTCATAAGGAGTTTATTTATTCGTGTTAGAGGTACCGATGTATACCTATAAACCAATGTATAAGGAGTACCGTAAAAAGGTCCGAAATATGGATCAAATAGATAACACAAGAGGTGCATTGATCAAGGATTAGGCAACTACTGAAAAAAACCTACAACCTGTTTTCCAGTCATTGACCGGGTCAGGGATGTAATGAATGAAGCGGATATAGGCTGTTAGTACGATGGGCTCGCCACTGCCAAAGTGATTTATTAATGAATGATAGATGCTATGAAATGAGAATGGAGAGTGTTGCTGGAATGAGAGATGACAGGGAAAACCGGAGTACCCGGAGAAAAACCTGTCCCGCCTCCGTTTTGTCGAGCACAAATCTCACATGGAGTGACCGGGATTTGAACCACAGTACCCAGCGGTGAGAGGCCGACGCGCTGCCGTCTGAGCCACGGAGGCTCTTCAGGCACCTACTATTGTCGTCAATATTAATCTTATGTGTTCCTTAACAAGATAAGAATTTGGCATAGCGTTTGGCAGCGAATTAGAACCACCTTCCAATAAAATAAAGGAAAAAAAAGCGTAACCCAGTTTATATCCTTATGAATGTAGGCATGTTCTGGGGATTAGTATATTTCCTAGGGCTCGCTTCATATTAGTTATCCAAACGCCTTTGATTAATTCTTCCTCTCATTTGACTCTTGCGAGTATTATGTTTGCGAATTCGAAAGAGCTTTTAATTTTGGCGATTTCTGTGATATATCCCTTTCTACATTCATTTTTCGCGCTCTCAAATATAGTTCTCTTTCTCCTGTGATTAGCGCTAAGAGAACTCGAGAAATTCGTTGTTGAAATCACCAACAATCACCACCATCACCATGAAGTGAGTACTATAATTTAACATTAAGTTTCTGGCTACGATATTTTAAGCTTCGAAAAATCAGCAGCTTCATTACAAACATAGTTTTCTTTGAAATAGTGAGTATAGTTCGGGTGAAACTATTTTCCAAAAATATATTATGATTATATCCGTTAAACAGACTGAAGTATGAAGACATCGCAGATTCCAATTCACATTATTCTTGGCGCATAAAGTATTCAGTACAATGGAACTTGCATATAATCCTGGCATTTTATACTTCAATTTAAAACTGAAGACTGTAACACACCATTCAATTTTAAGCAAAGAATCTCATCGGCGAGTAATGCTCTTCGTTAAAGGTTATAATTACTTTACTTTGAAGATAGAAAAATCATCTGGACGTCATAGGAGGCTCGTTACATGAGAGTGCCAAGCCACCTCGTGCCAGCTCTTCCCTTGTGAGCTCACTTGCTATTGTAAGCCTCAAGGAGTCTCCAGTTGTTCAGCTTCAGCTTCCTTACATCTGACTCTCCTAATAACTCATACCATACGAATGAATATCATGTTTGAAATACGAATGATTACATCTGAAAATTATATGGTGTGATTTGAAGTAAACATGATATTTTATATAATTTCTTCATTATTCTTTTAATCTTTATATATCTTTCCATGTTCTCCTACCCCCTCGGACTATGCGAGGGAATTTTCACTTCTTCTTCTTCTTCTCCTTCTTCTTCTTCTTCTTCTTCTTAATCTGCTTATCCTCCAGGGTTAGTTTTTCCCTCGGACTCAGCGAGGGATCCCACCTCTACCATCTCAAGGGCAGTGTCCTGGAGCGTGAGACATTGGGTCGGGGGATGAAACCGGGGAGGATGACCAGTACCTCGCCCAGGTGGCCTCACCTGCTATTCTGAACAGGGGACTTGGTGGGGGATGGGAAGATTGGAAGACAAAGAAGAGGGAAGGAAGCGGCTGTGGCCTTAAGTTAGGTACCATCCCGGCATTTGCCTGGAGGAGAAGTGGGAAACCACGGAAAACCAGTTCGAGGATGACTGAGGTGGGAATCGAACCCACCTCTACTCAGTTGACCTCCTGAGGGTGAGTGGACCCCGTTCCAGCCCTCGTACCGCTTTTAAAATTTCGTGGCAAGCCGGGAATCGAACTCAGTCCTCCGGGGGTGGCAGCTAATCACACTAACCACTACACCACAGAGGAGGACGGATTTTTCTCTATGATATGTAAATGGTAGAGACTTGGACTTAGCCGAGACAGATGATGTACCGGGCGAGTTGGCCGTGCGGATAGACGCGCGCGGCTGTGAGCTTGCATCCGGGAGATAGTGAGTTCGAGTCTCACTGTCGGCAGCCCTGAAGATAGTTTTCCATGGTTTCCTATTTTCACACCAGGCAAATGCTAGGGCTGTACCTTAATTAAGGCCACGGCCGCTTCCTTCCAACTCCTAGACCTTTCTTCTCCCCTAAGGCCTATCTGAGTCGGTACGACGTAAAGCCACTAGCAAACAGATGATGTAACTATGAAAGGCAATGGAGTTATAATCTACGAGTAGAATGCCTTGCTATTTACGATGGACAATGGACGATATGACTTTGGAGAGATGAATATTTTTACAAGGGATTGGGAAGAATGTCCTCGCGGACTACATTAAAGGTACTACACTGGGAGCTGTACTAATGAAATGTGCAAAGGTAGTTTTCCAGCCCATGCAAACACTGTTCTTTCTCAAGTTATTTTATCTAGAGGAATATAACATTAATTATTCTCGGATATCAACAAATACCGTCTCTGATAATTAATTAGTTTTCGTTTCTAAGATTTTGTCGCGGGTATACATACTTAAAATTATTTATGTGCTACACGGAAGAAGGGCGACGGTACGTAGTTGGGTGGAGTCAAGATAGGCATCATTCCAAGCAAGACAGAGGAATGCAGTGAGATGCTTACCGTCTCGCCGGAGACATCCACGATCTCCACCTCAAGTGGAGTGTTATTCACCGTCACAGTCTGACGGTACAGCAAATCTGGAAAGATAGAAAGATACACACAACATTAATCATGTGCAGTTATAAACTTCATCAAATAAGATACATGTATTTTCACAAGACACACTTCTATTTCTTAGACAAATCATACTGACAAAACGGTATGTTTTGGTGTAGGTTTACGCTCAATTATAACATTGACCCTACAATATGAATGGAATCATGAAAACTGAGCGATGTTGCTGTCCAATGTTACTATCAAAGAAGGAATTCAAGACAATTATTTGATAAATGAGAGCTATGAACTTGTAAAGATTCAGAAAATATTGAACATAATTTGCCATTTGTCTGAATGGTCACAAGATTCTCGAAAGTATAAACATTTACTCAGTACCTTGTGGGGAATCTCGAATACATCTGTGCATTCCCAGAGGTCCTTTAAATCTTGAAAGTAAGCTATGTGACACAACGCGCAAATTTGAAAAAAATGTATGTTTTCTTGCAAATTAGCTCATTTGTATTTCGAGATTGTTTGAATTCACTATGCTGGGATATGTGGGTGCCTTGACCACTTGGACTGTGATTTTAAAACTATGAGATTAGAAGTGGTTTAACTCTGACACCCTCTAAGGATCTACTCAGCAATCTGGTTGCACATTATATGGGCGTACATTTAAATTTTAATTATGATTGGAATTATTTTTATGGTACTTAATTTACTTTATAAAAGGTGATAATATTTTGTGTGTGTTTTAAATTAAATATGAATTTAGCAGTAGTGAAACAAAACCCGTTGTATTTTCATTCATATGTTCTTGGGTTCGGTGTCATGTGGAGTTTTGTCTTTGTCACTGAAAATGTCATATCACATTGTGGGTGAAACGTCTGAATGTATAAATAAGTTGACGTGATCAAAACCGGAAGAAGCATTAGATATTAAATATCCCGAGAGTCATCCAAAATTAAGAAATACAGATTGGGCAGTACGTTGCTAAGTGTACGCATGATGGTCCGAAAGTGAAATTTGATTAAATAAGTTGGGTCGGGAATAGGAATTTCTCACCTACTTGAGACTTAATTAATAAATTTTTGAAATATTCTCTATCTTGAAAGCATTAACATCCTAGTTTTAGCACCGAATTGAATCTAGTATGCAACGAAGGATTAGGACTTCAGTCTACACCAAAGTTTGGAGAGAGAGACAAATTTAGAACATAGGAGTTAATGACAAATGACTGGTCTCGGAGAGAAAGCAAAGTGGTGTAATTAGAGTCTGTTTACGCCTGTGTCTGCGGACACTGTAATGAATCTACTGACGGGGATCAATGGCCGGATACTCCGTGGCTGTAATTAAACGAAGCCCTGCTCCTGCACTGGGCTCGTTCGTGCGGTCGAGGTCGCGTCTTTAGAACCTGTTCGCCCTTGTTCCTTAAATACTTCCACACTTGGCGCGTGCAAAATGGACCGAAGAACTTCATGTCAGGTCCTATTCTTTGTTCGAAAAGAGCCTCGTGCTGGGAAATATATTCTAGAAACCAAAGGTAAACATGCAGCAGGTGACATGGTGGCCAAATTAACACATTCCTATTTCCTTTAATCTTCTACCTAATTATGTAAATCAAAATTTTCATGTTGTAATTTATTTTGATTCCTAAAATTATTGTTATTTGTAGTGATTGTGATTTCTACACTTATGAATCATTTACTTTGATTAATATCTCATCATGTCAAGAAGGATATCAGTGCTTCAAGTCCGCTACAATTTTAATAATGCTATTTGCTTTACGTTCCACTAACTACTTTTTACGGTTTTCGGAGACGCCGAGGTGCCGGAATTTTGTCCCGCAGGAGTTCTTTTACGTGCCAGTAAATCTACCGACACGAGGCTGACGTATCTGAGCACCTTCAAATACCACCGGACTGAGCCAGGATTGAACCTGTCAAGTTGGGGCCAGAAGGCTAGCGCCTCAACCGTCTGAGCCACTCAGCCCGGCCCACTACAATTTAACGTAACCTCACATTTGAAAAATCATTCGAATAACTCATTGACAACTTTTATTGTCCGGCTCCTTGGCTGAATGGTCAGCGTACTGGCCTCCAGTTCAGAGGGCCTTGAGTTCGATTTCCTGGCGGGGCGGTGATTTTAACTATGTATAGTTAGGCTAATTCCTCTAGTTCATGGACTGGTGCTTGTACTCGTCTTAATGCATTTCTCTTTTTCTACACACAGCACATCACACTACCAACTACCACAAGTGACTTCATAGCGAATGCATCCCTCTATCAAGGGTTGATGACAGAAAGCGCATCCAGCCTTTAAATAGGGCCACTGTGCATCAAGTACCGACCCCAAGAAATTGGGTAAAAGACCAGGAAGAATAATAAAAGGAGAATTGATGACATTTGAATCACTGAGAAGAGCGCCTCTTATTTGACCTAAAATGCAACGAATATAGAATAGCTCATGAGTTTAAGTGGTCCTGGTTTAATTATAGCACGTTAAACGGTTTATTGTGGGAAGGAATGCTCTTGCCACTTGGCAGACGCCTTGCTAAGTACGCTCGTACTGGATGTTTGTCACCAATCCTAAAGTAAGGGTGCTTAGCGCGTCTTTCTTTCTCTTTATATTTCTCTTATCTATCTGTCTGTGTCTCTATTTGTCATTTTTAGAATGTACTGCGTTTCCAAAATTGAAAACAAGAGCCTCCAATTCCATGAAAACCATATCAATATCATTTGGCTCACCCTTATTTTTTACTGGTGCTATCAGCTATGTAAATATATTTTACAATTACTGAAGCTATGACTTTTAATTCATAAAATACTTTTGTAAAAAGTATATGAAACAAGATTAGCTTTCAAGTTTAAGTGTTAAGTATTAAAACACAATTTGCTACACGTGTTCATTTTAAACTTGAGATTTATGAAATCTTCAACTTCGTCTTAAAAATCTGCAAACAATTATTATTATTATTATTATTATTATTATTATTATTATTATTATTATTATTCCTATATTTCTTCCTTTCTTTCTTAATCTGCTTACCCTCCAGGGTTGGCTTTTCCCTCGGACTCAGCGAGGGATCCCACCTCTACCGCCTCGAGGTCAGTGTCCTGGAGCTTCAGACTCTGCGTCGGGGAATACAACTGGGGAGGATGACCAGTACCTCGTCCAGGCGGCCTCACTTGCTATGCTGAACAGGGGCCTTGGTTGGGGACGGGAGGACTGGAAGGGATAGACAAGAAAGAGGGAAGGAAGTGGCTGTGGCCTTAAGTTAGGTACCATCCCGGCATTTGCCTGGAGGAGAAGTGGGAAACCACGGAAAACCACTTCCAGGATGGCTGAGATGGGAATCGAACCCACCTCTACTCAGTTGACCTCCCAAGGCTGAGTGGACCCCGTTCCAGCCCTCGTACCACTTTTCAAATTTCGTGGCAGAGCCGGGAATCAAACCCGGGCCTCCCAGGGTGGCAGTTAATCACACTAACCACTACACTACAGAGGCGGTCATTATTATTATTATTATTATTATTATTATTATTATTATTATTATTATTCATGTAGACTATAATTCACAGTCAATCAACTAAATGGAAGTTCGGATTAAAATATATTTTGTGTGATACTCCATATTTAGGATAGCCTACTTTTTATTGTTAGATGGGGCTGCCTATCAGAGGTGGTAAGGGTGTTCTTCCGGAAGGTTGTGAGTTCGATTGCCTGTCAGGAAAACGAAAAATTTAGAAATGAGATTTCTATCTACAGAAAGGCACACGGCCCCGAGGTCCATTAATTCTACACCAGAAATGAGTACCGGGTTAATTCCTGGGGTAAATATAGTTGGGCATAGAAGTGACCCACTGTTCTATTAAGTGCCGAGTTTACGAATAGTAGAAGCCTTCACTCCTTCATGGGCCTCCATGGCTCGTACGAAGAGGGGTTTGGTTTGTTGTTGGTTGAATATTAATACTGAATGATATATTTTAAATGTTGTTTAGACCGTTACAGTGGTTTTATATCCAACGTGATATGAAACTCATGTTTCAAGCGTTAGTAGAATAATTTCGAAAAACTATACTTTTGAAATGTTTTAAAATGGAATAGTAATAACTTTCATATATAATTTTTCCTGCATCTTTTAGAAACGAATGCTCTTCAATTGCTCATGAAGTATATTATATTTTGTGGTTAATTAATTTGTATAACAAGTGTTGAAAACAATTCTGTAATACATTAGAATGTGGGTAATAATTTCCAGAAGATGAATGAATAAATTAGTTGAGATGTTCTAGACGTAATAGATCTAATAGATTGGAATATAGGACACTCCTGGGTAATGCGGTACGCATTCTCTAATACATTGTATAAGTTAAACTCTGGAGTAAGTAGAGGTGTTCTAAACATAGCATTCCTCACTGACAGCCGCTTCACTTTAAAGATTAATAACCCACCCACACGACAGTAGTTTGCCGGTACACGGACCTAGCACGTGCTATTCATATTGCACTCCGCGCAATGTAAAGCGTGTTTTGAGCGTTCCAGCCGCAAACATGCCATTTCTAATTCGATCTTCATCGTGGTCTTCAGCGGATCGTCAACGTTATGATAAGAATGGTGGAAGAGTGGTAGTGGTGGTGGTAATTACTGTTTTAAGAGGAAGTACAACTGAGCAGCCATCCTCCAAATAACACTAATCTGAGAGTGATCCGACACTTCAAGAAATGAAGGTAATTGGCCAAAGAAAGACAAGGGCTACGAAGAGCGTGAAAATGAAATACTGTCTAGGCCTCGAGTGCTCTAACACCGTCGGGGTTGGAAGAGAACAAGAGTTGACCAAGGGAGGATAGATGAAAATGAGGAGCCTGGAACAAGTAAATGGAGCAACGCGAGGACTCAGCTAAGGGCCCCGCAGACCACGCTCTCATATTAAAAGCCCCTTGGGCTAATGGTGGAAAAGATTTAGATAATACATTGACTAACACAGGAGGAGAGCTGGGATGGGGTGGAGCTACCTATCTAGATGGTAAAGGCGAGCTCGGTTTACCCAGAAGGACGTGGGTGAGTTCTCTGTCCAGAACTCGGTAAGTTTATACACCCAAATAGGCACATAGACCTGTGGTTCACACAGCCATACCAAGAATAAATACCAGAATAGTTCCTGGAGGCAAAAGCAGCGGGGCAGCGGGCTAACCAACCTTTTTGTTAAAGCACCCAGGTTAAGTATAATGGTAGCCTTTACCTAACACACCTTCAAGAGCCCTAGTGATCTGTTTGGACATGGCTTCATTTTCATTATTAACACGGGGGTGAATAAGCATACGAATCCTTGTGTGGTATTTTCTATACAACCTAATGAGGACATGGAAGGCGAAGGTGTGATTGGAGAGATGAAATCGACGCGACTGGCCCAGTCAAGTGGAATGACATCAGTAGCGTAGCCAGGATCCATTGATCGAGATAAGGGGTGTTATAGTTACAAAATTATGATAGAACATAATGAAGATTATTGTGGGTCTGTGGTGCGCGCATGCACGAGTGTCATATGGACACTGACACAAGTAAATTATGTTGATATTCAGATTGCAATACCGGTAACAATAGCGGTGATTGTGGGGCGGGGGGGGGGGAGGGGGCGAGTGGGGGGCAGTCACCCCCCAACTTTGTGCAGAAAACATGACATTTTTATTCCATTTCAGCCGAACCCCCCGTGGCTCAGGCCGCAGCGCGTCGGCCTCTCACCGCTGGGTTCCGTGGTTCAAATCCTGATGTGCTGGACAAAGTGGAGGCGGGACAGGTTTTTCTCCGGGTACTCCGGTTTTCCCTGTCATCTTTCATTCCAGCAACACTCTCCAATATAATTTCATTTCATCTGTCGGTCATTAATCATTGCCCGAGAGTGCGTATTAGCAGAAATACGCACAAGTAGTGGAGATTTTGCTTGTACTGCGGGGAAGGGTAGCAGGGGTATACTTTTTGCCAAGGTCATAGACACTGAGGTATGTTTCACCCGATTGCCGCGCTCATTCGTCAGTGTGACAGTCTCTTTAGTGTCTGCTAGCTTCTTTGTCTGTAGTCAAATACTAAATTTCTTAAATTGTGTAATTACGGCGCACTTCTATTTAATTGTAATAAATGTGTAATATTGTTCCTTTGGTGAACGTTTTATTGTATAGTATTGAATCAAAATCTCAAAAAAACTATTGTTACCGCACTTAAGTTGGTAAAATATCAACCTTTACCTCTCTGTGGAAATTCGCTCAGAGAGATTACCATTTTGTACCGCTTTTTTTAACCAGTTTTGATGTATACCGCTATATCCCAAATACCCAGTACTGTTTGTTGTCTGTATTTATTTTTTTCCCCGGCATTTTAATTCTCATTCGCTGCTACTGCCGGTACACTACAAAATCTTACATTAAAATAACAAAAAAAAAGATCAATGTGAATAGTTTTACGGCGAATGGTATGTTCAGATTGCGATCTAAAATCCAACTTTCAAGGCTTCTTAGAAAATAGGTTCATGAAATCTGTTGGTATTACAATTTTGTCTCTGTGAATTTTCGAAAGGGTGAACCTCTTGAATCTTCTGTCACTTGTTTATTGTCAGTTTCTCTTTATTTTCTTTTGCAAAAATTCCATGGGGCATGCGGGGGTGGGGGTGGAGGTGGAGGTGGGGGCTTCCAATCCCCAGTAACCCTCCCTTGGCTACACCCCTGTATGACATCCAGGCTGAGCTAGCGGTCCCCAAATTACCAACATAAAGACAAGAGTTACTCTTCTAAATCATATAATTGTGCTGTTCTGGAATTTCGTACAATATTAAAGGATTCTCAGTGCTTTTATTTTGAAAACAACAGCTGCGTCATGAATGAATTGTGAAGGTAGGCCCATGTTGCTCGAGTATTAGCCCGGATGTTTTGACACAAGCTTGCTCGTCCTTGTAGCCCGCTGCGATTATTCGAGATGAGTGAGGAACGCATGCGCAGACGATCTGCATTCTTGCTGGCACGAGTCTATATTTGTATTGGGAAGGCAGCCCCAGGCATTCGAACGCCTAGTAAGCGAGTACTTCCAGTCTTGAGAGCCACAATCGGCCAAAGCGGAAGAGCATCGCTCTTGTTGGCAGGCAGCTGAAATACTGGAGAAAGACTGCGTTTCTCATTTTTCACATCATTCAGATGAGAATGATGATGTGGCTGTATGCTGTATGCCGACTAAATGGTTCAACTGATAACAAACTCTTTGTGACCAATTATTGAGACTTACAGCCTGATAATACAGACGTAGTTATAAAATTGAAATTACCGAGAAATAATTTGGAAGATATTTGTTGAGTATAAACTGTTTCACGAAACAGGTTGAAGATATTGCGGCCAACAGCTCCACACAATTGTTAGGGATGAAGCCCTTTTCCTAACTGATGTTAGCGTTTCTCAATATTGTGTGTCTAGAAACACAACATGGAATAACGAAATAATTACCTAAATACAGCAATAAACTAGTCTTGCAAACCATTTATCCTTTCTTTTTGCATCTGTAGATTAAATAAATAAATAAATAAATAAATAAATAAATAAATAAATAAATAAATAAATAAATAAATTCAGTGGCACATTAAAGTAGACCCTGAAAGCAGACCAAAGACCGGTGTATAGCCTACCTTTACTGTCGCAACTATTTAAACATGTTCTGTTCCATAAACCCTTACAAACATTAATGTTGAAAAAAATATGCATATGAAGTGTATACAGAGGAAAATATGGTTACTGTCTGGAATTCGTTATATGAATCAATAAATTGTGGAAAACAGCTTCTGTGAGTGCCATATTGAGAGAAAGATTTTTGGATGGTTTTCGTCGCTAACCGATAGCTTTTGTACTGAAAATTACTTTGTCCATAATTGCTTATTATCTTTCATTTATTAACTACCCACCGCGACATAAAAGAACAACGTTTCAATCAGTAGCACAACCTCCTTTATGTGTGGGTGGAGGGTATTGCTTCCAAACTTGGTCAATCTCTTCTAAACTCGCTCGAGTAGTGGTTAAGAATATCAGTAGATTTAATGATAATTTTAAATAACCTGTTTAGGTTAACGTGAATCCATTCATGTGTCACATAACGACTTTCATGTTGTTTTTTTTTTCCTACATGTAGGAGCGAAGTTAAACGGAATGTATAAATTGTTGCAGAAAATAGTACCTCATGACACATTTACTGACTTTCTTACAGTTGTACGTAGTTTTGAAACTGTAGAGTCTTAATGTAACATACCACCCTCATCTTGTACATGGGAGTAAATTTTGTTTTCTGTTGCGAGATTGAAGGTGTGAATGGATCATCCCACTGCGGGGAGGTGTGGTTGTGAAGAGAGGCTCGCCCATCTGTTGAATTCTTGGCACGGTATCTTACAGAATGGCGCAAGGGTTAAGGGCACAGAGCATTTTGAAAAGTGATGCAACGAGTCAAATAAGAGCCAGGCCTTGTCACGGTGCTGAGTGTGTTTTTCCTTCGGGTAGGACAATGAGGCGAGAAATGGCGGCGATGTAGCAGAAGACAGTTGTTCTCCGGGCATTTAGGTCAAGCTCGGCACAGGACAAAGCTAGCTGCTGTCTGGATGCCTTCCAGAACACACGGTCCAATTCACAAGAGAAATGTGGACTTCAAATTTCTATCAGATATCACGATCTGTTACTTTGTTTCACAGAATGAGATGAGTTATGTTGAAGAGCAGATCATAGCCACTCGCTGGCTTGGTTTATTATAGAGTTTTGCTTTTGATCTTGTGTAAACTACTTTCACTACAGAGAAGATTTGCTGAGAGTGTGAGACTGGAATGCGAAAGTCGTAAAAACTGTCACAAAAGAGTAAAAAATGGCCTACTTAAGAAGCGCGCAAAATAAACATACACATTGCAAAATTGTCACTACTTTTCTTCTAGGCTTCACTATGAACAAAGCATTATGCTGAATGATCAGTTAACATAAATGTCATAATGTGTAAAGAAGAAGTCACTATGTCTTAGGTTTATATATTGTTAAAAGTTACAGCATTGTGATATTTTATGATTTTTTAGACACGGGTGTATGAAAATGAGGACTGTTTTTTGACATTTCTTGAGAGTTGAGGGGCAAAAATTGTCATTGCAATCGTGTTTGCCTTAAAGACTTAAACTCTCCAGGAATTAAACTTACATACCATTTTAATAAAGTATGGATGGAGTTTGAGGACGAATCCAAAGTATCGCCCAACAACCATCCAGTTTAATATAAAATTATATGTGTAGTCGATCACTAACAAACAGCGAAATATTCATGAAATACGTTCAAGACGTCCGCTTTTAGTGCCGGAATTCTAGTGTGTTCAACTGATGACCGGTCTATTTTGTGTCATTTTGCGATATTATACAAAGTATTTTTTAGTATCTTAAAGTAGCCTACTTGTTTTTTCTATTAGATCAATGTGGCTTAGATTGTAGAGGGATTGACCTCTGAGTCCAAGGTTGTGGTTTCGACCTTCGGTCATTCCGGTGGTACATGAAAGAACTCAGATCATTAGATTTACCAGCATGGAAAAGAACTCCTCTGGGACCAACTTTATATCATCTTGGTACCCCCTAAAACGGTACAAGTAGAACGTAAGACTGCCTCCCGGTGAATCCCCTAAATGTTTGGTAATGTCTGATACGTTCTTTATCAAACCAGTAATTATTTATGATGCCAATGAGCTCATCTCGGCGGTACAGCCAGTTAGTCATTGTCACCCTGTTCCCTTGACAGCCAGTTCCACCCCTGTTGAATTCCTTGTCGTTGGCTTCCAGCAATCTGAAGAACACCTGTAGGACAAACTTATGATACCCCGGCATCTGATAAGAACGTCATTAACTGGAACAGTCGTTAGACAAGTAAAAATGAGCTTTTCTTTATATAGCAGTAGCCTACATTTATATTAGAGACAGACTATACATCTTCATTGAGAGCGTCGGCTTGTGACTAGACCTCAGCAGTTTACTGAAGGAGGAGTTGCTCCTCGCTGTAATGGCAAGGCCTGTTCTCGGTTGTGACAACATTGCCGGAGAAAATAGATGTTCTACATTCCGTCCAGTACTGGGCCAGCCCGTACCTCTTTGTTAACATTAATGAAGAGCTGCTACTATCAGATAGTTTCACAGGGAACACTGTTCCATTGATTCAAATTTTTCAACCGTTCATTTTCCCTACAGACCTTTAAATGTTCAAGCTACTGAGCGAGATGATAGCACTGCGCGGGTCGTTTATCTTTAAGCTTTGATACATGACAAAGTGGGTGCAGATCCCTGTTTCAGCAGCCCTGAAAACCATTTTCTCTGTTTTCTCATTTTCTCACAAGGAAAAGTTCGGGCTGGTACTTACCTATCTTCCCAAATCTAACTCTTTCCTGTCGCAGCGATGTTGATATTAGGGAGTTAGGGAAAGTGTTAAAAGATGCAAGCAAGCTCCTGAGAAGAAAATCCTGCAAGTACCGTGCTTGAAAAAATTTACAATGCTCTTTTTGGCATAACAGATATCAGTTTCAGCCAACCATACTAGAGTAAGTTTACAGAGCTCGATAGCTGCAGTCGCTTAAGTGCGGCCAGTATCCAGTATTCGGGAGATAGTAGGTTCGAATCCCACTGTCGGCAGCCCTGAAGAAAGTTTTCCGTGGTTTCCCTATTTTCACACCAGGCAAATGCTAGGGCTGTACCTTTATTAAGGCCACGGGCGCTTCCTTCCCACTCCTAGCCCTTCCCTGTCCCATCGTCGCCATAAGAACTATCTGTGTCGGTGCGACGTAAAGCAACTAGCAAAAAAAAGAAAAAGAAAAAAGAGTAAGTTTATCTTACCCCTTACTGATGATACTACAGTATTAATTATGCAGGTATAATCTTATATATTCGTAGTAATGGTACCACAGTCTAAATTTGCTCATGTGCACAGGAAAATTATAGTTTTCTTAGTATTCTCTGGAAAATTTCGTTTATTTATGGAATTTATTTCATAATAGAACTGTAAATAGTCTGGGAATAAAGTAAAACTTAAGGAATAAAAATACCATTTTTGTGTGGAGATTGTAAAGTGTTTGTTACGTAGCCGAGCTGTATAAATCAGACTGGTGGAAGGGAGCTTACACACAAGGTCATATGGTGAATTTGGAACACCCTTAGGTTGTCTGAATATCATTGTAGTATCTTCATGATGTTTTTTGAGCGATTGTTTCTGTTTTTAACCATTCAAAATTACGTATATATTGATACTCCCCGAAAACGCATGCGCTGATTCTTTGTTTGAACAACTCTACTGGCAAACAACTAAATGGCGAGTGGAGCTTTCAATGATAAGAAAAACATTGTGCTTTACCGACCTCGAAGTGGGGTAGGTTATTCGACAGTCACTGTAGTGCCATGTAACTCCTTCTTTCCTCGTAACACGAACTATTGTGAGGTTTGAGAGATGAGGTACCGTTAGCAGAACTACTGGAGATCGCAACAAATTAAAATAGATATGTGCCAAATGCGGGCCTTGGTGACGTCAGTAAAAGTGCGTTGGCGGAGTGTATTCACCGAAATAATCTACAATTTATGTAGTCTGAATGCAAAAAGAGAAAGGGTTTACGGCTGGGTGTACTAAATATAGATCGAAAAGCATGCGGTCTAATATCCAGGATGTGCTGGGTTGTGTATGCCTCAAGTGCATAAACATGTCGTATATCCTCCGATAAGGAATCTGGCGGGCAAATTGAATGATGCAATGTCTATATCCATGTCCAAGAAACCACTTCTCGCAACTCGTTTACTGGAGAAAACTTTCCATTGCTCTTTGTGTTTTATCACTGCTGAGTCTATCGAGCTATCTGACAATACATTCTGCAGGTATGATACAGAGGCAGGAGTTGTACAAGATAATTTGCAGCACGTCGAAAGCCGTGTATCAGCTGATTAAAGGTACCGAATGTTTGATTTTCTTCACCTTTACCGTGTCCTTCTTTCTGGTACAGAATGTAAGTTATGATGTAGGTACGAAATATTTGTTGTTCTTCTAATTAATAATAATAATAATAATAATAATAATAATAATAATAATAATAATAATAATAATAGTATGATGAGCGTGAGAGCTAAGCGGAATTACCAGTGGCTTCTCACCAAAGTGACTGTTGTTCGAATCTCTGCAAATGTATGAGGGACTTTTTGAAGGGTCACGTCCGCTTTGTTCGGACTCTAGGTAAAACTGGATGTCCTTTTGCTATAGTGGCTACCGAGCTCGATAGCTGCAGTCACTTAAATGCGGCCAGTATCCAGTAATCGCGAGATAGTGGGTTCGAGCCCCACTGTCGGCAGCCCTGAAGATGGTTTTCCGTGGTTTCCGATTTTCACACCAGGCAAATTCCGGGCCTATACCTTAATTAAGGCCACGGCCGCTTCCTTCCAATTCCTAGGCCTTTCCTATCCCATCGTCGCCATAAGACATATCTGTGTCGGTGCGACATAAAGCAAATAGCAAAATAAGTGGCTTTATTTACAGTCTGCCCTTGTAGCGTAACGGTTATCATTATTTGCTTTCGTCCTCGGTGGCCCGGGTTTGATTCCCGGTCCTGCCAGAGATTTAAGAATGTCAGGAGCGCTTGTATGTGGTCAGTATGGTGCAGCTCACCTCCATTGGGGGTGGGCCTAAAAAGAGCGGCACAACATCACGAGGACACGAGATTACTTTACTGTATTTACAATAATGTAGAACTACAACCGTGTCTTTCTGACTATGTACTCAATTAACGTGTGCAGACATTTTGATCTCACGGCGTTTAGACAGTCTGCGTGTCAATTCAGGCGTTCCATTTGATTCTAACTGGTGGCAGAGAAACCATGACTCTGCTGGGCGAGTTAAGTTTAAATTAATTGTTTGCTGGGCTGAGTGGCTCAGACGGCTGAGGCGCTGACCTTCTGACCGCAACTTGGCAGGTTCAATCCTGGCTCAGTTCGGTAGTATTTGAAGGTGCTCAAATACGTTAGTCTCATGTCGGTAGATTTACTGGAACGTAAAAAGCTCCTGCGGGACAAAATTCTGGCACCTCGGCGTTTCCAAAAACCGTCAAACGTAGTTAGTGGGACGTAAATAAATAATATTATTATTAAATACTATTTTATCGGGTAAATACTGATTGTGTCACCAAAGCTCTTTTACACGACAACGTACGACATGGAGTGCGAATGGTAATTTTCTTTCACAAGACCACCTTTTCTGTTTGAAAAACAAGTGATTATTCGTCCTTTAATATCAGGTATCTGTGCAACATATCGGGGAAAGGTAAGCGTGTGTTGGACGGCCACGACTTTCACTACCAGCTGTGAGTTTGCTGATCGTGTTTATATATCGACAGCAGTGATTGAGGCAGAAAAACAACAACAACAACAACAACCTCGTGTGGACAGCATTTGTAGCGCACGTTTCTTCCTAACACTTGCAGCCACGTGAGGGACAACCTGGTGTCATATTCATTACTGTAGCATTTACAAAATAAAGAAGATGTGGTAGAATTGATAAAAAAATAAAAGGTGTAACGAAAGTATGGGCTAAAATTTAAAGAATATATTCCTGATATGTTGAGATGAAAAATATTGTCAGCATCGATCTAGGAATACTTTGTCTCTGAGTTGGCCGACTTTCAAGTACTGTATTAGTGTATTCCAGTGCGGTTAAGGCTACGTTATATCGAATTGTGTATCCATATACAATTTGTTTTCTCTTTTAATTTCCCGTATCAGAAACAAGCACTGATCTCAAAATTTCCCAGAATGGAACCATAATTTCACTGACTATGAATATTAAAGTATCCAAGCCTTCTCAATTATGAAATTACCGGTATGACAGCGGGTTCGTCACTTGGATTGCCACATCTTTCCAAGACGCTGGTGGCTAGTGCTCCGTCGAGACACAACTGGGCAATAACACAGGTAATTTCACAACTAAAAAGTCCTGAAGGGTTTGAGTGCTTTCAGTACTAGTTTAGTGAAGGAATTACGTTTGCTTCCATTTGTTCAGAGAGGATGATTATCTACTTAAACTTCTTTTTAAGATGAAAATCACCACCACCACCTTAGACTTCATTACGAGCAAGCAAGCTGTAAGAGAGAATTTCGGGGATTTTTATCTCTCAAGAATTGTTTATTTGTAAGAGTGTTTATTGTATAGTCTAAATATTACTATAATTTCCTTTCTTTTCTATCTACTTAGTCAATGATTGAATGTGTCGTACAGGAAAACTATGGCAATAACAGAGGAAGCTTTCTGCGTTTGATATTATGCCTGATTCTTAACATACACACATTATCATTATAGACTGTTATGCCTTTCAGCGTTCAGTCTGCAAGCCTCTGAGAATTTACTAAACGTCGCCACAATCCTCGATTTGCAACTAGTGTTGTGGCCTCATTTAGTTCTATACCCCTTATCTTTAAATCGTTAGAAACAGAGTCTAACCATCGTCGTCTTGGTCTCCCTCTACTTCTCTTACCCTCCATAACAGAGTCCATTATTCTCCTAGGTAACCTATGCTCCTCCATTCGCCTCACATGACACCACCACCGAAGCCGGTTTATGCGTACAGCTTCATCCATCGAGTTCATTCCTAAATTAGCCTTTATCTCCTCATTCCGAGTTCCCTCCTGCCATTGTTCCCACCTGTTTGTACCAGCAATCATTCTTGCTACTTTCATGTCTGTTACTTCTAACTTATGAATAAGATATCCTGAGTCCACCCAGCTTTCGCTCCCATAAAGCAAAGTTGGTCTGAAAACAGACCGATGTAAAGATAGTTCCTGATTCTTAAGAGCTCATATAATAAATATGTTCAATTCTGAAAGAGGAAGCATATTTTACATAGATACACAACCCTATTCGACGTTTACTGAAACGATGTCTCACCTATTTTCTCAACTCACGTGATTCAATCAATTAAAACGTTGCCATTATATAAGAATAGCAAACAACTTTCTCATGAAGGACACGTTTTAGGAAATTTTGCGCCGTGCCATTTGCTTCTAAATATTTAAATATTTATGTTTGTGTTATTTAACCTTCCAGATTTCTCTGAATTAGTGGTAGAAACTAAACATATACATTTCTGTGCTGAACCATAATTAACTTGAAGCTCTCTCGAAAATATCCGGCTTTTTCTCGATATGTATATATTGCACTGTTTCGCAGTGTTTGGATTTATAGTTATGAAAACAGCATGAAGAGATAGATCTTTGATCATTTCGCAATCGGCAGCGAATGAAGTGTCAGTAATGGTAGCAAACAGGAAGCGCTCTTGTGAGTGCAACAACGGCCTAGCAACCAACCGGGAGGGAAAGAAGACTTATCATCTGTGTTCCTGACGAAGTAGACTGCCATGGCCTTGTGCCAACATTCCTATGATCCAAGGACAGACGGGGCGGTTCTTGCCTTCCAGGACGACACCTGGCTATTGACGTCTGAGTCAGGGAAGCTGGCATTCCCCAGGCAACACTCATCTTGTAGATATTTAATTTCCACTGGATTTATGAATTGTTTCCTTACACAAAAAGTATGTGATTTTACATTAAAGGTCAATGACTTTTCATGGGTGTTTTGTGCATGAATTTGAGAAAGGAATGTAAATAAATATCCCCACACATCTACTCTTAAAGTGTGAGAAAAACGCTCAAGAAATAAGAGTTGATATCCTCGATGATGAGTTAGTACTTTATACACTCTTACACAGGAAAGGGTCAGAGTGCGGGGAGTGACATAAACAAATATCTTTAGAAACTTCACTGAAAGCTTTGTCTCTTTAAGCGATGGTCACAGAATGAATACTTTTAAGGAAAGGTTTTTCTTCACTATTAACTCAAGGTTTCACTTTAAGAGAAACAGTATATATATTAAGTTGTTCAGAAAGGATTTGAGACCTCTACTTACTTAGTCATGAACATCTGAATGTTAATAAAAATATATATTCAATTTTTCTTTTACAAGTTTGTAAATTATCTCATCGTTTTCATAAATACGTGATTGGTTTGGTTCCCTTTATTTTTGACCGTTCACGACCTCTTAGAATTTCCCATCGTCCCAAATCATTCAATATTAAAATGCGAATTTCATGTAGTTGACTGCCTGAGCTGAGAGCAATTCATCTCTGGGGACAAATCGAGGAAATGTGTGGGATGGTTAGTGAAAAGGAGTTGGACAGATATCAAGTGTAATGGAAAGTGATTTACCGGAGTCCAGTACAACTCCAGAACGCGAGAGGATGCTGTTGCAAATTCATGTCCCAAGGGATAGTGGTTGACATAAATAATCTAAATTTCTAGCGTCCCAGACTGATGTGTACAGTGAACTTAGTTAACAATTTAATCTTGAAGTTTTCGAAACCATATGCCACGTAATTTAAAGGGATGTCTAGATGTGAACACATTATTTTATAGTTCATAGAGAATACATGATCTCAGGGTATTCGACAAAGGCCTGGTTATGTGTGTCCTATAACTTTAAAGGTGTCATAGAGGAGATGTGTCAATATTTTGGAGTTTAACGCTTAGATTACTTAAAGTGGAAATGCATTACTGTTTGAGTGTACATGAATGTTTATTTGGCATATGTGTTTGCCAGTGGTGATGGATTTTAAATAATTTGCCTACAGAATTGAACAGTAATTATTTACAATTAGCTACTTTGCAGAAAGGAATGATGCCATTGCTATAGAGACACAAACCCGCTGCTCTTGTGAGATAGACTGTTATAAGAACAAGAATTGTAAATTATTTTGTTGATCTGAAGTAGACATGATATTTACTTAGGAGTACAGAGGATAACAACTTTGATGAGAGAAATATAGCACATTGGCTCACGATAAACACACCATCACGAAAGTGACGAGTTATGCAGGGCTATCCCTGATGGTTTGTACAAAATTCCAGGCTTGTACTTGATTTGATATTTCTCTGCAATATAACTTCTAAATGTCCTTATTGGAACAGTCTGTCTCAGAGAGTGGGCACAGAACCGATATGAAATTTAACACTAAAGCTATTTATAATATGTCTGCATGAGTCATTGAAAAAACCATATTATATCTAAGAAGAATGTTAACCTTGAATCTCATAACAAACATTTTAGGAAAGCACTTCGAAAAGGCCTCGAATAAACTTCAGCATTTAAAATAGTTACACAAAACTTGTATATCTCCTAGCTGTGGGGAGTAAATTTATGTTTTACTCGACGGCTGGTGGAGCTCTTACACTGAATAAATCAGAGAAGGGCCATATTTAGCTGACCAGCTTGAGGTTATGTTTATATAAACTTGTATGAAACTTAGAAAGTAGCACAAGGGCACTACAGATTACTTTATTTCCCCAAAATTCCATTACGTTTACGTGGTGTTGCGTCAGGTCAGGCCCAGTGGTACCATTAGAGAAAGTGTGTGCGACGTGTTTACACTGTACTCGCAGAGGAGCCTGACATATTAACTGGGATCCGAATTTAGATTCCAGATGCAACAGTTGACCGATATATATTATTCTAGGCCAGATGTAATATTGAATAACTAGAAATATATAGGACTGTTTATTGAACAAAAATCAATTCGGTTAAACTTTAAGTGACTGACGTGGTTTAAAATAACTTTTAGAAAGCGCTAAGTAATATTTGTAAGCACTTGAAGTTAAACAATTTGTTGATAGGAAAGTGGAAATTCATTTCGGTTTAGATTCGACAAAGGCAGTGGGTGCCCAGTACAATTAAGAAGAACAGATTAAACACGAATATTTCAGGTTATATATTATAGGATTTTATATGTGTTTTGCAGATAACATCATTTAAATATAACTGCAGAGGAAAGAGAAAAATACACACATCTATTTGCCTTAGTAAGCCCTACCATCTTACGGATGCAAGGGTTGAACGATGATAAGTAAATATTCCACTGAAACGAAGAGTTTTGTGTAATGAGAAATTGGAATTTCTTTGTATCCAGTCATGCTGAGACGGGGAATCTAAATAAATCGCGTGGCATCGACTTATAGTCTCAAATAACACTGGCATTTTCAAATCAATGACGTTAAAAAGTAAGATATTTTACGAATAGAAGAGAATAAAAGGTCTTACAGTGCATTGCTGTAGCCATGTAATATTTATAGGGGCATGGGAAAGTGAAGAGATACAAAAGAGTTGCAAATATTAGTAACAGAATGATTCCTACCTGTATTTGAACGGTATTCCCCAATATACCTCTTGGTTAGGTACCGCACCGTCAGAGCTGCATACAAAAGAAAAGGAAAAATACATCAGTACACTTGATATCATCAATAAATATGAATTCTATTGATAGTTACATAATATTGCGGTTTCAATGGTTTAGGAATATACAGTAGAGGTAAGTGGTGGAAATCTAGAAATGTGGAACGTTTTCCAAGCTGAATACATTTTATATGAACTAAAAAGAATCTAAAGGAAAAATAGTTAAACTCAGAATGACATGTTTCGTCCAATCAAGTTGACATATTCGCGTTCATGAATTCACATCAAAAGTACGAATATCATGTCTGAAAATATGTACAGGGATAGGTTATTATACCAAATGCAGTTGTGGTAGCTGGGGAACGACGAAAGGACGGGGAACAGAAAGTCTAAGAAATGCTATTCCACGAATCTGTGCTCCAAAGTAGCAAATATTTTCTATTATGGTTTTTATTTTACATGGGATTTATAAACTGAAGATGTCCACTCGATTGAATGAAATATGTGTTTAATAACTATTTATTTCAGCTCTTATATAGGAAGGTTTCGATATTATAAATTGTATTTGATCGACTAAAGAGGGCGATAGAGCCGAGTGACATTATCACTAGCTTCTCGCCCAAGTGCCCGCGGTTCGAATCTCGGGGAAGACGTGGGATTTTTGAATTGAAAAAATCATGTCCCTGTGGTTGGAATTCCATGTACAGTAAAATCGGAGGTATGCAATTCGTGGCACAGTAGCTGATAGTAGGCCTTGGCCTGACAATCATAGTATCACCAGTCACATAGTCCGGCTCCATGGACAGATGATTAGCGGTCTTGCCTTTGATCCAGAAGGTTCCGGGTTCGATTCCCAGCCGGGTCGGGTATTTTAACCTTCACTGGTTAATTCCATTGGCTCGAGAACTGGATGTGTTTGCTGTTTTCAGCATTAGAATTCATCAAAGGTAGGGCCCGAGCCTCACAAACGCGCAGGTCGTTTATACGGCGTCATCTCGAAAGACCTGAACCAGGTCTCTTCCGAGGCCACACGCCATTATTACCAGCCACATAAAAGAATGAGTTTGCTTGTTTTAATCATGGGAGATTCTTTGAAAGTGACTCATATTCATTCCTGATATACCTGTGCCAGTCTTGGACTAAGTAAATATATCACAAACGCTATCTCACATTTTATAACAACATCAATTTATCAAAGAGATTCTACTTCTATAAATACGCGGGGTCAAGAATATTGCATGTCTCTAAGATAAATAAGTTCAACTACTTTGTGCGACTGAAGCATGAGGGATAAAATTTTAAGATATTATCATAAAGGAGATGTTGTAGTAGTAATGGAATGTGTATTGACTGAGTTATCTTTAGCACAGCATTAAAAGACTGCTCAGAAATAGATTGTATATATTATGTCAGGTGGACTTTGCAATAACACAGCAGGTACGGGAATGCATTAGCTGATACACAACTGAGACTTAACTGAAAATCTCTTCGTATGATACTCTAAATCTAGTGCTCTTAGATGACAACGAACCCATAATTTATAGACATACAATGAAGTATAGTGCCGTTTCCAACCGGTGGAACTATTTATGAAGAGATGATGAAAGAGATAAATATTTCTTTGCAAAAGTTCCATCTCCAAAAAAATTAATTATATTATTTATGTTGGGACCCAGTACCAAAGAATCAACCTACCTTCTTTCATATTTTTTGACGTCATGTTTTGTGTTTGTCAGTACATGTTTATAATTAAGGAGCGTTAGTTCAAAAGGTGCTTAGGAAAGTTGTGGGAAAAACGCACGAAGCGTAAAATAAAAGGCACTTGGACCGTACCCATGGCCGGGTTTGGTACAAATTTTAAGGAATTACATCTTTCTACTCCGGATTGCTCACGGCAATCGATAATATTTAACTAAAGTAATGCACTTGGGCGAAATAATGATTTATATTTGGAAGAGGAATAGCATCTTTTGAACAGACACTCTCTCACTTCTCATCTTTTCTGATTGAGGTCCTGGTTTAAATGACTTACGGCAATCAATATAGTACACCCTACTTCAAGCTGTACGTCAGAAGAAAATTAACCTACATCTCTCAACCGTGTACAAGAATGAACCGAAATCCCCAGCCTGTTTCCATACATTCGACAGGGTCAGAAATATAATGAATGAAGCCCCCATCTAGCGGCGAGGATAGGAATCGTGCCGGCTCCCAAACCCTGTCGCACTCATCTGGAGCAATGCTTAATGTCTGTCAGAGTATACTGGAGAGTGTTTCTGCAATGAAAGATGACAGGTAAAACCGGAGTGCCCGGAGAAAGACCTGTCCCGGCTCCACTTTGTCCAGAATCTCACATGGAGTGACTGGGATTTGAACCACGGAACCCAGCGGTAAGAGGCCGGTGCGCTGCCGCCTGAGCCACGAAGGCTTCTGAATAATAATAATAATAATAATAATAATAATAATAATAATAATAATAATAATAATAATAATAATAATAATAATAATAATAAAAATAATAATAATAATAATACATGCTTAACTTCCCTTCATCTGCTTCATCGAAATCCTTGAATAGTTTCATCGAAAAGGAGCAACTGATTGGGCCAGGGTTCGATCCTCCGAGTGCCCAATTTTTATACGCAACCAGTTTTACTTGTAGCATCGTTAATGATATGTATGAAGAAGTCAATCAGTCGGCAATAGATCTTCATTAGACACCGGCACTGTTCTGCTCAGTTGTTTCCTTGCCTTGACCTAGATCGTTGATAATGTAGTAGGAAGTTCAGCTCGGGGAGTCGAGGAAGGATCGAACGCGTTATGTCTCTGTAGGGTGCCGCAGCTTGAAGAGGAGCATGTTGAGAGGTAGACAGCCTTCGGGAGATCAGCAGGCTCTATCCAGTTTATTTTCATAGCTTCCTGACCTTGCAGGGTCCGGAACAAGTGGATCCATTCAAAGAACTTCATTTCATTTCATGCCGTGTTGTTAATGGTGGAACTGATTATACATTCCTTCACATTAATAGTTATTTTTCGGTTAAGTAAGTCATCACTTATAAAATATTTATATGTTTGAAATAAAACAGAAGTGTTCAGGAAACGTTAACGTGCCAGCAGTCAAATTGTTAAGAGACAAGGTGATCCCTAAAAGAACATACCATGATCATAGCGATGGGTCCTCTAGTCTTACGTAGGATGCAAACCGCTGGGACGTGACCTTTCATTTAAAAAATACCGCACGCATTACTGGGAATTCGAACTGCCTTGGTAAGAAACCAGTGCTACTTGGTTATCACGTTCTGGGGTGTTGCCCTGTTCCCATATAAATGTGGGAAGATGGTGTTAAAATAGTAAGGTGAGGTAAGGGTGTATTATGCTCGAAGGCAGGTCCGAACCTCCGCGGAGGTGTGCCTGAGCCGGAGTTTACGTACGGTAGGGTGGCCAGTTCCTTTCCGCTACTCCATTCCCTTACGCCCACCAACAGCGCGTGGCAACCCATCCATATCTCGACCATGCCAAATGTTGCTTAACTTCTGAGATCTCACGGGATCCGGTGTTTCAATACGGCTACGGCCGTTGGGTGTTAAAATAGACCCCACGTAATCTGGTTGTCATCAAGGTACATTGATACATTTGCAATGAAAGGGGTAACTTTGTTTTCAGGCTAAGAATGTTTTTGGAAACTCAGTACAAATACGTCTGTTCTGAAAGTAGATTATGAACGATGTGGGTAGCGTATGGAGGATATTTTGCCAACTATCTGCCCCAGTTTTATTCTGCGTTATTCATGTCCGCCGACTCACCCAGGTACACCTCGGTACGTTAACCACCTTGACAGCGACAGCATGCCAAGCATTTCAGACGGAATTTAGCACTGAGTGACAAGCGTAGCACGTGTACCATTTCTGTAGCTAACTTCTTCAGGGATCAAGAAAGGGAAATTAATGACTGAATTTGAGAAGATTTAAACGGAAGTAGTATTTAAGGCACTGTTTCGTGAAATTCTAAATACACCGGTATTCAGCCTGGAAATATATGGGCACATGGGACCTTGGGACAATATACAGGAGTTAATTAAATATACAAAGAAAAAAGAGGCCCGTTACGCAGATGCTAGGCCACTACAGCAACAATCATCAACACTCACAGAAGGCAGGAAATATTTTTATACTTCAATTTAGCGTATGACTCAGACACAAACTGCTGTTTAGGATGTAATCATACAGATGTAGCAGGAGGAACCACTCTGTGCTTCAGTCGTCTTAACTATCTGATAGGGCTCTAGTAATTTAACTTAAAAAAAAATGAAATGGCGTATGGCTTTTAGTGCCGGGAGTGTCCGAGGATAAGTTCCGCTCGCCAGGTGCAGGTCTTTTTATTTGACCCCCGTAGGCGACCTGCGCGTCATGATGAGGATGAAATTATGATGAAGCCGACACAAACCCAGCCCCCGTGCCAGCGAAATTAACCATTGATGGTTAAAATTCCCGACCCTACCAGGAATCGAACCCGGGACTCTTGTGACCAAAGGCCAGCACGCTAACCATTTAGCTATGGAGCCGGACAATTTAACTGATATTACAAGTCATAAAATATGCAACTTTCAGCACCTTTCCATTCTGTTTTGCCATGATATGTTCTGTCTTTAACTGATACATTGAATGGAACTCGTAGGACTAAGATGTTCCTAAATCTGCGGATAAAACATTGGTAACAACTTTAGATTTACATTAACAGCAGAGAGGAACCTAAAAATGCACAAACCATTTAATGATGGTGACCACTGCTTTTTAAAGTGACCAAACATGCTTGTCTTCTGCCTTTTGTAATAATAGTTCCAACCCTTTTACACCACTATTAGGGTAACTGCGTGATGCAAGGGTGCTAACATCTTCGATATATTTATAATGAACTACCATAAGATTATGATGACCCATTGCCGCCATATATTTCACCTCTTGGTGATATTATGATGGAATTTCATTTGTTTCTTTGTTTCACTTAGTACCGAGAGACGCAGACAGTAGTAACCAGGCCAGCTATTTATTTTGCGTTCTGCCCTATTTTGATACGCATACTAGTGTGTGTTTGTGTATTTTATTTGTTTGAAAATAAAAGAAGATTTAATCAAAAGTTTTTTTTTTTTTGCTAGTTGCTTTACGTCGCACCGACACAGATAGGTCTTATGGCGACGATGGGACAGGGAAGGGCTGGGAGTGGGAAGGAAGCGGCCGTGGCCTTAATTAAGGTACAGCCCCAGCATTTGCCTGGTGTGAAAATGGGAAACCACGGAAAACCATCTTCAGGGCTGCCGATAGTGGGATTCGAACCTACTATCTCCCGGATGCAAGCTCACAGCCGCGCGCCTCTACGCGCACGGCCAACTCGCCCGGTCAAAGGTTCTTATTAGGATATCTGATCAGCAGCTATTTGGAATAATGCTGGTCAGACGAGAGTAAAACCGTATCAGGGTGGAAGTCAAAATTTATCACAGCACATAATATAAACTTTCATCTATATAGATATTATTTACTTTTACAGCAATGTGTGTTAAAATAAATAGATTTTACGAAGAATTATTCCAATAATCTTATTATTAAAATGGTAAGAACTCATGTTTCCACAAAGCTTTAAAGGGAACAGAACAATAATAGCTGTCATCGTTTATAACATAAAACTTCTGTCGCTAATCGTGATAATGTTTAGTCCTCCATATGTGCACGACTAATCAACACAAATCTAATATCAAAATACGTCCCTCATATTATCTGTATCTGTACTGCAAACTCTATCCTCTCGCACTTCTAGCGGGGCATCCCTGTTCTGATAAAGAAAACAAGTGATAACTGGTATCTGTCGTAGTCCCACACATACCGACGACAACCTGCCGTAACCGTCTCCGACAGGTTATGGTAGACTAATGTGTGAAAATACTGCTACAACACGTAATGATCTCTGGTACACTTCCTGACACGAAGTCTGAAGAATCAGCAATTTGCTCGGTCTATGGTCATTCATATCCATTCCACCTTTCAGCGTTCAGTCAGTAAGCCTCTGCGAATGAATTATGCGCCTCCGCAACCTTCAGCTAGCTCTGTGATATCTTGTAGATTTACGCCTTTTACCCTGAAATCATTGAAGACTGCCTCTAATCATCGTCTCCTAGGCTTACCTCTGATCCTCATACCCTCATTGTTCGAGTTCATTTTCTCCATAGGTATACCATCGTCTTCCATTTACTTAATTTTTAATTTACTATTCATCTCTTCATAATGGACACCTTTCCGTCATTTTTTACTCCTTCTTCTTTCCCTTCTCCTTATATTTTTATAGCATCACGTGAATGTTAAATAAAAAAATCTGTGTTTGTCACAGGTGCGGTTTATACCTTCTACTTATCTTTTCTAAGCATTTCTCAATTACTTTAAGTTAGATGAGGATTAAGCCTAGGTTTTGCGGCCGGAGACCCTTCCTATCCCAACCCTATGCCGATGGATGTATTGACTATTGCTTACTTCTGTGATGGTGATGTGATGTAAAATGAAGGTGTGTATTATGAACAAACATACACCCATTTGTGTCAGCTTTAGAATCGTGACTATAGAAATTTTGCTTTTTGGAAAAAACTACAGCTCATCATGTCTATTAAGTTTAGAGCATACTTTATTTTAAACTCTTTTTCTTCCGTACTGATCCCGTGAGATCTCCGAAGTTAAGCAACATTGGGCGTGGTCAGGAGTTGGATGGGTTGCCACGCGCTGTTGGTGGGGGGTAAGGGAAAGGAGGAGCGGAAAGGAACTCGCCACCCTACCGCACGTAAACTCCGGCTCAGGAACACCTCTGCGGAGGTTCGGACCTGTCTTCGGGCAGAATAACCCTTA
Source organism: Anabrus simplex (assembly GCF_040414725.1). Lineage (NCBI taxonomy): Eukaryota > Metazoa > Arthropoda > Insecta > Orthoptera > Tettigoniidae > Anabrus > Anabrus simplex. The sequence goes on along the minus strand of NC_090271.1, from coordinate 193,652,142 downwards.
CCTTACCTTTCTTCTGTACAGACAAGAATTACAAGAGCGGTGGTAATAGGAAACACTCTTCGAGCAGAGATCGGTGTTGTATCGTTCTCGCTCGCAACCAAAGAAACAGCAACTTCTTATGTGAGATGCCTTCACTAAATTGAATACAGTGGCTCGGAGCCACCATGTCGTGATACGTACGTCAGCTGACGTTCTTATGACGACTGGAGTTTCCTGACCTTCCCTCCAGAACAAACTAAGCCATTGAGAATAATCTGGAGATCTTGTTCGCAGTGAACTAATTTCACGGCTTGACCGGCGATGCTAGTGCAGTCAGTCCCAAGTCCAAGCTTAGTTACCACCTACAAGACGGCGCCGTGTCAGCTTGCTATTTCTGGAGGCGTTCATGCCGCAGTGACTCAAAAGAGCAATGCTTTTGCTGCTACATCATCACATTGCCTTCGGTCTTTTTGTTCGGAGTGTCAGCGTGGTCTTATGCATTTACCACCGTTACAATAATCCTACCAAATACGTTAGATACAAGCCTAAAGAGAGTTTAGTTCATTTATACGTAATTGAAGTACTTTCTGAAGTTCTCGACAGGCCTGTAAATTCGGGGTGTATTGAACTATGAGAGCTTCTATTGTTTGCGAAATAAAGTTGCTTGCACTGCGCTTTTAAAGGCAAGAGGCAAAGTTACCTCTGTAGAGGCCATGAAGGCCCTTGGAGGAGTGGAAAATGAAGGCTTCCACCATTGTTAACCTCGGCACGTGATGGGGTAGGGTGGTTAGCTCTACGCCCGACCGCCTTTGCCCCCAGGCATTAACCTGGTACTCATTTTTGGTGTAGGCTGAGTGAACCTCAGGGTCATATGCACCTACGGAAGTGGAAATCTCGTTTCTTAACTTTTTTTACGAATTCCTGACGGGGATTCGAACCCACGTCCTTCCGGGCGAACCGAGCACACCTTTACCGCCTCGGCCAGGCAGCGCCTCCTTTTAATGGAGAAAAGGAAAATAATTTTCAGATCTCATTCTATGGAATTCTAATATATTAAAATTAATATGTTTTCTAAAAGCAGCTTGCACTTCTGGAATGCCAAATAATGGAGTGCGGTTCATTGTACTCACCGGACTTCCCCACGTTGATCTTGCCAAGCACCGCAATACGCACGCGCGGTATGTTGGTATTCTTCTCCTCGGTCTTCATGATGTACGACCACACCAAACTGAAATAATCTGAAACACAAGAACAGAAAAATTACGTGTAGAGATTACAGACCACAGACGTTTATACTATGGGATTAATTATGGACCTGTATTCCGTATCTCATGTCGGAAGTAAGGGAAGAATGGTATTCCTGTAAATGCTCGTCAACACATCCCTAAACTGGCTCACAGCTTATCTGTCTACAGTAGGGACCTCGGGGAGGAGCTCAGTCTGGCGCAGTATCAACTTACTTTGCCAGACTTCTTTCCTATCAGACCTCCCTTGGTCAAGTATTGTCCTCTCCACATCCCAGTACTACCCGTTTTCCAATTCCTAGCGAGTCCTTCTGTTTCCAACTATTTCTACTTCTTCCCTTTCTGCGGACGATGCCTTTGTTTTTCGAAGGATCAGAAATGTTCACTTCTATGGTTAACATTAAGACGATGTGATAATCCTGTATTTTTGCAGAAAACAACAATTATAGCCCACGACTTCCAGTTCTAATTGCAGATTCCTTTCTGAGTAATAATAGCTTTTTCAGAGGCAAGACATCGAGGTCATCAGCCAATGTTTGTTTCTAGGAACATGAATTATGATGGTTTTAAGAAGCGATAATATCTGAAAAGGAGCTTGTAAAATGTGCATACACCAAAAAACGAAGTGTTTCCTATTTATTTAATTTAAATAAACGTATGTCGATGTACTAATCAAAATAACACATTTATTTTGCTTCACACTGCTATTTACTTGTATTATTATTCAATTTTGTAAAAATTGGAAGAGAAAAAGGATAGTTAGAAACGTAAAATGAAATATGTTCTCTCACAAGCTCAATGATTTAGAACTTGACTGGAAAGTGGAGAGATGTATACTTTTGACTAGTTGTAGCCTTATAATATTTTGTATAATTCCTGATGTGTTTACAGTATCCTTATTTCAAGAGAGAATGTGCGCGAGCCCTGTGATTTAATGGTAGTGTGTATCCTGAGATCTCGGCTTCGATTCCTGCCACGTCTAAGGATTTTGATCCTGGAGTGAGAGCTGGAAAGTGAGTCATTCAGCCTCTTGATTCCAGCCGGATATTATTGACAGTAGAATCGATCAACAAAATGCACTAGGTCGTTACGCTGACACAGTAATTCCAGTATATGAACATTTTCCTGGCTGGGCAGCAATCCTCTTTTCATGATGAATGGGTTGCATATGCCACAATGCCATAAGATTCTCGATAGGCTACTTTGTGTATACATCAAGACGCAGGTCCTCAGAATAACACTGTACTCATTTTGTTTTTGTGAATAATGTTTCTTCAGCGCTAAACCTGCAATTGCTTGTAGTTATTAGTTGTTGACTAACAACTGACTTATTCACTCACCTTTTGTTCATTTATCAGGTCAACGAGCCTAATGTTCCTTTCCTGTTTAGCTTCGTAGCGAGATTGCTATCAAAACGTCTATAGAACTGGTATGTCTCAACTGAACTCTATCTAGCGACTTGCAACGATGTCAATTAATGTAGGCGTCGTTTCGGAGAAAAATCTATTTAAATCAATGACTGTTATGTCGAACTGTATTGGATGTTTGATAGGAGTTATTTCCTTACGCCTTCGCATCGCCATTCCTCTTTGAGTACCGTTAGCAGTTGAGGGAAGCTTTCCGTTGTGGGATATTGTCAAACACAGACCGGCGCCGTAAAGCTGGAAAGAGTGCGCCATCGGTTTACGTACATTTGTAAACAACACGAGTTCTGCACGTAGGCCAGGCGTGTTTCTTTCCTCAATCTCTTCGCTTGAGGGAGCTGTGGATCATGTTCGATCATAAACACACCTCAAGGAAGAAAAGTAAACTGTTCATCTTTACTCGGTGACACGTGGCACCACTTGTGCTGTTGTTGTTGTTATTGTTGTTGCCTCTAATGGACTTTGAGACGTCGTGATCAACAGTCCGCCTTACCTAGTATGTTGGTGTTTGATGAGTGGTGTTGATTATTGTTTCACAAGGGAGTAAAACTGTCCAAATACTAATCAAAGAGAAAATATTGAAAAAGTTCGATCCATCGAAGAATTAAGCTATTAGCCAAAGAAATGGAAGGGTGTGAAAATTAGGCTAGTAAAATCGCTTGCATCGGAAGAGGAAAAGAGTATGCCAAGATAAGTCTGATAGGAAGTTTAAAGGTGAGGTGCCTTGCGCACGTAAGTAGAAGCAATAACACACTCGGAAAGGAGACCCGTGATCGCCAACCTACGCTGCCACATTGAAAGCCCTGGAAGATTTCCCCTTATAGCAGCCTGTACCGGCGGACGGAAAGTGCCTTATATGTATTTTTCAACATTTTGTTTGTACTGTGTTTACCCATTATAGCATATCTACGATGGTATATGTGCCGGTGTGTCTTTTTTATTATTTTGGGGATTACATTAGGAAAGAAAGCTGGGATCAAGTAAGGAAGCTTACTTAAATGTTGATATCGTGATCATAGCCAAGGACCTGTAGTTTTATGTGGAATCCGAACCACAGGTAATATGACTTTAATTTCACAATTCCCGCATGCACTGGCTAAGATTCGAACGGCAGCAACCTTGGTGAGAATTCAACGACAAAGTTACTCGGCTATCACTCGCGCCCCCTAAAAATTAGTTCAAACTCAGCAGTACGTCGCCGATTAATTTTCTGGTTTGTCTGCTATCTGGTGAAATAAAACAAAACGTTGAAATTGACTGGCTGAGAATCCAAATGACGTCACATCAAAGATATACCTGCATAGGGTAGCTGAATCCGTATGATTATTGATAATTGATTATAATCGAGCGAGTTTCCTGCGCGATATTGGTAAGGTTGCTGTAAACATGCATTCAGGAGATGATAGGTTCGAACCCTGCCATTGGTAAGGTAAGGGTGTATTCTGCCCGAAGGCAGGTCCGAACCTCCACAGAGGTGTGCCTGAGCCGGAGTTTACGTGCGGTAGGGTGGCCAGTTCCTTTCCGCTCCTCCATTCCCTTACCGTCCCCCCCCCCCACCAACAGCGCGTGGACACCCATCCAAATATTGACCACGCCCAATGTTGCTTAACTTCGGAGATCTCACTGGATCCGGTGTTTCAACACGGCTACGGCCATTGGCCCCTGCCATTGAAAGTCCTGAAAATGGTTTTTCGTTGTTTCCCATTCTCACACCAGGCAAATACTGAGGCTTTATCTACCCAGTATTTGCCCTCTTCCATCCCATCGTCCCTGCAAATCTGAAGAGTTAGTAGAAGGTATAACCACTAGCAAAAATAGTTATGATTTACTAATAGAATGCGGTGTTTGATGAACATTTGGTTTGTCAGGTCTAATATCAGTAGAATTTATTTTTAAGTGGTGTACAGGCCGCCATTAGCTTAAAAGGCAGCAATTAGTGACACGCGATTGTAATGCGGAAGGAATTCAATCCGACATGACATTGTTTATGAACTGCTGAGGCTCATAAACACGAACAGCAAGTGAAGTGACCTCGCGTATTGTTTTGGTGTTGAAGCTATCTGCTATGTTAGTTGCAAGCCATGCTACTGTACTCTCTTTCCTGATAATATTTTGATTATGACTTAATGGTTACGTGTTCTGTAAAGTAGGAGCTACATTGAGAATAAACTGGCTATGTGACTCATTTAGAACAAGGCTACCCTGTTCTCTTCCGGATTGAAACTGTCTTACGGATCCACCCACAGGATCTCCCTCTGTATCATGAAGTTTTAATTGCGAGCTAAAAGAGCAGGGTAATAGATGTTAAACATACCACAGTATAAAATAGATTATCACATCTCCTGTGGAAATGTGCTGAACACGCGATGGAGAGGCAATTTCCGTGGTCAGTGTGGTGTCAATGAGGCGTTCACGTCAGGTAATTAACAGTTGCTATGTAGCCGAGGTTAGGCTAAGTTACTAGGGAGATACCAGAATACGTAATACTGTAACAGAGGAGATCGCCTAGCAACTATACATTATAAATACATAACAATATATAGCCTTTGATTACTACGTCCTTCCCTATCACACTTGTTAAGACTGTCTACAAATGTAGGCTAATTCTGCGCAGATTTTACTCAATGAATCAATGGTAGAGTCTAATGTTAAAAACTTCATATTTGGTCCGTATTGAAAGGAGATTAACACACAACAGAAGATAGTATAAATGATCCACCTTATATCAATACAAATTATGTTGTTAATACAAAATCACAACATTTTTATTAGGGAACGGTTTCGATGTCTTTGGACATCATCCTCAGCCATAACAGGTTAAATGAACAAAGATATGTATCTTACAATACAGAATATAAACCATTAATATTTTATTTTAGGCCTATATTATTTCATATTATCTCATTATTAATGTTTTATATTCTGTATTGTTCATCTAACCTGTTATGGCTGAGGATGATGTCCAAAGACATCGAAACCGGTCCCTAATAAAATGTTGTGATTTTGTATTAACAACATAATTTGTATTGATATAAGGTGTATCATTTATACTCTCTTCTGTTGTGTGTCAATGGTAGAGTGCCTGAATCGTGATCCCACATTCGCGGGTTCAATCCCAGATGAGGTAGTTTATGTAAGGTAAGGGTGTATTCTGCCCGAAAGAAGGTCCGAACCTCCGCAGAGGTGTGCCTGAGCCGGTGTTTACGTACGGTAGGGTGGCCAGTTCCTTTCCGCTCCTCCATTCCCTTATCCCCCCACCAACAGCGCGTGGCAACACATCCAAATCTTGACCACGCCCAATGTTGGCAGCAATTATTTAAGAGGTGGCATTATGGTGTGAGACCTGTGATGTTGTGTGCCGATTAAAAGCTTGCTGTGATGAACTTCAGACTTTTCCAACGATTGCCAACGTCAAATTGAAACACAAGAGAAATGTAGGTCTAGAGAGCCTTTGATGGACATAAAGTTCGTACAGGCAACTGATGCAGCCTAAGAACCTAAAAAGATTGAATCATTCCCTTCTTTATTTGTTTTGAATTTTTGTTAACTATGATGTCAGAAAATCAAAGCCTACTTTGTGAAAGCCACGATGGACCATCGAGGAATGGAAGGTTTGGTGAGATAAAATATTAGCTCTATTCTCCGCCGTCTTTGCCCGCCGAGGAATTAACCTGTTGTAGGTTGAGTAAACTTCTCCAGAAGTCGAAATCTCGTTTCTAAGTACTTCGAGTTCTTGAGGTAGGTTCATATTAATTGATTTTCTCATACCATTGAAATCTTAAGGCAGGGAGTGAATCAAAACCGATATCATCCTCATCAATTATTCCAAAAAGAAGAGAAAAGTGACGGTCATGACCTAATTATACAGATGTTCTTCTGGGGACAAGACGTGCTCTTGTTTTAACCAATCAATACAATTTCCCTGTGTCTTTCTGTTCACCGTGTGTACCTACTGTGCCACATCTTCTGTTTCTCTTCCTCGTTAATGGTGTAGAGGATTTTCGCACACATATACACATGCAATGGCACAAGGGTGGCTTTGAGCTTGGTCTTTATTGGAATGCGGAAGTATCAGCTCCCTAAACATAGAGGCTCGCTGGCTAGAGAAGACCTATAATTACTACTGGACAAAGCAGACGAACTCTGGCCTTTTGACCTGCTTCTCAAGCACTTGGATATCATGTATGGGCGTGTCTGATGTGAACTAGGAGCTGTTACCTGTTGACACTTGGGAGGTATGAGATTGCTCTACAGACTGTCCAGTGGTAGGTGTGTATTATCATACCTTATTGTCATCTAGGATCGTTATAGGCTTAGTATAATGTAATCCAGCAACCTGTTATAGAGCTGTGTTAGATTCTCAGGTAGAAGGAAGAATGATCAGACCTTTTAAAGCGTATTTAGGTTTATACGTACGTATTCAAAACAACTCTAGTAAACATGTTATTGATTTTGTTTTCCATTAACAACGTTTACGGCTTCGGAGTCATCGAGGTGCTGAAATTTTGACCGGTTGGAGTTCTTTTACATGCCAGTAAATCTACCGAAACGAAGCTGGAGTATATGTGCACATTCAAATACTGCAGGATTGAGCTGGTATCAAACCCGTCAACTTGGGCTCAGAAGGCCAGAACTTATACCATTTGAGCTACTCAGCACGGGAAGAAAACAATTGCACTTCTACCATTAGGTCTGCATCATCGATTATATTGGAGATCATAGAAATATTACTGGTTATCTGTCACATATACTAATGTGTTAGCCAACCTCAATCTGCAATTTATTGACCTTACGTTCCCGGGAAAACGGGGTTAGTGGTATTTACATTCGACCTCTCCATGCCGTCGGATTCCAGAACGATAAAGATTTAAAGTTAAAATCAGAACCCTATTTGTGCTGGCCACGAAGGCCTTTGGAGGTGTGGAAGGTGAAGGCTTCTACAATCCGTAATCTCGAGTCTAGCAATGACTGGAATGAGTGGTCACCTTTATGCCGGACCGCACGTTCCAGGAACTAAAGTATCGATTTGTAGGTTGAATGAACCCTGCAGTTAAAAGTTTCTCCAGCAGTGGAGAATGGAGGGTTTCGAACCGATGTCCTTCCGAGTGAAAGCAACATTGCCTTTGGCCACCTCGGTTAGGCATCCCTCTTACAAGCTCCTGCGGAAAAATATTCAGACACCCTGGCGCCTTTTACAACCTGTATTGATTGGTGAAACATTAAAGAACAACCTTCTACCAGAAGTTACTATCGAGTCTATGAACCTTATTCAGGAATAATTTACTAATCTACGTAACGATCCTCCTTTTAACTATGTACACAATATCAATAAATCATTAAGCTCTTTTATTCTTGTATGTTCTTTAAAGTTTAATACACCGAGCTCGCTATCTGCAGTCGCTGAAGTGCGGCCAGTATCCAGTATTCGGGAGATAGTGAGTTCGAATCTCACTGTCGGCAGACCTGAAGATCGTTTTCCGTGGTTTCCCATTTTCACACCAAGCAAATGCTGAGGCTGTACCTTAATTAAGACCACGGTCGCTTCCTTCCCACTCCTATCCCTTTCCTGTCCCATCGTCGCCATAAGACCTATCTGTGTCGGTGTGACGTGAAGCAACTCGCAAAAAATGAAGTTTAATATACAGACAATCCTAACATTTTCCGAAGTGATCTAAGAAAAAGTATTTATAAATATCTTTTTATTCCTGCTAGTTGCTTTACGTCGCACCGACACAGATAGGTCTTATGGCGACGATGGGACAGGGAAGGGATAGGAGTGGGAAGGAAGCGGCCGTGGCCTTAATTAAGGTACAGCCCCAGCATTTGCCTGGTGTGAAAATGGGAAACCACGGAAAACCATTTTCAGGGCTGCTGACAGTGGGGTTCGAACCTACTATCTCCCGAATACTGGACACTGGCCGCACTTTAGCGACTGCAGCTATCGAGCTCGGTTTTATAAATATCCCTAAATAGGCTACCATACAAGAAAGAGTACATGTAGTAGTTGAACTTCTTAATAGTGGACTGGGGTGAATGGTACATGGAGCTGTAAAATTTATGAGGCGTTTTTTACGGTGTTCGGCAGTTTAAAGACGAAACAAAGACTGGCCTTCAAGATCAGTGGTGGAAAGAAGTGAATATTATTAGTCTGCACATCGAGTCAAGGTTTAATAAATAGGCCTACTTCTGGTATTGTGTATGGCGTAATAAAATGTTAGTGTCTACCTCAATTTCTTCATTAACATCGTTAGCCATGTTCACACCGAAGCGATATTCTTCATTGACTTGTCGTATTGGGTAGCTGAACATCGTTCTGTCTAGTGGCCATGAATGGCGCCGCTGGGAGGACCACATGTGGTATGGCCAGTATATCTTTCTTATGTTTAGGAATTGACGACGCTGAAGTTGCGACACCCCCACCCTGCATCGCGGCGCCAACTGGTCGCCGGGCCGCGACATCAGAATTCAAAAACAACTGCCATGATTAACTGATCCAATTAATAAAATATTTATACTTCGCAAAATTATTGCCGCATACTACATTCAGGAGCTTATGGGCCCCTTATATAATGCATGTGTCATAGAGAGAAATGAGAGAGCAAAAGTATACTTGCATTGCTTAAAGATGAAATAGGATGTAATCAATTCCCCTTTTATTATATATCACATATATTGTATATATACAATATAATATACACAACTACACACTCATCACGTCTCAGGAATTCCCAAAGCGATGAAATGAAATGGCGTATGGCTTTTAGTGCCGGGAGTGTCCGAGGACTAGTTCGGCTTGCCAGATGCAGGCCCTTTGAATTGACGCCCACAGCTGACCTGCGCGCCGTGATGAGGGTGAAATGATGATGAAGACGGTACATATACCCAGCCCCATGCCAGAGGAATTAACAAAGTATGGTTAAAATTCCCGACCCTGCCGGGAATCGAACCCGGGTCCCCTGTGACCCAAGGCCAGCACGCTACCCATGGAGATGGACTGTAAAGCGATGAGAAAGGGGATAGATGGCAAAAATCATAATCTAAGAGGTGAAAATAAGAAATAAAAGCACGCAAAATTGGCAAAGTTTCGTGGCGATACGTTGCAGGCTGTTCTGAGCAGGTGAATTGCACGTCGTGATGAATGATGAAATGATGACGAAGACGACACACAAAACCAGCCCCTGTGCCAGCGGAATTAACAAATTTCCGACCCTGCCTGGAATCGAACCCAGGACCCCTGTGATCTAAGGTTAGTACGCTAGCCATGGATCCGGGGAAGGATAGATGGCAAGTAACATCATCTAAGGGGTGAAAATAAGAAGTGGAAACACGAAAAATTGGCAATGTTTCGTGGCAATACGTTGTAGGCTGTTCTTATAGTTAATTTTTATGCCGCTTGATAGCGTGTGTTGACAGCAGGTTACCGTAAAAGTAAGGTTTTTTTCCGTTTGGGAACGAAATACGCCGGCTCCGCGGTGTAGGGATAGCGTGCCTGTCTCTTACCCGGAGGCATCGGATTTGATTCCGGGCCATGTATGGGTTTTTACCTGCATCTGAGGGCTGGTTGGAGGTCCTCTCAGCCTACGTGTTAAATTTACAAGGTGATGCGTGATCAGCATGACGAATTCTCTCAGCAGTCATTATTGGCTTCCTAGACCGGTGTCGCTACCTCACCGTCAGATAACTCTTCAGCTGTTCTCATGCAGGCTGAGTGGACAACGAACTAGCCCTCAGACACAGGAATATGTAAAACTACTTACTCATTACATCTCAGGAACAATAAAACGATGAGAAGGGAGAAGGGGACAAGTAGGTGGCAAGTACCATCCCCTAAGGGGTAAAATAATAAGTTCAAGCACCAAAAATGATCGGAAATCGAACCTGGTAAGCCAAGGCTCATCAAAGCTGTAGAATCATGGGGTTACGAGATTAATTTCTTATATACGGTACAAAAGAGGAACATATACCCCTGTGCCAAGAACTGGTCACTCCGCTGGAGTATATTTAATCTGAATATAAGAATTCAGATCTAGAAGGACAAGCAGATGAATGAGCCATAACACACAAAGAGGGAGTATCTGGAATGGGTGTGGAGTTGTTGGAATATGTTCTAATTACCAGATGGGTCATTATACGTATCACGGTAAGCGAGCGTGACCCGAGAGTAGATCAATTAACAGATCCATTCATATAATGTACACCATATACCAAGAATACAATCATACACAATACTTAATTGACGAAGTAACTTAAATTGTTTTTATTATTATCACCACTTCCCCGCATTCAGATGCTAACTAAAGGCAGGTATATTTACACAACTATGTCATTACAATATGAAGATAAAGTTGGAATTCAAGAGGACACATTGGGGAAATATCCATTTATAGGACGACGAGTAAGGGACTGGAATAAATCAAATAATTAAATTACTAAGCTTAATGTTCGACAAGTTCGTTGAAAACATTTAAGAAAAAGCTAGGTAAACAACTGATAGGGAATCTGTCACCTGGTTGGCAGTTCTAAATGCAGATCACTGATTGATTGATTGATTGATTGATTGATTGATTGATTGATTGGTAGATCGTTACTTCTATCATCTGCTTAACTAATATATTAAAATATCACAGTTCATTATTCTCTAACCTATTCATTTTCATTCTTTCGTTACATCTTCCCGACAGTATTTCTCCCTGTCGTCGGTAGCATTCGTGACATAATTTTTTATTTTCCTTTCGCTCATATAAGAATTGAGTTATTTGTCAATGACTATGTCTCAGTCTCCTGTGTCTCCAGGGCTTCTTCGTAATATGTGATCTGCATTGTTTCCATGGTGTCCATGTCACTTATAACAGACTCCGTTAATTCTGATAGACACCGGGCAAGTTAGGGGCGCGCAGCTGTGAGCTTGCATCCGGGATATCTTGGGTTCGAACCCTACTGTCGGCAGCCCTGAAGATGATTTTCCGTTATTTCGCATTTTCACATCAAGAAATGCTGGAGTTTTACCTTCATTAAGGGCACAGCCGCTTCCTTCCCACTCCTTTCCTATCCCTTCGTCGCTATGAGACCTATCTGTTCGGTGCGACGTAAAGCCAATTGTTAAAAAAACCTATTGTGATAGGAAATACGGCCAAAATGTATTCAACTTCCGATGTTCTTGTAAAAGACAGGAAGAATGTTGATGCAGAAAATGAAGAGTATATACTACTTCTGAATATGTCTGGAATTTAAAGAAATTCGAAATAAACTTCCATCGTATTAAGACGTTTTCAGTACAGCACATACCAAAAGGTGTTAAGTACAAAACAAAAAGTGTCTAACCGTACACCGGTAGGATCCGAACTCACAACCTCCTGATTTCGCGTCGGATGCTATTCCCAGGTGACCAATGATGACCTAGTCGCCCTTGTTTTGATAGAGCTATGGGTCTGGCAGTATTGCGAGCACAAATGTAGAGTGCACGCATGTCGCTCATTGTGAGCTAGTTCAATGCATATTTAATTTTTGTATGTACTACATGTGATTTACACTTCCGGAGGTGTACATGGACCTGAGGTTCACTCAGCCTACACCAAAAATGAGTACCAGGTTAATATCTGGGTGTAAAGGCGGCCGGGCATACAGCTTACCACCCTACCCCATTAAGTGCCGAGGTTACCGATAGCGGAAGCCTTTACATTACACCCCACCAAGGGCCTTCATGGTCTGTGTGGAGATTATTATTATTATTATTATTATTATTATTATTATTATTATTATTATCGCATCGTATCTTTGTATATGTACGTATGTTTTATATATATAGGTATATATCTATGTACTGTATGAATGCACCGTATGTGTGTATGTATATATGTACCGCATGTATATATGTATGTATGTATGTATGTATGTATGTATGTATGTATGTATGTATGTATGTATGTATGTATGTATGTATGTATGTATGTGAGTTGAGATCTCAGTCCGAAGGGTAGTCGGATCCACATTATCTCCACCATCATCTGTCATAGAAAGGCCAGTCGCCACTTCAGAGGCATACTAGGAAAAGGAGAAGTTATGTAATTTCCTGTTGCTTTCTTCACTGAGCCCGAAGGTGCTATTAATTGTATCAGTCTGCCAAGCCGACTGAAATCAAGAGACTAATCGACCCTACAAGCCACACCTATTACATCATTCGTCACAGAGACAGGCTGCATAGGTAATGATGTTACAACCGTCGCTCATATTCCAGTGCCTTCCAGTTCATCATGGCCAAAGAGAGGATGATGAACTCAACATATCATTTATTACTCGCTGAGCCTGTGTTACCTGTCAGCTTGCATTCGGCAGATAGCGGGTTCGAACCCCACTGTCGGCAATCCTGAAGATAGTTTCCATGGTTTTCCATTTTCACACCAAGCAAATACTTGATCTGTACCAGTAAGTAAGGCCACGTACGCTTCCTTCCCACTCTTAGACCTTTCCTATCCGAACGTCACCATAATAATTATTTGTGTCGTTGTGACGTATAGCAAATTGTAGGCATTATTATTATTATTATTATTATTATTATTATTATTATTATTATTATTATTATTATTATTATTATTATTATTATTATTATTATTTACATGATGGTCGCTGCCGTTATCATTTAGATCAGTTGTAGTGTTCTTAAGGCAGAGTAGTTAAAGGAACAACAAATGAAACAATGCAGTCATTCTCTCTCATGCAGTTGCAAATCATTGATGTACACATAGTTGTAAAATTACCTAAGAGCTGATCGGCTGTAGAGCGAAAATGAATTTCTTTGCGGCCACAATCAACTCTATTTGAGAGTAAATTCATCGTTCTTTCTAATGTGGTGCTTTTGCTGAACTTTGAATATTGATGAAGTGCTATTGTAAAAAAGGTTACTGAGAGTTCACCTCATATTTAAAAATACTGAATACATGATACAATGAAGACGGAACTGCACTGCTCTTCAACTATGAGAGGAATCATTTTCATTTAAGAGAGAATGACATTGTTTAGAAATTATAATTAAGTTGGCTAGTTCTGACGGGGAAAGTTTATCAGCTATTGATTATAGTCGCCGTAAATTTATAAATTATAACTTGAGACGGAGAGAGTTTATGTATAGTACAGTATTTAGAACAAGAAATAATATGAAGATATCAGGTTAAAGTTACAGTTTAAAAAAATATTTAATCTTGTTTCAGTGAATGATTGTAAACTGGAGTCTGATCCAGCTGATTCCTAAATGTCGTCCTATTTTTCATTTTCATTGAAAAATCACGATCACTAATGTTTATCTCTTTGTAGCACCTGTATGGATGCGTTTAATAATTGAAATGTATGGCCCCTAGAGATGTAACATCTTATGCTAAATTTAGGATAATATCTAAGTAAACATATTTTGTGTATTAAAAACATCATATGACTACCATTGTCGTTATTAATAGAGTTTACATGCAACACAACACGTATACCATAATAACAAATTATCAAAATTCATTCACACAGGTAACCTTCTAATGACGAAGATATTCCTAAAGTCTAAATGAAACACAAGTAACTGCAACACAAACAAAAGAAGTAATTTTCAGTCTATAATAGAATGTCCAGCGCGACCGGTGCTATAAAATTACAAAGTTCTCAATCGGTGAAAATTTGCAAATTCGTTTAATTATTTTACCTAGGCAATTCACCACATAATACTTAAAAAGGACTAAATACAAAGCTTTCTGACATACGTGTTAATAATAATAATAATAATAATAATAATAATAATAATAATAATAATAATAATAATAATAATAATAATAATAATAATAAATTGTAAACAATTTGTATCAATGTCTTTAATTTGTACAATAAACAATTTGATCATTTTTGTTTTCCGTGTCATTATATTGTAAATAAAACGCAATTACTCTGTGTTTGAAGGTTTTTAAATATTAAGTCGTAAAGATTATTAGTAGTTAGACATGTAGTAGTAAAGCATATAGGAGAATATTAGTTAAATAATCTAATGCATTTGAAAGAACTTCGCATTTCAGTGGTATATATTACGAGAGTATAGTTTATCGCAGAACTTAATCTCAAGAGCTGAATACTGTAAAACTTAAATGTTTCTATTGTTGACAGACTGGGGAATTTATGTTCTGTTCGTTTGACACTTGCTAGCAATAATAACGTTAAAGAAAGGAACTTAAAATATATCAAATCTGAGAAATATTTCACGTAACAGATATTTTGTGAATAAACTTCTTATGCTAATAAATTAAAATATTATCATTTTTTGTGGATTGATATGCTTATTGCTTACGGAACACTCAATCCTGTGGGAAAAGTTCACTTTTAATAAATTTTGTTACATTCTACTAGTGTACACACACTAAGATACTTTTCCTTCCTATTTTCCAATCAAACATGAACTCAAGGGCAAAAACAGAATCGTGTACCACAAAATACTACATTTTATCAATGAATGAAAGACTACTCTCACTTTCCCACATGTCTTGGATTTAATGAAGGTACAAACCAAATGAAAAATTATAATATACATTTCTTATTTTCCGTAGTTTCTGGTTTAAAGAATCGTCTATGTAAATATCGCACAAACGCACAAACATCAAACGCAATAAATAGACATTAATTGCATTTGTTACTGAATACATACATATTAACTTCCAACATTTCGTAAGGTAAATTCCACTAAAGTCGCAACATATAGCAATTTCATTTTTACTTTATTTAATATTTGACTTGTGTTTAAGTTATGTACTGATCAATTTTTTACTCTTGAATAGTAAACAGGTCCAATATACACGTTTCCATCCGTTGTGTTATGTTCATAATCACAAAGCTCAGGAATTATTTAAATGTAATTGTAACTTCAAAATTTGTGAAAGAAGAAGCTGATGAAGAGAATTTCAACTCAATATTTATGAAACTTATAAGCGTCAAATTAATCCAGGTGTTTTCAATACCTTATTAGATAAGAAAGAATCTGTTGTTAATTCGGCAAAATATGTGCTTTGGTGATTATGTTATTAGTAAACAAAGGAGATTTGAATTCTTGTTTGGTTTGTGTCCTTCATTAAACCGATGTTATACTGTATTATAATTGAAGATATGACTCCTTACCTGCACAGAGAATAGACACGGTTATCCGGCTGAGTTAGCACTTGGAGGATGAGCGAAGTAGAGTTTATAAAAACTCTCGAAGCCTGTTGCTCTCTTGCCTCTGGCTACCACTGCACTGATGACTGGCTTGACACTCGCTTGCTCTTTATCACTTTTGGTCGCCATGGAGACGCGGCTCGGCGCAGGACGTCTCGACGCTATGGCACGTGGCGCCTCTCGTGGAACTTATTTGAATGTAGTATTCCTTAGTCAGCCCCTGGTGGGTCTGTAGTTGGCATCACACGGGACTCTTCGCCGCAAAAGAACACTGTCTACATCAGTTCACATCAACCGGCACTGGTTTCTTAACACATTTTGTGCCGTATTAGTGATGACGTTTCTTAGTAATGCTTATCTAGTTCTATTCCACTAGAATATTCTCTTCGCATTAAAATTAAGGGTTGGATTTCCTACTATTTTCAAGTCATGTACGCTTCCTGAAATACGTTATAGGTTGCAGTAAATATTGCTCTTGTGATTAATGCATTTTTCAAATATTTGTTTTTACCTCGCGAGCAAGAGTTAAATGCAGAGGTGAAAATTCTGCTTGTTATTTAACTTAACATTACGTTCAAATATATTTCTGCTGTTTATATCTGAACTTCATCATCATCATCATCATCTGTTTACCCTCCAGGTTCGGTTTTTCCCTCGGACTGAGCGAGGGATCCCACCTCTACCGCCTCAAGGGCAGTGTCCTGGAGCTTCAGACTCTTGGTCGGGGATACAACTGGGGAGTATGACCAGTACCTCGCCCAGGCGGCCTCACCTGCTATGCTGAACAGGGGCCTTGTGGAGGGATGGGAAGATTGGAAGGCAAGGAAGAGGGAAGGAAGCGGCCGTGGCCTTAAGTTAGGTACCATCCCGGCATTCGCCTGGAGGAGAAGTGGAAAACCACGGAAAACCACTTCCAGGATGGCTGAGGTGGGAATCGAACCCACCTCTACTCAGTTGACCTCCCGAGGCTGAGTGGACCCCGTTCCAGCCCTCGTACCACTTTTCAAATTTCGTGGCAGAGCCGGGAATCGAACCCGGGCCTCCGGGGGTGGCAGCTAATCACGCTAACCACTACACCACAGAGGCGGACTATATCTGAACTTAAGTCCGTAAATGCTTGCACAGTTTTACATTTTTGGGTTACAAATTTTTAGAGGCAGTTAGAAATCGATATTTATTGAAGAAAATTGTTTAAAATGCATTTGTTTTCCAAATAACCTCCTACAAATGATCGTTATTTTACGCTTAATCTGAGAACGACTGATGAATTCAGAAAAATGTATTATAATGATATTAAGTTATGGTTGAGCTACTCACGAATAATGTTTAGGCAGGAAAAGAGTAAGGTAAGGGTGTATTCTTCCCGAAGGCAGGTCCGAACCTCCGCAGAGGTGTTCCTGAGCCGGAGTTTACGTACGGTAGGGTGGGCAGTTCCTTTCCGCTCCTCCATTCCCTTACCCCCCACCAACAGCGCGTGGCAACCCATCCAACTCCTGACCACGCCCAATGTTGCTTAACTTCGGAGATCTCACGGGATCCGGTGTTTCAACACGGCTACGGCCGTTGGCTGCAGTAAAAGAAAGGAGAATTTTATAAAGACACGATCGGTGCGCATAAACCTATGGTTTACGAACAATATGGTCATAACTCGCTACCCTTGTTCTGTATGAATTATTTTTCATAGAATCTGTTCTTATGTTCTGTTTAAATACTTGGATTGTGTTAAAAAATTTCGGACAGAACTTTATCAACCATATCGGGAAATATAATATGCTAACATTTATCATGTAAAAAAAATATGTGGAAATCTATGACTAATGAAAATTGCCGTCAGTTAGATTTAAATCACTGATCATTCTCTACAGAAAACTGCTTAACACACCCTGTTTGTGAGCTACTATTTCTTTCCCTCGCGATCTTCACGATGACTGTAATATCTTCTTGTACAATAATGAGTACATTCCGAATAAGTACAGAAACTGCTACGTTCGTGTAGTTAACTGACTACATGATTGCCATTGTTTAACGGATTCATTTTCCAATCGGAACAAAACGGAAGAATTATGTATAAATTTGGAAAATATTAATAAATTGTTCTCGCATTCATTCTATTTGTAGCACTTTCGCCGTCAGAAGTAGAAAATATTTGAAGGGTTGACTATTCTGTTGCGCATCAGGATAATCATTTAAACAAATATTTGTCGTCTTGACTTCATCTTCGTCTACCGGCAATTATTTATGCCTAAATGCGTACAAATGAGCCCGGTAGCTGTAGACTGTTAAGTGTGACCAGTATCCATTATTCTGTTGACAGTGAGTTCGAACCCCACTGTCGGCAGCCCTGAAGACGGTTTTTCGTCGCTTACCATTTATACACCAGGCAAATGCTGGAGCTGTATCTTAATTAAGGCCACGGCCGCTACTTCCCACTCCTAGCCCTTTCCTATCCCATCGTCGCCATAAGACCTATCTGTGTCGGTGCGAACTTGTAAAAAGAATGCGTATATATTGAAATATAAAGAGCCCAGAATTAAGAAATATTTAAAAGCCACGATCACGCAACCAGACACAATTAATTTTATTTCAAAAAGCACGTAAATATATATCACAACTGACAACATATTAAAAAACTACGCCGGGCTAAGTGGCTCAGACGGTTGAGGCGCTGGCCTTCTCACTCCAACTTGACAGGGCCGATCCTGGCTCAGTCCGGTGGTATTTGAAGGTGCTCCAATACGTTAGCCTCATGTCGGTACATTTACTGGCGCGTAAAAGAACTCTTGCGGGACTTAATTTCGGCACATCGATATCTCCGAAAACCGTAAAACCGTAGTTAGTGGGACGTAAAGCCGATAACATTATTTTTATATTAGTAAACTAAGTCTTGCTGAACAAGGAATATGACCTCAAAACACAGCATATATATTTTCTGGCGAATGCCATTTTATTTTATTTCTATTTATTTAATATATTTACCGAGTGAGTTTGCCGCGTATTTAGGGTTGTGTAGCTAAAATTGATCTTAAATATGGCCCTTATTCAAAATATTTAAAATTTCAGGTAATTTCAAAATTGTTGTTTTGCCACCCTTTCTAGGATTCCTACCTAAATGACTGATTATTCAAACCTCAACTGATTTAAATGATCAATTATGTAATTATTGGTACAAAATTTCTGCTACTTTGTTTACTATATTATCATATTTTGTTGGGGTGACACAAAGATAAAGATAACTCTTTGTTCGATCCCTCCCGTTGGCAGCCCTGAAGATGGTTTTCCATGGTTTCCCATTTTCACACGAGGCAAATGCTGAGGCTATACCCTAATTACGTCCACAGCTGCTACCTTTCCAATCTTATCACCTTCCAGTCCTTCGATGTGTTAGTACGATGTTATACAATTAGAAAAAAAAGCACTTGTAATTATTTGTTTAAATTTTGGTCCAAATATTTTGATTGCTATATTCAAAAATATCATATCATGATTTCGTTAAATTGATTGGGACTTTTCCTATGTAATGGAAGGTATCAAGATGCATCACTTCTTTCCAGTTCACTTTCCTGAACACCTTATCCTATTTTATTCTGAATACCTGAAAATGACACATATTCCATATGAAAGATTCATTTTGTATAAGAACTATAGTCAGCAGATAACTCAGGACTCTAAGGTAACTTTTGAGGATTCATTATTCATTTTTAATTTAATCCGTTAGAGCTTTTTCTGTCAGTTCATATACACATTTCCTTTTCAGAATGAGGGATATCTAATATTGTACGGCCATCGGCCGTGTTAGCGCAGTCTTACACTGGGTTCTGAGATCGAAACCTAGAACAGTCTGTCACTATCAAGCGAACTTAAAAGTGACAGACCTGTGTCAGTATATGAAAGACCATCAGCAGTTAAAGCCTTTATAATAATGATAATAATAATAATAATTAATAATAATAATAATAATAATAATAATAATAATAATCATAATACCTTAGACATGCATGGGATACTGAATTCATTATTACAAGGCAGATGCTTTACAACGCGTGTATTGAAAAATTGAGCTAATTTTCATCGTAATGGCTGAGGCGTGTAAAGAGTTCTTTGTTGGATTGTTCTTTAAGGGACTGTAGGGAGAGATATGGTAATGTCCCTGATTTTCTCCTTAAGGAAAAAATAATTAGTTGCTGGTAAATAAGATGTTTTTGATAGGTGTTAAAGAAGATTCATGAACAAAGGAAAAAAGATAACATAGTATGGGTGAAAGGATATGGTGAGTGAGGGGGTTTTGATGTGGAAGGAGGACGTAATTAAAAAGGAAAGAAAAGGGAGTCCGCCTCTGTGGTGTAGTGGTTAGCGTGATTAGCTGCCACCCCCGGAGGTCCGGGTTCCATTCCCGGCTCTGCCACGAAATTTGAAAAGTGGTACGAGGGCTGAAACGGGGTCCACTCAGCCTCGGGAGGTCAACTGAGTAGAGGTGGGTTCGATTCCCACCTCAGCCATCCTGGAAGTGGTTTTCCGTGGTTTCCCACTTCTCCTCCAGGCAAATGCCGGGATGGTACCTAACTTAAGGCCACGGCCGCTTCCTTCCCTCTTCCTTGTCTATCCCTTCCAATCTTCCCCATCCCCCGCAAGGCCCCTGTTCAGCATAGTAGGTGAGGCCGCCTGGGCGAGCTACTGGTCATTCTCCCCAGTTGTATCCCCCGACCAAGAGTCTGAAGCTACAGGACACTGCCCTTGAGGCGGTAGAGGTGGTATCCCTCGCTGAGTCCGACCGAAAAACCGAACTTGGAGGGTAAACAGATGATGATGATGATGAAGAAAAGGGAGAGGAAACTAGAAGATCGTACGTAATATAAGTAAACATGAGGAAAAAGGAAGGAAGGAAGGAAGGAAGGAAGGAAGGAAGGAAGGAAGGAATGTAAGTAAATAAAATAAATATGAAGGCAGAAAAAATCCCGAAAAATATAAAGAGGAATAGGGATTATGATGGGAAAAGAGAAGAACGGAGCTGCAACTCCAGGAATAAATAAATAAATTAAATAAATAAATAAATAAATAAATAAATAAATAAATAAATAAATAGTTCTTAAAATATTAGAAAACTTGCTAAATGATATCTTAGGATTTTGTAGTAAATTTCATAAATACTAACAATTAAAGAACGACACTAGTTCCCTTCCTACTTATGCATTCTTACTGAAGTGTAGAGTGGTTGGGGAATCCTTTTAAGCTCATCGAAAATATATAAGAAGCTTATTAATTTATAAATAGCATCTCCCCAGTCAATACGCTGAGATGTATTAATAAACACGCCGTTTATGAAAACCTTACCTTACATTATTTCCGGTAGTGATCGTATTAACCAAAAGGGTTCAAATATAACATAATTTCGTATGGCTATTTCTAGCCTGGTGCAGTCTTTGGGCGGCATCTGCCGTGTGTAGGAAAACTGCGTGTTATTGAAGTTGAGGGCAGCGTAGTATGTGGTGTGTGAGAAGCGTTCAAATCTGTCTATAGGAAATAATGTATTCTGTAATTCCCGACGAGTGTCGATAGACAGTGGTGCTCTATACGGTGAAAGCAGCGATGTTACCGTGGAGGCGTTATGCACTCAGTAACCTGAAAATCAATGCCGCGCGATTAAAGGAGAACTGTAAACTGTACAGCCGCTCTTTAAAAGACGCAGCCACTTGCTTTTGTGTACAAAAGCTAGTTGTTTCCAGTGACCTTTGAATGTGTTTGAAAATCAATACAAAACATCTCCTATTCTTCTTGAATATGGGTTTTAGTTCGACTCCAGGGTGATCATAGCAGCCTCCGTGGCTCAGGCGGTAGTGCACCGGCCTCTCACCGTCGGGTTGCGTGGTTCAAATGCCGGTCACTCCATGTGGGATTTGTGCTGGACAAAGCGGAGCTGGGACAGGATTTTCTCCGGGTACTGCGGTTTTTCCTTTCATCTTTCATTCTAGCAACACTCTCCAATATCGTTTCATCTGTCAGTCATTAATCACTTCTCCAGAGGAGCGCGACAGGCTTCGGCAGCCGGCACATTTCCTATCCTCGCCACTAGATAGGGGCTTAATTCATTCCACTCCCGACCCTGTCGAATGACTGGAAACAGGCTGAGGATTTTCATTTTCGCTATGGGTGATCATATTAAGTGACGTCATGATCAGCATCATCCGGTTAGTTGTTAGACGAAGTAGACTATTACAGTCTCGATCCATTTGTTAGTTTTGTATCAATAGAGTGACTTTCTCTGAATTAGTGTCGTAAGATCTGTTTTGGAATTCTTTACATTGTCTTTCTGTTGACATGGTCCTTCCAAGTTCTTCCGATATTTTCCTAGGTATGTTAAAAAAGACGCTATCTTCAGTTTATCGGCTGTCTAGATGATGTTATAAAGGAGTGCTTGGTTCACCCTGAATGACGTGGATTCGATTCTCTGCCAGGAAGTCGAACTATTTAGAAACGATATTTCCAGATCTGGGCCTCCGTTGCTCAGACGGCAGCGCGTCGGCCTCTCACCGCTAGATACCGTAGTTCAAATCCCGGTCTCTCCATGTAAGATTTGTGCTGGAAAAGCGGAGGCCGGACGGGTTTTTCTTCGGGTACTCCGGTTTTCCCTGTCATCTTTCATTCCAGCAACACTCTCCATTACCATTTCATAACATTTATCAGTCATTAATAATCACCTTGGGAGTCGCGACCCCATTGTAATAACACGTTCATTTATTACATCCCTGACCCGGTCAAAGACTGGACAAAACAGGTTGTAGGTTTTCATTTTAATTTCCAGTTTTGGAGAGAAAGATGGCCGTGACGTTCACCCAGCCTACACCAAAATTGATTACTAGGTTAATTCCTGGAAGCAAAGACATCCAGACATAGAGATAACCAATACAGGGTGGTCGCAAACAACGTGACCTTGGTTCATGTGCGTTAAAGGATTGGTCATAACAATAAATAATTTGAAAACATTAATTCGATATCTCGCGCTATTGTTACTTAATTATCTGCTGAATTTAGCCAATCAGATCGCTTCGCGGGCGTATTCAAATGGGCTTTGCGAGGCGGAGTTGATAAATCTGCATGTGGCTTGAGAGTCATGGCTAAAAATCAGCACCAAACGCAAACACACAATGAGTTTCAGCCGGGGTCACCGTACCGCAGTTGCCATGGCGCGAGTCTGTTAGCCCGGAGGTGCGTGTTTCAATTCCTCACCGGGCGATTTTTTTTCTTCCATTGGTGCTCTCAAGCCAGTCTTCAGCCATGTGCAGATTTAGCAACACAGCCTCTCAAAGCCAATTTGAATTCGCCCGCGAAGCGATCTGTTTGGCTAAATTCATCAGCTGATAAAAAGCCAATGGCGCGAGAAATCGAGTTATTTCTTTTCAAAATATTTATCAATATGACCAATATTCTAACGCTCATATACGAGGTTCACGCTGTTTCCGACCACCCTGTACCGACGTTACGGATGGTGGATGCCTTCACCTTCTATTCTTCCAAAGCCCTTAATGATTTGGTTTGCTCTGCTACTTTCAGTTCTTTCATCACTTCCTGGAACCTCTCGTACTCCCATCGCTTGTACTCTGCTGCATGTCTCGTGATTCTCATCCCGGCAGTGACGAGTCTGGTTTCGTCTCTTTTCCTGATTGTACAACACATCACTACCGTACTAGAGAAATGGTCTGGCAGGTATTCCGTAAATATGTAGTCATATATTACTCTGGACTAAAGACGAACTTATTACTGACTTTCTAGTACCTGTTGTTTAGTTAAATTTTCAACGTTGTTACCCATATCTACAAGCCATTGCTGTCAAATGATAGCGAGTAACCTAGAGAGGGGAAGCAGCTTTTTTTTTTGCAATTTGCTTTACGTCGCACTGACACACTTAAGTTTTTTATAGCGACGATGGGGTAGGAAAGGTCTAAGAGTGGGAAGGAAGCGGCCGTGGCCTTAATTAAGGTACAGCCCAAACATTTGCCTTGCGTGGAAATGGAAAACCACGGAAAACCATATTCAGGGCTGCCGACAGTGGGGTTCGAACGCACTATCTCCCGGATGAAAGCTCACAACAGCACGCCCATAAACGCACGGCCAACTCGCCCGGTATATACTTTTTCAAGATACGGGTTCTTTCCCTTTGAAAGCAAGTATTTATTGTTGTTGTTGTTGTTGATTTCTTAACTTGATTCTGGTGCTATTCTATTAAATAATGTAGTGTTCTGCAACAAATCCTCTTAGCTAACAAATGCATAATAGGACCTGTTCATCAGCATACCACAGCGTCTCCAGTTGTAAGAGGTTACTTATGGTGATGCTGTCAAGGTGACTAATGCGCTCTTCTTTCAAGTCTCGAAAGGGAAAGGACCGGCATGAAAGAGTGACGTTACGCTGACTACGTGCCACTCTAACATTACATGCCATCTGCCTGGACAGCGGTCTTTTTCAAATAAGTGCCGGCAGAATTACCTGCAGAGAAGTGCAGTTACAGACGGTGAGGTGGAACAGAGAGCGGCGAACAGGGGGAAACCTTAAAAACTGGAATCCAGAAAACATTTTATCACGTAAAGTACGTCCTTTTCACTTCACGTCTGGTAACGTGAAGCGACCCAAATTAATCTTTTTTAGTGTAGCGATTTCTTGTGTTGAAGGACACCTTTCAACCCAGCTGTAGCGGAGGCCATCAACATCGGCCTGACCCTCCCAGTGACAGCTACTGCTGAACGCCCGTTCAGTACATGACGGCACATCAAGACTTTTAAATGGTCTACAATGGGGGCAGATGATTAAAAGGACTATGCATACTAAGTGTTCACAGGAAGAGTATAAGAGAACTCTGCCTTCATTGACAGCAACCATCAGTGGTCAAGTTTCTCCCAAGGTTAATTTGTTATTGTTTGATGATAGTTGTTTTAAGGGAGTCCCACTCGTTGGCTGAATGGTCAGCGTACGGGCCTTCGGTTCAGAGGGTTCCGGGGTCGATTCCTGGCCGGGTCGGGGATTTTAATCTCTTTTGATTAATTCTTCTGGCTTGGGGACTGGATGTTTGTGGCTGTCCCAACACTTTCCACTTCACATTCAGACAACATACCACACTACCAGCCACCACAGTAACACGCAGTAGTGATTACATCCCTCCATATAGGGTTGGCGTCAGGAAGTGCATCCAGCCGTAAAACGTACGTACGTACATACATACATACATATAATTACATACGTGACGCAGTTTGAACCCGTGACCCCACAGGTGTGGGAAAATCGGTAGTAAACGAAGAATAAGATGGATGTTTTCAGGGACCTAACATCTAGGTCATCAGTCTAAACAACGTCAATTTCCATTTAAGTGGACGTGATTTTCCTAAGTTTTCTTGCATGTTCATTAATTTTCATTTCTCTTGAATGCTGAGTTTCCCCTCGTATATTAATTAGTAATGCATTTAGTCACTGCATTTATGCGCTGTTGAATAAACTATATTCAGTATTAAACAACATACTTTATTGTGGATTTTTCCCACTTCAACCCATATTCTTCATGAGCTAGGAGGCTGCAAGTGCACCCTGTTGGACGCTCTTCGTGGTGACTGGTGTCTTCGTGCCAGTTCAAGGCCCTAATGGGCTGTTAAGTGTGAAAAATTTGTTTTCTTTAGTACCTCATTAAGGCGCAACTTTCACTTTTCTATAAATACACAGAAAGACACGTACATTATATATAAATTATGGGCATATATATATTCATGCTATTATATAGAAGTGTTGGTGTTGATTGCTGTTTTCTGATGGTGGTGGTGGTGGTTTAAGACAGTAGCAGCGACTGGAAATTAGAAGTGGGAGGGGGCAATAAATGTGTATACAACAAACTAGTGTTTGTGGGGTATAACGGCACGGGGACGAGGGGGATATGAGACATGGTATATGGTATATACATCAACATTTAAAAAAAATGTCTCAGTGAATTTCTACACAGTGGCAAAGGTTGACGGTTTACCAACTTATGCGCGATAATAATAGTTCTTTGATATTTTGATTCAATATTATACAATAAACGTTTCACCAAAGGAACCATATTACACAAGTACTACAATTAAATAGAAGTACGGCGTGATTATACAATTAAAACTAATTTAGTATTTGACTACACACAAAGAAACTAACAGACAATAAAAAGACTGCCAGACAGAAGAATGCGCGCGGCAAGCGTGCGAATCATAAAATCAGTGTCCATGACCTTAGGCAAAAGAAATATACTTCTGCTACCCTTACTCACAACACACGCAAAGTCTTCACTACTTGCTGTGGTGCTATATAAATCAATTAGCCGTAACGGACAACATTTTTTGCGTATTGCCGCAATGTTGTTAATAAAGAAAATAAAGGAAATAATTAGTTGATAAAACAACAGAGTTTGTACAAATTGATTTTTTAAATAATTTTTAGCTTCAGCCGGCTGAAATGAAATTGGGGGAGGACGGGTTTGCCCCCCTCGGGCCTGTAATTGCCGCTACTGGTTTAGGAGAAAGTGAAAATGTGCAACCGTCCAGTTTTAAACACTTACCAGATGGAGGAATGGAGCAGATACAATCATTCATAAAATGAAGGGCCATAGAGGGTGGGAAAATGGAAGATTCCTTAGGCCTTCCAAACCTAATATCTTCAGGATCGAAATAGAACAAGATTAAACCAAAGGAGGTCAAGTAGGAAAGAGAAAGCGAGGAGCCTGGCATAAGTGATAGGAACTAAAATCAGACTCAGTGAAAGGCGCCGTGGTCGCTATCTCAAGTTCCCAAGATCAGAGCGCCAGGGATTTCCCCTTCAGTCACCTCATATGACAGGCAGAGAATACTATAATTCCACTCCCATCCACACGAGGGAGATAGTTGTTTAAATGGAAAGTACAATTATTGGACAATCATTCCCTCTTGACACTGCACCTTTCCCCTGCCCCAGATTGCTTAGCTCAGCGGAGACGCTGCGTGGTGCGTTCGATAAGCTCCTATGTCTAACAAACTTATAATACAAGATTGGGACAGGATCTTGAATACATAATCGTGAATGAGAACTCAGCAATATTTAGGAGGTAAAATCATAATTTATTCCGGCTAAAACATAAAGTTCAAATTAAAAAAACGAAACCCCAATGAAAACTCCAAATTATATACAACAGAGAAAATTTACAATGTAAAATTCGACACTCAAAGTCGTTCAACGCATACGGGTCGAGAATCCGGGCATATAAAGTTCAATAAATTCGGAAGCGTGAAATCTACCTATATGTGGCAGAGATAGAGATAAGTCGACTGTGATTAACCCAAAGGCTGCGATTAAGAACTGTCCCTTCCATGAATACATAACGGTCGATACAAATATTGGTCTAACTACACTAATTCCGAATTTGTCGGATACAAACATCATAAAAAAGAACACTTTGTTTGGGGCTGGCCCTAAATTAAACCACCAAAGGAACACTGATTCTTATACACGATATCCGGATCGTAGGCATAAGACAGAGGCTTGGAAACCAACTACAGCCAACGGAGTGTGAAACACTAATCAACTCAAATAATTGATACCACTATCACGCACATAAAACACATATAAACAATGAACATAAATAAAGATATACATAAAGGGTACTCGTTTAACATTGGATTGAGCGGCAATCGCACTGAGGATCTGCGGAGTCCTCGTAAATAAACATAGTCACGTTACACAGACTATTCTCCGCTACATCTTGTCACACAGGTGGTCAGCTGGCTGGCCAGGGAACAAACAATCACAACCTTGGTCTGCGTGTGTCAAACAATCCCCAAATACGACCCTTTCACGTTAACGGGACAATGTGTAAACTTTCACCCAATGACTTGATCAGGATATACACACTCTTCAATCTTTACCTGGAAAAAAATCTTACCCAGTGGAAAGGCCATCTCGGTTTATAGGCCCTTAAATATATCATTCATTATAACATCCGGTCTGGGGTATACACTTCACAAATCAGGTACAACACATTACGTCAAGCACAATACTATTTCTTATTCTAGGCCTGAACACAATAATCAAGGCTCATCACTGTCTCACATTCAATAGTCCCCGGTTCAATTCTGGAGTGCAGATAGGGTTTGCCTGCCACTTTTTATAAATGCCCCTCGCTAAATTCAACGATGGGGTAGCCCTCTGTACAAATCGTCAGCTGAAAACAACACATGCAATAATACTACTTAATGCATTGCATGTCTGCAGATTAGTTGTACTCATCTCTAAGTTCCCCTCGGGAGGTCCAGTGCCCTCCAATTTGCATAGATGACTTTGACATCGCTTATACCTTAGTGTCTGCATGATACGAGTACACATAAGACACATAATAATAATAATAATAATAATAATAATAATAATAATAATAATAATAATAATAATCTTAAAAACCAGGCTGAGTGGCTCAGACGGTTGAGGCGCTGGCCTTCTGACCCAAACTTGGCAGGTTCGATCCTGGCTCAGTCCGGTGGTATTTTAAGGTGCTCAAATACGTCAGCCTCGTGTCGGTAGATTTACTGGCACGTAAAAGAACTCCTGCGGGACTACATTCCGGCACCTCGGCGTCTCCAAAAACCGTAAAAGAGTAGTTAGTGGGACGTAAAGCAAATAACATTATTATTATTATTATTATTATTATTATTATTATTATTATTATTATTATTATTATTATTATTATTAACAATTTTAAAAGGCTTCACTACATCCTAACATAGCTCTCGTATACCGACTCTAAATAACACTGAAATAAAACTGGAGTATAGCATGCATCCAGCCCCAAACGTTATATACACAATATATGAAAACAAACCAATGCCACTCTGGCTTACATTACAATTGCTGTTTTCATTTAAAGAAGGGGCCACATTTTAACCTGATCACTACATTCCATGCTTACAAACAGTTCAACTTATCTTTATTTCCATTTTCACCGTTAGCGGTACCCTTGGAACCGCCGCATTGGTGTAATTTATTTCACGACAGCGTAGCTGTCGACGGATCTAAGAATCTTCTGGTTGGGTCCTTCTGGTCCCATGATGTGCTGCCTTCTGTCACGTGTTGCAGATGTGTCCCTGTAACATGGTAACGGTTGTCAATCTCAATCCTCTTCACCGCTTCATTCGTGCACGAATACACTGTCGTAAACCTTGTTAAGGATAAAATTGACAATAACACCTATCGAGACATTAGTACGGTCAAACGATAGTTACCAAGTTTAGGGATACTTCCGGGTTCCGATCGGGTCCTTCTCAGCGGTTAGCCGTCATTAGCCGCACGCGAAATTATTACACACGCGAACTTGTGTTAAAACCACATTTATTAACGAATTAAATGTTGGTCGGGTGAGCTTAAACACATCGTTACTAAGTCTGCTCTATCACAGTTACAATAAGCTTTGTTGATCACGTTGAAAATACGCACTCCTCGAATATTACTTAGCTACTGCGGGCGCTGAAGTACTGGAGACAAATGAGACCGTTGCACTAACGCTTCCGTCTTTTATAGACTGAGTGGAGGGACGCGCCTTTCAGTACAACCCCGATATATACTCGTCTCGCTTTGTGTTTGGCCACTTACCTCTCAACGGATATTTCAACCAAGTTGAAATGAGCAAAACAGGCACAGTTACATCATTTTTATGACTTAATCTACTTCGAAAATGTCAAAAGGAATTTGATTCTTGGATCTGTGGGATGTGGCTCTGTGACTTATAACCGGAATCGAATTCATATCATTCCAGACCTGGATATTTCGTGTTAGTGGCCAGCCTGCGTTGTTCGGTAGTTCCCCGCTTTCAAATCTCTCACTCTGGCTCTTGCATGCTGTTTGCCGACTCTCAATTTTTCTCGCCTACCCAAGCCATCGACGGGGTTTACAACAGTAAACTTACGGCATCCTGCCTTGGTCCATCAGCGGGAACAGCGCCGGACCATGGTTGCTACGGGTTCGACACAGATATACACACGGTCACCCAGCGTTCCTAAGCTCGTTTCTCAGCGCTGAATTCAAAATGTTCCACAGTGTTAAACCAATTTAACTGGACCATGATTTGATACGGTTCAACACTAATCTTATTCTTATTCTGATTCTTATTTAGAGTACAGCCCTCATAGTTTGGCTATTATTTCGTTCAAGACCGATACCTTTTCTCGACGAACAACAGCTGCCACTCTCCGTCTCCTGAATCTTATTCCTCAGGTCTTCCTCCACATCATCTTGCCGTCTCATTCTGGGTCTTCTTTTCTTTATCAGACAAGCAGGCTTAACTCCATTCCTCTTTATATGTCTCTCTCCTCCACCTTCCTCATCATGTGTCCGAGGTACTTTAAACTCCTGACTTTATTATGGTAACAACATCCGTCAAATTAAACGATTAAGCCTTACCAAAAATATCTCGGCGTCACAACGGACCGGGCATGATGAACGAGAAACATCTTCAAAATACCGCAGAAACGATAAAAAGCAAGAAACATCTTGCATAAGCTCAATGGAGCAGGTTGGGGGGCAAATGCATCGGTTTTACGAACTTCATCCCTCGTTTTAGTTTATCCAGTGGCTGAATACTTCTGTTCTGTGTGGCTTAACAGCGCATATACTGCAAAAGTTGATATCCAACTAAATGACGCAATGAGGACAATATTTAGCACTATCAAATCAACACTTCTACAATGGATACCTGTGTTATCAAACTTTCACCCCCCCTTCATATATGAAGGGAAACAGCTCTGGTAAGAGAATGGAAGAAATGTCACAGCGACCCTCAACTACCCTTACATCAGGACTACAAATTGCAGAAACCAGTGAAACTGAAATCAAAGAACCCATCATGGAAATTAGGAGAAAGGATTAATAAATCACATTTTAATGCTGATCAAACCTGTAAAGAAGAATGCAAATTCTGCCTTCACAAATAGGGAAAAGCTAGAAAGTACTGTGACACTTACAGTGTCCCTCAGACCATCCAACACGTTGCTACGGAATGCCCAAGAAGATTTGAAGGAACTATTCAAAATATACACAGTGCCACCGATGGAGTTGTGGACTGGTTGAATACACTGGACATTACATTTTAATTTACATGATCTGTAAATAATTGTAATATTGCAATAATGCGATATTTAAATTTCAAATGTATTATTATTTTCGATATGAAATAATAATAATAATCCGGCAAATTTTTAGTCACTCTGCCTCCAGGAGGTAGCTCGGTACGTTTTGGTGCCGATCTCAAGCCTGGATAAAGGAAGAGTGTGCATGGATTGGTACAAGCCTTGGGGGATCCACTGGTGCCGGGTAGGTGTAGCCATTAAAACTCAAGCAATGCAAATTAATCTCCCAGTGCATCCAACAAACCCTATCCCTTCTGAGGATGGGTGAGATCGAGTGCCCGGGACCTGAAATTGGGGATATTTCGGCTAAAGAATGGTCACCCTAACAGAAGACTGTTTGGTCCTACAGACTGACGGTTTTGAGCCGGATTGATACTTTGCTATAAAGACCATGTTTGGCACAGTGGCTCAGCTGCTGGCTGAGGTTGGAATCCAGGTCGATCCTGGGTTGAGATTTTCATCTCAAAAATCACATGGTTAGGACGAGTACCCATCCTTCATTCGCCGGCCAAAACCAAAATGAGCCTGGGTTGCTCCAGCGACCCCACGAAATAACTAGGATGATCTGAAGAAAGCTTAAAGATCCAATCTGTAGCTCAAACGAGTCTTGAAGAGATCTTCATACGCGTATTCCTGGGATTGTTCGGCGGACTGAGGGGCTCAGACGTTAAAGCGCTGGTTCTCTGTCTCGAAACTGGTAGGTTGGAATGCTCTAATACTGTCGGGGTAGGAAAAGAACAAGAATTGACCAATGGAGGTCGGATATGTTAGAAGAAAGTGAGGAGACTAGCACACGTACGCGGAAGCAATCCGCAGGACTCAGCTAAGGGTCTCGTGGTCGCCAACTAACGCTCCAAAGTTCAGAACCTCTTGCGACCTTTTTATTCGCTTCTTAAGACAGGCAAAGGATACCGTGGGTGTTATTGTACCGTCCCCAACCACAGGGGGGGGGGGTCGATCCCACTATCAATCACACTTCAGATCTTTCTTAAATACAATGATGCGTAGTTTGCTTCATTTAGAAAAGTGGACGTAGTCTTGTATGACATGAAATACAATTTTTAGATGCAGATAGAATGTTGAGAAATTACTGGACATTTTATGAATATTTGACTACGTAAAGTTTTTGAGACGAATTGTATATATGATTAGTAATGGGTACAGTACATTGTACCCTGCATTGTATTTTGCATGTCTTCTGAATCACTTACTTGAAATTGTTCATCTGTAAATATCTCTCCAGATCTTTCCTTACGGTCTGCAGTCATGAAACCTTGGGATGTGTTTTCTCAGGAATGCAGAAAACAGATATAATAATGCAGTCTTATGACCAGATCACCATTTGTATCCAGTATTGCGTAAAATGGTGCCTTTAAGAAAAATAATACCACGACCCTGTCTTTGCTGCAAATCGAAAAATTCAAATGGTCCCTTTTCTTTACAAGTGTACTGATGCTCCGTATGCAAAGGATTACTCTTTTCGAAAGTGGTTGTCTTCATTCCCAGCCACTTTCCAGGTCATCCTTTTGTATTCCCCTTTCTCTTCATTAAACAGCTTGAAAGTTTCCCTAGACTACGTTTTTACTTTGGCTGCGTAAATATTCTGTTCCTTTACTTCGCTGTTACACCATTCATCTGGTTATTGTACCTGATTGGTCTTCGGTTTACTTCGCTCGATAATACAAAAACTGGAGATGATCTACTCGTATCTTTATAATTTCAGTGGAGGGACACCGTCTATTAATATAATGGAAAAATAAGGCAATATGCTTGGCTTAAAGTAGAACGAAAGTGAACTTGGTCTACTTGTATTTTCAGCGCTTCAATTACTTAGTGTGGCTATTTCAAACAGTCTGTCAGGAGAAAATAAACATGTGTTAGTTTTTGTTGTGTAATACGTGTTTTATGTCCAAAGTAGTGAGTACTGCTCATTATTGTCCTTGAGGGTTGGTTTTCGTTTTGTGATGTACCGTAATGAATGAGACAGTACAGGACACTTTCTGATAAACCTTATCCTCATCATTTAAACGCTACCATTCCCGTCTTTGAGGGACAGAGACGGGCGACCTAGCAAATAACGCCTTCACTCGGGTCAGGGCCTATACCCTGACAGTTACAACTCTTTATATTTTGATTAGTGCTGTGAGAAGCTGGTAAAACATTTAATGGGCATCTTTAAATGGCCACCATCACAGCACAATTGAATAAATTATTATTATTATTATTATTATTATTATTATTATTATTATTATTATTATTATTATTATTATTATTATTATTATTATTATTATTATTATTATTATTATTAGCTGATGTCTACCTATCGTTGACGGATTTGTTATAATTTCAGCAGTAATGCAATCCAGCGGAGAGGAGTGGCATCAGAATGAGCAGAACACACCTCAACTAGCAATAGCGAGTAGGTTCAATGTTAATGCCAGTAAGTTTTAGAAGGTTACAACTTTGTAGCCCTTCATATTATGTTTCCTTCCAGTGCGGAGGTGTTAGAGTATTTGAAGTTTAGGCTTTTAATTCCCATTTTAAAAATTCTTTTCAACCCTTATTCTTCAATGATAATTTCTTCACGTTTTTCATTCTTATTTTGTACGCCTTACTCATTATCTTTCTGATCAACAGGGATTAATGACCACGCATTTTCGCAGCTTATAGGAAGAATCACGACAATGGTCCTTGACTTTCTTCATCCGATAAATTTATTTTTCGAAGTGTCCCACCACTTCCGTTTTTTTACCTCTGGCAAGTGTTGATAGAGAAAGGTTGCCAAGTTGTACTTCCTCTTAAAACAATAATCACTACTACCATCGCCAGTTAGTTCGTTACCATCACGAATGACCAGTATTTGGACGTCAATGGTTTTTGCCGTTGATGGACTTCGCAATAACAAAAATAAATTCGTGAATAACTGCAATATTGCAGTTCGTACGGTAAAAATATACCCGAAATAATGTTGAATAGGCTTATTTAATTTTCTTTCGTTGTTAAATAGATCTAACATTTTCAGAAAAATATTAATACTTAAAATGATCCAACAGTTGCTCCAAATCACTGGTTCAGCAGAAGGCATGGGTGACCTCTCAGTCACAAGAGTAACTTATTCGCATAAGAAACACAGCAAACATGACTTTCCATGTCTTGTCCTGGTCACCAATACTGCACCAAAGGTATAGGTAATGAGCTGGTTTCAAAAGATGGGAAATGAACTTTCTGCTCTTGTTCGGTTTAAAATTGCAAACGATTAATGGTCGTATGAATAACAGCACCAGTTTTATCACAAGAATCTTCTTTCATGGTCCGCCTCTGTGGAGTAGTGGTTAGTGAGGCTAGCTGCCATCCCCGGTGGCACAGGTTCGATTCCCGGTTCTGACACGAAATTTGAAAAGTGGAAGGAGGACTGGAACAGGGTCCATTCAGCCTCGGGAGGTCAACTGTGTAGTCATCTTTGACGTGGCTTCCTACTTCTCCTCCAGGAAAAAGCCGAGATGGTACCTAACTTGATGCCACGGCTAAGACCACAGCCGCTTCCCTCCCTCTTCCTTGTCTATATCTTCCAGTCTTCCCATCGCCCCCACAAGGCCACTGTTCAGCATAGCAGGTGAGTTCGCCTGGACGAGGTACTGGTCCTCCTCTCCAGTTGTATCTGCCTACCCAAAGTCTCAGGCTCCAGGATACTGCCTTGAGGCAGTAGAGGTGGTATCCCTCGTTGAGTCCGGGAGAAAAAACAACCCTGGAGGGTGAACGGATTAAGAAAGAAAGAAAGAAAGAAAGAAAGAAAGAAAGAAATCTCCTTTTAGGTGTTTCTTATAGTTATTTGTATCTTTTTGTCTCATTGTATCAGTCTGACTTTATAAATATCAATTAAATTCAGGCCCTTCTTATCGTCCTACTCCATTTGGAGAACCAGTGCATATGATGTCCACAAGACTATAGGTACTGTGAGTCTTCGTCGTGTTCGCAGCAAAAACCGACAGGCATTAACTCGCACATCCCACAGTGTGACCAAGGCGGAAAGAATATCTCTATACGTTTACACAGTAAAATGACCTGAAGAATCCGGAGGTGGTAACAATTCTGCGATTAAAAATTGCTTGCAATGGGTAAATTGCATTTAGAACGGAAAAACGATACATTTTATGGACTTTACCTGTGTTTTTCTTAAACTGAAGCACCATTTTACATTATTCCAAAATTTTAACCAACCTATTTTATGACTGTTGCGAATACATTAAAGACGCGAAGAAAGGTTGGTTTGTAAAAGAAAAGTTCTAGGAGATATAATTTAAGAAAAATCTTGAATTTTTCGTGGAATTACACGTAAATAAAACACTTTAGACAAACTAATAGAATAAACTACGTTCCCTGTAATTTCGTGCGCATTCTCCCACAAAAACGTAGCCACAATATCGTTTTAGCTGGCTGGGCATGTTCCTGAAACCTAAAACAAAGAAGAAACATCTTTCGCTGACAAATGAAGCAATGGAAGTCTTAATACAGTTCGTTTAGAAACATTTGCATTTCCCTGCCTTGTACATATCGTTTAAGGGTACTTGTTATAAAGTGAAGAATAATATACTTTTTGATGTATTTGTTAATAGAATGAACGTTATTTTTCCACTTGAAAAACGAAATTTTTCATTTAATTCTGTAGAAGTGTAATATATTTTAATTTTAGCAACCGTACTGGCTAAGCAGTCTGTGTCACGTAGTTGTTAGCTTGCATTCGGGAGGTGATGGGTTTGAACCCCACAGTCGACAGTCCCGAAGATAGATTTCCTGTCCCGTTTTAACACAGGTAAAATACTGGGGCTCTACCTTAATTAAGGCCACGGTCACTTCCTTCCTAATCCTATGCCTGTTCTATCCAGTCACTGTCATAAGACCTGTTTGTATAGTTGCGATGTAAAACAACTATCAAAACAGAAGATATATGGGTATGAAATCATTGTTAATAGAATCAACATTTTTCTTCTCACTTGGAAAACTGAATTCGACATTTCAGTTTTAAATAAAGGAAGAATACATTTCGTATTCGAAAATTTGACTAATATAATTAACATTATTTTTCACCCTCTCCCCTTTCTTTTATCAAATGAGTCTTGTATATAAATATACAGCTATTGCGTTTATAACTAAAAAAAGAAATATTGTGTTTGGAATTTAATTACGAATACTTCATTACTTTATCGTTTACTTTTTCTATTAATTGGAGCTGAAATTCCTAAAATTCAAAATTTTCAGACTTTCCTAACCAGAATCATCCGTTTTATGCATCATAGGTTCACACAGTCAAAATTAACGTTTTATTGAGTTCTATTTCTCGCAATTTAACTTGAGTGCGGTTAGTATTAACGTTCTTCGGGTAGTTTAATTCAATTTAGCATTAATGATGCAACGGATCGCACGATCTGCTTCTTCTAGAAAAGTTAGGTTACTGAGGAGATTCATTTCCGCAAAACAGGTGTTCGGTCCCACTGTGAGTCGTGTTATAGAGCGTGCTCGAAGTACGTTCGCATGCATAGTTTGGAAGACATTTCTTCTCTACGCAATGTGGTTACAGTAACTGTTACGTTTCAAGCAACAGATCCGCCAGTGTGTACGGGCCTGAACATGCTGTAGTGCTGTAGATTTACCCCTTCTCATTGGCAATATACTCGCCCGTCCCACACGATGTAGACCGCTACGTTCGGCAGGTAGCCTATACTGGTCGCCCGGTTTTGGTCTTCTCTACTCATGTAAGACGTAACCTTCATTCGAGATGGACTGCTGTGACCGAAGTAAAGGCTTTTATGTGAATATTACGGCAACATGAACTCATCATTTTTCTTTAAATCACAATGCAAACAAGTAAGAGGTTATCTTTTTGTGAAGCTGACAAACTAACAACCTGTTTAAAAATGGCTGTAGAAGATAATGAAATTGAATAACCGATATTTATAAAGGTTAAAATGGACAAATTTATGTCCCTGTATCTCTGAAACCCGTGTAGAAAAAATATACCTGTATTTAGAATTTACTGTAAGTTCACTGACCGTAGGCTAAGTCAGGGCCTCTCAAACGCCCAAAATCTCACGCGTGCAAATCGAGGCGCAAGAACTCCGTGCACTGTGCATCGGTCCCGCTAGGCTCGGCTCGGACCAATGCTTCGTCTCTGGGCTATTCGGCTAAGCTAGGGTCAACTCGGCTCGGATTTGGAGCGTTACGGAGCAAGTGAGGAAGAGGGAGACAGGGGGAGTGAGCGAGACAGGCGTGGGGAAAGAGAGAGACAGCGCTATAGCTCCAAATCGAGGAGTGGGGGTCTGCACTCTGGTCAACCAAGCGAAGTCGTCTTTTGCACCGTGCACAGTGCATGCAGCCTGAGGGCCCTGGCCTAAGTGATATTTATGATTTAATTAAGATTTACGATTTCCTTTTACATTTAAGAGATATCATATGCTATAAATTCATATAGTAACAACATAGTGTAATTGTCTTAAAACATTTAAAAAATTGTAATATTATCCGTTCAATAGTTTGTGAGAATCAGGTACCTAATATAACGACAAATAACAGGCACTTAGAACCGTATTCTAAATAGTTCATTATTAATACTCCTGATAACAGGACATTTATTATATTACTAGCGCTATATGTCTTATCGAGCGAGTTGGCTACATGGTTGGACGCGTGTTAAATGTATAACAAGATTGTTTCAGTAATACGTTGGTAAGACTGCACAACACCGAAATTTAAAATGTTACAGGTCGTAGACTTAAACTTGATCACTTTAAATATGGGGAGTATGAAGACTAGTTAGCCACCACGGTAAGATTAACCCCAGTGACTGATGCCCGTTAAGCAAATAAACTTCCAAGTACATTTAAAAAATAGGTATTTACTTTTTTATGAGTTATTGTAACTACAATTTGCTGAAGATAATTACAAACAGAGGTAAATTAGTTGGAATCAGAAATGAAAAAAAGCACGAATCCCTCACTAATTCAAAATGGAAATCAGATCCTCGTTTTACAAAAGGTGTTCAATTTGACCACCACTAGCCCGAACACATGCCACACGTCGTAATGTCGTTCTTTATTCAGGGAACAGCATCAAATACACGCCTTTCGAGGTATTCAGGGCCGTGCAATTCATTCCTGTGCTCCGGTTCCTTCTTATGGCCCCAGAAATAAAAAACATCCAAGGGATTTAAATCAGTACTTCGGGCCGGCCACTGAATTGGACCATTTTGACCAACACACTGGCCTAGGAAATCGTGTATAATTACTCTCGCACTGGTCGAAAATGTGCAAGGACGCATCATCGTGAAGAGACAACGTATACCTTGGTATGTCCACAGGAATGTCATCTAGAGTTTTCGGCAATGTTTCAGTTAGGAACCGCAAATGCTATTATCCTGTCAAACGCGGTGGGAGTTCAGAACGGCTAATTATTATGGCTCCTACAGTTCTTACGCATACGTTCAATGAATGTGAGAACGTATGGTGAAGGTGACTATGTATAACATGATGGATATTTTCTCATTCCAGATATGGGAGTTACGGAAACTAAAGTAGTGTGCCATAATGTGTGAAGCATGATTCATCAGCACCTAAAATTATTGGGAGAAAATTCGCTTGTTGCTGTTGTTTTCTCAAGAAACACTAACAAAATCGTACCCTACGAGGAAGATCTTCTGCTTGGAGGTGTTGAACATGTTGCCTGGGGTATGGGTACACACATTTTCCCTAAGTCTTCGGTGTAATATATAATTACACACACCCACCTCACAGGCAATGCCACCAGTACTCCTCTTGGGATCACTCTATACCATGTCCGGCCACGTCCAGGATTTCTTCCTCATCTG
This sequence comes from Anabrus simplex, assembly GCF_040414725.1. Lineage (NCBI taxonomy): Eukaryota > Metazoa > Arthropoda > Insecta > Orthoptera > Tettigoniidae > Anabrus > Anabrus simplex. The sequence continues at coordinate 193,613,321 of NC_090271.1, read as the reverse complement.
CCAACACACTTTGCTGTCGTGAATGGACCCTTCCCTCAACATTTTGCTGTAGTACTCCAGTGTCTCGATGTCCTTGAAGCACCGTAACAGAAGTGCGGTCACGTGTATGCCTTAAGGCCGGTCTCCACTGAATAACATTTAACACCAACATGTTAAATTGAACATGTTACAATTGACATATATATTGTGATTGTGTCTTCCAATTGACTTTGCATGTTAACTCAGAATGTTGAGGTTAACACTTTTAACACGTTGGCGTGTTTTCCGCTCAAAGTGGAAAACATGTACAAGTCAATTCGTTGTTCGTGAGATGTCGGCACAACTTAGGCAACTTCCGTGCTGTTTCCATGCCAATAAATAACCTAAACGACGCAAACGACGCGCTTCTCGTGAAGTAGGATTACAGTTACAACACTCCGCAACACTCATTCTCGTTGTTGTAAGCTACGAATACAGTACGCGCATGTGTGTCGTTCTCTCTGTACTTCACTAAAATTTATAGTCAAAAATGGAGTGGAGCAAGGAGATTACTCTGGACTTAATTAATGATGTAATAGATAGGGCTTGTTTGTGGGATGTCTCATAAAAGGAATACAGAGATAAAGCGAAGAAAACCGACAGTTTCCAGGAACTAGAAATTATCTATAAATTTTTCTGCGAGTGCATCGAATAAAACTAGCGTCCCTCCGCTCTCAGTACAGTCGAGAATTGCGAAAAGTTCAGAAAAGTCGTAAGTCGGGGGCGGGAGCGGACGAAGTTTATACTTCAAAGTGGTTTGGTTTTGAAGCAATGAGCACGATGAGCGGAGAAAATGTGCATTTCTAAATCATAACAAGTAGCAGCAGTGGCAACAGCAAAGGCCAAATCCTCTTAATTTCAATCCATTGTGCTTGTTTGAAAAAATTAGACACCACCTAAATGTATTAACACAAATTGATATGATGAACTACCTGTATATAAACAAAGGAAATCAAGTTTCATAAGTGTGGACACACAGTATTTAACATTTAACATGTTGATAAAATGAAATGAAATGGCGTATGGCTTTTAGTGCCGGGAGATCCCAGGACACTTTCGGTTCGCCTTTTAATTTGACTCCCGTAGGCGACCTGTACGTTGTGATGAAGATGAAATAATAATGAAGACAACACATACTGTACACCCAGTCCCCGTGCCAGAGAAATTAACTAAAGATAGTTAAAATTCCCGACCCTGCCGGGAATCGAACCTGTGACCAAAGGCCAGTACGCTAACCATTTAGCCATGGAGCCGGACAACATGTTAATGGTGTAACCAGTTAACATTTAACATGTTGTTAACTGTTAATTAGTGGAGACCGGCCTTTATATTTGAAAATCTTTCTCGGTATAGTCTTATTTCCCTTCCACTGTCACATCTAACTTCACCATAAATTAATCAAATCTCACACATCTCATGGTTTGAGAAGCCTGCCATTTAAAATTGTCACTTTGTTTGTATATGACCTGAAGTAGTTTCATGGTGACAGTGCACTGTCTGGTGCAGGCTTGGAAGAATGATAGGGGAGGAAATTTCGATGGAATTTACTCCACTTATTTTCAATGTAACAGTTTTTGTTTACATCAAGAGGACAATGAAAGTAACAAACTTGATTTAGCCCATATCCGGAGATGTCGTGCACTGTAAGCACTGCATCTAAACAACAGTATCTAGTCAGATGTATTTACTGGTTGTTAAACTATAACCCTAAAATTTTCTTATAAAATTATATTACGACCACATAAAATAATCGTGTGGGACAAACTTCAGCCACCTCGTGGTCTCCGAAAAAACGTACTAGTAGCACCATCCCTTTTCAGCAGCTGTACAAACGATCAGCCTCAACCTGAAGGAACGGGAAGTTTCACCTACGCAGACGACTGTGCTATTACTGCATAAGTTAGCCAGCCTGAAACTGTTGAGCAAGACCCAACTACAGTAGAACCCCGTTTATCCGAAATAAATGGGGCGGAGCCACTTCGGTTGACGCGTTTTTTCGGGTGACACATGGTAAATATTTTCGGAAGTTAAATGTCGAAATAAAAATGTATAAATTCTGCTAAGCGAAGGTGCATACTGTATATTAATATTAAATTGTTTACATAATGCCACGCATTGTGTAAAAACAATTATTTTCTTCTGAATTTTCTTACTGCAGCGCTGTCGTGCGGCTATGTCGCGCACCGTTTAATCAACTGGTGTAAGATTCACTGCTTTGTTCAACAAATCGCAAAGCAATCTGAAATAATGAAACAATATTTTGTTACTACTGATGTGAATACTGTATACAGTAATTTTATTACAGTGCAGTCATTTAAGAGTGTGGTACTGTATTCTAATAAAAATTCGAAATCAGTCTTACATGCAATGCATTAAATCCATCATCTGCTGTAACTCGATTCACAAAACTGCCATTGTCAAGGTGGAACTCGTCTGCATAATCTTCATGACGAATAATACAGTAATAATAATGATAACAATACAGTAATAATAAGAATTCCTGCTTGTTCGAGAAAAATGTATCATGGAAAGAACTAGAGGGTAAGAAACTTTTGTTTTATGCTACACGCGCATTCTGGCATAAGTCAAAATAAAAATAGGGTTTTCCTAGTAACTCTCAGCAGATATTTTTTTGCAAGTTGCTTTACGTCGCACCAACACAGATAGGTCTTACGGCAACGGTGGGACAGGAAAGGGCTAGGACTGGAAAGGAAGCGGCCGTGGCCTTAATTAAGGTGCAGCCCCAGCATTTGCCTGGTGTGAAAATGGGAAACCACGGAAAACCATTTTCAGGGCTGCCGACAGTGGGGTTCGAACCCACTATCTCCCGAATACTGGATACTGGCCGCACTTAAGCGACTGCAGCTATCGAGCTCGGTAATGAAGTTATTAAAGAATGTAAATTTCAAACATACTCCCATTTAACCCTTTAAAATCAACGTTTTCTAAACCCCTTTCTCAGCACTCCTTTACACACTTATACGAACGTAATAATCAAATTTTATGACTCTAGCTTTAATGGTCTCGGCTGGGCGTTTCAGTCCGGACATCCCATTTTGTAGATATACTAGCAAGATACCTGTGCTTTGCTACGTTCTTAAACCTAAACTTATCATTCAATTTTTTAAATTTCGGAGAGTACACTATCGGGTGAGCCTGTAAACTACACCCTCACTTCGTACGTCAAACAATTTTGGAGGAATGATGATTCATCTTCGGATTTATCACACATTCGAATTCCCATAGAATTGGAAAGTATTGAAACCCTATGTTATTTACAATTTAGGATGTAGAAGCAATAACCTTGTGAAATTTTGACTTTGTAATTTGAACAGTATTGGTGGAGTGGAATGTTTAAAACATATTTCTGATTTAACAACTAGGGCACAGAAGACCAATCTCCACGTAAAATTTTAACTTCGTACGTAAAACGTTTTCTGAAGAATGAATATTTTGATTTTCAGAGTCAAGCCCAAACTAAAACCCCTTAGGGGAGAAATATTTTGAAGCAGGCCTATATAATATTTAATACCTTGGGCATTAAAAAACTTCGTACGTCAATCAGTTTTGGAGGGATGAATAATTTACTTTCTTCAGCTAACCCGATTTAACTCCTTAGAGGGCGATATGTGTCCGCCTCTGTGGTGTAATGGTTAGTGTGATTATCTGCCACCCCCAGAGGCCCAGGTTCGATTCCCGGCTCTGCCACGAAATTTGATAAGTGCCACGAGGGCTGGAACGGGGTTCACTCAGCCTCGGGAAGGTCAACTGAGTAGAGGTGGGTTCGATTCCCACCTCAGCCATCCTGGAAGTGGTTTTCTGTGGTTACCCACTTCTCCTCCAAGAAAATGCCGGGATGGTACCTAACTTAAGGCCACGGCCGCTTCCTTCTCTCTTCCTTGTCTATCCCTTCCAATCTTCCCATCCCCCCGCAAGGCCCCTGTTCAGCAGAGCAGGTGAGGCCACCTGGGTGAGGTACTGGTCATTCTCCCCAGTTGTATCCACCGACTCAGAGTCTGAAGCTCCAGGAAACTGCCCTTGATGCGGTAGAGGTGGGATCCCTCGCCGAGTCCGAGGGAAAAACCAACCCTGGAGGGTAAGCAGATTAAGAAAGAAGAAAAGGCGGAATGTTTGAAAATACTTCCTGTTTCACATTTAGGATTTGAAATATATACCGCCATTTCGAATTTTGTCTTATTACGTTAAACTGTTTCGGAGGAATGAATATTTTTATTTTCGGATTTTAACCCCCATTTAACTCCCTGAGAAGTAAATACTTTTTTCAAACCTGTTATTTAATACCTACGATATAATTTGAAATTTTAACTTCTTTGTCATCAGGGTTCATCCCCCCCATCAACAAAAACCTATCAGGTTCTAATTTAAAATATGAGGCATATAGGAACAAAGCAAAGCAAAGTCATCTCCGTACAGGGCCTTGGAGGGGTGGAAGGTAAAGGCTTCCACTATCCGTAACCTCGGCGCTTGATGGGGTAGGGTGGTTAGTTCTACGCCCGGCTGCCTTTGCCCCCAGGAATTATCTGGTACTCATTTTTGGTGTAGGCTGAGTGAAGCTCAGGGCCATATGCATCTCTGAAAGTAGAAATCTCGTTTCTTAAATTTTACGACTTCCTGACGGGGATTCGAAACCACTTCTTTCCGGTCGAACCGAGCACGCCTTTACCGCCTCGGCCAGACAGTCCCTATATAATAAATATAAATATATAGGAGAAACCATCATGTGCAATTTAAATATATGCCAATCAGTTTCAGATATATGAATATTTATGTTTTTAGGCCTCACTCACTAGATAAACCTCCTTAGGGGAACATTGTTTTAATGCCAGTTCTTATTCAGAATGTAAGACATATGGGAAAAACCATCATGTGAAATTTGATTCAAACGGTTTCAGAGAAGTGAATATTTTTGTTTTCGGGTATTAACCGCCATTCAACCCTTAAGGGATGAATTTTCTTTCTAAACTTGTGTTATATAACATACAGTACCGGTATATACAGTAGCAATCGTTGAGTGAAATTTCAGCTTAGTGCGGTGATTACTTTCGGAGTAATGAATATTTTGGTTTTCAGCGTTTTACCCCCGTTTCGTCCACTTAGAGGTGGAATTTTTTGAAATCCTACCTTAGCACTTGTCTATGTAATGTATTTGCAACATTTTATTTCTTTATGGCCTGTAGTTTTGGCTTGACGTTGATTAAAAAATATTTATTTTGTTAATTTTTAATTTTCTTCCCTTACTTTTGTTATTAGATGATTTTTCTTCGTTTCTCTTTCATTTTTTCTAAAAGTTTGCATTGTGCTATTCCATTATAAATATATCTTCCATTGCTGAACTCTCTAATTCGGCATCTCGATGTTTTGATATCCCAAATAAATAAATAAATAAATAAATAAATAAATAAATAAATAAATAAATAAATAAATAAATAAATAAATAAATAAATATTTTATACCTTTACATTACACATGTTCCATTAGAAAATTATATTTCATTATTGATTACTTCCTCTCTTTTTTATCGTCACTAACACTGTTCCGTATATTCCATATGGCAGTTATCCTTGTGTTCTATCGGGGTTTAGTTTTCATAGACTGACGTGGGATGCGCACTACATATTATGATATGACACTTTATTGCAACAGAAATTGAAACAGATGTGTTATTGCTACAGTTCTTCTTGACGTACCGACTCTATCCACTCCAGATTGTCCAGTATAACCTGCTTTAATATTGATTGACAGTGGGATTTGTAAATCGTATTTAGAACCGGATCGTTCTAGTTTTAGCCTTTGTTTGATGACGACAGAAGGATTAATATGTGATATGTGAATTGTGATTGGGATAAAGCACTTTCCTCTAAAGGAAAATGTGCACTCTGAAACATGTGGCATGCACTGCATCGTAGGAAGCCACAGTTCGGGATGATTTTTACGCCAGATCTTATACAGATTGTCAAAGATAGGAATGTAATAACGAATTTACCTAATGAAACTGTAAAATACTTGTAGTTAAGAAACATCTAGTGATATTTATGTTGATGGTTTTATGGCCCAGATAATTCTTGCCCTTGTGCCATCTTCTCACAGAAGGTTGGTGATCACCATGGAGTAATTTTACCTATTTTGTCCTTCCGATATCAAGTTTCACGTATCGTGAATGGCAAACCAGAGTCGGATGTTTTGCATCCCACGACTATCTTCTCCTTCCACGTTCATTTTTACCTTCTGTCTTGCTAAGGGATCGCACCGAGCGAGTTGGCCGTGCGGTTAGAGGCGCAAAGCTGTGAGCTCGCATTCGGGATATAGTGGGTTCGAACCCTACTGTCGGCAGGCCTGATAGCAGGCAAATTCAGAGGCTGTACCTTAATTAAAGTCACGGCCACTTCTTTCTCACTCCTAGCCATTTCCTATGCCATCGTCGCCTTAAGTCCTACCTGTGTCGGTGCGACGAAAAGCAACTTGTAAAAAAAAAAAAAAAAAAAAAAAACAACGTTTGGATACCTTCCCTGACGTCAAACATATTTGGAGGGATGAATTCACTATTCTGCGTTTATTTGTATTGTAATATGTTGTATGTAAATGAAGATATGTAATGAGGCGAACAGAAACACCTAGCCCCCGAGCTAGAGGAATAAGTCAGTTGGGGTTAAAATTACCGACCCGCCGGAAGTCGAACTCGGCGACTTCTGAACCGAAGGCCACTATGCTGACCATTCATCTAGCAAGTCGGGCAGAGGCTAAATAGAAGCACGAAGAACCTGATGAACTTCGCTTAATTTAACTCGCATAAAGTAGTCCAACAATCAAAGAAGTACGTACTTATTAAGATTTCAACATAATTTAACTCACACATTATTCAAAATTAAAAAATTACCCACATTGCCTTTGTGGCTAAGGCGGGAGCTCATCGGCCTCTCACAGCTGGATTCTGTGGTTCAAATTTCGGTCACTCCATGTGAGATTTGTTTTGTGCTGGAAAAAGCGGAGGAGGGACAATAATTGCATTTCATTTGTCAGACATTAATCATTGCCACAGAAGAGTGCGACAGGTTTCGGCTGCCGGCACAATTCGTATCCTCGCCGCTAGATGGAGGCTTCATTCATTTCACTTGTGACCCGGTCGAATGACTGGAAACAGCTGTGGATTTTCTTTTAAATTACCAATATTATTCGTTTAAACATACTTCTCCTAACTGTAATTTTAAAACTCAACTTAGTGCATAAGAGCACCAATACAAGTATCAATGTGAAACCTTTTGTCCTTGGTAGGCGAGAAGTGAGAAGCGCACATGTCGATTGTTTCTATGGAAGTTTCAGGATAATTAAAACTACATTTCTTCACCCTGTTACCTATCTAGAGGATCGACGAAATAATAAATCTGACTTTATTACTTAATCCTGAAGTAGTTCTTGCTACCAAAAATTCAAGTCTGGCTTAATTTTGTGTAATAACCTTTGAAATATCACGAAGTGCAATGCATTTTTAGTCTAGTGGATGTAAGTGATGAAATTCCGAACACAATTATAACGGTGATCAAATGTAGTGGTGATTATGGTGATTATAGTTTGAAGGGGTTTATTTCATGGGAAACTGACACCCGTATATCATCCGGCTGACAGGAATGACTTGATACGCGTTTTGATTTAAGAATGTGATTTCAGAGCTTAACACCAATACGTGTAGCGTGCACGACCTTGGAGTACATTACTTCGGAAGTAGTGTCTGCTATAGAAGTTCGTACTACAGAAGTAAACTACTACGAGAGTTAATTTGATCCAGGAGTAACAACGGGAAGCTGAAATACGATTATACGATTTACTCTTTTAGTTACTACTGCAGAAGTCGCGTTCATTACTCGCGGAGTATTATTTGCGCTGTTTGTTTAAAGAGATCTTAGAGGATAAGGTTATTTGCGAAAGGAAAATGGGAAAATGTTAGCGAAAGAGATAAAAACATATTAGTAGAGATAATGAAATCCGTGCGAATGATATAGAGTGAAAAATACACCACGTAAGGATGCTGGATAAGAAAAGATATGCCTAGGAAATAGTGACAGATGAATTCTACGGTCCGAACCTGAGTAAACGTAATGAAGAGCAACTGAAAAATTTATCAAAATACCTGAAAATGAAGTATAAAAAACCCGGGGAGGATTTCAAACAGTTGGTGATCCACAGACACCATACGTGGATGATGCTTTGGGGGTAATAATTAAAATAGGTACAAAAATACTTGTTGCATACTACTGTAATTCCAAATTTAAATAATTATTTTTGCAAGGATCAAGGCGCGAATTTGACGTCTGGGTGAGGAAATTGGACGTATAGACTTTAGGAGAAACTATAATCAGCATAATCACCATTACATTTGATCACCGTTATAAAATAAAATATGATTTGCCACAATAAGGTTAAGGCGAGTTCATATAGACCCTTCAAAAAGAGAATGATCATCTTTCAGGAAAGAAATAAAAGTTAATTAAACCCGTTACAATAGAAGCTAGGCAATTAGGAAGAGTACTGTCATTAAGAGAGAACATAACACTAAACAAAATAATAATATAAGCAATATAACTATAGAAATAAAGGTGATATTTTCAATGCATTAATGAAAGGAATTTCACATATAATATTAATATATTATAAGCACTACCAAAAGCATGTTATATCATCCAATTGACACAATTTTCGAGTATTTGCCACATGAAAAATGAAACCTAGTTTGGGGTTAGAAGGTATCAACTCAAGCAAAGGCTTATCCCATACTAAATAAACATTAATCCATGGGGAGGCAGGAAATAATTTTCCAGAACTCATACTAATACATACTGGTGTCGAATTTCCCAGTTACGCACGGGATAATCCCATACTACTGTGTGAAGAGCAGATATAAACAGATTAAGTTAGAAAATAAACTAGTTGCAGTCTATCAAGGGAAGATGATTTCAACGGAAATACTCTCGAAACGTCCTCGCCAACAACCTTCATCAAACATAAAATATCAGCCATAACACATCGGCCTTTTTCAAATCTGATCTATCATTTCAAAAGTTGAATGTTAAGAGTATTATATCAATTAGTTTACGTAATGGGCTTAAGAAAATGCCTACCGAAACGGAAAACGATTAATGTCTGGGGCCAAAATCAGTTTCTCATTTTATTAAAGTTTACCTGCCAAGGAGTAATTTAACTTTCCACACGGGTCTACAGCCCTGCATCATCTTGTCATCACAAATGCCGTCCTAAACCTGTTACTACCTAACGACCAAGCAGAGTTACTTCCCATTAACGAGGAGAAAACAGACGTAATTCTCACTTTACAACGTGAACAACATTGGGAAATTAAATGCTGTAATAATAATAATAATAATAATAATAATAATAATAATAATAATAATAATTTATTTAATGTGTGCAAGAGATAGTTAGTAGTTCAATTTATTTTAAGTATTAATATGTTGATAATATGTCCTACTACTTCTGTAATATATGTGGTTTAGTTATAAGATTAATATTTCTCAAGTAATAATGTTATTAGAAGAGTTATGTATATATAAAACAGAGTCCTGTAAATATGTAAACGACATGATGAATGAATAAATACTACTACTACTACTACTATGATAGTCTGAAGGTCAGATGGAACTTGGATGATTGTCGACATTCCATCTGCTCTGCAGCAGGCCTTTTCAAGATAGTATGATGGTCATGATGGTCACCAGTTTCAGATAGCCTAAACGAGATGGCAAGTGCGTCGAATAAAAGTCGACACTGACTTTACGTATTTAAAGAAGTCACAATTAGAGATAACGATGGTTAAACTATTGGAAGGTTTCCTTGTACGTAAGCGACCTTCCTATACGTCACACTTAACTCATCAGGAGTTTCTCACTGAGATTTCCTCTTGGTCATCCAAGTCCAAACTCTATCCATCGCAGCCAATAGGGGAATGGCAGTTCCACAAAATGTCTTTAATTTTATATTGAACGAGAGGTAAGCTTGTGATTTTTGGGACTGTTACATCATTGCTTGCAGGTAATAGTTGCGCTTGCTTTGGTTTAATAAAAGTGGAGTGTTAGAAACTTTGTTGAAGAGCGGAGCCATAGCTTACATGAAGGTATTGCTAGATAATTTTCTTGATAGTTCCCTGTTTGGTACAAATTTATACTAACTACAAAGAAAAATAGATCTTTAGTTTGCTAACAGTATGGCGTCATTGTAACTCGGAAAGCATTCCATAACGATGACATAGGATGAAACTATAACAGCCTCAGAATTTTCCTGGTGTTAAAATCAGGTACCACAGCAAACTAAAGTCAATGCTGTTCATAGTGAGGTTCGAGTTCAGTGTCGTCCGAATAATATATTTAATTTAATGTTAACAGCATTCGTACGTGATATCCTGATACATAATAATTCATCTTCAGACATCAATTAACATATTCATGCCTGAATATTCATCCAGTAGCTACAAAAATATTTTCTTTTATGAAATCTGGCTCCCGAAAAGTACTCAAAAAACAGTTCTTATTTTGAATGACATTTTGGCGTGTTCATGTTCATAAACACACCGCATTTAAAAGTAACACGGATTATTTTCAACTACTTATGGTTATTTGCTTAACAGAAAGGAAAGTATGTACATTTTAATTACTTATTCTATGCAAAAAATAAAATGTATCTACTCAAACAATCGAAAAGTTTTTTATTGTTTTACCTGCTGTATGATTATCCATAGCATTACTGTTGTTTATTTTTATATCTTCATTTAAAAGTCTGATGTATGGTACTTTGTTACCACAAGCAGAAGCAGAAGAGTCGCTGAACATCTGTGAATTTTTTATAAAATTTGTGATCTGAGTGAAGCAGTAGGGAAAAATATAAGGATACATACAGCCATGAAAACAAAGCCTGAATGAGGTAATAGTATTATTTTTTCAAACTCATTCTAATATCATACAAACGAATATTCTTATGCAGATAAATCTCGAGTTTTAACCTCCAAATACTGTAAATCGGCAATGAAAATTTCGTATGGCTATTTCTAGCCTGGTGAAGCTCTTGTAAGGCAGACTGTCCAACGAAGGTGCGTGTGTAGGAGACTGTGTGTAATTGTGGTGTTTGATAGTATTGTGTTAATTTTGAAAAGAAAATAATCCAGCGGGTTTGCATATAGATCCCATGTTTTTCTTAGAATATGCTTACATGATCTGATACATCTCTCTCTCTATATATATATCCTTGTACATTTGACAAGGTGTGGAAACATGCTATGTACAACTAGGAAGTTTCCGCCATCTTTCGCGGTCTTTAATCAACTGCGTAGCCTCTTACAGAGACTTCCTTTCTAACGTCCTGCTCTGGTCTATCCACCTGGTTAATTCTCGTCCCTGAGATCATCTGTCTTCTACCATCAGCTTGATGTGCGATTTCCATTATGTTACTTATATGTCATAGGGACTATCTGGCCGATGCGGAAAAAGACGTGATCTGTTCACCCGGAAGGACGTGAATTTGATTCTTCGTCAGGAAGTAGGAAAAATTAAGAAATGAGATTTCTAATTCCCAAGGTGCACATGGCCCTGAGGTTACTCAGCCTACATACAAATATGAGTACCATGTTATTTCCTGGGGGGAAAAGGCGGTCGCACACAAGGCTAACTACTTTACCCCAATAAGGGCCGAGGTTACGGATAGTAGAAGCCTTTACCTTCAATCCCTCCAAGGGCTTAGAGAAAAGAGAACCTCTCGTGGCCCTTTAAATGAGGCACTATTAACTGTACGAAATATGTATGACAGCTGTCTAGACATGAAATTATTACTAGTGAAAGGATAGGTCAGAGAAAGTATTCCAAGAATCAATATAACACTATAAGACTTTCTGTTTCGTTCAGAAGAAAAAAAATTCTTATTCGTCATGATTTTTGTATGACGATCAATAAAGCACAAGGACAAACTTTAGATGATTATGATACATGTGTAAACCAGCCAGTACATATTCCTGGGTAGTAATCTGTTGCTATGTCTCGTGGGTGTCAATTCGAAAGAATAAACAGCACGTAAAGAGCGTTGAATGCGATGAATAAGAGACCCGTTACTTAATATTTACTTAAAACTTCCTTTTTTTATCCCAGCGTATAACTTGCACAAGTGTGGAGTCCTGTTGTTGGCTCGCCTTCCACCATTTCCCTCGATCCAGGGCGTCGTCGGGGCTGACGCTGATCCCCGTATGTCTTCACTAAGCCGATCAAGGCTCCATCCATCAGGCGACATGTGGCATGCCGTCCTGACAACTTCACAACTGTAGCCTCGCTGCTAGTTTTACTAACAACGTAGACTCTCCTCAGATATATTGTCAGTAATAGCGGCTATCTCCATCCACTTCCGTACGTCTTCATTTCTAACATGATCCAGTGGCTCAGAGACCAGTGCAGCATCCTTAACATCCATAACATGGAGTGCTTGCTCATATGTGGCAGTTGCAAGCCGGTATTCTGACCCATATAAGGCAACAGGGTATACAACAGAGTTATAGATCTTACCCTTGATTGTTTCTGGGATCTTTGTGTTCACAAGGCATTCCTGTGACTTGTACCCGTTTAAGCCAAGCCGCACTGACACCCGCGGGATTCTGAAAGGTAGTCGCGATCACTCTAGATAAGCGGTGCCTGAAATTAGTACTATTATTGAGTTGTTTCCCACTTATGACAACTGCACCGTTTATTTGAAGCCCATATTCCATATACAATACTCCATTATCACTACATTTAGCCATGTGGCATACTGTTCTAACCGAATATGTCACTCCTGAAATCGGTGGTGCAGTTCTTGCTGGGTCACTTTGGCGAGAACAACATCATTTGTGTTGCGTACAAGAATGACCATGGATGTCGATTCCGGATATTAACAGTGACTGAGTACAGAAAAAGAATAAACAAGAGCAGATAAAATGCTGAGCCCATTAATTATGCAAGCAAGACGTGGGAATGACTCGGGAAGTTCGGCTGGGCATCACACAATGATAGAGGTGCCGCAACAGTAGTTCAAAAAGAATGAGCGCTTGGTATTTTATATGTTGCTGGCCTTTATATCTTTCTCAGAATCAATTAGACCTATAAATATACAGTTTCTTGTGGGTATCCACAAGGCTGATATCTCTACTCTGATATTTCGTAATAATAATTGTTACGGGGTTACCCGTGGAGCAGAAAGAGGGTGAACGGGTCTGACTACAATGTCAAAATTAATTAAAAACTTAAACTGAAGGTTACATTTTCAGAACTCGAAATTTAACAATTTTTACTGGTTCAAGTAGCAAACATTAGAAAAGATTGGGAAAAAATCCAAGATTCAGAATCTTAACACCTTGGGCTTTAAGTCCCTAGCTTTACATGTCCTGAGCTACAAGCTCAAATTTACAGAGAGCGCAAATTTGCTCAAGGGCAGAAGTCCCCCTAATTCATGGAGCCCTTGCTCCCAAAATACAATGTCTAGCCTTCCAGAGACACTCATTGCAATCACAAAATTGAAAAAGAGATAACAGGCTATTCAAGGGAAGATCAGAAAATTACCATCACTCGCCATCAAGGCACAACTTACACATTGAAAGGTACTGTTATACAGGGGCATCTAGTTCCCAACCTACAGGGCCTTTGCGGAAAAGAACAGGTTAAGTAAATGGCCCGAAACACAAATTGAATAGAGGCGTACAGTGCTTCAAAATAGTGAAAACTTAAAAACCTAAAGGGTACGAGCCCGGTGAAACTGGGGCTATTCCCAAACTACGGAGGTGACTCGTATAGGAAGTAATTTACCACATTACAAAAAGATAAACAGTTATAAACGTAGTCACCTCAAACCAAGATGAAGGGGAGCTCGAGAGGGTAATTCACTCTCTATCCCCGATTTACAGTTAAAGGGTTTACGAAGTTTTAGCCGAAAGAAGATTTACATTTTAGAAAAGTTAGTTACATAGTTAAAGATTTGGACCTTTCCCTCGGGTTAAACTGCGGAGGTAGCAAGGAAGAAAGATGTTATGTGGCCATTACCTTGTAGATGTACTGCTGACTGATGAAAGAGTCCGCCCGCCTCATGCTTTGACACACACACTTAATACGATGACGATCGAGTGGCCAAGAGACGTGCAAAGCCGCAGTTTATAAACCCTCAAGGAAAGTTCGAGATCTTTCACGAATAAACCAGCCACACCCTCACAATTTTATTGGTCAATTTAAAAGTTACACTCAAAATCGAAGTAGAAGAAGACTGTGATAGGTTGAAAATTAATTACAGAAATTAGGGATTGGCTAGATTCAAACCTGGCGGAAATAAAAAGGAAATACTGACAACCCAAAAATAAATTAACATCAATCAGAAAAAACTTATGAATGCAAAATTTATTTGAATTATAACTTCTTATACCTCGCATCAGGGTGCATGAACCTAGTTTTTAGTGGTGTCCTCTGTGGATGAATGTCCAAACTTCTTGATGAATATCAAACAAAACAAGTAGAAATTCACTCAGGTTAGGAAACAGTACAATAACAAAATTACTCAATATTTTAGTGGTGACCTCTTCTGATTAAAGTTCCAATTTGGTGTAGAATCAGTTTCACTATTTCTCCAATAGAGGAGTTCATTTAGGCGCTGAGTTTAAATGCGCGACGTTGGGGTGTACTTCCCGGTATAATAATAATAATAATAATAATAATAATAATAATAATAATAATAATAATAATAATAATAATAATAATAATAATAATAATAATAAGTGAAATTGAATCAAGGTGTCGTAAAGCTAATGCAGTGAGCTCGCAGTTGCGATCAACAGTATTCTGTAAGAAGGAAGTGAGCTCCCAGACGAAACTATCTTTACATCGATCTGTTTTCAGACCAACTTTACTTTACGGAAGCGAAAGCTGGGTGGACTCAGGATATCTTATTCATAAGTTAGAAGTAACAGACATGAAAGTAGCAAGAATGATTGCTGGTACAAACAGGTGGGAACAATGGCAGGTGGGTACTCGGAATGAGGAGATAAAGGCTAATTTAGGAATGAACTCGATGGATGAATCTGTACGCATAAACCAGCTTCGGTGGTGGGGTCATGTGAGGCGAATGGAGGAGATTAGATTACCTAGGAGAATAATGGACTCTGCTATGGAGGGTAAGAGAAGTAGAGGTAGACCAAGACGACGATGGTTAGACTCGATTTCTAACGATTTAAAGAGGTATAGAACTAAATGAGGCCACAACACTAGTTGCAAATCGAGGATTGTGGCGATGTTTAGTAAATTCACAGAGGCTTGCAGACTGAACGCTGAAAGGCATAACAGTCTATAATGATAATGTATGTATGTATAATAATAACACCGTTAATAATACTATTTGTATTGGCTTTACGTCCCACTAACTACTTTTACGGCTTTCGGAGACGCCCAGGTGCCGGTATTTAGTCCCGCAAGAGTTCTTTCGCGCGCCAATAAATCTACCGACACGAGTCCGACGTATTTGAGCACCTTAAAATACCACCGGATTGGGCGAGGATCGAACATGCCAAGCTGGGATCAGAAGGACAGCGCCTCAACCGTCTGAGTCATTCAGCCCGGCTCCAGAGTTTGTTTTTCCCTCGGACTCAGCGAGGGATCCCACCTCTACTGCCTCAAAGCAATGTCATGCTGCGTGAGACTTTTGGTCGGCGATACAACTGAAGAGGTGTACCAGTTCCTCGACCAGGAGGTCTCACTAGCTCTGCTGAACAGGGGCCTTATTGAGGGATGGGAAGATCGGAAGGGATAGACAAGAAAGAGGGAAGAAAGCGGCCGTGGCCTTAAGTTAGCTAGCATCCCAGCATTTGTCTGGAGGGGAAGTGGGTAACCACTGAAAACCACTTCGAGGATTGCTGAGGTGGGAATCGAACCCTCCTCTACTCAGTTAACCTCCCAAGGCTGTGGGGACTCCCTTCCAGCCCTCGTACCACTTTTCAAATTTCGTGGCAGAGCCGAGGGTGGCAGCCAATCACACTAACCACTACACCACTGAAGGTCCGGAAACGCCATGCTAATTGTAAGTGGACGGCGCAGCTTGCCCGACTGCCCTCATCGAACCAACACTGTTTAGTACTAATGGAGATGTCCAGCTACATGGCTAAACGGTTAGCGTGCTGGCCTTTGGTCACAGGGGCTCCGGGTTCGATTCCCGACAGGTTCGGGAATTTTTCCATCATTGGTAATGTCGCCGGCACGGGGGCTGGGTGTGTATGTCGTCTTCATCATCATTTCATCCTCATCACGACGCGCAGGTAGCCCACGGGAGTCAACTCAAAATACCTGCACCTGGCAAGCCGAACACATCCTCGGGCACTCCCGGCACTGAAAGCCATACGCCATTTCATTTCATTTGCTAATGGAGACAATCTGTCTGAGTCGACCATCATGGCACGTTCAAAGATCTTCATTGCCTGACACATTAACCAGATCGGACAATAGTAGCTACACTCGGTGATGTCACCCTTACACTTCGATTCTTATAAGCTAGTCTGATAATAATTGCCCACTCTTGAGGGGCTAAAGAAGAGTTTTGTTAACACAATGGTGCCTTGACTACCAAGCTGATTCCATGCTTCTACTGGGACATTGATAGTATTTTTTTTTTTTTGCTATTAATTTACGTCGCACCGACACAGATATGTCTTATGGCGAAGATGGGATAGGAAAGGCCTAGGAATTGGAAGGAAGCGGCCGTGGCCTTAATTAAGGTACAGCCCTAGCATTCGCCGGGTGACAAATGGGAAACCACGGAAAACCATCTTCAGGGCTGCCTACAGTGGGCTTCGAACCCACTATCTCCCGGATGCAAGCTCACGGCCGCATGCCCCTAACCTCACGGCCAACTCGCCCGGTATTGTTAGGCTTGGCAGCTCTACTGCTCCCCAGCTTCTGAACAGCTTGCTCCTCTTCAGTGGAACTGATCGCTGGAACTGGGCGAAAGATGGAGTTGGCGGTTATTAACGGTGAATGCGGGAAAATATTGACCAAACCTTGTTAAATAGCGATCTCTCTATTTCTCTGAGGCTCTCAAGACACTTTCGGACGGCATCATTCCGGATTTCGTTGAGCCTGGACGCTACACGGGTCTAGACTAACATTCTCATCTCAGCTATAGGGAGTTCCTGTTCGTCCGTTTTAATTATAGCTCGGACTTCTGATATAATAATAATAAAATAATAATTATTATTTTATTATTATATTATATATTATTAATATATTATTATTATTATTATTATTATTATTATTATTATTATTATTATTATTATTATTATTATTATTATAAGGAAATTGAACCGGTATTGAGCACGACTAGGAAAAAACGTATATCGTTCTTGGACATCTTATCAGAACACCTGACACCAGAATTAGCAGAAGAATAATTGAAAAATTATGGAATAGCAAGACCAAGATTAAATAGATCCCGAAAATTAAGGAGGATATTAAAGAACTGCAAATAACAGTAGACGATCTCAAGAACAAAACAGAAAAAAAACTAAGATACTTCAAGACACACACACTGGGCTACAGACCAAGATCAATAAAAGGTCTAACGGGAGGGTATTTTCAACAGAACAAAGGAAGGCAGCTGATAGGAAATCAAGAAATCCTTAGTATAATTTGACTAGAGTGGTCCAATGTAGACCATAAAATAATGTAACGTAAAACAAAATAAAAGTAAAATAATAATAATAAATAATAATAAATTATTAATAAATAGCCAACGGCCGTAGCCGTGTTGAAACACCGGATCCCGTAAGATCTCCGAAGTTAAGCAACATTTGGCGTGGTCAGGAGGTGGATGGGTTGCCACGCGCTGTTGGTTGGGGGGTAAGGGAATGGAGGAACGGAAAGGAACTGGCCACCCTACCGCACGGAAACTCCGGCTCAGGAACACCTCTGCGGAGGTTCTGACCTGCCTTCGGGCAGAATAACCCTTACCTTACCTATTAATAAATATTAATAATAATAATTATCATTACTATTATTATTTTATTAGATGTCTCAAATTCACTGTTCATATAATTGGAACTGGTAACTTGAAACAATGAAGAATTTCCACTTCTTTCTCTGAGACGAGAAGGATGCCTCGCATTGTTCTAGTAAATATACACAGGCCACGGCCGCTTCCTTCCAACTCCTAGACCTTTCCTATCCCATCGTCGCCATAAGACCTATCTGTGTCGGTGCGACGTAAAGCCCATAGCAAAAAAAAAAAAAAAGTAAATATACACAGTGCTATGGATATTAGTTCAATAACAGAGTCATTTAATACTGTTCAACTGAGCGCGATGGAACTAATTACTGTTGTTTGTTTTAAATGCAAGGTTCCCTTATCGAGGCGAGTGCTAGTGACAATAGGCTGGACACTTTCCTTTTAAAGCTGATGTATCATAACATGATTACGGGACTTCACTCACTTCGTTTAATTAACACGCTTTCTGTTCCTGTTACTCTATATCTCTGATCCTTCGCAGAAATTTAGCTAATATGAGGAATTGTTTGACTTCATTTATGAAAATGGTCCGATAGTTTCCGAGATCACCCACTACATATAAACAAACAGCCTCTCTTTATATATTGTACCCTTCGCTTTTTTAAAAATTTTGCTTTACGTCGCACCGACGCAGATATGTCTTATGGCGACGATGGGATAGGAAAGGGCTAGGAGTGGGAAGGAAGCGACCGTAGCTCTAATTAAGTTACAGCCCCAGTATTTGCCTGGTGTAAAAATGGGAAACCACGGAAAACCATCTTCAGGGCTGCCAATAGTTGGATTCGAACCCAATATCTCCCGGGTGGACGTTCACAGCTGCGCGCCCCAACCGCTCGGCCAACTGGCCCGGTGTACCCTTCGCGTTATGGCTGCGATATTTGTATAGATTAAGACGATTTTACTCAGGTCGTCTACGTAATAAATATGTTCTACAGTGTTTGTAACAACATATTTAAAAACATTGCGTATTCGATGGAAGAAAGACTAGGAGGAGGCATTTCCTGACGTATCCTAAAAATTGCTTTTCTATGGGAACTACCTACAGGAAATAACATTCTGAAAATTATATTTTTTGACGTTCGTCTTAATAAACTTTAAAGCTTTTTCATATGACGTATCTGTCACTGTCCCTTCTCTTCTATCTCTCACTTTTGACTCATCGTGCATAATATTTTAATATATAGTATTACGTGTAAAGAAATCCGCAAGTGACATGTTTGATCAGGCATTCAACGAGCCACACGTGAAATTTGGAATACGATGGGGTGCATTGAAAAAGGATAATTAATTAAATATTAAGGTCAGATTATCATACACAATAGCAAAATAAAAATCACGTTTAAAACGTTTTGTTTTTACTTTTTCGATAAGAGATTGTGCGATGTTCTCATGGTCATGATTTGTTATTTTATTAGCTTTTCACATGTCAAAAATGCATTTTTCTGTTACTCACAATTATTTTGAAGTCCATGTTTATGAAATCTTTGCTCTATAAAACATTTATTAAGAATGAAGCCATACTTGTCAGTGTCGACTTAGTAAATGTAACAAAAAGTTTTCAGTCTGTCAAACGCACTGGAATTACAATATAAATTATAACACTATAAACATACCTGTAAAATACACACTATTATACAAAGAATGACATGTTTCGTTCTACAAGAATATCCTCAGATTCTATCAAATCACTTAAAACATGCTTATATATGTAAAGTATTGTTTAAGTTGAGTAAACGTGTCAATGGTAGAGAGTTTAGTGATAACATGAACCAGTATTGACAACAAATAAATTTACAAGTATTAATACAAATGAAAAACTTACGTACTTATCTAGACTGCCGATGCTACGTCCGTTGTCACCAAACACTTTTTTTTCACAATTGGCAATATCTCTGGCTGATCTGAAGTGCTGTGAAGATGCGGATACGATGACATTAGACAACTCTGCTTAGCTTAATATTCATTTATAATATTCACCAATCTACATAATATGGACAGCATTAAAAACTTATCACCGAGCTCGATAGCTGCAGTCGCTTAATTGCGGCCAGTATCCAGTATTCGGGAGATAGTAGGTTCGAACCCCACTATCGGCAGCCCTGAAAAAGGTTTTCCGTGGTTTCCCATTTTCACACCAGGCAAATGCTGGGGCTGTACCTTAATTAAGGCCACGGCCGATTCCTTCCCACTCCTAGCCCTATCCTGTCCCATCGTCGCCATAAGACCTATCTGAGTCGGTGCGACGTAAAGCAACTAGCAAAAAAAAAAAAAAAAAAAAAACAACTTATCAAGTAAAGGCTGTTAAATTTTGTGTATCGTAACGACCGCGTGTCTGTATATTGAATATTTTGGTGACATTTTCATTCAGTGATTTGTTCTAGGAGTAATAATGACCATCTGCATATTTTTTAAGCTTTGGTGTCTGTTTGTTTGTCTGAGTTCGTATAACTTGAAAACTGTTGGATATATTTCTACCAAAATTCATATTTAGAATTCACCTGTACTTGGGTAGAATTTAGAACCGAATTATTTCTAAATCCTCGAACTGACTGGGGGCTTATGCGAAACCGACACCGCAATTTTGCACTCCCACGAAATATACAGAACCAAACTTACTGGAAATCTACCTGATTTAATGTAAACCAATGTCTAAACCATTTCGTTCTCATGTGCATCATTTTGATACGATAATTAATAAGGGAGATACCATTAACAGACCGTTTTTCGGTACAAGTCCCACCGGACTTAACTCAAGAGCGGGTACTTGTAAAGCATATTCCTTATAACCTGAGGACTTTTGGAGATATTTCAACCAAACTTCATGTTTAGCATCCACCTGTGAAAAGGTAGGTTTTTAGGTCCATACCACGTCAAATTCCTGGAATGGACTGGGGGGTTTATAGGCAGCCGAAACAGTTATTTTACTCTCCTATAATATATACAAGACCAACCTGACTGAA
This sequence comes from Anabrus simplex, assembly GCF_040414725.1. Classification (NCBI taxonomy): domain Eukaryota; kingdom Metazoa; phylum Arthropoda; class Insecta; order Orthoptera; family Tettigoniidae; genus Anabrus; species Anabrus simplex. Next base: position 193,592,280 of record NC_090271.1, on the reverse strand, counting down.
AATCGACCAACCTTGATGGATATCCATTTCTAAAAATATTTCTCATGCGCATTTTTCGAAAGGAGGGTTAATAATGGAGATATCATAGATCAATCAATCAATCAATCAATCAATCAATCAATCAATCAATCAATCAATCAATCAATCAATCAATCAATCAATCAATCAATCAATCAATCAATCAATCAATCAATCAATCAATCACTACTGATCTGCATTTAGGGCAGTCGCCCAGGTGGCAGATTCCCTATCTGTTTTCCTAGCCTTTTCTTAAATGATTGATAAGAAATTGGAAATTTATTGAACATCTCCCTTGGTAAGTTATTCCAATCCCTAACTCCCCTTCCTATAAACGAATATTTGCCCCAATTTGTCCTCTTGAATTCCAACTTTATCTTCATATTGTGATCCTTCCTACTTTTAAAGACACCATCCAAACGTATTCGTCTACTGATGTTCCCCCACGCCATCTCTCCACTGACAGCTTGGAACATACCACTTAGTCGAGCAGCTCGTCTCCTTTCTCCCAAGTCTTCCCAGCCCAAACTTTGCAACATTTTTGTAACGCTACTCTTCTGTCGGAAATCGCCCAGAACAAATCGAGCTGCTTTTCTTTGGATTTTTTCCAGTTCCTGAATAGATATCATGAACGGTTGGTTTTGTAAGGTATGTACAGCGGACTTAACCCAAAGGGTGTCGTACGTAGAGCAGATTTCTTATATATGTAAACTACAAAGATACCCGTGCTTCGCATACATAGACCAGGATTATACAAAGGCCGCATTGGTAAGAAGCCATTACCTATGTCACTTCCTTGTTGAAGATTTATCACTGTGGAAATGGCTCTAGAGGCAAACTAATCGTAATACATCCATGGTGATAATGATGATAGTGACGACGGCGATGTTGATTATGATGATAATGATAATGACGACGTCGGACATCACAATATTTTACCTTTTTTAACGCAGACTTATGTTCATCGAAAACGGGTACACGGAAAGAAAATTCTTAAGGCGCTTTTAGTGTTTAGGTAGAAAGCGTATATCGCCGAGACTATTTAACTCACGATTGTGTTTAATGTCTCCATTGACAGATAAAAGATGATGCTACATGTTGCAAATAAATTGAAAATCTGAAACGTGGTTTGAAGAAATAGAACTTCAAAGTAAGGCAAAATTTGTGCTAAATATGTGACGTCACACGCACACTCTGTTGTAAGATGGCGCTGTGTTGACTCGCGCGCTCAGCTGGAGATTAGCTGTCGTTGTAAATATTGTTTCTAATAAGTAAGTCGACGAAACCCTGAGAACACTGAGGCTGTTACAATAGTGACAGTTGACCGCAAATAATGTTTTATCTATCACTCTTTCGAATAGAGGACCCAGCGGAACGTGTTAATGCGCTATGGATATGGAACCGAAATGTGTATTCGGGAGACGCGTAGTTTCAAACCCCCACAGTCGGCTGTCCTGAGAATGGTTTCACATTTTCACTTCCAGAGAAATGGCGGGACAGTTCATATTCATTGGCAATTTCACTCACCATCACCCATCTTCATTAGCTCCTCAACTTAGGTTGGCGTCAGGAAGGGCATCCGGCCGTAAATAATGCCATATAATTTAATCTCGTCTCATCCCCGACACTGTATCGGAAAACGTGACTAAGGTGTGGACATACAAGACATACTCTTTTCAATATAGAATTAATTATTTTCCGGGCTTGTCGAATTGGGTTAGTAACACCCAATGTTTCACCGAAAACTGCGCCCAGAATTCCCAAACTATCCGCTCTCTCCGAAGGTCAGTAGTGGGTTACCCGAACACAGCCTCAAGCCTGGAAAATAATTTCTTCTATATTCATTGAGACGTGGCAATGCAAGCCTAAGCTTTTGTATATCATCCTTTTGTTTTGAAACACGAATTAACTCGGTCATATCAGCTGATTTTATTTTCCCAGAATGTCTCTCTTTAAAGCACCTTGTGGATTAATAGCTAAAGTGATATTGGGGATGAGGTATGTTCCGGTCTCCACTTGCAGACTTCCCCGTTATCACAAATGATTCCTTGAAGCGTGTAACATTACCCACGCCTCTTCTCTTTGACTGATTGCTTGTGATTCTGAGAAACAAGACGGTCTCCGTAATTTACGGCCGTCACATTTACTCTAGATGTTCCAGTAATAGCACACTGCTTCGCTCAACACCACATATCCTTTAGTATAGCCTCCATTATTAATTGTGATCTGTCAAGATGCATACAGTATTTACTTTTTTTGTTTATTTATTATAACTTATGTGCCTGTTAAACAGTTGTACTCCAGTTACAACAAGCATTACATAGGCTAGTTGATATTACAATAATAAAATTTCGGAAAAAAGCAACACAAACATAAAGAATAGATTTAAAGAACTTGGCATACACAGATCAAGATATTATTTTAATTTAGATTTACAATTATTTACTATTACTTCTATAAGTTATATAGTATACATGTACAAATCTGTACAGGCACGGAGGTTTAAAGGCAGATAAGGTGCATAATTTTAATTACTCAAATTAAATATTACATGCTGATGAAATTCATTGTGACGGCTCTGAATGAGTTTGCATAGTTAATTTTATTTTCTGTCCGCCTCTGTGGTGTAGTGGTTAGTGTGATTAGGTGCCACGCCCGGAGGCTCTGCCACGAAAATTGAAAAGTGTTACGAGGGCTGAAACGGCGTCCGCTCAGCCTCGGGAGGTCAACTGAGTAGAGGAAGTTCGATCCCCACCTCAGCCTTGCTCGAAGTGGTTTTCTGTGGTTTCCCCACTTTTCTTCCACGCAAATGCTGGGATGGTGCATAACTTAAAGCCGCGGCTGCTTCTTTCCCTCTTCCGTATCTATCCCTTCCAATATTCTCACCCTCCGCCGCATGACACCTGTACAGCATAGCAGGTGAAGCCGCCTGGGTGAGGTACTGGTCCTCTTTCCCAGTTTTACACTCAGACCCAGCGTCTGACGCTACAGACACTGCCCTGACGATATAGGTGGGATCCCTCGCTGAGTCCAAGGGAAAAACCAACCCTGGAGGGTAAACGGATTAAGAAAGAAAGAAAGAAAGAAAGAAAGAAAGAAAGAAGGAAAGAAAGAAATTGTATTTTCTTTTTAAACTATGTTGTTTTCGTAAAGAAGTTTTTATTTACACTTGCTGAAATTATTTAGTAGGCAAATTTTGAACACTCACAGGGACATTGAGAAATCTAAGTCGTGGTTCTTAACTAGCATATTAAAATCAGAGCACATTCTTACTAACGGGGAATTTTTGTGAATTACCATATTAGATAAGGGAGTGTAAAAGTATATTAGGCTACACTTCTCGACATCTATATCTTGTCCAAAATATGTGCACGCTCTCACACGCTGCTTAAACTATTGACTCTTCACATCATTACTACATTCAGTCTTAGTTCCAAACCTTAGTTAAATAGTCAGCCAAGAGGTCTTCGAATCAGAGGGCCCCGTGTCCGAATCCCGGCCGGGTCGGAGACTTTAACTTCATCTGGTTAATTACTCAGTGTGTTTGTGTTCGCCGCAATGTACATTGACATATAGTACCTTACACCTTTTCCCACCACAGAAACACGCAATCGTGAATACATCCCTCCACATGGCGCTGGCATCAGAAAATATATCTAACTGAAAATGGAACAAATATATACAAAGTGCGGACACTATAAATAGGGGAGAGGCCAGAATGAAGAAGTGCATTTAAGCAGTGTGCTTTAAGAATATCCGGAACGGCTATGTGCTCTTTGTTCTCTAATTAACCATTTCGGAGTGCGGGGATTGAATACATACACGGTAGACCCTGCTTGTCGTAGAGAATTCATGCAGGTACTCGTATAGGGAAAATAATTTGCATACCACGGGGCCCGTAGATGAATCAATCGTTGATTCCGCTTACTTACACCAGCCTCCTTACTTCCATCTTTCTTTCTGATCTCACGTATTCAACTCTTGTCCTCTTCGGGCCTCGGCGATATACGGCAGAGATGACCAGGTTGGATTTATGACCTTGCAAACTATAATGTGAAGCGACCCCCAAGTAGCGCGTGGAGTACCTGTCTGTATTTCATTGCGTGTTCTAATGTCAACAACACACACATATTTCCTTAAACATCACCTGAATACTTCCCTCGTCTTATTACAAAACTAGCAAATGTACCCGTGCTTCGCTACCGTATTCTACATTGTATACAGATATCGAAGTAAATTACTGTACATGCAGTGAATAAGATTTTTTTTTTAATTGCATGTCCCTTAGTGTTATTCAGAAACAGCAGTGGGAGGTTGCCACACGTTGTTTCCAATGTTAAGTGCGAGTTGCAGGGTTGTGATGATAACGACAGGCTCACTTGCCTACTGCCGTTCACAATCGAGTAGGTAAGTTTTCATTAAAATGGCAGACCCCAATACCTACTGCGCGGTCACAATCGATTTGGGGAGTTTTTGTTAAATGGCAGGGCCCTTTCCTACTTCCAGACAGATTACAGTTGAGTTTTTATTGTAATAGAAGGCACCTTTACTACTATCAGTCGAAATTGAGCTGTGCTGTTATCATTATGATAGGCCCCTTTTGTTAATGACAGTTACACCGCGTTCGTGAGATTCCATTATAACAGCAAGGCCACTATGCCTAATCCCAGTCACATTTTAGAAGGGTAAATTTGTATATAATGGCGAGCACACTTGACTACTCCGAAACACAATCGGTTAGGGGATTTCTGAACAAAATTTCATGCTCCCTTGACTTCTTCAAAGTCAAATCGGGAAGGGAATTATTAATTACAATGGTAGTCCCTCCTTAATAATGCTAGTAACAAAGGAGTTGGAGAAAGATCCCATTCCTACTGCCAGTCAAAGTCGATGTGGAGAGTAATGATTACAATAGCAGACGCCATCCTGCTGAGAGTCACTATCGATGTAAAATATTAATTATAATGGCAGATACACCCTTTCTACATCACTACAAATCGACTTCAGTAAATTTATATGGATCGAATTACGAAGTATATGCATGTTTACTGTATTGCAAACCTTCATTTACAGATTAACTGCTGCTAAACGATACATCATATCGACAAACGGATTGTACCATAAGACGCACCATTTAGCGATCTAAATTGCTGGTCTTAAATATTTTCTCCTGTTTCATCTATTTATGGGTGTCCGACTCGTTGGCTGAATGGTCAGCATGCTGGCCTTCGGTTCAGACGGTCCCGGGTTCGATTTCCGGCCCGGTAGGGGATTTTAACCTTAATTGGTTAATTCCAATGCCACGGGGGCTGGGTGTATGTGTTGTATTCATCATCATTTTACCCTCATTATGACGCGCAGGTCGCCTACGGGAGTCACCTGGCGAGCCGAACCCGTTCTGGGATATCCCGGCACTAAAAGCCATACGACATTTCATCTATTTATGGGTGAAATTGAGTTAGAAACGTTGAACAGGGTGAAATTGGAGTACGGTTTTCTCACGGTGCATTACTTTTGGGTACTAATATGACAGCTATAAACATAGAATTTGGCTCACGTATGGATACTGGGTGGGCCAATGTTCGTGAAGAATTAGATGATTGTATCTTCCTTATAAGTGATTCGAACTACCAATTGTGCGTGTAAAAAGAGCAAAATGCAGGTATAATTGAGAAATAGAGACAAATTAACATATAAGGAATATAGATACGACGAAACGTTATAGGTCCAAAGTTGTACATCACTCCAAATAAAACTGAGATTGTGCCATTCGTTTTATGATACGAGTTATCTTTTAGCCGCGAAAAACCTCGAAACGAAGGTCTGAACCGACGTTAAAATTTCCTCAATATTCCAATATTTTTCGGGGGTAAAAAAAGAAATAATTAAAGATCTTGGAAGCTTTCCGTCGGTTACTGGCTAAGGAATTTAATTTTGCCAAATTTCAGTATTCTAGCTCGTCTCGCAGATTGTGCCACAATCTTGCTTTGGTGGAGCGGGGTGTGTGTGTAAAAAATGAGGACTTTCAGGAAACTAAAGCTAACAAATGTACAGGGTAGGGTAACTGTACGAAAATTTCTCCAAAATAGTGAATGTACAGACACACGGTCGTTACAATTTTATTTATATAGATAAGGAATCTACTCTACGTACAACACCTTTTGAGCTATGTCCGCTGGACTTAGCCTGCAAAACCGACCGTTGATGATATCTCGCTTATTAATCCTCCTATCGAAAAACACGTGAAAAAAAGTTTTAGAAATGGATTTCCATCAAGATTTGTCGATTTCCATTCAGGCTGGTCTTGTGTATATTGTGGGAAAGTAAAATCACTGATTTGGTTCCCAGTAAACCCCCAGTGCATTCTGGGAATTTGAAATGGTATGGACCTAAACCCTACCTTTGGATAGGTGGATGGTAAACATGGAGTTTGGTTGAATTATCTCCACTGGTTTTCAATTTATTAGAAATATGCTTTACCCCCCCCCCCCGCTCTTTGTTTTATTTTATTTTATTCTATTTTATTTTATGTTTAGTTTGCGTACACGAACAGTGGCTAAATATCCAGATACTTCAATACAGTTAAATTTGCTTCACAGAAGCCATTGATATTGAGCCTAATTGAATTTGGTGGTGTCTGCAGTCGTTCAGTGGCTTAATTTTTGGCCACTTTCTGTTCTGTGTGTCATTTGTTTAGTGTGCTGCCATTTGGGATGAAAGTGGCTAAATATTTCGACACTGAGTTCTTGCATACCTAGCAGTATCACATCTTGGGTATATTATCAATTCGTTGCTATATATTGAGTGTTTCTGGAGTGATTACCATATTATATTCCGAGATTCATAATTTCATATAAGTATATGTGAAGCTAATAGCTAACAGTGCACATATTTAGCCAGCAGCCTGTTATCAGTAGAAACAAAGAGTGGCTAAATATTAAGCCACTGACCTATAAAGGGTCCGGTGGGACTTTAACAGAAAAACAGTCCGTTAATGATATCTCCCTTATTAATCCTCGTATTGAAATGATCCATATTAGAAAAAAGGTTTAGAAATTGATTTCCATTAAGGCAGGTAGATTTCCATTAAGTTTGGTTGTGTATATTTTGTGGGAGTGCAAAATCACGGTTTCGTTTTTTCTTATAAAGCCCCAGTCATTTCAGGTATTTAGAAACAATATTGGCCCTGAAACCTACCCAAGGACAGGTGGTTTCTAAAGATGAAGTTTGGTAGAAATATACCGCGTAGTTTTCAAGTTACAGACAAACGAACAAACAAACAAATAAACAAACAAACAGACACCAAAGCTAAAAATATATAGATGGTCATTATTACACATGAAAGGTATAGCTGTAAGGAAATTTCGCCAAAATAGTCAATGTACAGACACACTGACTTTACGATTTTATTCTAATAGACGACGGAGCTTGACTCACTAGAATGCAAGATGACTAATACTTTGCGAAGCTGAAGCAGAATGTATTGTTGACAGTAGAACACACAACGAAATACAGACATGTACTTACTTCACGTCATAGTATAAATGTTTTTAATCCTACCTGATATTAGGTTTATGAGGTCTTGCACGCCTTTCAGTTTCACACCCACTGTGACACTTTTCCAACTTTTGTCGATAGTTTCATCTTTGTAACCCTCCCATTTTTCCTCTGTTTAGTGTTAAATGAGAATAATCGCCTAGTTGCAATTCCTCCTAAACCAGCAATCAGCACCACCACCGTCACCATCCGTACTGAGTAAATGTCTGCCTCTGTAGTGTAGTAGTTAGTGTGATTAGCTGCCACCGCCGGAGGTTCGCGTTCTATTCCCGGCTGTACCACGAACGTTTGAAGAGTAGTACGAGGACTAGAACAAGGTCCACTCAGCCTCGGGATGTCAATTGAGAAGAGGGGGTTCGATTCACTTCTCAGCCAGCCTCCAAGTGGTTTTCCGTGGTTTCCCACTTTTTCGCCAGGCAAATGTCGGGATGGTACCTAACTTAATGCTACGGCAGCTTCCTTCCCTCTTCCTTGCCTATCTCTTCGAATCTTCCCATCCCCAACACCTGGCCGATGTACTGGTCATCCTCCCCAGTTGTATCCACGACTAAATGACTCACGCCGCAGGACACTGCCCTCTAGGATTAGAGATAGGATCGCTTGCTGAGTCCGTGGGAAAACTGTCCTGCACGGTAAATGGATTAAATCAATAAAATTTACACATTTAAACTGAGCGAGCGGCTGTGCAATATAGGTCACGGGAGGTAGTGGGTTCGAACCGCACTGTCGGCAACGCTGATGGTGGTTTTCCTTTGTTTCTAATTTTCACACAAGGGGCTGTTTCCTTAATCAAGCCCACGGTCGATTCCTCCCCACTCCTAGCCTTTTCTTGTTCCTTATGCAACCCTAGAAACTAGTGTTTTGACCTCTTTTGTTTAAACACCACCTACTGTAAATGAGCCTAGACTTCGTTTCCAATACTGTCTTCTGTTTCCCTTGCATTTAGTGACTGATTGCATTATTCTAGATTAGGGCCTCTCAAACGCCCAAAATCTCGCGCGTGCAAACTGAGGCGCAGATGTCCTGTGTACAATGCATCGGTCCCACTCGGCTTGGCTCGGCTCGGGCCAGCGCGTCGTCTCGGGGCGACTCGACTGAGCTCGGCTCAACTCGGCTCGCATTTGGAGCGCTACTGAGCAAGTGGGGAAGAAGCAGACAGGCGGAGCAAGCGAGACAGGCGTGTGGAAAGGGAAAGACAGCGCTATTGCTCCAAATCGAGGAGTGGGGTCTTACTCTGGTCAACCAAGCGAAGTCGTCTTTTGCACCGTGCACCGCGCAATGTACTGGTGCATGCACCCTAAGGGGCCCTGTCCTAGACAAACGATCCTTCTCCATTCATTCTGTACAACCCTATAATGAAAGCCAGGTTATACACAGAGTTTCATGTAACATATTCGTTTTCATTTTACAAACAAAAACCTTTGCAATACTGCCCATTGATGTCCTAGGCATACCCCAGCAGTTGGTCTGCAAATACTGGTGTGCACGTGGTCAGCTTGAGGTTTTCATGAGCCTTATTGCTTGGCAATTGTGACCGAGCACGCTGCTTCCTGTATCAACCACTGTAACCCCTACTTTTTTCAAGAGGTGTTTGAACGCTACGAATTGCATAAAAATTGGCATCAAAGCTAAAAAAAAATGCTGAAAACGACGGCAGGTTTCTTTCCCGTGTAAAGTCACTAATTTGATCAAACGAATGACTTCAAGCAGTTGCAGTTAGTAACATTGGTAACACGTCTCGTCAATATCAAAACTTGTTCTTCGTTTCCTTCTGTCCTGCCCGTATACCCATAAAACGGGCTCTCCCGAGCTCAGTGCTGATCGGCTCGTCTGATTCGGAGAGAGTATGTCCGACGTTCTTGCACCAGCTCTAATGGCTCTTCACTTTTCCTTAAGGCAGCCTCAGCATTTCGTTTCCATGTCGCCTTAGGACGCCCTCTGCGTCTCTTCGCCTCTCCGATGGCAAGATATTTATGTACTAAATGGTGTTAATTTCGTCTTCTGACGTGACCATACCAGCGGAGCTGTTTTGCCTCCACCATGTCACTTGAAGGGCACCAATTTAAAACACCTTGTCCAAATCTCATTTCCTCGCACTCCTTCCTTCAGATGGCATTTCATGACCAACAATTTGTGGTCAGATTCCACGACTGCTTCTGGGAAAGTCTTGCAATCCAACACCTGGTTTCTGAATCTCTGTCTATTCGCAATGAGGTCTATTTGATACCTTCCAGTGTCTACGGCTATCGTCCACGTAGCGCAGAGTACAAACACTATTCGTTCAGTCTTAGTTTATAGAAGAAACCCTGTACTAGGTTTGGGAATGTACCATTCGTGGCCTTAATTAATGTGCAGCCTGGTGTGAAAATGGAACACCATCTTCAGGGTTGTCGACGGTGGGGTTCAAACCCACAATGTCTCGAATGCAAGCTCACAGATACGCGACCCTACCAGCACTGCCTAAAGGCTCAATGATTATAGAAAATGACTCACCTAATGAGAGGAATGGAACTGGTATTTTAAACTTTAAATTGCTGATGAACCTGTAGGAATGTATGTTTGCATGATGTATTTGCGCACTCGTGCAGTACAGTATATTTAAGGTTAATTTTCCTTTACACTTTAGCATAGTAAAATGAACACAACGAAAGTTGTTCTGATGGACTGCATAACCATATGTAGCTGGGAGGCGTGACCAGTCTTCAAGGAATATAATGGACAGGAAGAGCTTTATCAGATACGTGGTACTGCTTATTAACCCGCGATATATATAATTATTATCCAGCACATTAAGTAGAAATCAGATTTGTGCAACTAGTCATCATATTAATTCTTTTCCGGTCTGTATTTGATACTAATAAGGACATTAGGGAATGAACTTAATATTTTGCGATCAAGCAGAGAATAATATCTCATTGAATGTTGGTATGCTAAGATTGTGACATAAATTTCACACCTCGTAAGAATGCACAAACAAACAGGCGAGGCTGTTGATGCACTTGAATAGCTATCATCTTCTTTCTCTTCCTACTTGTAAATATGTTTGGGAAGAAGATGGGTCGCTGACCCTACGTGGCGCGCCGTCATCCAAAATAACAGCAGTGAATTGGCTGGTATGTGTGCATCGCTAGGAGACACTCGTGGCCTACTGGCAGCGCCTGCAGTAAATGAGCGATGGAAAGTACCTTCGACTCGCAAAACCTCTTATACAGAACTAATGATACACATCGAAGTTTGGACGTTTCGCAAAGACCCATTCAGTTATGTTCGTGAAGAACCACAACTGTGTCAATAATGCCTTCTCAGAATCAATTTTACACTCGTGATTTCTGACGAAGTCCGCCTCTGTGATGTAGTGGTTAGTGTGATTAACTGCCACCCCCAGAGGCCCGGGTTCGATTCCCGGCTCTGCCAAAAAATTTGAAAATTGGTACGAGGGCTGGAACGGGGTCCAGTCAGCCTAGGGAGGTCAACTGAGTAGAGGGGGGGTTCAATTCCCTCCTCAGTCATCCTGGAAGTCGTTTTCCGTGGTTCCCACTTCTCTTCCAGGAAAATGCCGGGATGGTACCAAACATAAGGCCACGGCCGCTTCCTTCCCTCTTCCTTGTCTGTCCCCTCCAAACTTCCCATCCTCCTCCACAAGGCCCCTGTTCAGCATAGCAGGTGAGGCCGCCTGGGCGAGGTACTGGTCATCCTCCCCAGTTTTATCCCCCGACCCAGAGTCTGAAGCTCCAGGACACTGCCCTTGAGGCGGTAGAGGTGGGATCCCTCGCTGAGTCCGAGGGAAAAACCGACCCCGGAGGGTAAACAGATTACGAACGAACGAACGATTTCTGACGAAGAGGAAAAAAGGAGGTCTTTGAAAAATGTCCGCAATTTAATGTTATAAAACTCACACAAGAACAACTCGGTTAAATCCGCAATATTAAGGCATACGAGGAAGAATGAAGCCTCCGTGGCTCAGGCAGCAACGCGCCGGCCTCTCACCGCTGGATACCTTCGTTCAAATCCCGGTCACTCCATGTGAGATTTGTGCTGGACAAAGTGGAGGCAGGACAGGTTTTTCTCCGGGTACTCCGGTTTACACTGTCATCTTTCATTCCAGCAACACCCTCCATTAACATTCCATTTATCTGTCAGTCATTTATCATTGCCCCAGAGGAGTGCGACAGGTTTCGGCAGCCGGCACATTTCCTTCCTCGCCGCTAGATGGGGGCTTCATTCATTCCATTCCTGACCCGTCTGATGACTGGAAAAATGCTGCGGATTTTCATTTTCACTTTATTCACCAGGAATGATGCTTTTTGAGAAATTATCAAAATCAAGTTTATACATCAGAACAACCGTTATTAATGGTATTTATTTACCACTTGAAAACAATATTAAGCTTTGTATTTTAATTAGTTCATTTAATTAATTTTAATACTTCTAAATCCGCGCAGTCCGGGTAATCCCGCAATATTATGGTCAATCCCGTAGTAGTCAATTCACTGCCAGTAACACTGCAAATAATACTACTTGAGAATAATTATAATCTTGTAAGAGTACTCATCTGAAGGAAGCCAGTCTTCCTTGCACTCTAACGAGAAAGATGGATGAAACTGTGTTCATACACCGGCATTGACGGCATCTTCATGAGGGACAAATGGAGGAGGATAGGTTACTTAGGAGAAGAATGTAATCGGCCTTGGAGGGTAAGGGAAGTAGAGGGAAACAAAAGCGTTGGTACTTAGACACATTTCTTATTGATTTAATGGTAAGAGGTGTGGAACTAAATGAGGTCTCAGAGTTTGGCAAAATTAGAGGTCTGTTGTGGAGGTACTCAATTAATTACCAGAGGCTTGCGGATTGAACTCTGAAAGACACAACAGTGTGTAATGAAGATGTCTGTTGCTATAGCTTGTACGTTGCACCTATTCAGATGGGTCTTATGGCGACGATGCAACAGGACAGGGCTAGGACTGAAAAGGAAGTGACTGTGGTCTTAATAAAGGTATAGTCCCAGCTTTTGCCAAATGTGAAAATAGGAAACCACAGAAAATTATTTTCATGAACGCCGAAAGTGGGGCTCGAACTCACCATCACCAGGTTGGTAGCTAACAAGTACACTACGCGAAATGAGGAGTAAGTTCTCTCGGTATTGAAGATGTATGGTGTTGATGATGATAATCATCATTATGGTCACAGATTTGGAGAAAAGGGAGGTAGTGGTTACTACTAAGAAAAGGGCCCCATGGTCACCAACACACATTCCCAAGATAAGAGCCCTTAAGGGCCCTTTAGTCTCCTCCTACGATAGGGAGAGGAGAGCGTTGGTGTTATTCTATCACCCCCAACTACATTGTGACTAATAATAAGAAAAACAATATTATTAATATTAATATTAATATTAATATTAATATATTATTTTCGTTTCAGCCATCTATGGGCTGCGATTACGCAACTCCCATTGCTTTCTCAAGTTCTGTCTCCTTCCTCTTTCGCCAGTATTCCTTCC